>NC_067195.1:20475286-21109452 GCF_000699445.3 Schistosoma haematobium
TTAGTAGTTAGTAGTTAGTAGTTAGTAGTTAGTAGTTAGTAGTTAGTAGTTAGTAGTTAGTAGTTAGTAGTTAGTAGTTAGTAGTTAGTAGTTAGTAGTTAGTAGTTAGTAGTTAGTAGTTAGTAGTTAGTAGTTAGTAGTTAGTAGTTAGTAGTTAGTAGTTAGTAGTTAGTAGTTAGTAGTTAGTAGTTAGTAGTTAGTAGTTAGTAGTTAGTAGTTAGTAGTTAGTAGTTAGTAGTTAGTAGTTAGTAGTTAGTAGTTAGTAGTTAGTAGTTAGTAGTTAGTAGTTAGTAGTTAGTAGTTAGTAGTTAGTAGTTAGTAGTTAGTAGTTAGTAGTTAGTAGTTAGTAGTTAGTAGTTAGTAGTTAGTAGTTAGTAGTTAGTAGTTAGTAGTTAGTAGTTAGTAGTTAGTAGTTAGTAGTTAGTAGTTAGTAGTTAGTAGTTAGTAGTTAGTAGTTAGTAGTTAGTAGTTAGTAGTTAGTAGTTAGTAGTTAGTAGTTAGTAGTTAGTAGTTAGTAGTTAGTAGTTAGTAGTTAGTAGTTAGTAGTTAGTAGTTAGTAGTTAGTAGTTAGTAGTTAGTAGTTAGTAGTTAGTAGTTAGTAGTTAGTAGTTAGTAGTTAGTAGTTAGTAGTTAGTAGTTAGTAGTTAGTAGTTAGTAGTTAGTAGTTAGTAGTTAGTAGTTAGTAGTTAGTAGTTAGTAGTTAGTAGTTAGTAGTTAGTAGTTAGTAGTTAGTAGTTAGTAGTTAGTAGTTAGTAGTTAGTAGTTAGTAGTTAGTAGTTAGTAGTTAGTAGTTAGTAGTTAGTAGTTAGTAGTTAGTAGTTAGTAGTTAGTAGTTAGTAGTTAGTAGTTAGTAGTTAGTAGTTAGTAGTTAGTAGTTAGTAGTTAGTAGTTAGTAGTTAGTAGTTAGTAGTTAGTAGTTAGTAGTTAGTAGTTAGTAGTTAGTAGTTAGTAGTTAGTAGTTAGTAGTTAGTAGTTAGTAGTTAGTAGTTAGTAGTTAGTAGTTAGTAGTTAGTAGTTAGTAGTTAGTAGTTAGTAGTTAGTAGTTAGTAGTTAGTAGTTAGTAGTTAGTAGTTAGTAGTTAGTAGTTAGTAGTTAGTAGTTAGTAGTTAGTAGTTAGTAGTTAGTAGTTAGTAGTTAGTAGTTAGTAGTTAGTAGTTAGTAGTTAGTAGTTAGTAGTTAGTAGTTAGTAGTTAGTAGTTAGTAGTTAGTAGTTAGTAGTTAGTAGTTAGTAGTTAGTAGTTAGTAGTTAGTAGTTAGTAGTTAGTAGTTAGTAGTTAGTAGTTAGTAGTTAGTAGTTAGTAGTTAGTAGTTAGTAGTTAGTAGTTAGTAGTTAGTAGTTAGTAGTTAGTAGTTAGTAGTTAGTAGTTAGTAGTTAGTAGTTAGTAGTTAGTAGTTAGTAGTTAGTAGTTAGTAGTTAGTAGTTAGTAGTTAGTAGTTAGTAGTTAGTAGTTAGTAGTTAGTAGTTAGTAGTTAGTAGTTAGTAGTTAGTAGTTAGTAGTTAGTAGTTAGTAGTTAGTAGTTAGTAGTTAGTAGTTAGTAGTTAGTAGTTAGTAGTTAGTAGTTAGTAGTTAGTAGTTAGTAGTTAGTAGTTAGTAGTTAGTAGTTAGTAGTTAGTAGTTAGTAGTTAGTAGTTAGTAGTTAGTAGTTAGTAGTTAGTAGTTAGTAGTTAGTAGTTAGTAGTTAGTAGTTAGTAGTTAGTAGTTAGTAGTTAGTAGTTAGTAGTTAGTAGTTAGTAGTTAGTAGTTAGTAGTTAGTAGTTAGTAGTTAGTAGTTAGTAGTTAGTAGTTAGTAGTTAGTAGTTAGTAGTTAGTAGTTAGTAGTTAGTAGTTAGTAGTTAGTAGTTAGTAGTTAGTAGTTAGTAGTTAGTAGTTAGTAGTTAGTAGTTAGTAGTTAGTAGTTAGTAGTTAGTAGTTAGTAGTTAGTAGTTAGTAGTTAGTAGTTAGTAGTTAGTAGTTAGTAGTTAGTAGTTAGTAGTTAGTAGTTAGTAGTTAGTAGTTAGTAGTTAGTAGTTAGTAGTTAGTAGTTAGTAGTTAGTAGTTAGTAGTTAGTAGTTAGTAGTTAGTAGTTAGTAGTTAGTAGTTAGTAGTTAGTAGTTAGTAGTTAGTAGTTAGTAGTTAGTAGTTAGTAGTTAGTAGTTAGTAGTTAGTAGTTAGTAGTTAGTAGTTAGTAGTTAGTAGTTAGTAGTTAGTAGTTAGTAGTTAGTAGTTAGTAGTTAGTAGTTAGTAGTTAGTAGTTAGTAGTTAGTAGTTAGTAGTTAGTAGTTAGTAGTTAGTAGTTAGTAGTTAGTAGTTAGTAGTTAGTAGTTAGTAGTTAGTAGTTAGTAGTTAGTAGTTAGTAGTTAGTAGTTAGTAGTTAGTAGTTAGTAGTTAGTAGTTAGTAGTTAGTAGTTAGTAGTTAGTAGTTAGTAGTTAGTAGTTAGTAGTTAGTAGTTAGTAGTTAGTAGTTAGTAGTTAGTAGTTAGTAGTTAGTAGTTAGTAGTTAGTAGTTAGTAGTTAGTAGTTAGTAGTTAGTAGTTAGTAGTTAGTAGTTAGTAGTTAGTAGTTAGTAGTTAGTAGTTAGTAGTTAGTAGTTAGTAGTTAGTAGTTAGTAGTTAGTAGTTAGTAGTTAGTAGTTAGTAGTTAGTAGTTAGTAGTTAGTAGTTAGTAGTTAGTAGTTAGTAGTTAGTAGTTAGTAGTTAGTAGTTAGTAGTTAGTAGTTAGTAGTTAGTAGTTAGTAGTTAGTAGTTAGTAGTTAGTAGTTAGTAGTTAGTAGTTAGTAGTTAGTAGTTAGTAGTTAGTAGTTAGTAGTTAGTAGTTAGTAGTTAGTAGTTAGTAGTTAGTAGTTAGTAGTTAGTAGTTAGTAGTTAGTAGTTAGTAGTTAGTAGTTAGTAGTTAGTAGTTAGTAGTTAGTAGTTAGTAGTTAGTAGTTAGTAGTTAGTAGTTAGTAGTTAGTAGTTAGTAGTTAGTAGTTAGTAGTTAGTAGTTAGTAGTTAGTAGTTAGTAGTTAGTAGTTAGTAGTTAGTAGTTAGTAGTTAGTAGTTAGTAGTTAGTAGTTAGTAGTTAGTAGTTAGTAGTTAGTAGTTAGTAGTTAGTAGTTAGTAGTTAGTAGTTAGTAGTTAGTAGTTAGTAGTTAGTAGTTAGTAGTTAGTAGTTAGTAGTTAGTAGTTAGTAGTTAGTAGTTAGTAGTTAGTAGTTAGTAGTTAGTAGTTAGTAGTTAGTAGTTAGTAGTTAGTAGTTAGTAGTTAGTAGTTAGTAGTTAGTAGTTAGTAGTTAGTAGTTAGTAGTTAGTAGTTAGTAGTTAGTAGTTAGTAGTTAGTAGTTAGTAGTTAGTAGTTAGTAGTTAGTAGTTAGTAGTTAGTAGTTAGTAGTTAGTAGTTAGTAGTTAGTAGTTAGTAGTTAGTAGTTAGTAGTTAGTAGTTAGTAGTTAGTAGTTAGTAGTTAGTAGTTAGTAGTTAGTAGTTAGTAGTTAGTAGTTAGTAGTTAGTAGTTAGTAGTTAGTAGTTAGTAGTTAGTAGTTAGTAGTTAGTAGTTAGTAGTTAGTAGTTAGTAGTTAGTAGTTAGTAGTTAGTAGTTAGTAGTTAGTAGTTAGTAGTTAGTAGTTAGTAGTTAGTAGTTAGTAGTTAGTAGTTAGTAGTTAGTAGTTAGTAGTTAGTAGTTAGTAGTTAGTAGTTAGTAGTTAGTAGTTAGTAGTTAGTAGTTAGTAGTTAGTAGTTAGTAGTTAGTAGTTAGTAGTTAGTAGTTAGTAGTTAGTAGTTAGTAGTTAGTAGTTAGTAGTTAGTAGTTAGTAGTTAGTAGTTAGTAGTTAGTAGTTAGTAGTTAGTAGTTAGTAGTTAGTAGTTAGTAGCAGAAAAAAGATTAAATATAGAAATGAGAAAAAATGGCATAAGAGGATTTCGGGACTCGGGGAAGACAAGGTGTGAATGTACCTCGACCATTGTGAACGGCTATAAGCCATGCGATAATCACGGGAACCCTAACTAGTTAGTCTATATGAGTTAGTCAGCTACAACGTGGGACCAGGCACATATACATTGGTCTGAGTTGCCACATCTTATTAACACAACAAGTTGAACACCAAATTCATATAACTAGTTACTTTAATGGTAGTAATATATAGAAGAAAGATTGTGTATAAGGATATAATGCAGGAAGAAAGAATTAGTTCGTAGAAAAAAAGGTACAAAGCAATTTTAATCTCACAGTTTAAGAGAGGGCAAAGAGTGTATACACTTATGCCATTGTGATCGATTCTGAGTCATGTCACCCAGAGTCTCCAACCATTGGTTACGATAGTCGCGCGGGCCTCAGCCAAGTAGTCCGCATCTACCAACCTGGCTCTTACCAGAAGTTAGTGACTTCAAGCACTGATGCCACGTTTTGGTTTGACCGCCCCTAACATTCTTCCATCCATCTCCAAAACTAGTGACCCGACTATCTCAGTCGATGAAGATTTACAACCTCATTAATTGATTTGCCATCATTTCCTAATACCCTGCGTCTTACCTCACTACTACTTACCAGGTAATCCCAGAAGATGCTGGCAATATTCCTAAGACATCTGTGATCAAATACTAGTAACTTACGAGTATCTTCTACTCTTAATGATCACGTTCCGCAGCCGTAAAGTAGAATAGAACGAATTACTACACAATACACTGGTCCTTTCATTGATAGACGGATATCTTGCCTTCGCCATAGGTGACGTAAGTTGGTAAAAGCCAAACGAGCTTTTTGAATTCGTGTAGAGATTTTGTCAGACATTAACCCATTAGGGCTGATCAGACTTCCAAGATAAGTGAAGTTGTCAACGCGTTCGACTACTTCACTCCCTATCCTTAGTTTAGGTGTTGACACAGGCAACAACTTGAATTTAGAGGAGGAGAAACGCATTCCAAACATCCTGGTATTGTTGCTCAGTGCTGCCAAAAGACCATGCCAATAGACTTAGACCAACTGAGTTGGTTTAAATTTATTTGCATGGTTCAGTCCAGTTGTCAGTGAATTCATGGGCTTGTGCCGCATCCTAGTTTTGCCGCCCCTAGCTTTCAATATATTCCTACAATAGACAACATTGTTCGTCCAGGTAGGCGATAATTGGGCTTACGTAACAAATGAGACTGACTTGGAATAGTAAAGGATGATTCGAAAAGTATACAATTGCGTGAAACAGCATGAACTATATACTGAATAAACAACTTGGAAATTATTATTCCAATTTACGTAACAATTTTTTTATCTTCTGCCAGGTAATGGTAACATTTAGCGTAGCGAAACCCATAGTATAAACCACCACTCGTTTTAGAAAGTGAGACAGTTTGAACTAATGTGCTATTTTTCCAAGTTCTACATTATTTTGGTCAGTCAGTTATGTAATTATCTTACTTTAAAATCGGATATTTCTACTTATTCCTTCTCTTACTGACCCTTAGATCCATTGTATTATACACCACCACCCCATGGGGCATTTAATGTTCCCCCTGCCAGCATCGTAACAGCAAGTAGCAGTCGAACTGGAACAACTAGCGGTGGTCCACGTGAATCTGTAAAGTCAGGACGTGATCAATCAGTTCCTACAATGGGTTATAACACTTCAGGGAATGGAAGTGGTATCGGAATATGTAATCAACAGTTAGATGGAGTAGAATCAGTATTACATACTAATACGCCTATAGAATCTATATCACATGGCGGTGACCTTAGCTTGAATGGCGGTATCCTTTATTCGGGTAACATGTACAGACCTTTATCTCCACAAAATTCCAGTTTATTTCAAGTAGAGAATCTTGGTCGTAGTTCAGTTACTACCACCGGTAGCGGTAGTTCATGTGATCGAAAATCTCATCACTATTTTCTTAGAGAAATAAAGTCTCATCATGACGACACTGAAGCATATCTACAGAGAAATCCTCATCAACAGTCTACTTATGATTTATTTAAGAAAAGTTCTAGACGTTCAAAAACATCCTCTCGTCTTCAACATCACCATCATCTAAAATATAAGTCAATTGATCCTAATCATACTATTTCGATTGGTTCACATACATCAGCTAGTTCACGTTCTGGTGCTTTGCTTAATTTACCCCAATTAACTTATGATGCTCACGAACAACCTTTTAGTCGATTTCTAATATCTGCTGTAACAACTATTTCTAGTGATACTGGACCATCAAACCACCAACCTATAGTATTCCCTGTACAGTTGTAAACGTGTGTACAGCCGTTAAAAACCAAATCAGTAATGCTTCAGGATATTTATTTTGAATTTTCTTCATTAAAGTACTAGATATCCGTTTTAATTATTACCTAAACACAAATAAAGTGTTGGAAATTTTATTTCTTGTTGTCTTTCGTTGTTGTTTATTTGTTTGGACAATCGTAAAATTGTTAGTCATGTTGTTTTCTTTTTGATTCCAATGTTGGTATTTTTTCCTAATCATGTGTAGTTGTGATTTCGTTGCATTTCACCTACTTACTTGACATTATTGTGTTTTGTTATATATGTCACTCCTTTTTTGTTGTGAATTAGTTGTAGTAAGGCTCACGTAATACTGTCTGTATATACACAGAGTTGGTTTAAGTTGTAAACAATTTGTCTAAAATGTATGAAATCTCGGTTTTAACTATTTTTTAAACTTCAACTACAAACAGGGTTTTTTCTATGTTGTTTTACTATTTTATATGACAAACTAATCGTACTATGTGGACTCTCATTTCCTACTTTTTTCCCTTGCTTATAAGATGTGGATGTGTAATATAAAATAACTTTTAAACTGTTTAATTTTCTTTTTTGTCATTTAAAATAATTGTGTTGATATCTTCGTTATTTCTGAAGATGTTGTTTTTCTGGAGATCCATCCTTTAGTCTATTCATATAAATATTCGAGTACCAATTAATCGATCATCAGCTCAGAACCCACTCTTCTCAGAGCGCTCCGTTAGTCTAGTCATTTTATTTATTCCCTCTTATAATTGCTAATTTATCTTATAATTATTGTTAATATTGTCAGTCTTTCATAGTGAAATCTGATCAGTATTATGTATTTATATATGTAATTTCAATAAAGATCGACATATGTATAAATATTTTCTACAATCCACGAGAACCATCAATTTTAACATTAGGTTACATTAACATGTATTTTATTCACACACAAGTACTATTCTATACAACTTGTTTGTTTTTTTCAGGTTATTTATTTAGTATTTTCGCATTTATATGCCATATTTACCGTTTTGTTGATTGTGTTGCTACTTTTATTTGATCAGTAATAAATTTTCTTTTTAAAGATAAGTATATAAGACAGTCCTTAAAAATGTAGTATTTCATGTTTATAGCTGCGGTTAAATAAGAGTACACAGTGTGATTCGGAATGATTGTCTGAACTTTATGCCATGACTTATGGCTTTGTTAATTATCACATGATTTATTCGCCAATCAGAACATCGACTTATGTGACTAGACCAATGACGCACAAACCAGTACGAGCAGCCTTTGCGTCAACTCTGAGTCCTGATTGGTCCTTCTATCCTAGTACTTACAACTGAGGCCAGAACACTAATATCAGCTTCCACTTTGCGGATCATTTATTTCAGACATACTTGGTTTCTATACAAGCAAACCAGCCCACATCATGTCGTAAGATAAAGAATAACAATTATACAAGATCAAGCCAAAAAGTGGCTGTGATAGTGAGATACTGTAACTAATAGATTGGGAATAACTTAATAATAGTAAATCGTATAATAGTGTCAATTCGTCAAATGGAAACTTATAATAAGAGGAATATGAATATACATATAATATAGTTACTTGATAGTTATCCAATGAGAATATATACAATACTAGTCTATAAATAGATCCTAGCAGTTACCGTTCGTTTATTCCTCATTCGGATAGAACACTAGTTTTGCACAATTTTTACGTAGCACAATTTTAAAATGAAATGATATTAGTGAATGAATCTGTTATCAATAAAGCCAAGACAATCCAGTGATGAATAGTATTCCTTAGTTAAGTCAGTTAGTCTATTAATTTTGCAAATTCTATAGAGTAGATTATTGATTAGCTGCTAGTTCAAAATTATTAATTGGCCAAACATTAAAAATGATGTGTAATTTATTATCATTATTCCAAATGTTGTTTTAATTAGTGGTTGGTGAATAAATCAGTCTGTCCCTACAGTCTTATTTCTGTCCCTTGGTCTTCAAAGCAGTCTCGTTCCATCGCAGTCATTGGCAGTATTTCACAGTTTAGCAGACAACCGCATCAGTAGTAATAATTATAAGCACTTACTTTCAAGTCACAGCCTCGATAAGTCAGTACTGTTTCAAGATATAACCGAATCAAACATTCTTCACTAATAAGCATTTTAAAGTTGATTTGACATTTTATAGTTCGTGATACTAATATTTCGATTTGATAAATACAATCCTTCACCTATAATGTACATGCTTTATTTGATACATGACTTAGTTTAGAAAGCGATTATTACAATTATATTCATTCTTACCTTTAGATAAATAGGTCGAACTCCCATCAACTTTACAGTGTAGTCCCTCATAAGAATTTCGTATAACGATGATTTCAGGTACTTCATATTGTCAAAGTAGACTCCATAAGGTTCTCCTCTTTACGCTGTCGAATGCATTTACATAATCGAATTCGTCGATGTATAGCGATGAGCTCCATTCAACCGATAGCTCAACAATAATCCGTAATACCACGAATCGGTAGATACATGATCGATCCTTAAAAAAGTCAACAATTTGTTCTCGAAGCCGAGCGCCTTCTGAAACTTCCGTTCAGTTCAACAACACTCGAAAACTTCGTCTGATACTAATAGTAGTACGATGTTTCTGTGGTTCCCTTACTTAATAATTTCCCGTTTCTTTAGTCTCTTGGCAATATATCCCTCCTTCAAATCTGTTTGTACTCCTTTTTCCCAAAGGTTTATGAAGAGAACATGGAGCATCTCTTCAGTTACCTGATTTGAGCGATTCTGCTGCTATGCTGTTTGATCCAACTTCTGGTTTGCCACTCTTAATTTGTCCGATGGGGCTGCTGACTTCTTTTATTCTTGGTAGATTGACATTTATAGGAAGGTTTGTAGGTGCTGCTTCGATATTGAGTAGGTTCATTGGGGTTGGTTTATTCAAGAGCTTTTCAAAAGGTTCTGCTTACCCGTTTTGTTGCTCTTGAATCTCAGCTATTGGTTTGCCTTACCTGTCTTTCACTGATCCCTCTGCATTACCTTATTTCCCTGCTGACTTCTTTGTTGTATCATATAGTTGTTTTATATTTCCTCCTCTTGTAGCTTTTTCTGCTATCATTAATAGGTCTTCCATGTATTTCCGCCAATCAGCTCTAATCCTTATGTCTATTTGCTTGTTTGCTTCTGTGCATTCGGCCCGTGCCTTGGCTCTCTCTCTTATTCGCCTATTGTTGAATGTTGTCTTCATGTTCTCTCATTCTTGAACCTTGTATAGGCTGTCTGCAGAGATCCACTAATTGTACTGGTGTTTCTATGGCCCAGAACCTGGCTTGTTGAAGTTATTGCCTCTTTAATCTCTTTCCAATTGTTAACTGTAGTGTTTTCCTTTTCTTCTACTGGATCTCGTAAGGCCTGAAACTTACTCACCTTATTCTTACGTCTTCTATGGACCTTCAAAACCTGTTATCAATGCAGATATGATCGATCTGGTTTTCTGTGGTGTTGTCCGGTGAAAGTGAGGTGACTTTGACTTCATTGGGATGGTCAGGTCTTTCCTTTGGCATTTCTCTAAGATGGACTGGAACCGCAATAAAGTAATATTTATCGTCGTTTCTGACGTAATTGTCGAGAGAATATCATTGGCACGTTCAAAATTGTCTGAATGTCCTTTGTACTTATATTTGTTGTTGCTCTAGCTTTCAGAAAGGAAATCCACTTACTGACTCCTAAAGAATCTCTATTTTTATCATGATGCGCCATAACTCCCCTCTATGTCGTTTCTTCGACTCCCTGGTTGGAGTTTAAGCGATTTTGACGATTCTTCTGGTTAGCTTTTCTTACCAAGGTTTTTTTTCACGGGATGAATTTAGTAAACCCTATAAATGATCCAAGCGCAGTTTTGGGCTTTTATATTGAAACATAATTCTTCTCAATGTCTCTGCAGGTTCTTGGACAAATATTTGTTTTTATCTACGGTTGAAATATTATTCCGCCTACCTAATAAAGTATCGTGATCACAAAAACGTCGTTGGTGAAATTTAAAAAATATTACTAACTCCTTGAAAATGTTTTTCATTTGTAGAAGTGTACGAGTTCGATCTTCTCTGATACTCAGGACATACCTTAAAGTCTCCAAAATTCAGCTGCCTCGTCAACAGCAATGAAAAACATCTTTACAAGCCCATCATTGTAGTATCTTCAAAATATCATTTTTTCAGAAACGTAAATTTATATTGCCGAAGTAACTGATAAATACAATCACTTTGTAAAACAAAATAGAATTTGATGGAAGATACGGGATAATGAGTAAATACGGGTAAGAATTACGCCTGTAAGTAAATCACAACTCTAACAGATCAGTGACTGAGTAAAGATAGGACATCAACGTCAAACAAATTTGAGGTTGTGGGCAATTTCCGAATAGCATGAATGATAATTTACTTATGACTAAATACAGTATTTCCTAGTATGAGGTTATGGAGATTGCCGAATTTCATTGAAATCATGAACCGATCAATGTTAAATCACCATTTAAAAAGCGGAAGCACCGAACGGCCTTTACATCATAGTATGGGATTCCTCACCAGTTGTCATCCATAATCCTGCATGCGGGACTCGACCAGTCCACAATATTTATTTATTTATTTGAACACATAAATATTGGTACAAGAGAACGCCAAATATATATACGCCTTACAAAACAATGAGAATTCGAAGAGAAAAAAAGGTAAGGAGAGTAAAAAAGAGAACAATAACGAAGAGATTGGTGTAAGGTAGTGTAGTAATAATGAGGGAACGGAAAGGTACAATCAGAAGAAACCCTTCAGTTAAGGAAGATACAATCTTTTTTTAATGAAGAAAGTAAAAGAAGGTTACAGCAGGATCGCCACTGGCTTCTATTCTGAGCCATATCTGATAACGTCTCTAGCCACTGTGTAGCACCATCTCTCGGACCCCAACCAGGGAGTCGTGAAGGACCAACACAAGCCAACCCTTTGCAGCTTCCTTTCATCCCACGATACCATGTCATATACTGACCACCTCTCCGCTTTTTCCAACCAGTCCCAGAGTCGGCAGATAATGCACGACGTGGAACTCTCTGGGACGACATTCGGAGAACATGTCCAAGCCACCGAAGTCGGTGTTTCAGGATGGTGACACCAATTGGATTATCGTCTCTGTGACCGAACACACGATGCCGAACCTCTGCATTACTGACATGGTGTTGCCACTGGATGTCAGCAATCCTTCGGAGACAGCGATGATCGAACACAGAAAGTCGTCTAACGACCTCAACTCAGAGAGGCCAGGTTTCACAAGCATAGAGCAGAACTGCTCTCACCGACGCGTTGTAGATCCGACCTTTCACAGCCAGACTAACATCACGAAGGCGCCGAAGGTGGCCCAGATTGGCATGAGCCGCTCTGGCTTTCACTATTCGTGCATTGATCTCACCACTAACGCCACCACCAGCACTTATGCAGCTACCCAGATACACGAACTTCTCGACTACTTCTATCTGTTCACCATCCAGGGTGAGTACAGGATTACGATCCTGCCAGTCTTGTAGAAGTACTTTGCACTTCGAAGGTGCAAAGCACATACCATACCTACGGACACTGATTGCCAACTGATTAAGTGCGGATTGCATGCCTTGGGCATTATCGCAGAGTAAAACATTATCATCCGCACACTCAAGGTCGAGAGGTCTTTCTCCAGGCAACAGATCCACACCCCCATTACTTACATTCATCAGAGCTGTTTCCAGAATGTCAACGATGGCAAAGTTGAAGAGGAATGGTGAGATTGGGCAACCCTGCCTAATCCCACTGCTCGAATGGAACAATGGAGAGAGGTGGTTGTTTGCCCTCATTCTGCCTGGGGTGTTTGTATATAGGGCTTTTTAGGATGTTAACAAAATTCTCAGGCACACCCTTCTTCAATAGACAATCCGCGAGAACAGTCCTATCCAACGAATCGAAGGCAGCCCTGATGTCAAGAAACACTACGATTGTTGGCCTTTGATAAGCATGACGGTGTCCTAACATTTGGCGGAGGGTGAAGATATGATCAATACACCCTCGATCAGAACGAAACTCATCCTGCCTCTCGTGAGACAATCTTTCTCGCGTTTTGAACAACCTACGAAGTATGATGCAAGCCAACAGCTTGGACGCAATCGGAAGTAGACTTATCCCCTGATAGTTGTTACAGGAACGACGTGAAGCCTTTGTAAAGATAGGGACAACTATCGACTCATTACATGACGTTGGTACACTCTCTAGCTCTCAGACCTTTGTAAACAACACAATCAGTTCCTTAGCCAGAAAGTCACCACCATCTTTAAAAAGAGCCGGAGGTAAGTCATCTGGGCCCGGTGATTCGTAGCGCCTCAAGAGTTGGAGTTCCTTGAGGACTTCCTCCTCATATGGTGGATCAGTCGTCACCGGCCATGGAGAGTAGGACAGTCTGACCGATGTTGCCGGAGCAGCAGGCCAGTTGAACTGCCCTTCGAAAAATTCTGCCCATCGTCCAAGACGTCGATGGATGTTAGTGATCGGCGTTCCGTCATCCTCGCAGATTGTTTCGCTCACACCAGACTTCTTGCTGCCAGTGGCTCGGATGAGTTGGAAGAGCTTCCGGTAATTACCAGATGCAGCTGCTGCTTCCAGCTCATTAGCACGCTACGACCACCAGGTTTCTCGGTCCTTACGCAAGCTTTGCCCAATTTCAGTACGTAACATCCTTCGTTTATGGTCAAACTCACGGTCACCCGGAGTAGACCGACGGGCTTCAATGAGTTGTAAGGAACCTGGAGAAACCCAGTGCTTAAAAGAGGGACGTTTCACAAACCCACAACTGACTGTTCCCGCCATTTTCATGGCGTCATGCAATTGCAACCAATGCTCATCTATACTTTTCGGTGGAGTGGTAGCTAGCCTAGAGGCTAGCTCGGTTCGATACTTACTTGCAACAGAAGTTGTAACCAGCTTGCTAACATCAATCTTTTGCTGGTGGTCACTTCGTTGGCCACTGAAAAGTAAGGCAAGATTGGCGCAGACCAAGGCATGTTCAGAGTCCAGATAGGTACTCCAAAAGGAGCGGCAGTCTTGTACACAACCACACTAGCGGTAGCTGATCGCGATGTGATCAATCTGAGTCCAGGCTTAATATTCAGAGGGAGGACGCCAGCTGGCACATCGGCGATGACTGTGCCGAAAGTTAGTGCTAGCCAGAAACAGGTTGTGGTCTGTGCACAGTTGCAGTAGACGGTCCCCGTTATCTGTCCTGCGACCAACAAGTTCCCATCGGCCACCTAAACGACTCTCTTCTGTGCCTAGATGCCCGACCTGAGCATTCAAGTCTCCGGCTAGTACTACAATATCTGTCGAACACACTTTCTGGAGAAGAACAGATAACTGGTGGTAAAACTCATCCTTGATTGCATCCGGGCTGCAATCTGTCGGGGCATAGGCGGGGATGACGAAAAGACATCGTTTCTCACTCCGATTTCTTCTCACTTTGATGGAACTCTCTGCTCTAACAGCACATAACCGACTGTTAATGGGGATCCAATCGACTAGTGCTGCCTCAGCTCTAGCGCTTAGTGCGACACCAACGCCAGCAAGACCAGACGAAGATGCCACAGGGTCCCCGGATAAGCGCACGTGAAACAAGCTTTTGAAGCGACAGGTGGAGAGCGAATTTGTAGTACTTCACCAGAGTCTTGAATACGGGTCTCGGATAGACAACAAACATCGATATTAAGACTTTCCAAAGACATAGCCAGCCCTATCTGTTGATCAACCTGAATAAATGTGCGAACGTTGAAGGCAGCCAGTTTGAATGGTGCACGTGGTTTCAGAAAAACTGCTTCAGTACTTATATTCAGTGGTAACATACAATTTTCAACCGGACAGTGACTCGAGAACGTTTAGATACAGTCGAATTTCCGCCAAAGACGAGCCGCTGTATAAGTATAAAAGAGGGTGAATAATGTGGTAAATAATAATAATAATTTGATTGTTAGTTGAAGCAAGTAAAATAGTTTCCATAATTATAGGCAGTTCATCATACTTGTGTGTGGGCTGTGATACTGCCCGGGTGCCCAGACCGAAACAGGTGGTTATCTTAGGAGGCCACACCCCGAGCATTTGACCTAAAGGTCTAACCCACAAGGCAGTGGAGCATCGTGAGGAGATACAGTCCCATGGTAGCCGGTGACCAACGATTGGTTCATACGCCATTTGTTCCCGCAGGATGCTGGAGCCCATGTGCACCATTGGTTTGGGGTCTGGTTAAAGCACTGGACATTCGCTTTTCGTCCTCTCATTTTCGTAAACAACACCCCCGCCACGAGAAGGCAATGAGTAGGACTTCCCTGGCAGAGGCTGTATACGCGTGGTCGTGTGAGAGTATTTCGAGAGGGAGAGTGGACTCTCCCTACCCTCAGCCATACCAGGGCATTTGGGGGCAGTCCACAATATCTATTTAATCATTTCTTTTTAAGTAATCTATCTTGAAATTTAGATCATTCGATTGTCTTTGCACTCGATTTATCAATAACATTGCAATTTTACGAACAACACTGAAGATTCGTATTCATATGCCTAATAACGAACTTGCCTAATTCTTGTAAACAAAATGGATGGTGGCTAGCAATAGAATGCAGGATGCGCGTTCCGTCTTATTATGTTACTCGCCACTATCCATCTCTGCTTATAATGCTTATGATTTAAAGCATCATCGAGGCAATCCGCACAGGATTTACACATGCCAATAAGAGGCTGACTAATTGCAGTCTTGAATGTTACTGCGTAACAAGTCATTATGACCAATCAATCTTATATTTAGACCCAATTTTGCATCCTTTGATTTTCTAATTCCTTTAAAGAAAACCTAAGGATACACCATTATATTCACCAACCACGGTTTATTTGGCATTGATTTCATTCATAAACGTAGAACTTATGCATTAATATGGAGCACTTAAGAGCAACTAATTGACAAGAAGTATGTCTTTTCTCAACTTATGTTTCAAATGTCTCACTTTATGGAAGTGCTTTAATTTTCAAACATTTCCTATGATCACTTGGTATGTTTGACAGAAACCTGTTCTCATTATCTACAGTTTAAAGGAGTAATGTAGTGAACGAAGGCTTAATTAGGGTGTATGCAAAATCACACACTGTATTTATAAAATATGAAAATCATACAATAAATACAATATTTTCTTAGCTTCATTGGGTTGTCCCTTAAAAACACTATCATTACTACCGGTCTCGAGCCTGGATATATGAGTAGGGTTAGGTAAGAAATCGGCAACTCCATCCCGTTGAAATCAACCTTGCTAAAAAATTCCAACCAGAATAAACAAATTAAACCATTTAAACTCCGCCGTGCGAGTTGAAAGAAGAATTATTATGCTTCATGATGGAAGCCGAGATTCTTCGAAAGTCACGGGGCAGATGCCTTTTCTAACAGTCAGAGCAATAACTTTTATAGGTACATGAAATTTCCGGACAATGTGGGAGACCGGGAGCACCAGTCATATAGCAACGGAAATGAGGGGATACAAGTTGACAATACTCGGAATAAGTGAAACCCGTTGGATCCAAGCCCGACAGCAAAGGCTAGATACAGGAGAGATTCTGTTGTACCTCATTTATGAAGAGGAAAATGCTCCACAAACTCAGGGAGCTGCTCTGATGCTGTCCTAAGAAGTACGTAATGCAGTTATAGGATGGGAATCTTACGGATCCATGGTCATCAAAGTATCCTTCAAAACGAAGATGAAGGGAATAACGGTAAATGTTATGCACTCACCAATGATAGAATAACGACGATAAAGATCAGTTTTACGAGAGGCTGTAATCAATTATGGTGAAGTGCCCAAGAAAGGATCTCAACATCCTGATGGGAGAACTAAACGTCAAAGTCGGAATGGACTACACCGGATTTGGAGATATCATGGGACGACATTATCTGACTGGGAGAGAGAAACGAAAATGGTGAGAGATTCGCGAATCTATGTCTATTCAACAAATTGGCTATAGGTGGCACAATATTCTACACAAAGCTACATGTATCTCACCGGACCCGATAGATCATATTTGTATCATTAAGAAATTCAAAAGGATAATAGAAGAAGTGAGAACCAGGAGAGAAGCTGACATAGCCTCAGATCACCACCTGCTTGTTGCCAAGATGAAACTGAAGCTAAAGAAACATTGGGCAGCTGGGGAAGCGGCAGTACAAAGGTTCAATATAGCCTTCCTACGATATACTAACAAACTCAACCAATTCAAGATATTTCTCAACAACAGATTCTAAGTCTTACAGGATCTACTAAACGAAGAAACTACGATGGAGGACCACTGGGAAGGGACTAAACAATCATTAACGTCAACGTACCAGGAGGTGCTGGGCCGCAAGAAGCATCATCATATGGAATAGATTTCTATAGAAACCCTGAACAAGATTCAAGAAAGGAAGAACAAGACAGCAATTAATAACAGACGATCGAGAGCAGAGAAAATCTGGACACAAACTGAATACACGGAAGGAAACAAGCAAGTGAAGAAGAGCATTAGAGCTGACAGGCAGAAATACGTGGAAGAGCTAGCAACGTCAGCGGAAAAATCTGCAAGAGAAGGAAATATGAGACAACTGTGTGACGCAATGAAGAAACTAGCAGGGAAATGTAGTAAACCAGAGAGACCGGTCAATGAAAAACAAGGCAAGAAAATAATCGAGACTCAAGAACAGAGGAACAGATGGCTAGAATAATTCGAGAAACTCTTGAATAGACCAGCTCTATTGAATCCATTTGATATCGAGGCATTATCTACAGACCTTCTTATAGATGTCACTCCACCAACGACCGAAGAAACCAGGATGGTCATCAGACAAATCAAGAGCGGGAAAGCAGGAGAACCTGACAATCAACCAGATACAGAAGCGGCTGCAAACATGCTGCACGTTCTATTCAGGAAGATTTGCGAGAAAGAACAAGTGCTGTTGGACTGGAAAGAAGGACATCTCATCAAGATACTAAAGAATGGAGATTTGAACAAATGTGAGAACTATAGAGGCATAACACTGCTGTCAGTACCAGGAAACGTTCTCAACAGAGTGTTACTGAACCAGATGACAGACCTAGTAGACGCTCAACTTCAATATCAGCAGGCTGGATTCCGTAAGGATCGGTCGTGCACAGACCAAATCACGACACTAAGGATAATCGTTGAACAATCAGTTGGGTGGAACTCATCACTATACATCAACTTCACTGATATGCGAAAGCATTTGACAATGTGGAAACTTCTTTGACACTATGGAGTATCTAAGATGATCGTCAAGATCATCCGGAATTCATACGACGTGCTACACTGCAAAGTGGTTCGTGGAGGACTGTTGACAGATGCATTCCATGTAAGGACCGGAGTCAGACAAGGCTGCCTACTCAACCATTTCCCCTATCTTCTGGTGGTCGACTGGATCATGAATACCTAGACACCTGAGGGAAAGAATAAAATACAATGGACATCTCGGAATCAATTAGAAGATTTGGACTTCGCAGATGATCTGGCCCGTCTATCCCATACACACGAACAAATGCAAATGAAGACAACTGGAGTAGCAGCAGCATCTGCATCATTGGGTCTTAACATACACAAAAAAGAGCAAAATCCTCAAATATAACATGGAGAACACCAACCCAATCACACTTGATGGAGAAGCTGTAGAAGATGGGGAATCTTTCACGTACCTGGGAAGCATCATCGATGCACAAAGGATCGGATGCAGACGTAAAGGCAAATATTGGCAATGAAAGTACCGCATTCCTACAATTGAAAAACATATGGAGCTCAAAACAATTGTCAACCAATATCAAAATCAGGATCTTTAATACGAGCGTCCAGACAATCCTGTTGTACGGAGTTGGAACTTGGAGAACCACTACAACCATCAATAAGAATGTACAAGTATTTATAAATAGTTGTCTACGTAAGATACTCAATATCCGCTGGCCGGACACCATTAGGAACAAGGTACTGTGGTAGAGAACAAACCAGCTTCCAGCTGAAATCAGGGAAAGGCGTTGGAAGTGAATAGGACATATATTACGGAAACCATCAAACTGCATCACGAGGCATGCGCTAACTTTGAATCCTAAAGGGAAACGGAAAAGAGGAAGACCGAAGAACATACTGCGTCGGAAATTGGAAGCAGACATGAAAAGGATTGCCCAGGACAGGGTTGGATGGAGAATGCTGGTGGGCAGCCTATACTATTCCACAAGGAGTAACAGACGTAAGTAAATACTGTTGGCTGGAATAAAACTATCCACTAGAATATTAAATAAGGTGGATAACGTTGTTTTGATTGGAGCTATGAGAGTAGAGTTTATTCTTTAGTAAATCCACCAATGCACTTGGTATCAAATCCTTAATAGAGATGAACCTACCCTTTTAACTTTACTGTTAGACAAAACTGAATGGGATTTTATATTTTACATTCGTTGTATATAACTGGACAAGGATAAAAGGCAAATAAAAAGGAACAAATTTTGGCTGGAAATGAAAAATTAGTATTTGGCTTAAAATGTTCCATTTTTACGAAAAGTTGCACAAAATTTGAAGTCGATTTCTTACCGGTTACTAAAGATCAGACTGGATACAAACGAGATAATTATCCTTTCTAAAAGGTAAAATCTCTAGTCTTTCCAGTATTATCCATCCAACTGATGTATGAACCTATCCAGTGATAAAGTTGTCAAATAGCCCAGTTTATTGAACTAAGATTAATTTGTATTGTCCAACCTCACTTATTTTCCAAGTGAACACTTAACAGATCCTTCCAATCCATATTATTTTATAATATATTTCTCAGTTATAGTGAACTGGAGAAGTAAAACTTGTCAAACTTCTGCGTACAAATAAAATGTATCGTTGAGCTTGTCTAAAAGAATATTGTGTGGTTAAACGTTAAAAAATTGTTAAGAAAATAACTCGCAAGAATTACGATACTACATTAAACAAAGTCTAATTGCCAATGGTAATCGATAATCTTGAAATATCGGAAATTAATTCAAGTTACGAATGTGAACTATTGCATGCCAACCCAGTGGTTAGAAGTTATGCTTTCCTGACTTTAGGTCCAATCCTTGGAGAGGTAATGAATGACACTACCTAACAGTTTTATATAAACTTGAACAATTGTTCTACGCTTAGTGGTTTTCAGTGACTGTATAACCAAATTCATAAAAATTTAAATTCAAATCATAATGACGAGCACCTTTATATGCCATTTCTTGATCTTATTTAGTTGTGATTTCCTCAGTGGTATGGAATAAATCCCTACCGTTTTTCCACTCTACGACAATTAACTGTTGAATGTCATAAGTTTTACAGTGGTCTTGAGCGCTGTTAAAGGTATGAGGGCGGTTATCACTTCCCGGTTGCCCTCACCGTGGAAAAGTTCTTCTGAAGGTACCTGGATTCCTTCTTCTTGTACTATATCCTTATAAGCAATCTTTCTTTTATATATTACCACCTCTGAATTAACTACTTTTATGAATCCGGTGTTCATCTTGCTGTGCTAATGCGGTATGGCAACTTGGACCGGTGCATATATGTGCCTGGTCCTACGTTGTAGCTGACTGATAAGTTCTACAGTATATGCTTAAATCGAATAATATCTCGAAAAGTATCACAAAAGGTACTATAGTTTACAGACATGATCGAGTTGATAAAATAAGGGACGTAACATGTAGAATAAATATAAATACAAATTATTCAAAATGTGTTTTATAAATTGCTTCGATAAAAAGTTGATCACGGAGATTTCAATAATGCCAAACAGTAGTTGGTAGCAAGTGTTTTCTTAGCAGGAGTACTGGGATGTTATGCTGAATTACTAAGACGGTGGTAAAAGGTCGTTACAGGTATCTTAAAGTAGAGAAAATAAAGAAAACTGAAAACACTAGAAAACTACTGTGATAGGTCTACTGTCACATATATGCTTTATCACTTTGTGAGGTTATTGAAGACATTTTATTTAAACCAATCAACTACTGAATAGGAAAAATGAATGCAACATCGAGAGCAAAAATAGCGTAAAGTTAAAAATATTAACACAAAAGGATTTTCAGTAAGCAAACTAAGTTATGAAAGTATTCAAAAATTAAATGTCCCTGTTATTTTACTATGAATACGGTATATGTACAAAGGTGGTGCCCGGAGGGTTAGTCATTAATGCAGCGTAGAAACGAGAGCATTGGTTATGTTCCACTAGCAGATATGGCAAAATATACCGGGGTCAGGAAAGTTAAGTCATACAAATGGCAGATTTAAAATGTGAGTTCACTTTGTGACCTTGAAACACTCATCTCTCATATTCGTTATCATAACGCATTTACTAGTGACTAGCTTCAATATGTAATTTCTGAGCCTCTAATGTGAAGCCGTGACTGATGGAGTTTCGGCTGCATCGAGTGTGGGGAAAGTAACAACTGATGATAAAACAAGATAGTGTGTAATATCGCAGACTGGTAGGAGCTAAACATGTACACCATTGGGTTAGTGGTTTAGAGGTTAGGTATTCGTGCGGGAGAGCGAAGATCCTGGATTTAGTACCAGGTGGCAAGGTCTTGGATACAACTGCTCAAGAGTCCTGTACTAGGACGAAGCAACTGTCCAGTACTACCAAGTTTCCAATGGTTAGCCAAGTTAGGTGGATCCGTGATCTCAAAAGAATTCAAGTTTTCACAACCGGAAAATTGGTTACGAGAAATTTTAGAAATTGTGTCATCCAGGATAGTCTACTTGTTTTAAGCGAGTATGTTTATGGATTTGTTTGTCAACTGTATGGAATTTTATAGTTGAATGAACTTTCTCGACGATTTGGTACTGCATTTTATCGGTGATTTTATTAATAACAAACCGTAGACACTACCTAATTATTCAGTGTAAGAGTTCTACAAGATTGGCTCATTTCTATTAATGTAGTGATTTTGAATGTAAAATAAGTATTTGTCTTCAACTTGGTATATAGAATATACGGAATTATAATGGTCATCAATGTACATAAAACCATACTTCTAATCTTTTTGTTAGGTCCCGATAAACATAATGAATGGTAATTTTGGGAGCACTTTATGGACCAATACTAAACGTATATTTTTATCGTCTAACTGTTAAGTAACTAAACTATTCATATTGCAGAGGCTAAGACTAGTGTTCTGGACTTAACTGGCTGAGCTAGGCGGAAAGCAGGACCAATCAGGACTCTAGGCTGCTTGCACATGTTTTACGCGTCCTTGGTCCGATCGATAATTCGCCGATTCTGATTGGCGGCTTTGGGCTATAACACTTTCCATGTAAACACAATCCCAATGATATGCTTAATAAACATCCCTTGGTCATAAAAATTATATTCCATTTGACTACTATGTTAAAATCAGTCAATTCGAAAAATCTACGTATATTTTACTTCACATATATGTAGAAATCATTTTTTCGGTTTAAAAAAAACAGACTGAAAGTTTCCTTTCAATGAACAACCATCCATTGAAAATTTAATATCAATCATATTTGGAAAATTTAAGAAATGAAGCATAAATAGTCTAAAACATGAAGAACGCTGAGCACATACAAGTTAAAGAAGGTCAACAAACGAATGAATAAATAAGTATGCATTTATGAATATAACAGAGCACCATTTGTTAGTGTAATACACAAGGACAAATTGTTTTGTTCCTTGTTTAAGAAGAAACAAACTGACATAAAAAAGCATGCAAGGTAAAAAACGTAAGCAATAATACTAACAAGACAATACAATAACAACTTTAATAGGAATAAAATAATATAAGAATAGTATATTACTGACTGCACTGTGAATTAGTTTTTCTGCTTCTTCTTCAGTCACTGAGATTTATGTGTAATATGTAATAGGAAAGACAAAGACAAAGAGATTCATGTCTTCTCATGATTATTAAAGACAGTACAAGTTTCTTCTTACGTAAGATACAACAGTAATGAATAGGATGAATTAAAGTAATGTGGTATAAGACAAGGAGGAAAGAATAAATGAAATACATACATACACAAATAAAACATGATTACAGACAACTACATAATTATTTGGATAGACAGGTAGACATACGTCTTGGGAAGCGTCTTAAACACTCAACGCTTAGCAAAAGTAAATAGGTATTCCGTAAACAGAGACAAAGAGTACGAAAGAGAACATTAGAATCATGAAGTCAAATTGCAACAACACAACATATATATACACTAAATAGGATAAGAGTATAAAAAGTGCAGAGTGAAATAACTAATTTTTCAATACTAATTGCTAATAAGCAATGAAAATGAAAAATATAATGGGGGTTCCACGAAAATTATGCGATAATGTATGTTAGTAGTAGTAGAGACAAACTAATGATTTCCACTTAAATTCTATACAAATACAGAATACATATGATTAAAGAAAATTATTAATATTACAAAAATCAAAATACATAAACATACTGTACGTATAACAGATAAATTACACTTAGCCTTTCGAAATGGTAAAAAATTACGATGGCGAAATAATGATGTAATTAAAATGCCGATGAAAATACCAATGAACAAATCTTTATCACTCCATAAATTAAAAGGTCTATAATCATTATTTTTATTTTGATAAATGTCATGATTATTATTATTATTTGGTTCCATTCGCTTCATGATATTTTTAATATTTTTATATTCATCTAATATAATTTCATCGATATTCCATGTTGTCATTTGTTTAGTACTATCACAATATCCTGGACCAAGAAGAACACCAGCTGGTATACCACGACTGAGAAGAGAGAAGAAAGAGAATAGTAATCATTCAAATCGTTCCTAATTATCATAAACAATTAAATTAATATTATTATTACTCACGATGTTATAATGTTATATTTAAACAAAAAAGGTTCTCAGTTTGAATTTTATTTTTATTACATGATGTCATACATTTAACAATTATTGTATTTCGAGTTAAATAATAACCAACTATAATTGTTGCAATTGTTTATTACAGCCTATTTGAAATGTGTAACAGTTCCGCTTAAACGAACTACTATATATATATATATATATATATATATATATATATATATATATATATATATATATATATATATATAGGGTAACATGTAATCTGGACGGTGTTCCAATTAAAATACCAACTATTCTACGCTTCATTAGCAATTATATAGTAATTCTGATGGAATAGTAAATTTTAAAATCAAAAAAGCGGTAACTAAGGTTGATGATTACAGATCCATAGGCGAGTTATATAATAAAGACAGTACCTGTTTGTAAAAAATTATAGAGGGAGATTGATTTATTCTGTGTAAACAGTGGCGTAAAAAACATATTTTTACACACCGAACGTTTGCGTAAAATAGGTGCCCCGAGGGTGGGAGGTTTTCCTATCCCTCTCGAAATGCTGTCACATGACCACGTGTACATAGCCACTGCCTGGGTAGTCCTAATCTCTGCCTTCTCGTGGTGGGAGTGTTGTTTACGAAGTTAAAAGAACGAAAAGCGAATGTCCGGCGCAGTGAGGCTATAATTTATGAACGGCTTTTGAGCGACGCTGAAGTGACCTTGAGGGTGTCCACCTAGTAACAAGGACCAAACGAGAGTTATGAAACATTGTGGGGGATTAGAATTATGATTTCCAGTTGATGGTTAAGGTTAGGAATTAGATTTAGGGTTTTCATCACGAACTGACATCAGCTATAATGCCAAGTGGATAAGTGAATTTCGCGCAAAAATCCGAGACCTGTTATCTTATACCTGATTGGTTCGTCCATAAATTATAGAGGAGATGTAAAACCTTGATTCCAAACCAATGGTGCATATGGCCTCCACTATCCTGTAGGAACAAATGGTATATGAACTAATCGTTGGTCACCGGCTACCATGGGACTGCATCTCCTGGCGTTGCTCCACTGCCTTGTAGATCAGGCCTTCAGGTCAAAGGCTCGGGGTGTGGCAACCTAAGAAAACCACCTGCTTCGATTTGGGCACCTAGGCAGTAACACAGGCCTCACACAAATCAATGATAGCTACTACTGGCCTCATTATTATTGTGTGGCGCGTATGTATGTAAAATAGTTAAACGGAAATAAAATTTGATGAAGACAATCTTGACAGGAAAATGTGATTATATTTACTTTTAAATTATAGGCATCTGATTATTAATATTTCCGAATCACTAGTTAAATATGCAGTTAGACTAACCAATTTCGTTAACCTGTGGTCGATTTTTTCTTTAGTTCATTCACACAATCTATTGGTATTTATGTGACAGTCGAATGTACTTGCTGGATGAATTGTTTACAAACCAGTCAAAATAGTAATTACAGCATCTTATATTCGGGAAGCATATATTTAATGTGTCTGTTTAATCACTTGGTTAAGCATTAATTTCATAAGATTTAATCATACATAAAAAGTAAATACAAATAACATGAAAATAATAATAAGCAGATTGAGAATTGTAAAATAAAATCCTACTTGATTAAACGACATCGTTGTTCTTCAATGCGCGGACCGGCAAATTCTAAGTCATTTATTTCTTTAGCACTCCAAAGACGTTCTGCAACAGCACTTGTAACCGGCCTGTCAAGAATAAATATTCAAAACTAGCAATTATCAAAGAATCTCAACAAATTTATCAGTATCTATTGTCCAAAAAAATATCTTAATTATGCGCAAACTCAACGAAAAGCAGGAGGGTCATTTCTTTCTTTCTTTCCAAACAGTGTGGAACCAGTGGATTTTACGTTAATGGACGCTCCCTTTTTTAAAAATCTAAATTGTTTCTACATATTTGAAATATTTCTTGACAGACACATGTTATTTGGCATGCTTATATATATATCACATCAACAAGATGTTCTTGTCCTATCGAGAATTAATGGTTCCCAACTATCCTCTCATATTATCATAATGCTTGTGTCGAACGTTCTCTTAAAGCAATTTATGAAACGTATATTTTCAAACAATTTGACCTAATCTATTTATTTTTTATATATAAAGGGAATATACCCTTTGAGACATAAAATTGAAAAAAAAAAACTGGTTCAGCGAAGAGTATTATTTGCAGCTTTGAAAATGAATTCGCCGAAAAGAGAACTCTTCGCCTAACCAATTTTTATTTTTACTTTAGGCTTAACAATGATTTCTGTATTAATCAGATAATGCCTTTAGATTGACATGCATTCTGTGGTAATTTAAGAATAAAATTTACTTATGACGTATTCATGCATGTATTTTGAAGGATAGACGTGTTTCGGAAAATAAAAAATATACACTACTATAGAATTGTTACGACGAGAAAATATATATGTGGTCATTCGTTAAGGATAGATTCGATAACAAACAGCTGGAATTATCGAACAACGGATAAGTAGAAAGCTACTTATTCAATAAGTAAATAATTCATTAAATTCTAGGAATTACTAGCAAAAAAAGAAAATGGAGGTAATGAGTACGTTATAGTTAATTAAACAAAGAAAAAAAACTTTGAAAAAGTATTTCAATATGATTAACGTAATAAGTTTAGTTACCAAATTTTTGTTAGAACTGTATCATCCGATTGGTATTCACTCCACATGCAAGCTTCACCACCTAGAATTTGTTGTTCAGTTTCCAGTGGAGCTTCTTTACGAAAAAATACAACCGCCACAACAACAACAAAAATGTAAGTGGATATTCGATATTAATAATAATGATAATAGCAGCAAATCATTCCTAATTCCTTTTACATGCAGTGATAAGCGAAACCAAAAAATAAAGACTTAACACCCTGTTAAATTACAACCAGTAACCTATGGGAATTATATTTTCAATGATGTTTTTCATGATCACTATAACTAAATTATTTCGACTCCATTGCTACTTATCTAATTAATGTCATTTCGTTGTCCTGATGTAGTATGATAGCATGAGTAAACACAAATTCCTACTGGGCTTTGTGTTAGCCATAACTGATTGATTCTAACTTCGCACTCGTGAGACTTACTAGGCAATAATTTCCTATTATTGAAAACTCCATGTCAACTGGTTATATATCATCGTTTAAGGTATGCATTAATTAGAAAATGATCGACTTACCGTTGGATGGATCGCACAGATAAAAATCTGTCCAACGCTTAATATCATTAAGTAAATCCAAATACCAACAACTTGAATAGATAATATTAAAACCTTTAGATAAATGAGATAATGGATGACTTTTCCAGACTTGAACAAGCAGCGATTTTTTAAGCTGTGAAAAAATTCAGCGCACATAATAAAAAAATAATGAATACATAGGAATTCTGCAGTAAAATGGGAAAAATATTTCAGTGACTCAAGGTTATGCTTTAAATGATGGTGAAATACCGAATACATAGAACTAGTTGAAACAGCTGTCTTATTGCATTTGTAAGTTATTTGCTGTCGTGAAGCATCAAGTCGTTGTGTGAAGTACAGGAAATGGCTATCACGGTGAACATAAAGGTGCTAATTCATGATGAAGCCGTATGCAAAATAAATACGATTATTTCATTACATAATCTCTGTCCACTTAAGTAGTCCCTATTGAAATATAAACAAACCACATGGGAGTGTAAGATGATGATAATCATAAGAAATTGTGTGGAAGTCATTGTTGAAGAGTTTATGAATATATATATAGGAATTAAAATTCAACTCCATTGCACAAGCCACTGATTATTTGGAAGCAGTAGCTAAGTAAATAACACGATGGCGTTTGGGGTGAACAGCACTGATTTCAAGTCTTCATCAGAGCATCAACACTGTGATGCAGTTATAACCTCAGCTGACGAGTCCCACATTGGACAATATAAGCATCCTGAATCCCACTGCGAGCAGTCACCAATCTCTTCTTAAAAAGTGGAATTTTGAAAGTAATTTATTGAATTACAAAGTACTTTTTCCTTACATCGGTTACATGTTCTACGACATCTTCCCACAGAATTAAATTTCGTTTCGACTGAGGATTCTTCTTGCCTATTTGGGTAACTAGATTTTGTACACTATAGAAAGACAAAAATTAAGGGAATTAAATACACAAACATAAAAATCCCGATTAAATTTATGTATTCTCACATGAAAAGCATCGATAAATTGGTGAATAAACAAATATTTATTGGTGAATGAAATAATATTTTACCAACAAAAATTAAATAAATAAGAGGTTTTATGATCAGTATAGCTCATATTTAAATTTAAATTAACATGAAATGCACTAAATATGAATTAAATTCTTTCCGGAATATAGATAGATAACGACAACCAAATCTGTTAATTCCCCAATCCGTTCATAAGAAAATCAAACAAATTTAACAATGAAGATGGTTTTTAATAAATTCACCAAGTCATATTAAATTGATCTCTATTATCGTTGTCGAGATTAAACGTTGAATATTCTTGTTAGTTCCAGTACACCGAACGTAAGGTTGTAAGCTAAACAAATTATTATTTAATAAAACGGCAAATAGAGCTAAAAACTTACTCCATTAGTTTCCATCATGGCACTACCTCATTCTTTCGAAAAATATTCAAACAATTTTCTTAGTTCTTTGACATTTATGATCCTATATATTTACAATATTCGTCTTTTAATTTTAACATAGTTACTAAAATATTGACTTTTTATCGAAATATTTTGCTAATGCTCTTTCTAAATATTATGTAACCTGGTAATCATAATTGAAGTCCTGTCATTTCCTACAATCAATTACTTTGGTTATTATGATCCTCTTTCTTCCAATTACTCAATCATTTGATATTAATTTGAAATTACTGTGAAATCGGGTAACTATTATGTTACACTAGTGTTTGATTAGTATTATTTTATTGTTATATATGTATCGCTTTACCAAATGTCCAAGTGCAAATTGTCATTACAATTACTATTTACTGTAGAAATATACATATTCTGAAAAAATAAAACTTTGATCGACCTCGGGTGCTTTAATACGATAAATGTAGAAGAATATATACTGACCAATTTTGGGGAGAGTGACTACTCATTCAAGTCCACGAAACAAAAAATTATCATTTTAATAAAAATACATAAAATTATGCACACCGAATGAAGAGCACAATGTTACATCGGGAAGTAATCCCATGGATAAAAACCAAATAATCGAGATATTTCGAAATAGGATACACAAAAACTCAAGAGATTTCTCCAGTTTATTTTACGAAAACTAGAGAACACAAAGACAGATGGAAATCACGGTAAATATCATCTAAAAACTGATAATCCGCCACCTTACTATGTTTTTAAATAACTTAAGAAAAAAGCGTTATCATTGGAAATAATGTCAGCAAATTACCATCTCCAAAAGTAGTTAATCCAAAATATTGAATTGGATTGATCATGATTTTCAACGCCCTGTAGAATTTCAGGATCACGCTCCCTTTTAAGAAAGATATAAATATGTATAGCAAAAAATCTATGAAATTGAGAAACCAAATTAATGTGATCTAAAACACTTATATATGAACGAAGAATATTCGTTTCAACGGATTCTCTTCAGATTCTAATGTTGTATATTCAAATCATTAGTCTAAAAAGTGACCAGGTTTAAGACAAATACATTGTTTAAAATTATAACACGTGGATTTAAGACTGTTTGTTGTAGAATAAAATAAAACTATTAATGTTGAAATGACTACCAAGCAGCGTTAAAAAGTTAAGTGAGTTCGCTAGGAAATAATAGAGTAGAGTGAGGAGTAACCAAATTATTCATGTGTTCAGAAGATTAGTGGTGGTGTTGAAATAATAATAATAATACAGAGATGTGTGGATAAAAATACTAAGACAATAATATGTGAAAATTATATTTGAAATTTAACTAATTCCGACGAATCCAGAGTCGAATCAATCTATAAGATCCACACATATATATAAATGGGAAAGCTAGTGATACATCACGAGACATTCAAGCAACTAACATTTAAGGTAGACTGAGGGATGTCCGCGTACGCTGTCACATGTGACCAAGCATAAATATTCATACAGACATGATAGTAATAATAATAAGATAAACGAATTGTTACCACTCAAATAACACTATCTGACAAATAAGATAACTGAAGGGCTTGACAAAAGCAACCGTAAACAAACTTAATTGTAGAAGAAGTGCTATATATATGATCTTTAAAAATCAAAATCCGCCGCAGAATCATTTAGTTGTAAAACTGGTTTTTGTTGTTGTGCAAAGTAATTGTTTTCTGCTGAGTTCTTGTATCATTTGTTCCTATGTAATTATATATTATACTTATATTGCTGAGTGGACACGTCCATTCTGTCAGGGTGTAAGTCAAATTACCTCAGTCGATCGCAAATGCCAATATTTCGATACTGATAAAATATTTCGCAAGATCTCCATGTCTCTATCTAGGAAGATTGAGTGCATAATAGAATCGTAGAATGAATAATGCTGAAGTAATAATTGGATACTAATTAGAAACTCTAACCAGTTGACGACGATATGAACTTTGCTGACCAAGTTAGTTCAGACATATGTGAAAAATACCTAGCCATCACCTACACAAACTTTCCCTGAAAAAGCTTGGACCAGATTTCCAGGCGAAACGTTGGATTTACTCCAAATTCTTTCGCTGACATTTTACAAATACATTCTTCCTCTTTAAACTTCAGGCAGGTTGAAATAAACCTAGGAGTGACCAAGCCAAGACCTCAAATCAGTTCATGATATCACTAACTGTCAATATTGACGTATCAGGACGAAGACTGAAGAAATGGTAGCTACTACTAAGGAGGAAAAGTTATATTTGTAAGATCTCAGGCGACTGAACTCTGAAAAAGTCCAACGTTCTCTCGAAAATCTTGGCAAAGCCTTTTTAATGAACATAATCAAACATCTAAATTATCGAGCATAAATAAGTACATGGTTTTCCGGTTAACTGTATATCAAACAGGTCACCCAATGACGTTAACAAAAGTGAAAGTGACAATTCGCTGTAATGCATATGAGACATCTGGTGTGTAAAGAAAAGTTTGTTAAGATAATAGTTGTATGTATAAGTAAGTGGATCTGAGGTAAGAGAAGAAATTCCACTGATTATGTATCGCCTCTGACCGGTGATTTTTTTCACGGGAACAGACAACTTTATAGATGATATGAGTCGAGTGACAGTATGTATTAAATGAATATAAATAAACAAAAAAATAGTATTTTTGTTACTGTGTTGAGCAAATTAATTGTTTATCATCTATTTAGGTAAACAAACTGATTAGGAAAGTTGAAAGTAATTGTTGTTGTTCAAATAACAAGTGCTAGATTATATGGAGTAAAATACAATATATTTCAACATTGTTCGGATGATCAGATAACCCATTTGGTACCATGTACTTATTTATATTCGATAATTTCGATGCTTGAAAAAAACTATGCCATGATTTCCGAGAGAAACGTTGGACTTACTCAAAGTTCAATCACTGAGATTTTACAAATATAATTTTTCCTCTTTAATGAATTACATTAGTTTGGCTCCCAACTACTGTGAAACGATTTGTTTAAATTTAGATGAAAGCTCTTATAAAGTGGATTACTATGTTCATGTATTCCATTTATCGTAAGCTTTCATTTAACCGATCGATTATTATTACGCAGTTTTTTATTTACAACTTATTCGCAGTCAATTATTTACATCTTGTCTTTTTCACATCCATTTTTGGTTTGTTGATGTACAATAGTGACTTTTTCAGCTTATAATGAGATGTAGTCCAAGATATGTGTATACAATCCACTTGTGTATGAAATATAATATACAGTAGAAGATGACTACTAACTTCTCTTCGGACTCAAGGTAAGGAACAGAGAAAAGCTTGCTGATAGCGAACCAGTAGGAGCTTGGCTTGAGTCAGTTGAAGTTTAACTGTTCCGATCAAGTCTAGGTTACCAGACTTTAAAGGTAATAGTAGACGGGGGATAGAAAGAACTTTATTCAGAATCCTGATTGGTGACCTTAGTACGTGATATCGATTAGAGTATCAAGTCTTTACATTGGGTTGTGTTGGCATATCCAGACTACTTAGTCAGAGCGCAGACGGTTATTACGAAGAATGATTGGATACGATAATTAACATGCCTCAGAATCGGTACAAATGCATTTACTCTTTGCCTTTCTATGAATCTTAGCTTTAAAATTATCCCATACCTTTCTAACCTACAAATTCCTTCTTCATCCTCATATCATATTGTCTACCGCTATGCTTCTCGACCACCACTGATGTAGCTACTACTCTGGGACTGGTCTAGATAATCTCGTCTTGCTGTGTTGATATGGTGTGGCAATTTGAACCGATCCACATATGTGACAGGTCCTACATTGCGTATCCCTAACTGACTGATTTCAGTGTTGAGTAACAAAAAAAGAAAACTTAAAAATGTATGTGTGAGAAATGAGAAAGGCAGAGGATTCTTAATATTTTTTGCTAAATACTTCAGTATATACTAACAACAGTAAAAAGTAAAAGACTAGTATTTAAATAACCAGCCATGTGAAGATATTAGAGTATTTATTTTTAAAAAACAACATAACATTGCCTAATACTTAATGAACGATTATTATAAACACCTTAGTCCTACAAAATGCTAACCACAATTAGAAGAGTAAATTAGTAATATCTCTGATTGTGATCCCAACCCGTAATGTTTGCAGATAAACTTGACTATTTCGATATAACGATATCTCATCGATTGGATTTAACAATTTGTATGTGTACATGAGAATGATGGCAACTTAGCTAATCATCCAAATTAACTTTTGTTTCAAGGTTTTATCAATATAACAGCAAGTTCAATTGAATAAATACACATTGAAAGTAACACATAGTGTGGAAAGTTAAACACGAAAATATAAAAATAGCAATCAGTACTTTTCTTCGAAGATTACAGTTACCCCATAAACTGCTCTGTTTCTTGATTTTCACAAACGCTCTGTCCTAGAAATAGTAATCTTGAGGAAATAGCTAGGACTTTGAAGCGGGTTTGAATCCTTATAGGGTTTATCAATTCCCTCAAGATTATAGGTACATCTTGTCAACGAGTACCAAGTAGCAAAAATATAGGGGTCCAGGGTTTCCTTTCGATTACCTCCAACTATCTAACAATTGATTACTTATAGATAAAAAGCTGTTCTATAGAAGGTATAAGTTTTTCTGACAGAAACGTTGTTTTAGAAGAAAATAATCGAAAAAACTAAAGAGTATTTAACAACTAACCAACATATTGTTTCTACTTCATCACCGCCCAGATGAATATAATCATCTAAAAATAATTGAAAAACTTCGTTAAATAAATTTTCTAAAAGCTCGTATGTTTTATTTGAAGCTGGATTAAGTGGGCCGTAATATGCAAGATTTTTATATTCATATTGACATTGTGACATAATTTCTGGATGAGAAAGTGACAAACTTCGAGTATGACCTACGGGAGTTTACAGAAGCAAAACAAGAAAACAAAACTATTAACTAATAAATTCTGATGAGTGAAAAGTCATATAAATTAACTTCATTTATAACAAATAACATCTAATATGACATTCAAACAGTTGTACTGACCGAATTATGTACGTTATACTGAAAGAGATAGAAGTTAGTTGATTCACAAAAGTTTAACACATTAAGTTAATGATATTTTCAAAAATCATCGGATTAAATATATTTAATTTGAACACCAAATATTAGAACAAATCTAGCTGGAGATATTCTCGTAAAGTGATGCGCCAATATCACAAATAAGGAAAACGAACACACAAATTATAAATCCGAGGCTTTCAGTTTTCCCGCTGTTGATACTGTTATAGCTTAGTGAAGATTAAATTACGGGTAACTTCTAAGAATTATTAATGCACTAATATTATATATATATATATATATATATATATATATATATATATATATATATATATATATATATATATATTCTTATTGTGCGTCACAAGACAAGCCCTCACATGGAATCCTGAAGGCCAAAGGAAAAGAGGAAGTCCAAAGAACACATTACGCCGGGAATGGAGATAGACATGAGAAAAATGAACAAGGATTGGATGGAACTAGAAAAGAAGGCCCAGGACAGAGTGGGTTGGAGAATGCTGGTCTGCGGCCTATGCTCCATTAGGAGTAACAGGCGTAAGTAAGTAAGTAAGTAAGTAAGTAAGTAAAATATTCATATTGTATAACTATTCAGTAACTAGATTATGTATATCTATATTCCTGTTATTTTAAGCTTTATTTTGATCTATTTTTGAACAATTTATTTTTAAATTATGTTCAGTTTATTGATTAGTCTCCCACGTTCATAGCCACTACTTGGCTTGATTTTATATAAATGTTATTTCCTATTTTATGGTATGATGCGGTCTGTTTGTCTGGTATATAAACCAATCATGTTGAAATAAATTGTCCGCATAGTTGAGGCTGTTATTGGCGTTATGGACCCAACTGGACGGGCTAGGCGAACATAGAACCAATAAGGACACTAGGCTGCTCATACCGATAGAACGTCATTTATTTAGCACAGTACTAAGATTTTATGGGTCGTAATTCGATTAGTGAATAAATCACGTCATAACTAACCGGGCCTAAAGTCACAACAGATACAAAAAGCAGGAATTGATAAATTTTTATAAGCATTTGTGCAGATCATGAGCAGATTGTCTGCATATGACCTAGATTGTTTGACCCCGATCGAAGCTGCTACCTTGACGCGGTGGTCGGGCTTGCCTATCGTGATGACCCAACCGAGCTATATTGGCTGGAACATATGTTCCTGCAGGTTCTACCATGCCAGGCAGGTCGATTGGTGAACGGTAAGACTAAAAGCAGCAACTCAAGGTCTGAGGGCGAAGTCGTACTGCTGACTGTAGAGGGGTGTGACAGCAGTAAGGTGTTTCCCTCGGACATCCAGCATCTGCAGCGATGCTGCCTTCCCACAAGGAGGGGTGGGGTTAGAAAAGGTCGACCCTAAAAATGTCACACCTCACCTTACCTCACGGATCTCCGTCTCCGGCAGTAAGGCCCTTTGAAGAACGGAGCTAACACGTCAAAAACCTTCCACAAAAAGGCCGTGCGCGACCGGCCTCAAGCAGTTGTCCCTTGGGCTCTGCGGTCACGCTCCCAGGTCGTCAAGACCAACACTAATCCAACTTCCTTTTCAGGTTCCTCAAGAAATACCCTTCCACGGTGTGGGCAGCCGGGAAGTGATATCAGCCCTCATACCCGTGACAGCACAAGAGACCAAGGTGGTCACATTCAAATCTTCCTACACCTCCTAATACCTCTCTTATCTCCCCGACTAACCCTCCCCACGTCTCTTTATCACCTCGCACCGCTAGGGCAAACGATTCGAGTACGTGGAACGCCATTCCTGGTCTCCTGAAACCACGCTCTAAACTACACGTAGGAGCTTTTAACGTGCGAACACTTTGCCAAATAGGACAGCAGGCTTCCTTAGCTAAAACTTTAGAATCTCGCGCCATCGATGTGTGCTGCGTCTCCGAAACGCACATACAGGATCCAAGTAGCGTCATTCATTTGACCTCACCATACCAAAATAAAGAACCGACTCGATTTACGCTTCGTGTATCTGGAAGCCCTGATTCTGCTTCCCGTGGCCTCGCCGGCGTAGGTATAGCATTGAGTCCTAGGGCAGAACTAGCTCTCTTAGAGTGGATCCCAGTAGACAGTCGTTTGTGCGCTGTCCGACTGAACGGAACAGTAAGAATCCGGAAAGATAGGGACACTCGTCGTTGCCTCTTCGTCGTCTCTGCCTATTCTCCCACTGACTGCAGCTCAGATGATGTAAAAGATGAGTTTTACAGAAAGCTTTCGGACCTTCTCCGAAAAGCTAAGCGCTCGGATGTAGTAATAGTGGCCGGTGACTTTAATGCTCAAGTAGGTAAACTAAGCGATAGGGAAAGACACCTAGGTGGATCTTATGGTGTCGTGGCTCAAAGAACAGATAATGGCGACCGTCTGTTGCAGCTATGCTCAGATAACCGCCTGTTCCTTGCAAATACTAACTTTAAACATAAGGAAAAACATCTTTTAACATGGAGACCCCCTAATTCGTCCCAACGTTGGACCCAAATAGATCACATCGCTATCAGCCACCCATGGAGGGGCTCGATAGAAGACTGTCGTTCATTCTGGAGCACGTGCTTAGATTCAGATCATGCTCTAGTGCAAGCGCGAAGGTTAGGGAGCAACACTGGATCTCAGCAGCATCTATCTCACTGATAGATGCTCGGAAACTCATTCCACCTGGCTCTGAACATAATGAAGAGCGGAGTCAGCTTAAGCACAAGCTGACAAGAAGTCTACGCAATGATCGCGAACAGTGGTGGGTAGCGAAATCAAGAGAGATGGAAAAGGCAGCGGCAATAGGTAATAGCAGACAATTGTTCAGACTCGTTAAGGAAACTGGAATTAGGAACCCGACCGTTAGCGAAACAATCTCAGAGAAAGATGGACATATTATTCATTCTCAATCCAGGAGATTGGATCGATGGGCAGAACACTTTAGGGATCAGTTCAACTGGCCTTCAGCCACACTTCGGTTTCCCACGATCTCTAGTCAACCTGAATGGCAAGTTAATGTAGGTCCTCCGTCCCTTTACGAAGTTGAAAAAGCCATAGGAAATCTGAAACGAGGGAGAGCAGCAGGCCCTGACAGGTTTACTCCTGAGATTCTTAAGGATGGTGGTCCAGTATTAGCAATGAGATTAACCGAGGTCTTAGGTAGAATTTGGGAACTGGACGTAATCCCATCTGACTGGTCTCAATCACTGATTGTGCCAGTCTATAAGAAAGGACAAAAGTCCTCTTGTGACAATCACAGAGGAATCAGTTTGACTAATATAGTGTCTAAAATATTAGCTTCAATAATACTTCGACGCCTAACTAAAGCTCGTGAGGAGCAGACTAGAGAAAATCAGGCTGGTTTTCGACCTGGACGTGGTTGTATAGACCAGATATTCACACTACGTCAGGTTCTAGAACACAGACACACATTCAGACGCCCCACAATCGTAGTATTTCTCGACCTTAAGGCGGCATTCGACTCTGTTGATCGTGAGGTTCTATGGCAGTGTTTGTCACTGAAAGGAGTACCAAAGAAGTACATTAACCTTATAAAGGCTCTCTACTCGAACACAACTGGTAGAGTGAGAGCTTATGGCGAACTGTCATCAGAATTGATTACCTCAAGTGGTGTTCGTCAGGGCTGTCCACTCTCCCCATTCTTGTTCAACTTTGTGGTCGACGTACTTTTAGAGATAACACTCTCCTCATCTAAATTTCCAGGGGTTGAACTTCTACCGGGAGGTTCACTTGTTGACTTAGAATATGCTGATGACATAGTTTTATTTGGTGAAGACGCTGGCAAAATGCAGAGTCTTCTGACCACTCTAAGCAACAATGCAAGCATGTTCGGGATGCGATTCTCTCCCTCGAAATGCAAAATGTTGCTTCAGGATTGGGTTACATCGACACCCGAACTAGTGATAGGGAGTGAAGTAGTTGAGTGTGTCGACCGCTTCACTTATCTTGGAAGTCTCATCAGCCCTTGTGGTCTGGTGTGTGACGAAATCTCAGCACGGATACAGAAGGCTCGACTAGCTTTTGCCAACTTGCGTCATTTATGGCGTAGGCGAGATATCCGTCTATCAACCAAAGGACGTGTTTACTGCGCAGCAGTTCGTTCCGTCCTACTTTATGGCAGTGAAACATGGCCGGTAAGAGTAGAAGATATTCGTAGGTTACTATTATTTGATCATAGGTGTCTTCGAAACATTGCTCGTATATCCTGGGACCATCGAGTAAGTAACACAGTTGTTAGGAAACGGGTACTAGGTAAGGATGGCAAATCAGTTGATGAAGTAGTGAAACTTCATCAGTTGAGATGGCTGGGTCATGTGTTACGTATGCCCAACGACCGACTGCCTCGACGTGCGATGTTCAGTGGTATAGGAGTAGGTTGGAAGAAAGCTAGGGGCGGCCAAACCAAAACATGGCACAAGTCCATGAAGTCACTGACAAGTGGACTGAGTCATGTTGGTAGGTGTAGACTACCTGGTTGGGGACCGCGAGATGATAGCAACCGATGGTTAGAGACCCTGAATGACATGGCTCAAAATCGTTTGCAATGGCGCAGGTGCATCCACTCTCTGTGTTCTCCCAAATTCTAATCTTCTGAATTCTTCATGTCCCTTTTTTTCCTCTTTCCAAATTTATTTCACTGGATTATACTCTTTAAATAACATCTCCAAACCCTAATCTTCCCGATTACTGCTTATACTCTTATTACCTCTACCACTATGGGATTTGAATCGACAACTGTATCTCTGTGCTAATGTGGTATGGCAACTCGAACTGATGTACGTACGTACGAAGTTCTACGTTGTTACTGACTGACTGAGATTGTTTGACGCAATGCATAAACTCGTAGCAATAATACAAATAATTTTTATCATGAGATGATACAAGATGTAGTGCGAAATTTTCAAGTCGACCTAATTTGCCATTAATACTCAATAATGAATAAACACAAGCCAAGTAATGATGAAAACTAAGATACTCGGACCACACATGGCGTCATAATTGCAAACTACCTGACAAATTTAAACTAATTACATTTTAAATTTTGATGAAGCGATGACATTGGGTTAACTTTAATCACTGATATTGGTGAATTAATACCTCGCATTCAACATCATACAATATAGTAGTCAGGACCTTTTACTGTAATACTGAAAAATTCATCTTAAAGCCAGTTACTAGCGGAAACACACTTATTACTTACCTATGTGATTTTGCAGACAATTAATTGATTAGAATTGCAAACAAGGGAGGAGGTAATAAAGATTTATTCAAAAATCAATGGTTTACTCATTTGATAATCAAATAACTCATTAAAAAACTACAAAACGTAAATCGATTAACTCTGCATACACTGAATTAATCAAATTCTTTTATTAGTATATTCAAAGTGAAAATGTGTATTTGTTTGTCCATGTGATTAAAAAGTATTTAGGAAACCAGCGCTCTGCTTATCTACTTCAATTCTTAATGTTACCATGATCGCATAGTACAGAACAACAAATTTGACGCACTTTCTCATTGGAAATAACAGTTCTCTTGAGTGATTTCATCTTTTTTTCAAACAGAAGTGTCAGATGTAACTCCACCTGCACACTTCTACGGTTACGACCGAGCCAAACCCTTGACAGAGGAGAATGTTTGCGGATGAAGTTACCAGCTCCATCCCGTAGAAAATAATTCTAACTACCTAGACTCCATTTGACACTTGAGAGGTTTTCATTTAGAATACATATGAGATCACATGATGAAAGCCAAGATTCTTTTGGCAATCTCGGTCCCGATGTCCGTTCTAACAATCACAGTACAAATTAAGACAAGCAGGTTGAATGTTTGCATAATGTAAGAGACTGACAGGACCAGGGAGATCGGGAAATAAGAAGATACAACCTGGCGATGCTCAGAATAATTGAAACACGTACGTAAGCTGGACAGAAAAGATTAACTAAGCGAGAGGCTCTATTCTAATCGGGTCATAAAGAAAATGCATCGCACAAACAAAGAGTTGCATTGATGATTTTCAAAAAAGCATAAAACCCACTTATGGGATAGGAATTTCATATATTCAACACCAACAAACCATCCTTCAAAACGAAGAACGCAGGGATTGAATGTCATATAACAGCTAAGGTGATGAAAATTAGTTTATGAGAAGCTTAAGTCGATCGTAAAAAAGTAACCACGAAGCCACCTGACGATCGTCATAAGAGATATAAACGGGGATGTCAGTATGGATAGCGACGGGTATGAAGATGTCATAAAACGATATGGAATAGGAGAAAGCAACCAGAGTGGTGAGGGACTTGCAAATCCATGTACTTTCAACGACATGGTTATAGGTGGCACCAATTCCGCACAAACGCATACATAAAGCTTCCTTGCTTTCACTGTACCGCACAACAGAGGACCAGATCCATTACATCTCAATCAACAGCAAGATCATAATGTCCATCAAACACATAAGAGTACAGAGGGGAGCTGATCTGAGGAGTTTCACATCCCAATCTGATAATCGTCCAGCTAGAACTGAGGTTGAAGCACCATTGGACAGTTGAACAAGTTGCATTCGAGATGCTAACAAACTCGTGAATCTCAGGATAGATCTCAGCGACAATTTCAGACCTTACAACATCTAATGGAAGAAAAGGAAAACAATATGGAGAACAACTGGAAAGCGATTAAAGAAGCAATAACTTCAACATGTCAGGAGGTGCTGGGCCATAAAAGCACCAGAATAAGGAGTGGAGCTCAATAGACAGTTGGGCAGAGTTCAATTCGAAGAATTATATAACCAATATACAGGAATTAAAATTCAACTCCACTGCACAAGCCACTGGTTATTTGGACGCAGTAGTTAAGTGAATAACACGATGGCGTTTTGAGCAAACAGTACTGGTATTGATTTCGATTCTTCATAAGATCACCAACACTGCGACGCAGGTAAAACCCTAGATGGTGAGTCCGTTATATGAACAAATACATAAATTGGATTACATTGTTTGCCACTACCTGCCCATTTTATGTAAAATGTAAACATTAAGTTTTGGGGAGTATTTACAAATCTATTAAATCAAGCTAAATTATATTAAACTAGCTCTTTTATCCCACACACAGCAACAAATTCATGTGAAGATAGGCAGTGTAGCACTAACCTCTGCAGCACTAGGCTTCAACACACACATGGGTAAAGGTAAGATCCTGTAATGCAAAACAGAGAGCACCAGCACAAACACTTGATGGGACAGCTTTAGAAGAGATGTAAATTTCTACGTAGGTGGCTAGCAGAATTGATAAGTAAGGATCTGATGTAGATGTAAAGGCAAGGATTGACAAAGCAGTGGTAACATTCCTACAACTGAAGAGTATATGGAACTCTAAACAACTGTCAGCCAACACCAAAGCTAGAATCTTCAATACTAACATCAAGACAGTTCTATTGTATGAAGCTGAAACTTGGAGAACTACTACAACCATCATCAAAAAGTACAAGTAGTTATAAACAGCTGTATATGCAAGAAACTCAATGTCCGTTGTCCGGATGCCATCAGGAACAACCTACAGTGACAGCGAATGTTTAGAAGTCTTTTTATCATGGAAAAAGGTAAAGTCCTGAAGGTCGTCTAAATACTGATTTACTAATCTATATTAAGAACTAAATATAAAAGAACCACAATTAAATGATGATAACAACAGCAGCGAATCGCTTGTAATTTTATAATACGAATATAAAGTGAATGTAATCAATCAAGGAATCTTTAACTCCATTACTTGATGAGTAGCAGGCTCTTTAAGGACAAGCTAAAGTTATTGCTACATTGTGTAAGGGTTTAATTTGCTGACTGAATGTTGAAACCCCACATACAATTCATCAAAAACTTTGGATAGTGATGTAGTGAAATTAACCGACAGGTAATTGACCTTCACAATTTAACACACAAATCTGTACGTCATGGTTGAATTTAACAACCAATAAAATATTTATAAACTCGAACTTGACGGGAAAAGTAACATGATACTCGTTTTTGTTTTAAATGACGTTGCCTTCAAAGTAGGTGTCCATAGAGTTGATAAAATGCATCATAATACAAAAAAGGCTGAAAAATGAAAACCAGATACACTGAAAAATAATCAGCCGTGTTTCGAAAAACTCAAAATATTAAGGCTAGAAAATGAAGTTCCGTTGCTTGATATTGAAAATATGTGTACTTATCTATGTGTTTAAAATTGAAAAAGTGCGAACATTACTGTATAACAACATCTTAGAACACCAGAAGCTAAAATTTAAGGTAAGTAAAACAAGAACATGTAAATTTAGCGCATCTGGGTGGTGGTAACAATAAGGAAGTTTTGAAAACCATGTTATTTCAAGTAAGTGTATGGAGACTTAGTATATAAGTTAATAATAAAATGCGTGGTATAACATATGTATCTAAAAAAATAACAATACCTGGTATATCGAATTCGGGAATAACACGAATGCCTCGAAATCGGGCAAACTCCACAATTTCTTTGATATCATTCGATGTATAAACTAAATCTTCTCGATAAGCACCCTGGAAATACCCAAAACAGATATACAAACACGTGTACATGGCAATAAATTATGAGGACAATAAAAAAAGTTACATGAATAAGGAAAAAACTGAAGCTAAAGCGCAATTATTTAAAATTAACAAACGGTAAATATAAACTTCACTAACCGATTTTTTTAATTTAAAGATAATATTTTAGCCTAAAGAAATTACATGTATGCTGCTGTGAAAAAAGGAGCTACGGTGAATGACCAATGGACAACAGTCAAACAAATCATGAGATGTAATACTAATTAACGCTAACAGACACGTACTTTTTAACAATACCAAAAAAACGAGGATCCAAGCAATTGAAATTTTGAAAACTGGCCATGGTAAGACTGAGAAAACCAATGATTTGTGAGATGATAATACACGCAGCAGTTCATTCGACATAAGAACAGTAGGGTGAGGAGCAAACTTCGCCCACTAGGTTTAAAACCTTATCAGTGATATTTTAGAAATCAATTGTGGATAAATACTGATAGCCACATATTCTCCTCAAAAGCGAATCGTTGCTCAGTCACAAAGCAAGATTAAAAGGGGAGAAGAATGATCGTAAGGAGAGACTGGAACGATGTTTTTCAAGAATAAAGTTATATACTATATAAGAATTGCGTTATATTACGAAATAATTGAAGTTGAAAATGTAGATGGTTGGATGTCGATTTCGTGGTCCAAGGTATTTCGCCCTCTGTGAGACACGAAGGTCCAGAATTTTTGTCCCGCATGAGACCGGTCAGTGAACATCACGAAGTAGTCTCGTAATAGATGAAACATCTATCTAGTTCTACCTAATTTTCAATGACACATTATCCGATAGTTTAACGAACGAAGACTTGTGCAAGGGTTAATCAATTATATTATACAAAATTACACACTGCATTTGTAAAATGAGTAAACAATACGATAAATACACTATTCGCATATCTTTGAGTTATCTCTTACAAACCCCATAGTTCTTCCATTTCTGTTGTCACATTGACTGCTCTGTTTTTCTTTTCTTTGCATTTTCCTTTTCTGCCGGTAAGAATTCTACTTAAAATTCCTGCTACTACTGTCCATATAAATGGCACACACCACAATTGCACCCAATAATGAAAATTACCCAACAGTTATAAAAGACCCATTTTACTTATTTGATAATTAATTATACATATAAAAGCATATACATTTCTCTAGTTGCAAAAAACTTATCATTCACAAACAAAACATACTTTAGCCGAAAGTTCAGGATATACATCACTTTGATATGGAAATGACTGATCATCCACAATATGCCAATGTAAAACATTTAATTTATTATAACTCATAGCCTCCTAAAGAAGATAGAAAATATATCCACAATCAAAATATTAACGAAATGTATACAAAATATAAATATGTAATTGAATAAGTTATCAGGCTGGTATCTTAACACTGATTACAAACATAACACAATGAGAGAGAAAAATAGACTAAGTAGAAAGGGTTACTTTTACACCATGAATGTTGTTTTGGATTAATCATTTGATTAGACATATAGTCAACTTTTTAGAGTCACAAGCATCTTTTGGATAGATTTCGGTTAGGTTGATTCATGTGAACTCCTATGGTTTTTACTTCCTTTAGAAGGCGAAATATTAAAGCATAAATCAAACTAATTAGAATTCGATAGGTAGATTTAAAAAATATTTTCCCACCAATTTGGTATTCAGTATCGATTAGACGTAAAAAATGAAGTTTCTTAATGCAATTGTCTGTCATTTCTCTAAACATAAAACTGATGTTTTAAGATGGAGGACATGTTATATTTTATTGGGATTACAAAAGGAATGGGATAAAATACATTAAAAACCGGTAAAAAAAATTACGTTAGTAAATATCAATTTACAATTATATGATGACACTTCATTAAAATTAAACCTACAGTTCAATTTTGGTCGCCACTGTTGACCAAATTCAAAACAGCTCAACCACGAGAGATGCAAAAAAAATATTACTTACGCCTGTTACCCTTTGTGGAAGAGCACAGGTCGCCCACAGGCATTCTCCATCCAACTCTGTCCTTCGCTCTCCTTTCCAACCGTTTCCAATTCCTATTTATTCTCTTGATATTTGCCTCCGATTCCCGACGCAATGTGTTCTTTGATCTGTCCTTTTTCCTTTTGCCTTCAAGATTCCACACCTAAGGGCTTGCCTCGTGACACAGATTGATGACTTCCGTAATGTATATACTATCAACATCCAGTGTCTTTTCCAAAGTTCCTCTTCAGCTGAAAGTTGGTTTGTTCTCTCCCACAGTACGCTGTTGCTGATGGCATCCGGACAACGGACATTGAGTTTCTTGCATATACAGCTGTTTATAACTACTTGTACTTTTTGATGATGGTTGTAGTAGTTCTCCAAGTTTCAGCTTCATACAATAGAACTGTCTTGATGTTAGTATTGAAGATTCTAGCTTTGGTGTTGGCTGACAGTTGTTTAGAGTTCCATATACTCTTCAGTTGTAGGAATGTTACCACTGCTTTGTCAATCCTTGCCTTTACATCTGCATAAGATCCTCCTAATGCAGATGTAAATTTATACTTGAAGGTAAATGTTCTATAATACTATTGAAAAAAATACTTTTTGATCTTTGGGCAAAGTAACCGATGTCATATTTCTCGGTTATCAGTAATTCACAATATCATACCAGTAGAATGGTGCATCTTTCGCTTAACCAATATATTATTAACATATTGTACATTTGAAACGAACATATATTTATATTAAAAGATTAATACATATTATGGAGTAAATGGATAGTTGTAAAAAGTCAAAGTTAATAGTATATTAAACAAAAAGTGACTAGGGAAATACATAATTTATTTCAGTGTAACAAGTCAATCAAAAATAAGCAAACTTTACATGAACATTTTGAATAGATAAGATACTGATACTGTCAAGTTGTATTTTGTTTTAGTCAGAAGAAACAATAAATAAAAATACAGTTGATGTCAAGCATTTATTTCAGTGACATTATAACTAGAAATGTGAACATCTGAATCTTTCAGAAATCAATCGATTTAAGCAGACAATAAAATTTTCAACGTTTTGAAATGCAAAGTATAAACTCTTACTTACGTTCATTTAACCTTTGCAATCCCGCTCATTTAAAAATTTTCATGAACCTTAGTGAATAGAATACTTTTAATGTGAAGATTAGAGATATCGATACCGTATAAACTGAAGCGGTAATATCGGTTTTGAACACACGAACTAGTGATTGAGAATTAGACACATAAACTTCTAAAATACAGATCTAGTAAACTAACTCATTCGATTTGGAAGGCACGTAGCATTTGATAAATTGCAAAAAAATTCATTAAATTCTACAGTTGATGTAATTCTTTAACATTGGAGTTTGTGAAGATTATCAAATTCTATAATTAAACATCCAGTGAAAACCAATAAGCACTGTTTCATGCTATTGTGGAAACCCTCATCAGTGTGCACTCACGGCCTCCCGTACACCAATGTTCAGACCTTTAAACCTCCCGATGAGCGCTCGCTCAACCTTAACACCACTGTGGTAGCAAAAAATTTTGTACATGCCTCAATCAAATTAATTCCAAATACTGCACGAATATATTTGGTACACAATAAAATTCCTGTTTAAGAAAGAATTTTGTCTTTTTTCAATCCCTGATATATGACAGATTAAGTTACTGCTACACGGAATTTAGGTTCCCAATAGTTGTAATAGATATTATATTATTTAGTAAGCTATGTTTACAGCAGATGATGCTGAATAGAAGTATAAAAACAAGCTTACCAAGTTCAGTAAAATAACAGATTTGCTTATAAAATGCCTAGAAGTGTCAATCATTAATCCACGATGTTTGAAACGAGGGTAATCGACAATGTACGTTCGATTAACAAAAACCTGTAGGAAGGGAAATAGTAATGAAAGGAAATTAGAAAAAAATTTCACAACTTGAAGGTAAAAGCAGGATGACCGTAAATGAATACTGACTAAAGATCGAATAGCACTGCAAACTAGAGACTGCAACGATTCACATATTGACCGTTCGTCAGATTTCAGAACACATACGGCATCACAATTAAGATCTTCAGTTATCATAGTGAGCATGTTGCTTTCAAACAACTAAGTAGGAATCGAGCGGTAAACCTACCCACAATCAATAAAGTGATGTTTTGAGACTATTATTTAGTGTTATCGATAGTTTCTGTCTCACTCCCAATTTAGTTGAAACTAAACGTTCGATGTTTCATATCAGAAATTTTAGAAATGTGTTATTTATTCCTACTGTAATTTACCCCTGTTACCAGTGCAGAAACTAAGTATAAACAGTAATACACTTTTTCTCAATGAATTGCTTCATTTTACATCTAAAATTCACAGTGAGCAAAGCCTGAATCTAGGTTATGAAAATTTGATCGTTCAGTAGTTACTGTTGTTTAATTTCTTCATAGACATACTGACGGAAATAACATTCTCGTTAACTAAATTTTCAGGAATTGATCTTCCAGGAGGTCAACTAATCGACTTGGAATACGCAGATGACATAGTCATGTTTAGTGAAGACGCTGATAGAATGCAGTCTTTAAGCAGCACTGAGCAACAATACCAGGATGTTTGGAATGCGTTTCTCCTCCTCTAAATGCAAGTTGTTCCTTGTGTCAACACCTAAACTAAGGATAGGGAGTGAAGTAGTCGAACGCGTTGACAACTTCACTTATCTTGGAAGTCTGATCAGCCCTAGTGGGTTAATGTCTGACAAAATCTCTACACGAATTCAAAAAGCTCGTTTGGCTTTTACCAACTTACGTCACCTATGGCGAAGGCGAGATATCCATCTTTCAATTAAAGGACCAGTGTATTGTGTAGTAATTCGTTCTATTCTACTTTACGGCTGCGAAACGTGATCATTAAGAGTAGAAGATACTCGTAAGCTACTAGTATTTGATCACGGATGCCTTAGAAATATTTCTGGCGTCTGCTGAGATCACCGGGTAAGTAATAGCAAGGTTAGACCCAGGGTATAAGGGAATAATGGTAAATCAGTTGGTGAGGTTGTGCATTTTCATCGACTGAGATGGTTGGACCACGTGCTACGTATGCCTGAACACCGATTACCACGATGCGCAATGCTGACTAGTGTATGGGATGGTTGGAAGAAAGTTAGTGGCGGTCGAATCAAAACGTGGCATCAGTGCTTGAAGTCACTAACTTCTAGTCTGAGCCATGTTGGTAGATGCAGACTACTTGGTTGGGGTCCGCGTGACTATCGTAACCAATGGTTGGAGACTCTGGGTGACATGATCCAGAATCGATCACAATGGCGTAGGTGTATACACTCTCTGTCTTCCCTTAAACTAAGAGATTAAAATTGCTTCATATCTTTCTTTCTACGAACTAATTCTCTCTTCCTGTACTATGTCCTTATATGCAATCTTACTTTTATATATTACCACCATTGAATTAACTACTTCTATGTATTCGGTGTTCATCTTGTTGTGCTAATGAGGTATGACAACTTGGACCGATGCATATATGTGCCTGGTCCTACGTTGTAGCTGATTGACTGATTGAACCCCAGCTCTAAATTATACAGATCTGAATAAACTACCTAAGAATTATAAACGTTTTAAAAATGTATAGAAAGGACTTTAAAATACATACCTATTCTTTAACTATTTGATAATTTAATCAATACACTTTTAAAAACAATTTTGGTCAAAATCCCCAGCCAATAATAATGCACAGAATAGATTTGTGTACACACACTCTATGTTTGTAAACGGTGAAACTATAGTCGCAACTATCGGCAGTAAACAAATAATAGAATTTCATTGAGGCCATGTATAACATTGTTAAATTAATCATTTAAGCTTACCCTTTTTTACTATCATTTCATAAGTCCATACTATTTACGTATAGCAGATTTCCAATTTGTTTAGACGAATCGAAACAATATAAACTCGTCATTTAAAAATTAGTAAATAATGAAAGCAAAATGAATAAAATGAAGTGAAATCAACCACTATACTTACATGAGATTGATCTTTCGTAGTCCACAATAATTGACTAAGTGTTTCTAAACCTCTTAAAGCCCCCCATGTTTCATTAGAAATAATAAAAATGCCATTTTCTGTAACACCCAGGATATCTGAAATTATAAGAAAAGATAAGAGCATGACTCATAGATATTTAATAGAAACACCAGCTTCATCTCATATTTTTATTAATGAATGATAGCTTTGATGTTTGAAAATAACGGCGATAGCACTTTGCTAATTCATATCACCGAACTGACCTTAAATGTTACATAATTGCCTGTTTTCACAATTCATTTGTGAATATTTACACTAACTCCCGACGTCCATTATTCCTGCTATATATATATATATATATATATATATATATATATATATATATATATATGTCAGTGTTGTATGTCGGTCACCCGATATATTGAGTTCTTATTAGATCCTGTTTGCATTAGACGGGATTTCAGCAGTTCGTAATTAGAAATTACCGTAAACCGATAGCAAAAGTGGACAGTTTTTGATGGCAGTAAAAGGTTATTGTCCTCACTCTATGAATTCCAGATGTTGATCACAATTGATTAGCTAGAGAGCATTGTTGATCGACCTCACATACTTACGCCTGTTACTCCTAATGGAGCATAGGACGCCGACCAGCATTCTCCAACCCACTCTGTTCTGGGCCTTCCTTTCTAATTCCATCCAATTCTTGTTCATTTTTCTCATGTCTATTACCATTTCCCGGCGTAATGTGTTCTTTGGTCTTCCTCTTTTCCTTTGACCTTCAGGATTCCATGTGGGGGCTTGTCTTGTGACGCAGTTGGGTGCTTTCCTCAGTGTGTGTCCTATCCACTTTCAGCGCTTCTTCCTAATTTCTTCCTCTGCTGGGATCTGGTTTGTTCTCTCCCACAGTTGGTTGTTGCTAATAGTGTCCGGCTAACCGATCCGAAGGATTTTGCGTAGACAATTGTTAATAAACACCTGTATCTTCTGGATGATGACGTTCGTAGTTCTCCAGGTTTCCGCCCCATACAGTAGAACTGTCTTGACATTTGTATTGAAAATCCTGACTTTGGTGTTGGTTGACAGTTGCTTTGAGTTCCAGATGTTCTTCAGTTGTAAATATGCTGCTCTTGCTTTACCGATCCGCACTTTCACATCTGCATTAGACCCACCATGTTAATCAATGACGCAAATATGTAAAGGTTTTTACATCTTCCAAATCTTCTCCGTCAGTTGTGATTGGATTGGTGCATTCCGTGTTGTATCGGAGAATCTTGCTTTTCCCTTTGTGTATATTGAGACTTACTGCTGCTGAGGTTGCTGCTACACTGGTCGTTTTATCCTGCATTTGTTGTTGCGATTGCGATAGGAGGGCCAGATCATCTGCGAAGTCTAGACCGTCCAGCTGCATCCTAGATGTCCATTGTATCCCGCGTTTCCCTTCAGATGTTGACGTCTTCATGATCCAGTCGATCACCAGGAGAAAGAGAAAGGGTGAGAGTAAGCAACCTTGCCTGACACCGGTCTTCACCTCGAACGAGTCTGTCAATTGTCCTCCATGCACAATTTTGCAGCTTAATTCATCATAGGAATTCCGTATGATATTGACTATCTTCTGAGGCACGCCGTAGTATCGAAGAAGCTGCCATAGTGTTGTTCTGTCCACGCTATCAAATGCTTTTTCGTAGTCAATGAAGTTGATGTAGAGTGATGAATTCCATTCAATTGATTGTTCCACAATGATTCGTAGAGTTGCGATTTGGTCTGTACACGACCGATCCTTACGGAATCCCGCCTGTTGGTCTCGAAGTTGGGCGTCTACGGAGTCCTTCATTCTGTTTAACAATACCCTGTTGAAGACTTTTTCCCGGTATTGAGAGAAGAGTGATGCCCCTGTAGTTATCACACTTGCTGAGATTGCTTTTCTTTGGTATTTTGATCAGAAGTCCTTCTTTCCAGTCTGTTGGTACTTGTTCCTCATCCCAAATCTTGCTGAAGAGAATGTGGAGTATCCTTGCAGTTGCCGCTACGTCTGCTTTCAGTGCCTCTGCTGGAATGTTGTCTTGTCCTGCTGCTTTGCCACCCTTGATATGTCTGATGGCCATGCTGATTTCTTCAATTGTTGGTGGGCCAACATTGATTGGGAGGTCCGTGGGTGTTGCTTTAATGTTGGTTGGGTTCTGTGGGGCTGGTCGATGCAAGAGTTCTTTGAAGTGTTCTTCACACCTGTTTCGTTGTTCTTCAATGTTAGTGATTACCTTGCCTTCCTTGGTTTTCACTGGTCGCTCCGGTTTACGGCGATTTCCAGAGAGTTTCTTTGTCGTGTCATACAGTTGTCTCATGTTTCCTTCTCTTGCAGCCTTTTCCGTCGTCGTTGCTAAATCTTCCACATATTTACGTTTGTCGGTTCTGATGCTCCTCTTTACTTGCTTTTTTACTTCTGTGTATTCAGCTTGTGCCTTGGCTTTTTCTGCTCTCGTTCGGCTGGTATTGATTGCTGCCTTCTTGTTCCTCCTTTCTTGAATCTTATCCAGTGTATCAACAGTGGTCCACTCCTTGTGATGGTGCTTCTTGTGGCCCAGAACCTCATGACATGTTGAAGTGATTGCTTCTTTGATTCCCTTCCAGTTGCTCTCCATAGTAGTTCCTTCTCCATTGAGTAGATTATGAAAGGCCTGGAACTTATTGCTGAGGATTATCTTGAATTCGTTGAGTTTGTCAGTATCCCGAAGAAAGGCCGTATTGAACTTTTGTGATATTGTCCGCCCCGTTGTCCAGTACATCTTGAGTTTCAATTTCATCTTCGCGACCAGCAAGTGATGATCTGATGCTATATCAGCTCCTCTCTTGGTTCTCACGTCTTCCATCGTCCTCCTGAACTTTTTGTTGATGCAGATATGGTCGATTCGGTTTTGCGTGGTGTGATCCGGTGAAGTCCATGTGGTTTTGTGTGTGCGTTTGTGTGGGAATATAGTTCCGCCTATGACCAGTTTATTGAAGGCACATGGGTTTGCAAATCTCTAACCATTTTCGTTCCTTTCTCCCAGTCCGTGTCGTCCCATGATGTTTTCATATCCGGTGTTGTCCATTCCAACCTTGGCATTTAAATCTCCCATCAGAATGGTCAGGTCTTTTGTTGGGCACTTCTCGATGATTGACTGCAGCCTATTGTAGAATTGATCTTTAACGTCTTCATTGTGGTCGTTGGTAGGCGCATAGCATTGGATGACGTCTATTGAAATGCCCTCTTTCTTTGTTTTGAAGGAGGCTTTGATGATCCTGCGTCCATGAGATTCCAATCCTATAAGTGCATTTTGTGCTCGTTTGGACAGCACCAATGCAACTCTTTGTGTATGTGGGGCATTTTCTTCTTCATGGCCGGAATATAGCAGAAGCTCCCCTGAAGCTAGTCGTTGTTGTCCAACTTGCGTCCAATGTGTTTCACTGATCCCAAGCACCTTTAGATTGTAACTCCTCATTTCTGCAGCAATTTGGAAGATTCCCGGTCTCCCAAATTGTACGAGCATTCCATGTACCTAAATAAATGGTTGCTCTGGTTGTTAGAAGGGGCATCGGCCTCGTGACTTCCGAAGGAACTCGGCTTCCACTGTGAGGCGTCACAGTTCTTCTAAATGAAGACCTGACTCCCAGGGCAGAGTTTAAATGGTTTGAATAAATTTTACTGGTTAGCGTTATTTTAGCGAGTTAGTTTTCTACGGGATGAAGACGCTAACCCCATGCCCAACCCTCCTTCTTTATCCGGACTTGGGACCGGCAGTAGCCCCCGGAGGGACTCCAGGCGGAAATTTTTAATTTTCGGTAGTTTTTTTATATGAGTGATTATAATACATTAATGACAATACATTATGATATATAGATATACAGATAACTCACAGGATTCATCCATATTAACATGTGGCAATTTCGAATCGGGATTTATCACATGCAACAAGGCAGAATTTTGAATTCCTCTACGCCGTATACTGTGTTCAGATAATTTGTACTTGCGAATTAAATGAGACATTTGTTCAGATATAAAATTATGAGATATATCATTTGAAGTTTTTAAATTAGTATCATGGGAGTTATTATTAGTACTACTTGAATAATGACGATTTGCTCGGAATGATGATGAACTTTTTTTCCAACTACTGTCGCGAAAATCCTGATTTCGCTTTACAGGAGAATTTTCACAAGTCGACTGATAATTATCAGAGAAATGACTGAATAAGCTCTTTTCATTATGTTGCCAAACTTTTGGGTACACAGAAAAACCAAGCTTATTTCGTATCATATACGTATATCGATTTACAGCTGACTAGAAAGAGAAAAGAGATTGATGTACTGATGTGCATTCATCATTCAACAGTAACAAAACCTGTAGGCAATATAAAATGATAATTATTAGATAATGGGTTCATGGTACATGTCATACATGGTCATAATTTGACGTTTATATCAGTTAAAAAGGTTAATACAGTATTAAACAAATTAATTCATCCTATTTTCATTGAAATCAGACTTTATTATTTAGAGCTTACAACAAATTCACTGCAAACTCAACAATGTTTAGAGTTAAATCAATAGTAAACAACTTGTCAGTGCATGCAATGTAAAGGAGTTTCTAAATACTTAAATAACAGTTGCTCGGTTTTCTACGCGGCTTCCAACACTTGTTATGCTGACTTGAGATTATTATAAAAAGTTTAGAACTATTTGATTTCATGTTTCTTACTAATATACATTAGAGAGCGAAGATAAACAGATACCTATAAGAATCCGAAACCAATAAATAATGGTTTATTTTTATTTCTTAAAGAATTTCTCAGCAATATACATCCACAATAGGATATGAGATCGAATTGGGGACCTTTGGGCCTTGTAAGAAGCATGTCATCATTGGGCAATTGAGTTAGAACCCATTGGTTCATTTTTCAAAAATTCTATCAACTTTTTTTGTCGATTAATTTTGAAACTCTGTGTTGTTAAAAAACCAAATCACGTTAAACGCTTATACGGTGTTCGTAATATATTTGTTTACTTTTTTAATTATATGTATCATATTTCCCTAGTTATAATCGTTTTCATTGCATTTTCTTATTTGATACTTCACCACTGTTGACAAAAATCATTTCAAGCTTTCGGGGTTTCCACTGGTTGGTTTTTATTTGTTTGGCTGAGGAAAGGTACAATCTCTTGGACTAATGTCGAACCGTATAAAACCTTACGTATATCTGTCAGTTCATTCTGATTCGCCACCAAAGGTCAAACAAAATAGAAGCCGGTTGCAATCACACGGTAGCTTTCTTTTGCACTCCTCATAAAGTAAGATGATCATCCCTTAAATGAAAGTCTTTTAGCTATATTTTAAACCAAAATGTATCTCTTATTGGATACCGCTCTCATTCATTTATCTAAAAATGGTACCAAACCAAGTTCAGCTGTAATCATAGACAATGAAATCAAACAACATTTATGGAGCCAAAGTCTTTCACTGAATCATTATTTTTATTAATTCAAATTTTCGTAAACGTTTTGAGTGAAAAAGAAGACGGAAAATTCAGATAAACCGTTAATATTACAACCTGGTACCTACGATTACCATTCTTCAAACACTGAGGCCCTAAAATGATTTATGACATTAACTCTCATATCTATCAAATAAACAAACAGTACAAACAAACGATGAAGAGAATAAGATAAAATGTTTAACATATTAGAATGAAACACCCTACTTGTAGAATCTCATTTGAAATTGTATGGAATTCAAAGTGAAACTGTTGCATATCCACATTATAATAACATGAAGATGATGACCAACTCCATGGTAATGGCCATGGTGATCCAAAGGTTGGATGAGGGGAACGAACAACCGGTATTTTTATACCTGGAAATGACCTATATCTCCATGTATTTTCAAGGATAATATCATTTGGTGATGATAACTGAAATTTCAACAAAAAATGCCTATTTACAAAACGAATGAAACTGAATGACGAAGTTTTCTTTGATAAAACTTATTTGTTAGACATCAACGTAAGTTTCACATTTCTAAAATCATATTATATTCCAAACAAATTCGAAATCAGACTGCTCTTCTTGACATCTATTCAGTATTTATCAATATCAAAGACTTTCAATGCATGAAATATTTTGGAGCTGAACGAACGTTTCCAAATGTGGCCAACAAATTGATCGTCCCAAACAGATCGATATTAGCGAATTCGCAGCAGCTTGTGTTGCAACTAAATATCAAATCCAGCTATTAATCCACTGAAAGGTATAGATGAGCGATGGCTACAATTGCATGATCCCATGGAAATGGCGAGTGAAGTCGTTTGCGGCTTCGCGAAACGTCCCGCTTATAAGCACTGGGTTTAGAGGCACGTCGGGTTACTCCGAGTAACCACGAGTTTGACGATAAACGTAGATTATTACGTAATGAAATTATGAAAAGTTTGAGTACGGACAGACAAGCCTGGTGGTCGTAGCGTGCTAGCGAGTTGAAGGAAACAACTACATTTGGTAACTGCCGAAAGCTCTTTTAACTCATCCCAGCCATTGGCTGCAAGACGTCTGGTGTGAGTGAAACAATTTTTGAAACTGATGAGATGCCAACTAATAACATGTACCGACGTATTAAACGATGGAGAGAGTTCGTCCAGGAACAGTTCGCTGCCTCAGAGACATTAACCAGACTGTTCTATCCTCCCTGGCCAGTATCGATTGATCCACTTAACAGTGACTTGAGACATGGCTCAGAATAAAAGGCAGTGGAGGTCTTACGGTAACTTTCTTTTACTTTTTCATAAGTGACAGGAACTTCGTTAACTAAAAGGGTCCTTTATAATTGTGTAATTTTAACTGGCCTGCTCCATCCATTATTACCATTTTTCACTCTCGAATAATTTCTATTCATTTTTGTTCTTTGTGGATTATACTTATATTCCTTTCCCTAACTCTTCATAATGTCACTTTTACTGTGTGATGCATATATACTTCAGTGACTTTCTGTACGAATAGTTATGTTTAAATAAACAAATAAAATATAAAATGTAACACTTAGAAAAGAATATTAGTATCTAAGATATTACTAAAGTAAATAAAGGCACATTAATAGTAATCTTAATAACAATAGTCAAGATGATCTTATTCCTTATCAAATAAATATAATTAGAATGATCGGGAGATTTATGAAACTCGTAAAAAAATTGTAGATAGAATATGTTTACCATCAAGTAAGTTTTTCCAGAATTACTGGGACCTTCTTCATTTATTAAAATCACTGGATAGATGTGCATTTAGTACGTTTCAAAAGATTTTCCATTCTACAGTACTCAAAATACAACATATCAAATAATTTCTGATACAAGAGTTAACGTGAGCAATAAGATGAACTAAAAACTATTGGTTTTGGTTAATAAAAGGTGAAATCAACTACACAAATATCTCAAAAACTATGTAATTATTATTTCTTTTAATAACACAAATCATTAGAATTACCTCTAAATGTGTAGACGACTGTTGATCTGGAAGTGCTTTAGTGACATCTAAAGAGAAAATGATAAAGAAATAAAGCAATAAAGATATACTATATTCAATGAAGTATTTATTCACATACTTAAGAACTCAATTATTTATTCTGGGTAATTTACTGCTGATATGTTAGTTACTTGACCAGAATAAAGTGAAGCATTATTTTAACATGAAATTCACGGATCAAGTTAATTCCTTGATTCACTAAACCACCATACCATGTTTACTATTACTCCGTAACTGCAAAATAAATGTCTTTTATTACATTAAATTTCTTTTCAATAAGTTCGACGTGAAAATATATGAATTTTTATAACTAAAATACGCACAGACCAATACAAAAATATCAAAAACAATTGGAATCTAACTGATATCAATCATTCAAAATTCATAACAGTACAATAAATAATTTGCGAGACCTTAAGAAAATGCTCTCCATAGCAGTGCTACATGTATGCATTAAACAGTCACTAGGTCTCTCACACATCACTCTTAAAATTCCCCCTCCCCCGGCGTAGAGTACCTCCTTTAGGTTTCATATAAACCAAATCAAAAGCTGAATGTTACAAATATTTCCGCAGGCCTTTAACTTATTCTTGTCCCATTTTTAAGAAAATGCAATCCCAAATCGAACAACATTGGGGATATAGTACTATTATTACTTCGACTACTACTGTGGTGAATGATACCTATGTCTGTCGACATAAGTAGTATGTAACACCGATAAGAAGTTGAATACCTGTCAAAAAAGGTTGGGGATATTGCGCTGAAAAAAACAAAAAGAAAAACATAAAGGAATTGAGGAATGGAAGAATCATGAAGGATGTAAAGGGCAAATGGTAGAAGATTTGCCAAAGTATTTAATGCATGGTTTTCACATTTTATGAAAGAACTGTAATTTTGCATCAAACAATAAACTGGTTGTCCCCAACCCAGTTCGCGTTTACTATACTAATACTACTAGTAGTAGTAGTAATAATAATAATAATAATAATAGTAATAATAATAATACTGTGTTAACCTGTCTGACTTTATAAAATCAGAAGCTTTCTACTAGAATAGTGAAAAGCTCATCTAGAATCTAGGTACTAGTGAGCTCACAGATGAAATACATGTTCTCGATACTTTTTTTTCTCGTTCACGATGAAATCTGTTCACAAACAACATAAAAACTTCAAGCCACACCTAAGTAAAAAGTTGATTTGATTTAGCCTTATAACAAAAGGAAAACAGAGAAAACTACAATAATATACACTCTAACCTACAAATTTAATTTCTTTTCTCTAAAAAGAAGATTGATTAGTTCAATAGTCAGATTAATAGGTAATCCGCTTGTTTCAAAATATATATGAATTTTAAATCACCAAACATTAGTGGCTATACATGAAGATAGAATAAAGCTTGATAAACAATACAATGAATATCAAGGAGAGAAGTGGAAACCATAACTAAGTGTAAAATCTGTTATTTGAAGTAATTTACTAGAAAAACTTAAATTTTCGAAAGATCTGAATAAAGTAGGTCAAGTATTTCTTCATAGGAGAAATTATAGTTAGATTTATTAACCTCTTTATATATACATTTCTTTCTGAACTGTCAGTCCAACCACTTACTGACGAGTGATATATACACATATTTCAAAAAAGTTTATAAAATACATGAAGCATGGTGAATAAAAGTTTATAGATGAAATAAAATATACCTATCTTGATGATAATTCAAGATGATTATGATAAACTCTCAACTCTGATCTAGTGGATTAAGTGACATGCTAGGTGCTTATTTTAAAGATCGTAAGATCAATTTTAAAATGTCCTGTACACATAACAGCTGAGTTTAAACCTGGATACATGATAAATCATTAGTGCATCCATCAATGTAAAACATATCGGACTTCGAAGCCATACAAATGGAACAACGATAGCTTTATGTCTAAGTTAACGATACTGACTAAAGTCTATCAATCACAATATAATTTTCCCCATTAATCTGTGTGACATAGGATTAAAAGTAGGTTGTACTTAACAAAATAAGACATTAAGGTTGGATTTAACGCTTGCTAGCACTTTACAGCAAGAAACGACTACCACTAGCAAAATTAAACAGCTCATGTCTGAGCACTTAGTCTGTAAAAAGAGATTAATGTCAATCAGTAGATGACGAAATAGAATTACGCTTCATTAACTAAGCTGAGACCAACAGCCAAATGAACCAAGTTGTAATCTGTCACTGCAATTCATGATTGCAAATATCTTCGGCTACGGAGTTCAACAATACTTGTTCGAATTTCAGTTAGACATATTTCCTTTACTGATTATTGTTAACACGTACGAAGTACAACTATCTAATAAATAATCCAAAGTTTTTGTTTATTTCTGAGATAAAACGCAAAATCTCATATAACTCACAAATCATTCAAATACAGAAAATAATTCATTTAATAATCTCATATTTTTTTTTATTACAGTTTTAATGACCAGACAATGGAAGCGACTCAAAAAGTAAACAAATTAAATTATCTTAATTCGAAATAAAAAATTAGGAAAAAGAACAAATTATGCTAAGAAAGCAAAACACAAATTTGACACTACCTTAGATTACTTAATTCCACTGATTGTTGTATTATAGGATAGTCTACGGGAGAGAAAATACGGTCATTTTGTGTAACGTGAATAAAACGAGAAATTAAACACATATATAGACTAGATGGATAGTGGCTAGCAGTGGAATCCAAGACGCGCGTTTCGTCCTGTTTGGGACTCGTCAGCTGGATGTACCTGCATCTCAGAGTTGATGTTCACTCTGGGACTCGAACTCAGTACCGTTCGCTCCAAACGCCATCGCGTTATCCACTTAGCTACTGAGTCCTGATAGCCACTTGCTTGTGTAATGGGTTGAAGTTTAATTCACTTGATATTGTTTTACTTGAATCTTCCCATTGATGTTTTAGGACTGAAATTGATCAGTCTCTTAAAACATCAATGGGAAGATTCAAGTAAAACAATATCAAGTGAACATATATAGACTGTTTATTAAAAAAAAATTATTTCGGATCAACATTCTACTGAACGGTGTAGCAGATTATAAACTCAGGTATAGAATAATAAATCATAACACGTAATTTAGTATTTATAACATATTTAGAAAAAACACCTGTTTTAGCATTCATGCCAAATCATCCAAGTCATCTTGAAAACATGTCCCTAATTGTAACGCAAGGTGATGAAAATTGAAATATCTGAGAGAGTATAGTTACTGTTTCAATATCTGCATTTATGCATATCATCAACAAACACAAAACCCACATCCAAGTATGTATTTTGGTGGCCCGAGATCTGACTCCAGTTAGATCGCAAGTATGATTGTTATCGAAATATACATCCTGGTTATCCTCGTATATAATGATCAACTGAATTCGCGTTAGTGAAAAACGGATTTAAAATAAGTCAAATACGAGGACGGATTTTTGAATACATATATTTTTATACTCATTGATTTGAACAGACAATCAGAGGAATGAAGCGAAGAAAAGAGAGCGTGAAGTGAAATGACGTGTAGTGGAGATGGTGTGTGAACCAACTCCAATTAATCAAGCGTTAATCAATATTTATAGTTACACAAAAATAAACTACAGATATGCGATGAGTAGGATATGATGTACACATACATACGCTCATATGAAAATTTTGGGTTGATAAGTGAATGATTAACAAGGTCAAAATGTGACTCAAGAAGAATGGATAAATTGGCCTGTCAGAGCTAGAATAAGTCATATGGGCTTAACATAGTGACCGACACTACAATCTCTCTGATACCATCAAGCTTTACATTACTTTTAGACAAGTTGGATTCAAACAAATCATTATACAAACAAATGACCAAGCACAAACAATTTTTATGCAAAATTGTCAACTGATAGAATATATGCGCATTTTCAGACAACAGATGAGTACAATTGAGGCGTTTCGTTAAATACAGATTATGAAAAAGACCTGACATGAACAGCTACTTAATGTTCCTCATAAAAAATTTATTTTATTTACAGAGATCCTATAAACGTTCATTTTAATTTAGTTTAAATGGTAAATTTCCTAAATTTAAAATTTTGTTTTAACATGACTTGTCATTTGGTGTTTGTTATAAACTATGAACGCCCAAATAAATTTTCACAAAGACAACAAACGAAACGTTATGAAAAAGAAAAATCAAAACTAATTAATAAGTTAAATGTTCAAATACTATTAGACAAATTAGGCGCATTCTTAAATTAGACGCAAATGTTCTTGAATGAATGAATTCGGACTAATATATTTAACGAAAACATAAATTAAATATATACCTAAATTATATTAGTATTATTGTCGAACACTTAGTGGTAAGTTCCCCGATTATTAAATTGGTTTGTGTCATTCAAGTAGTAAGAATATATTCTGATGTTAAATCTTATTTGTGGTGTTCAGTACATAAATTTAGTCTTTCTACGTTGAATATACCTGAAACAGTAATTATAGACTGAAGAACGTAGATTCTACAGATTAAGATAGTTCGATGTGTTACGATGAAAATAACTGTAGTAACCGAAATGAATGTATATTTTACCTTTCTTCAAGTTGTTAAGCTATAAAACCACCTAGTTTGTCTGTTGCAGGCATGCGGAAATAATATAGGCAGTGTTATACATAGAAAAATCAAACAAGGGGAATATTCTCCATAGATTTCATATAATTTGAATTAATTTATCCTTTCAGTAATGAGGCACGGGTTTGTTTACTAAGATTTGAAACACTTTCACTAACAAAGAGAATGAAAAACTACAGTTAAGTATCACAAATTTTGAACCTACATTTGGACAATCAAAAGGCAGGTGGATAAATCACTGAGTTATATCATTATGGTCTAACAAATATGCCTACCGACTACGTTGACTGAGATATCTTACAATACATTTTGTCATTGAAAGATAGACGTAAATCAACTTTCTGAAGGCTCTTTACTTAATTATCAATGGTCGAGTTAACGTTTATGGAAATTGTTAACGGAATTGACGAAATCAAGACTACCTACTTTCCTCCATTTTCCGTTACTTTTGTCGTAGACAGTTTTATAGAGATGATACTTCACTAAACTGTTTAGGGATGAATCTCCTACCATAAGATTTCCTACTTGATCTAGAGTGCGTAAATGACAGACATATCCAACGATGGGAACGAAAAAGTGCTCTCTTTTGGACACCCAAAGTATAATTGTAGGGATATTTGAAATGAGTTTTTGTTATTATTTCTCTTATTATGACTCAGCTACTCTTATTGCTTAGTAGTCTTAGATACCGCTTCACTCAACAAGTCCCCAAATCAGAACATGATTAGACAGTAACGTAATTATATTCCAAATAAACAAGATTTAATGAAAGTAGGAATCACAATAAGAACGCTAGTATATTTATAACTTTTACACAGGAAGATTCTAGAGTCTTTGCCAAGTATCCGCTAGCGCTGATCAGTTAAGAAAATAACCAATCAGTATGTCCTGATATAACTCTGCATGGAATATGCTTTCATTCAATCTATATCCCGCTAAGTTTCTTTCCCTATAAATGAAAATATTACTTCCGCACTGGTCTGTGTCAACAAATACTCTGGCCATAGGCAGAAAAGTAGTCGAAAACGTCGAGCACTTCACTTATTTTGGAAGTCTTGTCAAACCTTTTGAGCGGGTGTCTGACAAAAGCTCGGCACTTATTTGAAAAAGCTTGCCTATCTTTGTGCCACCTGTGGAGTGAGGGAGAAGCTGGACTGTCAAATATAGTGAGCGCCAACACCATCTGTACAGCTCAGTTGCATTCAATTTCTCTTCCCTGAAATTTTGAGTTCAGTATCGTTCCTAACCTTTCATTCCTCAATCCTAAATTTTATCCTTTGGAATAGTATTTTTTATGTTTAGATTTTTATTGTTTTCAATACTTCTCATTCTATGCTTCACATCTCGTTGAATCTCTCCCAATTTGCTGATGTAATGTGCGACCTCATACCGATGCACACTCTAACCAGGTTCTATGATGATGATGATGATTAAATGACAGTATAGCGGTTATTGGAAGACTTTCTGTGAATCTACATATCGTATTGACGTATGCCATATGAAATTCTTTTTCAAACAACTGGTATGGTGTTATACTTAGAGAAGTTACCTCAGTCGTACGTTCGTACATCAGTTCGAGTTGCCATACCACATTAGCACAGAGATGTAATTGCCGATTCAAATCCCATAGTGGTAGAGGCAGTAAAAGTATAAGCAGTGATCGGAAAGATTAGGGCTTGAAGATGTTATGCAAGGAGTATAATCCAGTGAAATAAATTTGGAAAGAGAGAAGTTACCTATTAAAGATGAACTAAGGACTGTGTAAAACACTAATATTTACACGCAAAAAAGCTTATTTGTAAGGCAGTTGGATGGTATTAAAATAAGTAAATACTAACACAAACCAATTAAAAATTGTTTGACTGAAATAAAAAACTTTTTAGTTTAGTTTAGGAAACTAATATTTACATTCATTTGATGTTGCATTAGTACAAATAGCTAAGTTTAATACATATAAAGTTTTATCTATTTGTTAAAAAATGCCTGATATAAATGATGAATAGTATCATGATATATTGTCATTTATAATGTTTAAAAACAATAAGAAACCAGTTTGAATTTAAAGACCAAGCTGGTCTTTTGATGGCTTTAGAATCCAAGAAAGATATTCCATCTCATTTGACAAACGTCAACTAAATTCCGAGGTTGATAACTTATAAGAGCACCCAGAATGTACACTATCATAGTGAAAAAAAACAGCTTAAACGCCATCTTGTGTCAACATTCGGCATCATGATTAACTGTAATTTGTAGTTAGACGATAGCAGTACACAACTGAGACCCAATAATCAGGTCAAGTAATTCACTTAGAAAAACACTATGGTACAACCACAAAATACCAGTAACTGATTTGTTGAGTAATTTTAAGTAAATTATGCAAAACATACCTCCTTACAGTCAGTTATTCCGATGACCGCTTTTTTTGAAACAAAAGCTTTTTTATAGTATGTTTTGAGGATAATTTTCACCATGAACAAGAATTATTTGAAGGATTACTAAAAGGAACAACTGTCCAGTAGTCCCATATCTCTAACGTATTTCAAAATGACGTCAGCTCATGATGAAAATCTTCACAAATAAAAGATATCTTTTACTAATAGATACTTAAGTAACTACGAAATCTCACAATGTATATTTGTGATTTATGAATTAAGGTTGTAGTTGTGAAGGATTTACTGGGGACAATTCTTTTTAAAATGATCTGACTTATTTACAGCTTTCGCAGAATGCAATCTTAATTTATTTAATCATTGCTCAGTCTGACTATTTTTGTTGGATTAATAAACCCAGTAATGCATCGAACAACAATGTTTTCGGAAAATCTGACTTTTATTTGAGAGCGAGTTTAAAATATGAATCAGACTGTTTTCGAATCAAGATTTGATCATTTTGAAAACTTTCACAATTATTTTGATAAGCTGAATTGCACGGTAGTGTAATCACAATATAGACGGGAATTATAATACTTGCCAAAATTATTTTAAGGAAAACAATTCAAATGTAAGCCAGACTACAATAATGATGGATTTATTAACTGTGATTTTCAAAGTAAGAATAAAAGTCTTACCATTTATCCGATAATAATCAGTATCATTTGTGTCTGTCATGTTTGTACAAACAACTGAGGCCAGAACTTGTGCGAAAATGATAAAATTAAGACATAAGAATGGTCTTCGCAATAAAAATGTGTCTGGTGTTCTACACATGAAATCAGCATTAATTGCTACAAACATATTTGAATGTCCCATGAACCCTGGATTCGAAAATAACAGAATAGCTAAGTATCGAAGAAATTTGTCTTGTGATTGCTTGTTAGGCAAATTGATGAAACCTACAAAAAAAGAGAGCTTAAATGCTTTTATGTAGACAACAAAGATATAGTTCTATGCGTAATAAAACACCATTGAAAAATCAAAGCAAATTAGTTCGAAAAGCAAACAGAATTTATGTTTTCCAGTTTTTATCAGGGTGGGGATTTATGGAAATTGTAGTAGTTTTAATAGTCGAATTAATTAGTCGATCTAAGCTAGACCACAATTGAAAACCTCGAAGCTCTGGATATCTGTTCCGTCCTAGTATAAGACTCCTCAGCAGTGCGCATTCATGATCTCACATGCTGGACTCCAACCCAGGACCCTCAGTCTTACGCGTGAGAAGCCGTTACTAGTGTGGTCCAATCCGTATCGGGTAGAGACAGATATCTACCTAAGACAGTTGATAAAGGGCTGATCAGGACCATGGATGCCCCCTGAATGCCCTGGTACGGCCGAGAGTGGGGAGAGTCCGCTCTCCCTCTCGAAATACTCTCACACGGCCACGCGTATACAGCCTCTGCCAGGGAAGTCCTACTCATTGCCTTCTCGTGGCGGGGGTGTTGTTTACGAAAATGAGAGGACGAAAAGCGAATGTCCGGCGCTTTAACCGGATTCCAAATCAATGGTGCACATGGGCTCCAGTATCCTACAGGAACAAATGGCGTATGAACCAATCGTTGGTCACCGGCTACCATGGGACTGCATCTCCTTACGATGCTCCACTGCCTTGTGGGTTAGACCTTTAGGTCAAATGCTCGGGGTGTGGCCCCCTAAGATAACCACCTGCTTCGGTTTGGGCACCCGGGCAGTATCACAGCCCACACACAAATTGATGAACTCTTTATGCCTACGGAAATTACCTTTCTCGCTTTGAAAAACAAACAATTGATTCAGATTATTATCATTACAATTATTGTCATTATTAATACTATTATTATTATTACTACTATTATTGTCATTATTATTATTATTATTATTATTATTATTATTATTATTATTATCATTATTATTTTCCACATTATTCACCCTCTTTTATACTTATACAGCGGCTCGTCTTTGGCGGAAATTCGACTGTATCTAAACGTTCTCGAGTCACTGTCCGGTTGAAAATTGTATGTTACCACTGAATATAAGTACTGAAGCAGTTTTTCTGAAACCACGTGCACCATTCAAACTGGCTGCCTTCAACGTTCGCACATTTATTCAGGTTGATCAACAGATAGGGCTGGCTATGTCTTTGGAAAGTCTTAATATCGATGTTTGTTGTCTATCCGAGACCCGTATTCAAGACTCTGGTGAAGTACTACAAATTCGCTCTCCACCTGTCGCTTCAAAAAGCTTGTCTCACGTGCGCTTATCCGGGGACCCTGTGGCATCTTCGTCTGGTCTTGCTGGCGTTGGTGTCGCACTAAGCGCTAGAGCTGAGGCAGCACTAGTCGATTGGATCCCCATTAACAGTCGGTAATATGCTGTTAGAGCAGAGAGTTCCATCAAAGTGAGAAGAAATCGGAGTGAGAAACGATGTCTTTTCGTCATCCCCGCCTATGCCCCGACAGATTGCAGCCCGGATGCAATCAAGGATGAGTTTTACCACCAGTTATCTGTTCTTCTCCAGAAAGTGTGTTCGACAGATATTATAGTACTAGCCAGAGACTTGAATGCTCAGGTCGGGCATCTAGGCACAAAAGAGAGTCGTTTAGGTGGCCGATGGGGACTTGTTGGTCGCAGGACAGATAACGGGGACCGTCTACTGCAACTGTGCACAGACCACAACCTGTTTCTGGCTAGCACTAACTTTCGGCACAGTCATCGCCGATGTGCCAGCTGGCGTCCTCCCTCTGAATATTAAGCCTGGACTCAGATTGATCACATCGCGATCAGCTACCGCTAGTGTGGTTGTGTACAAGACTGCCGCTCCTTTTGGAGTACCTATCTGGACTCTGAACATGCCTTGGTCTGCGCCAATCTTGCCTTACTTTTCAGTGGCCAACGAAGTGACCACCAGCAAAAGATTGATGTTAGCAAGCTGGTTGCAACTTCTGTTGCAAGTAAGTATCGAACCGAGCTAGCCTCTAGGCTAGCTACCACTCCACCGAAAAGTATAGATGAGCATTGGTTGCAATTGCATGACGCCATGAAAATGGCGGGAACAGTCAGTTGTGGGTTTGTGAAACGTCCCTCTTTTAAGCACTGGGTTTCTCCAGGTTCCTTACAACTCATTGAAGCCCGTCGGTCTACTCCGGGTGACCGTGAGTTTGACCATAAACGAAGGATGTTACGTACTGAAATTGGGCAAAGCTTGCGTAAGGACCGAGAAACCTGGTGGTCGTAGCGTGCTAATGAGCTGGAAGCAGCAGCTGCATCTGGTAACTACCGGAAGCTCTTCCAGCTCATCCGAGCCACTGGCAGCAAGAAGTCTGGTGTGAGTGAAACAATCTGCGAGGATGACGGAACGCCAATCACTAACATCCATCGACGTCTTGGACGATGGGCAGAATTTTTCGAAGGGCAGTTCAACTGGCCTGCTGCTCCGGCAACATCGGTCAGACTGTCCTACTCTCCATGGCCGGTGACGACTGATCCACCATATGAGGAGGAAGTCCGCAAGGAACTCCAACTCTTGAAGCGTTACAAATCACCTGGCCCAGATGACTTACCTCCGGCTCTTTTTAAAGATGGTGGTGACTTTTTGACTAAGGAATTGACGACGTTGTTTACAAAGGTTTGGGAACTAGAGAGTATACCAACGTCATGTAATGAGTCGATAGTTGTCCCTATCTTTACAAAGGGTTCACGTCGTTCCTGTAACATCTATCGGGGGATAAGTCTACTTCCGACTGCGTCCAAGCTATTGGCTTCCGTCATACTTCGTAGGTTGTTCAAAACCCGAGAAAAATTGACTCACGAGGAGCAGGCTGGGTTTTGTTCCGGTCGAGGATGTATTCATCATATCTTCACCCTACGCCAAATGTTAGAACACCGCCATACTTTTCAAAGGCCAACAATCGTAGTGTTTCTTGACATCAGGGCTGCCTTCGATTCGTTGGACAGGACTGTTCTCTGGGATTGTCTATTGAAGAAGGGTGTGCCTGAGAAGTTTATTAACATCCTGAAAGCCCTATATAAAAACACCTCAGGCAGAGTGAGGGCATACAACCACCTCTCTCCATTGTTCCATTCGAGCAGTGGGGTTAGGCAGGGTTGCCCAATCTCACCATTCCTCTTCAACTTTGCCATCGATGACATTCTGGAAACAGCTCTGATGAATGTAAGTAATGGTGGTGTGGATCTGTTGCCTGGAGAAAGACTTCTCGACCTTGAGTATGCGGACGATATTGTCTTACTGTGCGATAATGCCCAAGCCATGCAGAGATGATAATTCAATTGGTGTCACCATCTTGAAACACCGACTTCGGTGGCTTGGACATGTTCTCCGAATGTCGTCCCAGAGAATTCCACGTCGTGCATTATTTGCCGACTCTGGGACTGGTTGGAAAAAGCGGAGAGGTGGTCAGTGCATGACATGGTGTCGTGGTATGAAAGAAAGCTGCAAAGGACTGGCTTCTGTTGGTCCTTCACGACTCCCTGGTTGGGGTCTGAGAGATGGTGCTACACAGTGGCTAGAGACGTTATCAGATATGGCTCAGAATAGAAGCCAGTGGCGATCCTGCTGTAACCTTCTTTTACTTTCTTCATAAAAAGTGGTTGTGTCTCCTTTACCTGAAAGATTTATTCTGATTGTACCTTTTCGTTCCGTCGTTACTACCACACTACCTTACTCCAATCTCTTCGTCATTGTTCTCTTTTTCTTTTGCGCTCCTTAGTTTTTTTTTTCTACTTCTCTTCGAATTCTCATTGTTTTGTGTGGCACATATATATTGGCGCTCTCTTGTACCAATATTCATGTGTTCAAATAAATAAATAAATAAGATCATGGATCGACTGAAGTTAGATATTAACACCATTGGGATGCCGGATCAGTGGTCTAGATGTTAAGCGCTTGCGTGCGAGACTGAAGGTCCTGGGTTCGAGTCCCGCATGAGGAATCGTAGATGCACACTGCTGAGTAGTCTCATACCAGTATGAAACAGGCATCCAGTGTTTTTGGTTTTATCAATATGAACAAAAAGATACAAAAGTAATAAAATGAAGAACACTATCAGACAGGCAAAAAATGTACCAAAAATAACCTAATTTAAAGACAATGAATATATTTGTACCAGTGTAATTTGCAATGTAGCCTCCCCATTAGTGTCAGTCATTTTAAAACCTTACTAACGGGCTTAATATTTTTGACCAAACATTTATGCGTTACTTAGACACTAAATACTGAATGATTTTGCCCATGTAAATGATACTTGAAAACATTGATGGTAGAATCTCGAAGGCGTTAATAGTCAACTATCATTTACAACGTCGCATTATCAGGTAGCAACTTTTTCATATAACCCAGTAACCCAGTACATACTTGTGTACATGATGTTGAGACACGTTAATGTTGGTAAGCGATTACCCAAATTAAGGGAGGTAGAGGAGGATTTAAACTACTGGCTCAATAGTTAATAGTCAAGTGTTTTAGTTGCCAAACCACCATACTAGAACAGTGTTTCTTTAAAGAACATTCGGCAACTGGCAAGCATATGAATACTCTGTCGGCAATACAGATGGTCCCGACTGTTGAATGTAAATTGAGTCATATATATGACGAGATTTTGTCGTGGCAATGTCATTCGGACGAGTGAAATAGTCAAGTGCTCGAATCGTGAATTTTTTCGGCGTTTCCTCTTAACGAGAGAAAATAGTAACTAAAGTCTGGAAAATTAAGTGATCCGGACGTTAGCTCGCTACAACTTAACACAAATTCAGACAATAACAACCACATATTCATTGACTGGTTTGTTTGTTTTTAATACTAAGCCCTTTACACTCAGTATTTATGTAACGATCAAATGCTTTGAAATTTTAGGCGATTCTTATATTACGAAGAATTTTGATACAATCCTACAGCACGACAGAGTAAACTAATGAGACATACATGGAACTCTTGACTGTTAAAAAGAACACACATCACCTTTACTAGTGTCACAGCGTTTGAGTACTAACCGTCAATGATCAACACATTATGGACAAAACAAATGACCAGTTACGAAGATCGGTCATTGCATTCAGCTTTGATAAACAGCAATGTTATATATTAATATGAAACAGTTCATATAAAAATATTCACAATTAAAATACTTGCAAAGTTCGGATGATTTCAAAGCCAATAACTTGAAAATTGCTGATGATGCTGGTAAAAACGGGATTCAATTAAACCCCCTCTTAAGTTGTTAATTGAATTAATTCATGTTTGGCTAATTAAACCAAAATGAATTTCACAATAACATCCGTTTCTACTGCAGAAAAGTGAATTTTTCTTCCTCACAGATAAAATCATTATCAATACGTAGGCACAGTCGAATAAAGTATTACTTATAACATAATATAATATAAAACTCATCACAAACATCACATGAGTTTATAGAGTACAACACAAACAGTCTAATTAGATTGTCGATAACGTGCAAGTACAGTAGAAAGTCTCGATCAACGTCGAGGAAAATATTCACGGTGTTCTTAGTTCAGTAAGTCAATCTAGTAAAATGTATATCACATGTTTGTCATTTCGCACTCACTTGCATGCAAACTGAAAACCCAGCGATCATGATTGAATTGTGAAAACTAGAGCTGACTTTCACTAACCAGAAAATGTCACTACACTTTGGACCCTAGAGATATAATTCCACTGTCTAGACGTTTTAAGAATTATTTATTTTCAGAATCGGTTTGTGGAGATTTTAGAAATTTTCAGATTGGAATCATGAGTCAGTTGAAGCTAGACCACCATGGAAAACCTGGAAGCACTGGACGGCCGTTTCGTCCTAGTATGGGACTCCTCAGCAGTGCGCATCCACGACTGACTTCAAGAGATACCCCTGGAGTTCTAGTGAGAAGCCGTCACCAGTGGAGTTCAACCAGGTCTGTTGTGAGATATCAGCTCACTGAAGACAATGGTGTACGGTGGCGCAACTTCGTGGATTGGTTGAAGTTAGACATTAACACCGTTGGATGCCGGCTCAGTGGTCCAATGGTTAAGTGCTCGCGCGCGAAACCAGTAGGTCCTGGGTTCGAATCCCGCGGGGTGTGGGATCGTGGATGCGCGCTGCTGAGGAGTCTCATACTAGGACGAAGCGGCCGTCCAGTGCTTCCAGGTTTTCCATGGTGGTCTAGCTTCAACTGACTCATGATTTCAATCTGTGAAAATTATTTATTTATTTATTTGAACACATAAATGTTGGTACAAAGGGGCACCGAATACATATACGCCATGTCAGGAGATGCAGTCCCATGGTAGCCGGTGACCAACAATAGGTTCATACGCCATTTGTTCCTACAGGATAGTGGAGCCCATGTGCATCATTGGTTTGGAATCAGAGTTTTCCACTCACCCTAGGTAAACCCTCTGCGTCCGCCAACCCAGTTAGAGCTAGATATTCGCTTTTGTCCTCTGAAGTTCGTAAACAACACCCCTGCCACGAGAAGTGAGTAGAACTTCCCTGGCAGTAGCTGTATACACGTGGTCATGTGAGGGCATTCCGAGGGGGAGAGCGAACTCTTCCCACCCTCGGCCGTACCAGGGCATGGCCAAACTAAAAGGTAGGAAACGCCGGACTTGAGTAACATTTTGTCAACATTTTGACAAGATATTTATGATTAAAATTGATTCCCAAGTAATAAAGCATATTGTGGCGGTTAATAACTACATAAAACAGAAACTCAGCTCACTACTACTTAGGGTTATATGTTAAATCCCACTATTCCGATTATATATATAAAATTTTATTCTCTGCTATAGACAGAAAAGATTTTATAACCAAAACAAAGTTTTCATGGTTTTACAAACATAAAATCAGTGAAGTAGCGTTTGGACTAATAGATAATCCTCACACATGCACTTTCATAGAATTATCAACCAGATTTAGACTGATAATAATCAGCAAATATATCAAAATTCGTTAATGTAGGAATGATTTAGACTTTATTCACACGTGCGTTATGCAAGAGCAATAATTTTTCAACTTAAGAATCGACTTTCTTTTTGTACGCCTATAGCATCAGAAGCATACCTAGTCAACTTAAACTTTATTTTGATTTGGGTTCAGATTTTTCAAAATTATTTTTTGTGGTTCGCTGTATTCTTAATTGGGTCCTCGCACCTGCTATGATCGTGTACTTTTGTAGTTTTTTCTGGCAATCTGCTAGATTTTGCTCTATTTTTTACATAGCGTAAGTGTTTTACAGTGGTCACTATATTCATTGATGTGGACAAACCAATCGTTTATTTCCTGAAATGTGATGGATGTAACAAGTGATTTCATAAGATACGCATCCGTTTAACTTTAACTCCATATGAGACATGTTTGAAGAATGGAATGCTGAGCAATGGTGGGTAAACTATCGGTAATGACTTTAAAGTCACTTCATCCGAAGATCCGAATAGAACTGTTATCGATCGTCACAGTATGAAAGTCTCAAGTGAAGAGGAACGAAAATTGATGAGGAAGCAAAGGATTAAAAAAGACTGGCACGGACAGCTCACCAACCAAGAAATCTCCAGACAGCTTTCATTTTGAGTCACAGAATACCCTGTCAAAGCTCTAAAGCAAGATTACAAATACATATAACCATGAAGAAAATAGTCGAATTTCCCTGAAGATTATGGATTATTTGACTGAATCACATGACTTTGACCCTAAAACTCGGTACGCACACGATTTAAGTTGGAATATTTATTTGTGCCATTTTGCCGAATAACTTACAAGTTCAGACAAAAAAGCTGATAATAGGCAAGAGGTTGGGTAAAATGTCGACTCCCGATCATGTAGACTCCCTAAGGTCATATTAAAGTCTTGGGCACCTAAGAATCGTACGTTAAAGAGTAGTCGAGAGGAGGATAACACTGATATTCAAATAAAATCTGATATATCAATAGAGGATAGGACCAGAAGGCTGCTCTAGTTGAGCTAGTAACTAATTGAAAATAACGATAAAAACATTCTTCTGGTGGGTTTTAGAGCACCTGGGTTTAAAAGAGGATGCCACCAAGACTTGCATTAATAAATTGTCCTCTTCAGGAAAGTATTTCACAAAACTATATACCAAAATTCGATAGCTTCTTAATATACTAAGGAATGCTTTTGGGCCTGATAAACCTTCTCTTCCTTCCCTATTCGTTTAAGACAACGGAAACGACATAGCTGAAGAATTCACAAGCAATAAGCGGACAAAATACAGTTGACATACAGGTTTTCTCGTCTTCATCAAATCTTGGAGCATACTACCAGGAGAAACGGTGTCCATACTTTCAAATGACTCACTCAACAAAAGTTAGATATTCACAGGAGCTCGCTTAAAATGCCTAATATAGATCAAAGACATCCTATCATCAACACAAATCTGAATTGAAATACGAAACGTACTGTGAAGCAATAAGGACCCCAAGGTCACGACTATTTGAAATTGCACGACTAAGAAATGAGCGTCCGTTTTCAATTAGACAATGTTAAAACACTCAGCAAATTCTACAAAAATAAGAACTTAGCAAAGTAGTAAAGGTTCGTTATTATAATACTGAATGGAGGCACTTTTTCAGTATCAGGATTCTTAGTACAATAACCTTAAGGAGATTTAGTCTAGTATCCAATGATTTTGTAGTGACTCACATTTACCACGAGAACACGACTGGTTTAATAAAAACGCTTATTATTATAACCAAGTGTACCAGTGACTGTTTTAATGTGCTTTTGTTTGACTGTGCTAATGACAGCTATTTTGTGCTTCCATTCTTATACTTACACTTCGATTGTAACTTCGCGCGAATTCGGTTACGTTCTGTAACCAAGGTTGTATCCTGGCACGATCTCGGTATCCTTTCGATGCCACGAGATCGCCAGCAAATAAATCTCGACTTGGTCCATTAATTGCCTTCTGATATTTGGCTTCTCGGGGATTTTTATGGATCTATTTGGTTACGTCCAACCTTCGCCTTCTGATTTATTTGGCACGTGTTTCTTGGTAGCGGTGTTCATAGTTAACCTCAACTCGACACCACGCTACAATTGGTAATCCCAATCCGACCACAATTGGTGACCCGTATTTTGGAACACGCCTCAGCTTCTGGTCAAATCTTCCAAAGAAGCCAATTCGGTGAGTCTATGATTTATCTATCCACGTCTGTCGCATATTTTCATATTTAATATATAATATACTCGACATGACGGATAACGATAAGAATAGTATTAATATAATGGACTCCCATTTATGTTTACCGAACTCTTGTTACTTTTTATTCGCGTAACGATGAATTCCACGCTTTATTCGAGAAATTTTCCCCTATTAACTATTCTCCTCGCTGACCCGGCTGTTTGGTACGGAATGCATTCGCATACGCATTAACGTCTACCTCCCAGCATCAAATGGTTAAGTTGAACGGTTTCATTGCCAACTTAAAAGTGCTCTACGGGCACACGAGAACGACAACTGGTACGAAGCCTTATCGCTCGTCCCCTTAGGTATTCGAACGAGCTTGAAGGCAGATATACAATGTTCCGCCGCTGAACTGGTATACGGCACGACATTGCGTCTGCCCGGAGAATTCTTCACACCACGGAGCAGACCTGATTTCGGTAAATCAGACTACGTCCATCGACTGTCTGCATTTATGCGAACGCTGTCTCCAGTGTCAACTCGAATACAACATCTACAGGTCGCTCTCTCTCGAGAGTTATCTACCTGTCCACATGTTTTTGTACGAGTAGATTCGGTACGCAAACCTTGGCAACAACCTTACGAAGGCCCTTTTCACGTGATCGCTCGTCACGAAAGGACCTTCAAGGTTGATCGATATGGACGCGTCGAGATCGTCAGCGTTGATCGTCTCAAACCAGCACACGTCGATGACAGTGCCCTATCTGGTAACCTGAGATTCAATGCTAGACCTATTAAACCTAGCGGGATCCTTAAATCTTCTTCAGGTCCCACGCTAGATACATCTGAGACCTCATTCTCACGTCCCGGTCAACAGCACGCGTCATCTGCACCGTCTACGGACGAGACGATAGTCTTACGTCCAGATCAGCAGACCACGCCGCCTCTGACCTCGGATGAGATTGCAGGCTCACGCGATACGAACGAGACTGCCGTCTCACGTTCCGGTCGCCGAGTACGGTTGCCCGTACGCTTCCACGACTAGTCGCACAGTCAACAACCGATACGGTGTAGTGTTATTCCTATGCTACATGCATGCTACACTCTCCTCTTTTTTGATTTTCTTTTTGTTTCCTGAGCCCACGCCTTCGACCACCTCCGTTTGGTTCCGTCGACTTCAGTCAACTTTGGCGAAAACTGGACTGGCCACCCATGCTCTTTTCAACGCACTCAGTCGATATTTTGGTTTCGAATGCTTGGCATACGCTTGGTCTCGAACATGGTCGTTAAGGTCGCTTCTGGTCTTTTGGCTCAACGTGGTTTCGTCCTTCGTCTGCAGCGTTTCTGGTCCGCATTCCCTACGAACGCAATCTTCAGATTCTGGATACAAACCACTCTCATGTAGCATGCCAACTCAAGCAACAAATACAGCACATCGCTCCTGGTACTGTTCTCCGAAAACGACCTTCGTTGGCAACTTGACGATCAACGATCGCTTTCCTGTTCGCCAATCTTTCCGTCCTACAATCGCTTGTCAGCCGATCAGTCCCACGATTCAAACCGCTATTTATCGAAAGTGTAAACCCTTTCTAGCGGGGGGCTCCTGTAGTGACTCACATTTACCACGAGAACACGACTGGTTTAATAAAAACGCTTATTATTATAACCAAGTGTACCAGTGACTGTTTTAATGTGCTTTTGTTTGACTGTGCTAATGACAGCTATTTTGTGCTTCCATTCTTATACTTACACTTCGATTGTAACTTCGCGCGAATTCGGTTACGTTCTGTAACCAAGGTTGTATCCTGGCACGATCTCGGTATCCTTTCGATGCCACGAGATCGCCAGCAAATAAATCTCGACTTGGTCCATTAATTGCCTTCTGATATTTGGCTTCTCGGGGATTTTTATGGATCTATTTGGTTACGTCCAACCTTCGCCTTCTGATTTATTTGGCACGTGTTTCTTGGTAGCGGTGTTCATAGTTAACCTCAACTCGACACCACGCTACAATTTTGACCAGCTAATGTACATAAATTGGTTTTCCTATACCTTCTTCTTAGGGTTACATTACAGTCCCAAATTTTTGGTGTATTCAATGGTGAACAATTCAGTCCCTTGGTGACATCATACCTGGCGGATATGATAGTTATTTTGAGGCTTAAAATTCTTGATTATGAACGTGTGTAGTTTGCATGGTGGGTTTTCTCACACTATCGACTGTAAGCTTTTCTGGCCGTTGTGCAAAGGCTGCGAACTTAGATCCAGAGAGGTGAGAAAAAGATGCTGCTCAGAATGGTCAAGTAAACTGATGATGCAACGATCAAGAATAATCGAATTTTAAGAATGGCATAAAACGGAATTAACTGGGATGAAGAGCTAATGACTATTATAATACTAGGAATACTAATCGTAGTAATGGCAGTTCATGGGATCTGCATTAGGCACAGCCGTTCCGCTTAATTCATCATTTTTAGCTTTCTCCTCGAAGCTCCCCATTGAGAGGGCTGTGGTGACGATTCCAGACAACCCCTATCCGTAGGAATATTTACTTGTTTGGTTATTTGCCCTTTGATATGGGATTTTTCGAGTCACCTCATGAAGCTCAGTGTTGGGGTTCAGAAAGAATGCTTTCGTTGGGTTGACGGTGTCTTAAAATATCGTTATGCTATGATCAAATCACTCAGAGATAACAATTTTAAGCAAGGATACCTAACCTCATGAGATCTGTCTTTCAATCCTATTACCCATTTTGTCTCCCGTTTCTGTATTTTCCATAAGAGATCTATACTTCTTATGAAAACATACTGTCATAAGCTCCTTTGGTGTATGAGTTTGCATGTAACCCTGCACCTGTTTATCAAAATTATTTCATGTATACACTTTAAAGAACAATACGTTCTTATCTTTAGCTTTAAATGCAATGTTTCTATTTCCATGGATTGTGTTTATTGTATTCCATTTGTTACTGCCTCTGAGTAAATTTGTTAGTTCTCATTTCATTTGTAACCTGATTTTTGGCGAGTCCACTTACTTGTTCCTAAGAACTGAAAAAAGTTGACTACTATGTCAATTCTTTGTTGTTGGCGCCTGAACTGATTAAACTAAACGACTGTATAACGGTTTTCTTCTCTGATCGCCGATATTGGTTTTTATTTAAAAAGTAATCTTTTGCATTTCTTAAAGTTTAATCGCTTGATGTGCTTTAAAGTTCTTTTCGGGACGACTTGTTGCTAAATAATTCTGTTGGCTGTATAACTTGGTGATCTAATTAATTTAGTTTTGTATAATCCAAACATATAATCTGTATGATCAAAATGTTACCAAACTATCGTCTTTGGAATCAATTCATGAGGAAGGAATAGCGTCTAACAATCGTGATATGTTATGCCGATGTCTTGCTTTATCGGTTTAGACGTAATTGGAAACTTCATCAAGGTGTATGGATCAAACCTTAACCTTTTAAGGCACCTGGAAATTCGCCGCAATAGAACGAGTCAGTATAGATGTGACAGTGACGTGACTTCTATGCAAGGTTTGATAGATTTGTTAATCATATCATGACGAATCTGTAACTATGGAATAGGCCTATTATTCTAATAGCACATATGAGCGTTTAATACAGACGTAAACCATAATCGTACATTACTGAAAGCGACTAAAGAAGCGTAGCACACTCATGTTAGCTATTTGGAAGTATAGTGCAATTTTTCATGGCTGAGTTAAATTTATACTTTTCATAGTATATCAACCATCAATATTGCTATTGTCACTCTAACTGAAATAATTTCACTTAAAGTGTCTTTATAAGTAGTTATTTTATTACGAAATCAATTTTGGATCTGTACGTTTTACGAGTAAATTTGATTTTTTGTTCGTTGCACTTTTGGATCTAACAGTATGTGGTTTCACTTTTATTCTGATTATTAGGTTTTGTCCCCACATGTCTTTTGTGTCTAATTTATTTGAACATTATTAGCTGATGACTGGACAGTGCAAAAACGCAGTCTGCACGAATCTAACGCCTGTGGCTTTTAAACAGATTAGTAAAAACGAGTGTGTGTGGTTGAGTCAGCGATGCTGCTGGAACTCCGTTAGTTTGATATCCAAAGCCATTAAAATGGTCCAGGCTGCTACCAGACATATTAGTAAGCGTAATAAAGATGGATCAAATAATACTCACTTTGTTGGTACAAAAATCTATTGAAAGTCCTCCTAAATAAGCTCAGAGTCGATTGACCTACATGAACCAAAGACTGAAGGGGCGACTTGAAATAGGTCTGTTAAAACTACGAAACCAGTAGAGAACGTTTCCTCTGTCCTTCGCCCTTCAAATAAAGACAGTTAGCAAACACATTGCAAAGCTAATCGTAAGGTTAGGTCAGTTCTCAGCAGGAGAGACAGCAAAAGTCATAACCTAGCCACTCGAGTTGACAACAATTCTTTGAGGTTTCACAGTGTATGTAATGTGACTGTGATTATAACTCCAGGGAAGAATGGTGAATGGATAAAAATTAAGTGTACGGAACGATCGGTCATAAAAAGAAGCACCAGTTTCTCTAACTATAGTTGGGAAGCCAAAGTCCGATTATAGCCCCAGGTCTGAGCCCAAAACTCTCTTTAAGGATGATATTGAGTTGACAAAAAATATTTAATTGGCTAATACATCAAAATATCTCTGGGGTCACATTGCAGAACGTTTATAGACTAAGTAGCCAAACAGACTCGGAACAAAACTAAACTAGGCCGCTGAAATGGTATTTAAGTCTTCTAATGAAAGGGACTTAGCACTACGAAATTGACATAAACAAAAGGGATCAGGAGTTACTACCTTACCATAAGAAAAAGCGGTAAGCTGAGGAGGAGCTAAAACCAAGATTAAGTGTCGGTGAAAATGACTTCAGAATCGTTATTAATAACGTTCCATGAAAGTTGCGTGTGAACAGGTTAGTTTGTGCTTGGTTGGTCTACATCAGTCAAACTGTGAAGTGAATGGGGTATTTCCAGATGGTTTCAACACCTAAAGTGATTGACGATTAATCCCAAGACACTTTAATTTACCTACCGTATGTTGGAGAAATCGGAGGACTGAATCGTCAGAAAATTCTTTCAAACAGAAGCTAGTTAACTCATTTGTTACATGAGACCTAGTGTAGTGTGTGAAGAAAGAAGATAGGTACGATCCGGATTCTAAATCTAGCTTACTAGATCTAATACTGACACATTATTAGGATGACATCAAAAGCCTCGATTATATGTCACCTTTATTTAAGAGTGAACAAAAAGTTCCAGTCTTATTTCCATATTGTTGTCAACGGCAACTTGTTAGCCCGAGGCAAACCAAACGTCATGAAATGTAATGAACGAGAAATTAAACACTCAACATTCTTACAAAATTGGACAACAGAACTAGAATCTCACACTGAGACGTCTTTGGCCGTATTCAGTGATACATCTTCTGGCTGAAGCCAAGGCGAGTTCCATTATTTGATCAGACGTTCTACTGTGTTGATGGTATTTGGTAGCATTTATGTATTTTCATTCAGACAAGCCGAACATAATGTTTCGCATAAACATCACACTCAAATCCTTTTTGGTTACAAGACAGATTTAATAGCTTCAGATGACAACATACTACCATGACAAACCATATTGTTTTCGGGAGGAGCACATTATGTTCAATATTTATTTGACAATTATTAGTACTGGTTACCGTTTCTACACATAAATATTACCAAATCTGTTTTAGTCCCGTCATGTCCCTAATTTTAGTTCCACAAGTTATTTCTTAACTTTGCTGTTTTTATTGTTACATTCCACATCGACGTACTGGTCAACTTAGCTTACACCTACATAATATTTTATTTCTATCGTGTCATCTGAATTTTCCTATTATTTTAACCTCTAGTGCTATTTTTCAACAAACTCACCACAGTCCTTATGGCTGTGTGCATTTATATTCATGAGATCGACTATCACATTGATTGCCCAACAAGACGTTTAACATAATTAAGACCATGGGCGACAATAAAGTCACAGCGCTGAAATATTACTGAACTGCACTAATGTAATAACTTAAATATAACACAATTGTTTGCAATAAAAGTGCTCAAGATAGAAATTCTACAGTGCACCTTTTAAATTCGCACTACGTAACGATTCAGAGAACTACCAGGTAATTTGGATTCATTAATGCTACGAAAACCATTTTAGGTTTCTGACACTTTCAAATCAGTAAATGCCTACCTACTCTGAACCATTAACAATACTAAGCATATAAAACAACACCACCGATTTTTTTCAATAGCTTATATTCACTCGATATTATAACAGATCACTCAGAATGGAATCTAGGTATCGTCATAAAGCATTGTCAGGACTTGACAACCAAGCAATAATGTGATTGTTGTCGGTTTTTGATTTGAAAATATGCTTATGTTCAAGCCAGGCTAGTCACCTGTTCTTGATCTGAGTTGTGTTAAAGTCCTGAGGAATAGACACTGGAGAGGTGTCTGGTGTAGATACTCGTCCAAGGTAAATTGCCGTCGCTTTCATGTAGACGGGGAAAACAGAGCTTTGTCAAATTCAGCAACTTGTAATCCCTCCGTTTCAAATAACCCGATCTTACCTAATGCCATGCTTGATACCTGCAACTGATTAGTATGTATCATCACATGGTAAGTACGAGCATGTATAATTAGCTTATTTCACTTTAGAACATTGAGTCTAAAGCATGTTTCCTACGAATGCACGCACACTCAACGAATTAACATCAACCGTCAGTCAAAAATTAACATAACCATCAACATTTTCACTCACTAAAAGGTTTTTTGGTAACAGTTCATATGTAATGGTAGGCTTATTAAATCTTATCACGGTTAAGCAAACGTGAGATTTAGAACATATCTCATAACTAAATTAGCCGTAATAGACTTAACATGCTGACTGGAAAACTGGTAAGAATTCTTCTTCATCGCGATTACACTTCCATCCCCTCAGTCGCCCCACCAATGAAGATACAATAGTAAATCAACCCATACAGACAACATACCGGTATAAACGTTAGCTAACTTTCCAATTTAAACAATAGATAATGCTAATATCAACATTACTACAACACTGAATGCTCTTTTCTATATGATTACTATCAATCTGGGTGCCAAATACTTTCGTTGTTCATACTTTAGGCTGTAAATCACCGGTTAGGGTAAAGACGTTAGAAACAATCCTTGATTTTACCTAATGTTCTAGCGTTCAAGTGTAGCTATTTAGACAGTAAAGCGAGATAAATACTTTACAGTTCTTTCAATGGTTATAACTGCAGTCAAAATAAGCCGCTTGCACATGGGCTAGAACGTAGCGAAAGGCAAGCCCCCTCCATAAAGTGTAAATCCAGATACACTACATGCTACAGAAGAAATTTCACTTATATTTCAAAAACCATCGGTTAAATGTTCTTCTGAAATCCAGGTTGGACACGAGAAATCGTAGGCTATAAGAGATGCCTCTGGGTCCGAAAAATACCCGATAACCAACAGGTATGATGGTTGATAAAATGTCCGAGATAGTAGGTTATAGTCTGGATGAAGCTTGTAAACACAATATGCAACAGTGCTCTTGGCTATCGCGCAAAATACGTCTCCACGCGACTGCTAGGATAGGCGTGTCCAGGCCGCCTCATCCGTTAGGCCTCTTGAACATTCAATCTCCTCGTCTTCTGACTGTGAAGTTCAAAAACCAAGAGGACCTTGCGACGACTTAGGTTGACTGGTGAAGAGTTGACCGCATACATTTAAGTAAATGTCAGAACATTGGAGATCAAGTATCCATTCACCTCCTTATTTTGTATAGGGATTATACTTCCTATTATTTTATATTGAATGTTGACAAGCTTTGCATGTGTGAAAAGGTAACCTCGCGCTCCACTCCATCTTCCAGGGTTTCAAAATAAAGACCTATTCATTACTAATCTGGTTACTTCCGTCGGTAGAACGAGCGGTGCTCATCGGCACGAAAACCTAACTCAGGCCTTTTAGGCCAGGCTGAGATAAAAAACGACCACCTCAGTATGATCAAACGCTGTGTGGGTTGACCTAGATTGGTACGACAACAGCAGAAAAGCCTGGTAAAACACCTTGACGTTATTTGACATCGACCAACAGGTGAGAGCCCTGATAAGGGAACATGTTACACAAGCAACAAATTTAAAGATGCCAGTTCGCTGTAGGACTCGTCAGCCCTACCTTAAACAATAGTTTATTAAAGAACTATCGGGCGGAAGCTGCTATTGAAGAGCACCGAGTGAAGTGGCAACCTATCAAATGTCACCATGGCAACGTAATAAGACTAAGGTCTAAACTAAGAGAAATCAGAAACATTTGGATGTGATGATCATAGCCCTAACAGAAACACGGCTATCACTCGACATCTCTGATGATGAAATGCACTTGAAAGGCATGACACGTTCCCGATCAATAGGATACACAAAACAGGGAGAAGAGTACCAATATATATTTACGGTGACTTCAAAGCCGTAAACCGCACAATACTGAATGAAAGTGACAGAATCATGCTGTTTTTGACTTATTGCGAACGACACAAAATACCTGATCGAAGGGAAATACCGGCTTCCCTACAAATAATAATGCCTGAAAGCATGAGACGATCCAGTTGTTAGTAAAACTACCACACCTTAATTATGGCTAAATACTGCTAGCTGAAGACTGCGACACTATCCCAGTCTTAGAGAGTAGGATACAGCCCAAACAGTGATTCTGTTAGCAGAATGCCACAACCATTAGAAGTTCAGGGATAGTTGAACATGTGGTCGGCAACACGATATAGGGTAAGCCGGGAAACCATTAAACTTAAATTATTCACTGACAGATGATCATCTTGCCGAGGATGTCAATGTCCGCGCACCAGGGGGAAGTGGCGACCATGGTACAGTTATACGTTAACGCGAGATGCTTAAGAGAGACAAGGGCGCCCCTATTTTAACTATGTCAAGACGAACTACAGAACCATGAAGTAGCACCTTAACCATCCCATGGCCAAGGGAGTAATGAAGGCTAACAGTGAATAACCACTGAGAAATAGTGAGATATAATTCAGCAAACAATCCATCAAAATGTAACTCAGACAAACTGCACGCCTAGAAGAATAAGGTCCTGGGTTTTGTGATGTACAGGAGGCTTACAAGCCTAAAAAAGAGCCCAGCACATGTAGAAAATATCCCTGAAGGATTCTGACCGGTCACCCTTACTTGATACTAAGAAACCAATGCAACCTCAAGGTACATTTCCAGTACACGGTAGCAGCCAAAATGCAATTTTACCCTAAATATCTCTACAGATCCGCGACTGGAACGAAGCCTATATACCAGGGGATCTGTGCTCTCACAGGGCAAAATGGCTAAGATCTTACTAAATTCAAGATGACATTTTCTCCAACCAGTTTAACTAGGTACCTGAAAGTGCAGAAAATCCTCAACTCTAGTCCCAGTTGACGGTCTGGATAACAAACTAATATATATTTCTGCATGTGCAGGTACACGCCATTTTTACAGGCATGATCTATAAATTACAACATTTGTTGGCGCACAGCATCCTTCCCAACTTATTAAGTTTATAGTTGTTATAAAGTAGACTCGTAGAGCGCTTGTTGTAAACCATGACCTTGAGGAGACACGTACGTCAAGTTTGTTCCAGACGTCAGAAGTTTCATACCTGTCCCCTCAGAGCAAGATTCTGAGGAAAAAAAGAAACGGAAAAGCAGTAAAGCACTTGGATATGAACGCCAAACTTTACTTATCATTGTGTGGTAGAACAGACAGAGGTATAATAAATTAGATTAAATTCATATTATCTCTCGTTAGGGTGAAATGAAGTCACAGGCTCCATATAAGAGAATGTAGTAATAAAGAACAATGAGTTGTGTCGTTTAACAAGTTGTATTAGGCTCACATGAAGGAAGGAAAGTCAAGGTTGGTACAAGGAAAGCAGTTTATTAGAAGGGAGTGTGCATATACAGGGTGAAGTGTTAAGAATACTAATGGCTATATCTTTTGTTGTCTAATATTTTCTTTCTTTTCTTTTTTAGTCCATCCGATGCCAGCCCCACAATCCTAGTGTAAAAGTTTGAGTTAGCATGTTATAGGTTGTCTTAGTAGAATAGCTAAACCAGCATATGCAGTGAGCTTGTAGAGTTATGGTCTGGTCCGTTATTAGCACACTTATCTTTGTTACTTTGATAATAGAGCTAATCACAAAACTGTGGATACATCATTATGTGGCTGCCTAATCTATGAGGTCTTACGTGGAAGTCATATCATTGTCAATACTGACTCATCCTACCGTAAGAATCAGTAATATGATGTTTACCACTTCTGAAGAAAATGTTTGTGCTAGGGATGGAAAGATACATTTAATGTGAATAGTAATGAGTTGCACATAACGAACATTCCAGCATGACCAAGCCATGCCACCCCTAACGAATGTTCCCGCATTCACGATTACCGACTACCTTCAAGTGTCACACACTGAATGTCAATGTTCTCAGTGATTATATGTTCAGCTCCGAGAATCGTGTGGTTAGAAATTAACAATACTTCACTACTCTCCCACCAAGATCAATATGACTTTGATATGATACCAAATCGAGTAGGATTGTAGCGCTCCGGAGGTTACCAAAATAATAAGAAGGATCCTCCGGATACTGGTAAGCTAAAAGATAGATCAGAAAGAAGGCGACAGTAGCTGATAAGGAAATACATGTTAAAATTCGAAAATTTTAGTTCGAGTCCGGTCCAATTTCTAACACGCACAGTGAAAATTCACGTGAATACTGTTGAAGAGTTAAACAAAGTAGGATTATAATCAAGAATGACTTATTATAGAGATATTTAAACAATCCAAGTTAAGATGCATAGCGATCACCGATGATCAAGAACTTAACATATTGACAGTACAAGTATTTTGTGTACATAAATAAAAACTCAGTATTGTAGAATTGTTGATATTGGTATAATCTTTAGTTGAAATCAGGAAGTCAGCTAACGTTTATGCCGGTAGGCATTCCGTATTATTCGATTTTCAATTGTATTTGCATCAGTAGGCTAAATAAAAGAACTAAAGTACAACTGTGGAAATGAAGAATTCCAACTAGCATTCCAGTTCGTTTGCTGAGTTTCATTCAGTTTGCTTGACTGTGGGGAGATTTTCTCTACCTCATTATTGTTTAACCGTAACAGGATTTTAAAAAAATACCAACACATGATCCGTTATCAAAAATGCTTTTAATACGTGAGAAATATTGATAACCATGCGGATTTCAGACAGACAGCTATTAGTCACTCGTTAAACATGAATGTATTCGTGAGAGGCATGCTCTGAACTCAATGCTTTAATGTGTAATAAACCAATTGTTTATAAACATGCCTACTGGTTGATGGTGGATACAAGCCAGTCGCAAGTATCAATTTTGCGATAATATGAATATCGACTTGTATGGACTTGAGTGATTATAAGATTTTGAAATCAATCAGGCTTATGTGTCACAATGCTTTCGACTAAATCAATATTTACAAGATGATAAACAGTGAGTGCTGCTTATGTGATTATCAGAGAGAGCATAAGTTGTAACCAAGGGTAGTAACACTCCCAACCCATGTCTGTGGTAATGACATGAACTTCTATCAGCATCGTGGCAAATTTGACAGGGATGTTATCAATTTGCGGGAATTTCGGTCGACTCCTTGCACTGGTGATTTGTATGAATGACTGTGTCGCTAAACTTCCAATTATACTTACAAGGTTCTAAAATGTTCACTAAATGAGCAACTGATAGAGACATATATTAAAATCACCAATGATAGATAACGATAACAACGGGGAAACAACACTATATAATGATTATTATAAGTCAGTTTGTCAACCGAGTTTTTGTGAATGGTTTCATCAATTTTGCCAACCATATTATGTAATTGTCAAGTAATTACAATGACGATATGCCGAAACCATTACGAATAACTAGCTATAATGTTGATTAGAGGTTAGATAGTGGGAAATGAGTATGATTCTGAAATATCAGAAGTTTGTTGTAATAGTGGATCCGAACTGCCTGATTATGTTACACATTGAGGTCCAGAAGTATTTGTTCGCACGGCAATAATTTTAGTAGTAGACTCCAGAGTTTTTATTGTGAATGCCTAGCTGACTAATAACTACGTGTCAGTTTTGTTATAATACCAGTGCAGTACGATAATGTACTATTGCGGTGACTTGACTAGATCAAACGTCTTTTTATGCAACTAATGTGGTAGCTTAATTAATAAACATGAATACACATAGCAATAAGTATTATGATGTGTTTGGTGGATATTGTTAAAGGTGGTTCAGATACGTGATAAATTTAAATAGAATAGAGGTGATATAGTCCAATGCATGTATAATCTAGATGAACATGTATATTTATGAAAAATATAAGTAAAAAAATTTGGTGGAAAAAGATTTAAAAGTTGAGACACGACTTATAGGACTACAGTTAGGAATATGACGGGTTATAATGTAGATGTCGCTCTAGTTAGCCTAGTAACTTCATGATTATATAGCAACGTTGATCAGAACTAGGAAGTCTCAAATTAATATTCAATCTGATATGGTCCCCCTGAGAACAACACGCTTTCTCATAGCAGTACGTTTTCCCTTGAGGTTAAATATATCTTACGCCAAGAACGGTTCTGGGAGTGTAAATAAATAATATATTTGTAATATCCCAACGAGTAGAAAATTAAATTATCTGACGTTTCATGATTTAGTGTAAGTCACTTCTTCAGAGGATAAATAACCAAATTAAAATTAATCCAAGCTTAAATTATACAACGGAACAATAAGAATAATATCCGATCAATCAAAAACAGGTCTGAACAAGTTAATGTCATGTCATTTCTGTCAAGGTGATTCATAAGTGATATGCATGTAAATTTGTGTGTATGTATGTGTGGATTGTATAAGAATAAAAAATTGTGTGACCTCTATGGTGAGAAAGGACAGAGACTAATTTGTAATATGGTAGTTTGAATTGTAAATATGATCAGACTGAATGGCTAGGATAGAGTGGTTCATATGAAAATATATTCATGTATCAAAAACGTGGTAGATTATCCTGCAAATTAGTGAAACTCGCCTGCATTTCCCTCGGAATTCAGATCATCATATGGTTTTGACGTATAAAAAGCCGATCGTGACATATCATAGATCGAAAAGGAATCAGATCGAACGCGCAGTATTGCAACTAGTTCCTGGATGTGTGTGGTGATATTGACTTTGTTGCTTGGTTGATTCATTATAAATCCACGAGTCTAGATAAATACGTAACCATCATTGTATGAGCGCTCTGAAATGAGCTTCGGATTTCAGAAACTTTGCAACTTAGATTTGTAGTGACATCGGACCATAATCTCACAATCCTCAAATGTGAACACGAGACTAATCGGAAAATAAATATTCAATATTTAACGCGGAGAAATACCTAACGATGGGAAAGGCGGGAACAATGAGTTGAATTAATCGGAGTTGATCGTATGGCATGGCTTGGCCATGCAGGTGTGGTCCCTGCTGAATGTTACCTTATATCTTTTTTTTATATTAAATATATTGTTCTATCTCTAGCCTAAGTTTGTTCTCTATCATGTATTGGTAAATGCGACGATGTAATGAGTTGGCGTGGACGATGATGTGACCTTCACGAAAGATCATACAGATTAGGCAGTTATATCATGACAAATGTACAATTATATTGTTAGGTCTATTATTAGAGCAGTACTACTATCATAGTAGACCATAATTCTACAGATTCACTGCAAGTTTTCGGAATATCGTCTTCGTTGTTCAGCAATGGAACTGGCAAATTGGAATTATGCAGTCAGTGGTCGAGAGAAAAGATAATCCATAGGTTAGAATAAAATACAATATCAAGTGAGAAAAAAATGGAGAATTAGATTCACATAACTATCCAGTCTTTGCTTAAATCGATAGCCAATGTGTATCCACATCGTTTAAGAGACATATTTGTGAGTGATGTCTTAACAAACCTATTTCACTGAAGCATGTAAATGCTACTAAAGCTTGTTATTGAATCATCATAGCTAAACATAAATATAGATAATCAGTTATTGGAAACGAATGAGCCAGTAAGCTGAGTACTAATCAACAATACAATAATATAATTCACATGAGCACTCATCAACCTACAAATATAATAATGGGTAAACATAAGTTGAAATCAGTCTATGAAGTCAAAGTGAATATGAGAGTGAATGACAAGCTGCATGCCTCTAGTCGATCTCACCAATGTTGAATTATGGCCTACTTCAATATTCTGAGCCATGGCTGGGTAAATATCAAGAAACTGAATTTCTTGTGTTCAGGAACGTCAGCGGGATGGAAAAATGTCCGCCCTGAAGTCCTGAAAAAGTGCACGGAAGACATTAGTTTGTAACAGATTAGATTGATTGGTTAAGAGTTGACGTCAAACAATTAAGTATATGTCGAAACAATAGATCTCAAAGGTTCAATCACTTCCTTATTTCGCATAGGCATTATACTTCCTACTATTCTATATTGAATGTTGCAAAGCTTTGTGTGTTTGAACAGGTAATCCAACGCTCCACTGTGATAGACAGAGGATCTAAATAAAGACCTTTTCACTACTATTCTGGTTTCTTCTATCAAAAGAACGAAGGTTACCTTTTGACCTTGTACGACTGTATCTCTTTATTAACCAGTCACAGTTTGATGTTCATTGTAAAACAATATTTGCTTGTTGACTCATTTTTCGTATTCTCTGGCTACTGTTCGGTATGTTATTCGTCTCTGTTTTTCCCTGTATTAATAGACCGTACTGTTTTTTGTACACTAACGATGTTAATTTATGTTTTAGAAACAGATAAAGTTTATCTAGCCAAATAGCTTGCTTGTTCTGACTTTGGCCAAACCAAGACTTAGTATTTGACGGTCTAGGGAATAGTTCAGAATTAAACCTGCAGGAAATCGCTCCCTACAAGTACCAAATCAACTGCTGAAAGAACGGAAACAGTTTGCTCTCTCTTCAATCTTCGAAGAGGGGGATAAAAATGATGCGACCCTCCATTAACCAGTCGCATTACTCCTAATACCGTATATGAGTTCAGCGAAATGTCATCGAGCCCTAGATAAATCATCCGGCAATTGGATCACAATGTTGAATAGTTCATCGATCGCCGTTAGGCTCGAGGATAACCAATGCACATCAATTAATCGCTTGCTATGGACTAACCCATGAAGTGGTGGTCGTAATCTCTTCATTGTACTTAATCTTACTAATACATTTTTCTGTAATACCATCCTTTATGTTATACGGTCTACAAATCAGCTATAGTATCTATACAAAGAAAGGGTAATCGACTCTAGGTGATGACAGCGAGGTGTGATTTCAAAGTTAGCTCATTCGTCACACCATTCCTGTCTAACTCGAGTAGGCCCCCAATCATTCGACAGAGATTATCCACGTTAGTAATCTACACATCGAAAGCAACTTAAGGACTGCTCAGTGAACAAACGAGGGAACACAAAGACAAAATTTATATCCTCCATGAGACCCAACACTGGTCTAAAAAAGGCAGGTCCTGCGTATTCACAGCATCAAACTGCCTGACGACCTGCTGATACTAAAAGATACCGGCCCCAAAAATTATTCTCTGACGTCCCAAAGGCCTTCGACACACCATCAAGCTTGCTCCTCACATCAAGGGTTCAAAATATGGGTTTCAGTGATACGTATATCTTGACTTCTATGCTACTCATGGAACATGATGTTTCGTTCCACGGTATATAGAATGTACTGGTGCTCGTGAGTCTCAACATAAGTAGTCTCACAGTAGCGAATCCAATGTGAACTCCTGTTTCTTACCCTTAACAGTGACATTTTAGGTAAAATTAAATCACCTCACATGTCTATGCAGGTCTGGAGGTTCATATGAATCGAAAAAGATTGAATTGAGCCTCAAGTGAACCTTACAACAATAAAGGGATGGAAAGTAGACAATGGGTTAAAACCCAACCTGTCGATATGTCATGTCACGAACATTCTGTCCCACTTGACACAAAAAGTTTCCTCCTTGGAAATCCGCTCACGAATTTTCTCTGAGAAGTCAGTCTCGGACTAGCAACCTTAGAAAGCTTCAATACGAGTTTAAAATACACAGGGGCTGCAGTTAAGACAAATGAAATTCTTCATTTTATTCAAAGATAACTTGTCAAAGTCACCCCAGAATTATTGGTCAGTCATTTTAAAGCATACGCGCAGACTCACCTTAAAGTTTTCAATGTTAAGAAGTCACGCTTCTTTAAGATATGCAAATCTCGTAGGTCAAATACAAAGACGAGCAACTAAGTAGGTGACAGGGCCATGGCAAAAACTTACATAGACATATTCAAACGATTGGGATTACCCTCGTTGAGCAATAGGGGAATAATATGAGGTTCGATTATGACATTAATATATTAAGTATGCCAGGTCACCCAAACACGTACATCCTTCCAGAACGTCACAACCACGTTCCTCGAGGTTACTCCTGAAAATTGTATATCAGAGAGCAACAACCCAGGTTGGCTCCTATACGTTCTTATCAAGAGTTGCCACCATCCGAAATACTTTCCCAGCTGAAGTGAACACAACCCCCTCAGTAAACGGTCTCGAAAGAAGACTTCATAAACAAGTGCTCACTGACAGAATACCATCTCCCGCTTGAAACGATTGTCCCCTGTAGCGGTAAATAAATCCCCAATATAAATAGCTCTATAAGTTTTCGACATTGGATGCTGACCACATTAGTTTTAATGGACTCACCTAGCTGAAGGCGCTTGGTCATGCATCCGCACCGAATCACGAGTGGGAACGCCGTGCTCAACAACCCCTGCGATCGCTAGCCAGATTAAATAAGACAATCCTCGATATATTGGTGACCTATCAAATATATCTTCGAACCTCCTCACTTGTCTTTTGATTTTACTTGGTGGGTACGATTCATATTAGGTGTTACTAGTTAAAGCTTTGTCCAACTCCAAATACCTGTGGCATCTTCACCCCGATCTGTCTCTTAATTTGTTTACTGTTATCATTACGACAAACAATCAACTTGTTCCTACGTTTCTTTTTGTTGTCTCAGTTTCCCACTTACTCTTAAGTTTCTGTCTTCTCACGGTGTCTGTATTATCGATTAACTAATTTAATATTTCTTAAAGCAATCATCTCTTAACACTTCAACCTCCATATTATTCCCCAAATTGCAATCAATCAACCTCCTACCTAATAATGTTGTAGCTGCTGGCTCCAGAAACCCTTCTATTAGAAAAATGCACTTACATTACGTAGTGTGTAAATCAACAAACAACTGCCAAACAGACTAGAATTAGTCCAGTCGAGTAGCTAGACTGTCACACATTAGACATTACCAGCTATCTAGGACCTTGACAAAACAAGCTTGTGATTGAGACACTTGATATTGATCATTCGATTGTAGTGGTCCAAAAAAGCATTGCGGAAAAGTTAAGTGTCACGTTACGGCATATGGAAGCGTTAAAGTTGTCGGAGTCGGAAATCAACTTCTACTTCAGTGCTTTCGATAGCTGTGATGTCGAAAAAAGTGGGAAGCTATCAACGGAGTGTGTGAAGAAGTTTTTGTCCCGCTTTGCTATTCCAGATGTCTTGATAAACGATGTAATTATCTCGTAATAATTTTGAGACTGTAGATTGTACAATTATCAAATCCATCTCCCTATGGCTTGTGGGGGCGGGTAAATTTCTTCACGGCACTAAAGTACGTTTCTCTCGCTCAGAGTGGAATTCCGGTGTCTAGAAATGAGCTAATCAGAAACAGTATTTTAAATTTATTAATTGCTCATGCTTATAGGAGAAAGTCTCCCCCTCCCATCATACCGTGATATCTGTGTGCCGTTAATGGAAAATGATATGTCTACAGGGGAGCATTCTTCACACAGTCCTGTAAGTTGTGGCTTTGTTATGTTGTCTTATGATTAATACAGGCCTCCGCTGGGGATTATCCTAACTTAGAAAAGCAATCTTATGGACGTATTTGTCACAAAATTAGGTTTAAAGAGAATCAGGTAGCTGCAAATAACAGAATTTCGGGAGACGGTGCAGGAGAGCCATGTTTTTCTTCATGGCCCAAGTGTTACGACGAAGAGCAAAGTATGTTTCTTGAATTTTCATAAACCTTGAAATCTCTGTACCTCTGCCGTGGTTTAAATTAAACCAACACCTATTATGTCGTGGTGTGACGAACCATTACAGTCACTTAAATGTTAGCCTGGAGTTAGTGAAAATCCTTCCCTGTGATAATCAATATGTGACTTAACCAAGGTGTGTTACCTATGGACTGGAAGGACGCAATCGTCACTCCCATACATAAAACAGGTCCACGACAAGTTCCATCGAATTACAGACCCGTAAGTCTCACCAGTGTTATAATTAAAATACTGGAAAGAATAATCAAACGGACCATAACGGCATTTATGGAAACCAATAACTTGCTAAACATGGCACAACATGGTTTTAGAAACAGTCTGTCCTGTACAACAAACCTCCTTATAGCTAGGGAGTTCTGAATTAATGCGCTAGACAACGGAAACTCAGTGGATGTTGTCTACATAGATTTCAGTAAGGCTTTTGACAAGGTGCTAACTAATAGACTGCTCAGTCAGTCAGTAACAACGTAGAACTTCGTACGTACGTACATCAGTTCGAGTTGCCACACCACATTAGCACAGAGATACAGTGGTCGATTCAAATCCCATAGTGGTAGACGTAATAAGAGTATAAGCAGTAATCGGGAAGATTAGGGTTTGGAGATGTAATTTAAAGAGTATAATCCAGTGAAATAAATTTGGAAAGAGGAAAAAAAGGGACATGAAGAATTCAGAAGATTAGAATTTGAGAGAACACAGAGAGTGGATACACCTGCGCCATTGCAAACGATTTTGAGCCATGTCAATCAGGGTCTCTAACCATCGGTTGCTATCATCTCGCGGTCCCCAACCAGGTAGTCTACACCTACCAACATGACTCAGTCCACTTGTCAGTGACTTCATGGACTTGTGCCATGTTTTGGTTTGGCCGCCCCTAGCTTTCTTCCAACCTACTCCTATACCACTGAACATCGCACGTCGAGGCAGTCGGTCGTTGGGCATACGTAACACATGACCCAGCCATCTCAACTGATGAAGTTTCACTACTTCATCAATTGATTTGCCACCCTTACCTAGTACCCGTTTCCTAACAACTGCGTTACTTACTCGATGGTCCCATGATATACGAGCAATGTTTCGAAGACACCTATGATCAAATACTAGTAGCCTACGGATATCCTCTACTCTTACCGGCCATGTTTCACTGCCATAAAGTAGGACGGAACGAACTGCTGCGCAGTAAACACGTCCTTTGGTTGATAGACGGATATCTCGCCTACGCCATAAATGACGCAAGTTGGCAAAAGCTAGTCGAGCCTTCTGTATCCGTGCTGAGATTTCGTCGCACACCAAACCACAAGGGCTGATGAGACTTCCAAGATAAGTGAAGCGGTCGACACACTCAACTACTTCACTCCCTATCACTAGTTCGGGTGTCGATGTAACCCAATCCTGAAGCAACATTTTGCATTTCGAGGGAGAGAATCGCATCCCGAACATGCTTGCATTGTTGCTTAGAGTGGTCAGAAGACTCTGCATTTTGCCAGCGTCTTCACCAAATAAAACTATGTCATCAGCATATTCTAAGTCAACAAGTGAACCTCCCGGTAGAAGTTCAACCCCTGGAAATTTAGATGAGGAGAGTGTTATCTCTAAAAGTACGTCGACCACAAAGTTGAACAAGAATGGGGAGAGTGGACAGCCCTGACGAACACCACTTGAGGTAATCAATTCTGATGACAGTTCGCCATAAGCTCTCACTCTACCAGTTGTGTTCGAGTAGAGAGCCTTTATAAGGTTAATGTACTTCTTTGGTCCCCCTTCAGTGACAAACACTGCCATAGAACCTCACGATCAACAGAGTCGAATGCCGCCTTAAGGTCGAGAAATACTACGATTGTGGGGCGTCTGAATGTGTGTCTGTGTTCTAGAACCTGACGTAGTGTGAATATCTGGTCTATACAACCACGTCCAGGTCGAAAACCAGCCTGATTTTCTCTAGTCTGCTCTTCACGAGCTTTGGTTAGGCGTCGAAGTATTATTGAAGCTAATATTTTAGACACTATATTAGTCAAACTGATTCCTCTGTGATTGTCACAAGAGGACTTTTGTCCTTTCTTATAGACTGGCACAATCAGTGATTGAGACCAGTCAGATGGGATTACGTCCAGTTCCCAAATTCTACCTAAGACCTCGGTTAATCTCATTGCTAATACTGGACCACCATCCTTAAGAATCTCAGGAGTAAACCTGTCAGGGCCTGCTGCTCTCCCTCGTTTCAGATTTCCTATGGCTTTTTCAACTTCGTAAAGGGACGGAGGACCTACATTAACTTGCCATTCAGGTTGACTAAAGATCGTGGGAAACCGAAGTGTGGCTGAAGGCCAGTTGAACTGATCCCTAAAGTGTTCTGCCCATCGATCCAATCTCCTGGATTGAGAATGAATAATATGTCCATCTTTCTCTGAGATTGTTTCGCTAACGGTCGGGTTCCTAATTCCAGTTTCCTTAACGAGTCTGAACAATTGTCTGCTATTACCTATTGCCGCTGCCTTTTCCATCTCTCTTGCTTTCGCTACCCACCACTGTTCGCGATCATTGCGTAGACTTCTTGTCAGCTTGCGCTTAAACTGACTCCGCTCTTCATTATGTTCAGAGCCAGGTGGAATGAGTTTCCGAGCATCTATCAGTGAGATAGATGCTGCTGAGATCCAGTGTTGCTCCCTAACCTTCTGGTTTACCTTACTAGCAGATATCACTGCTGTTTCCACAGCTTTTCGGATATCATTCCATGCTGCCTCGGGGTGGGCATCACATACGTGGCTGCCTAACTGTTTTCCTAGTTGTTCCTGAAATATACTCTTAGCTTGACTATCATTAAGTAGGCCCCTAAGAGGTTTCCTTGCAGCGTCTTTCCTACGTCCAGTAAGACGCAAGCAAATACGCGCTCGCACTAGAGCATGATCTGAATCTAAGCATGTGCTCCAGAATGAGCGACAGTCTTCTATCGAGCCCCTCCATCGGTGGCTGATAGCGATGTGATCTATTTGGGTCCAACGTTGGGACGAATTAGGGGTCTCCATGTTAAAAGATGTTTTTCCTTATGTTTAAAGCTAGTATTTGCAAGGAACAGGCGGTTATCTGAGCATAGCTGCAACAGACGGTCGCCATTATCTGTTCTTGGAGCCACGACACCATAAGATCCACCTAGGTGTCTTTCCCTATCGCTTAGTTTACCTACTTGAGCATTAAAGTCACCGGCCACTATTACTACATCCGAGCGCTTAGCTTTTCGGAGAAGGTCCGAAAGCTTTCTGTAAAACTCATCTTTTACATCATCTGAACTGCAGTCAGTGGGAGAATAGGCAGAGACGACGAAGAGGCAACGACGAGTGTCCCTATCTTTCCGGATTCTTACTGTTCCGTTCAGTCGGACAGCGCACAAACGACTGTCTACTGGGATCCACTCTAAGAGAGCTAGTTCTGCCCTAGGACTCAATGCTATACCTACGCCGGCGAGGCCACGGGAAGCAGAATCAGGGCTTCCAGATACACGAAGCGTAAATCGAGTCGGTTCTTTATTTTGGTATGGTGAGGTCAAATGAATGACGCTACTTGGATCCTGTATGTGCGTTTCGGAGACGCAGCACACATCGATGGCGCGAGATTCTAAAGTTTTAGCTAAGGAAGCCTGCTGTCCTATTTGGCAAAGTGTTCGCACGTTAAAAGCTCCTACGTGTAGTTTAGAGCGTGGTTTCAGGAGACCAGGAATGGCGTTCCACGTACTCGAATCGTTTGCCCTAGCGGTGCGAGGTGATAAAGAGACGTGGGGAGGGTTAGTCGGGGAGATAAGAGAGGTATTAGGAGGTGTAGGAAAGATTTGAATGTGACCACCTTGGTCTCTTGTGCTGTCACGGGTATGAGGGCTGATATCACTTCCCGGCTGCCCACACCGTGGAAGGGTATTTCTTGAGGAACCTGAAAAGGAAGTTGGATTAGTGTTGGTCTTGACGACCTGGGAGCGTGACCGCAGAGCCCAAGGGACAACTGCTTGAGGCCGGTCGCGCACGGCCTTTTGTGGAAGGTTTTTGACGTGTTAGCTCCGTTCTTCAAAGGGCCTTACTGCCGGAGACGGAGATCCGTGAGGTAAGGTGAGGTGTGACATTTTTAGGGTCGACCTTTTCTAACCCCACCCCTCCTTGTGGGAAGGCAGCATCGCTGCAGATGCTGGATGTCCGAGGGAAACACCTTACTGCTGTCACACCCCTCTACAGTCAGCAGTACGACTTCGCCCTCAGACCTTGAGTTGCTGCTTTTAGTCTTACCGTTCACCAATCGACCTGCCTGGCATGGTAGAACCTGCAGGAACATATGTTCCAGCCAATATAGCTCGGTTGGGTCATCACGATAGGCAAGCCCGACCACCGCGTCAAGGTAGCAGCTTCGATCGACTGCTATTAAAGTTGGAAAACCTTGGTATTGCCGGACGTCTTTTAAAATGGATTAAAGATTTCCTAGTAGGTCGTAGGCAAAAAGTAAGAATAAATTCCAAGTGCTCCATCTGGAGACCAGTACTTAGTGGAGTACCCCAAGGTTCCGTCCTAGGTCCTTTACTTTTTTTAATGTACGTTAATGATCTTACAAGTATAGTACAGTCTCCAATGTTATTATACGCTGACAAAGACGCATTTACTCTTCAGGCAGACTTGAATAATATGATAAACTGGTCTAAAGAGTGGCTGATGCCTATCAACTCGGAAAAGTGTGTCTATATGCACTTGGGGGATTCAAAGGTTAATACGTACAACATAGGGGACCTGTCATTACTATTAGTCCGGTCTCATAAGGATCTAGGGGTGATAGTGAGTAATGATCTTAAGACGACGGCCCATTGCCGGGAGGTCGCAGTCGACGGGTTTCGAACCCTCTGGGCTTTAAAAAGGACATTCACTAAGTTAGATACTACCATGTTCACCACAGTATACACATCCTTAGTGAGAACTAAGCTAGAGAACTGCGTTCAGGCTGCAAGCCCCTGCTTAAAAGGTGACTCGGACATACTAGAAAAAGTACAGAGGGCAGCTACCCGTGCAATTCCGGAACTCCGGGGTTTATCATACAAAGAGCGGCTTGAAAAACTGGACCTCTTTACTCTGTCCTATCGCAGATTAAGGGGAGATATAATCTTGATGTACAGAATACTGAGAAATGATTTCGGACCTAACTTATTCTCTCTCTTTCTTACAACTAGATCGGGACACCTCAGAGGACATAGCAGGCGAGTAGAAAAGCCAAGAAAGAATAAAATACCCGTGGCATACAGGTTTTCACACCGAATCATCAATACTTGGAACCTGCTGCCTGAAGCAGTGGTGTCCGCACCTTCAATCGACTCTTTCAAGAGAAGACTGGACACTGTCAGAAGCATACTAGAAAAGGAATAACATAGGCCGTAGGCCTTCTGTCCTTACTACACAAATCTGAATCTGATTTAAAAGGATGAATCGAGTAATTACGTGGACTCTCCTTAAGACACATCAAATTAGCAAATGAAAGTGTCGGTTTTAGGATTAAAAAACGGCAGATCCCAACAATGGGGGAATATATCAAACCACGATTCCGGTTTTAAGAATATTGTCTCAGTAACTTAGAAGTAAGGGATGAAATCATAAAGATGTCCTACAGTGAAACTTACAACTCACTATGAAAACATCAGTTTTGTTAGGAAATCAAACTTTTGGATCCCTCATAAAGATCAACTACTTTGGCTTATGTTTTACCTACAATGATGTTTCAGTATAGGTCTTTGTACTGCTATCTAAATTCTGAAGGTGGTGTAAGAGTGTGTTACTTGGTTTCGCTAACTATAGTAATTCAGTGGTGATCATTGCTTTAACTGTGTATTGATAATCAAGATACCCGAATAGCATGTAACCATTTGAGAATTAGTGACCATAAGTATAGGACGTACTTTGTACTCTCAAATGCATTCGTTTTGGATGGCTGTGAGGTGCTTGTCCGTACACTTTCTCTTAATAACAAGTCATTAGAAAGAGTCGGGACATTCTTTTGTTTGGCTAGTTAAGTGACTGCTAGTGGTAGCGTAGGAGTTAAGGTCAATCTTTTTATAATAAAAGCTAAAAAATTCCATGTTAATTAGGCTAGTCTTTGGTATCGTGACGTCTGTAAATGATTGATATCCCGTGGTAACACCGTGTTGCTAATCTCAAAGTCGGACAGTGTATTTGGACGCGATGGTTGCGATTCATTTACTATCTTCTCGAAACATTAACTTTGATTTCTTCGATATATGTCTTACAAATGTTATCTCAAAGACTTACACTGTTTATTATATCCCGATTCTGGGATTGGGCGGTAAGAACGGAGAGATCTTCAATATTGTACCGCGTTGTTATGAGTTGAGACTATAATACGTATATCATTTCGTCTTGACTTCTCAGTCGAAGTCTCAGAAACATGGGGACTCAATAGTTTAAGTTATTGCCCGATATAACTCAACTGGAACTAGTGGTGAATCCTACTATAATTTTCGACTACAGTCTTCATGAAGATGAGGCAATCCGTCAGATTATTCGGAGTTTTGCCATTTCATATTGTGTTTGTCACTCATGTATGAACTCAAATCAGTTTCATAACGATCAATTATCAAGACTATAACTTTAAATATTATGACTACTTTTAAAGTATCTTTGTGGTGTCTAGTAATGTCTTATTGTCTACGACTCTGATTCTTAATTTTCGTAGTCTTATCGTTTTTGTTGGTCTACTTGTAATAGCTCAGTTGAAAAGAATAATCTGATTTTATTTTCAATTAAGGAGCGTGGAAGCCTATTTGCTGATATGTCAAAATACCACTTTATGTCCGCTAAAAATTAAAGAAAACTGATATGTCTTCCCACTAAGCTAATAACCACAAGCCCTGACTTCAGTGAAAATAAATGAAACACCTTGTTCATTAAATCGAGATTAAAATCTAAGTTTGTTCGAATAATTCACTGATAGAAATCCAAGAAGAGAAATTAATCGTCCGAATACATTCATTTATGCAGGGATTTGACCACTGATTATTAAGTAGATAATTTGTCACGAAAATCACACTGTTTCAATAAAACTTACATTGAATTAATGTGAAGGTCAAGTGAACAGAAATCAAATTATTGTCAGTACATAATTTTATAATTAGTAACCCTCTAATAAATTTACTATGCCCAAAACCGTTTACAACTACTTAAAGTACTTTGGCAATAATGTAAATCAGTGATTAAGCACAAGCTATTGTGTTCAACTTTAAACTAAAAACTTTGTACGGAGGTTAATAATACTTCGTGATTACCTAGACCAAAGTAGTGGAATTGAAGTCCAAATCACCAAGCCAACGATTAAAATTCGAGTGCCCTAAACATTAAACCATTGTTGGAGAATCCCCATCTTTCCAAACAAGTTTTCGTAAGGCTTCACGGTCGTTTACTGATTTCGAGGAATCGTAAAATTCTTTCTTTCCATCTTTGTACATACGATATAACAATAATCATAAAGTATAAGTAACCTGAATCTTGGAAGAACAAATTAGGTGTATCTACTGTCTCGGTCTTGAAAGGTTACCTATATAAACTAAAAACAATTAATTTACTTGGGATTGGTGGAAATATCTTCTTAACTTACTGTTGATAAAAATTCTTCATCCACCCCTTATGAATCGCAGTCAGTGGCACGGTCATATACAAGATATAACTTGGCAATTATGTCCATCAGTTGAAGTTACTACATCATATCAGCCCAGAGAGATGGAATAATCTGGATAAACTACGTCTGTAGAGCTAGTAACAGTATCAGTGGAAAGCTTATAAACTGCCATTTGCTGTAAAGGTTCTTCCTGCATAAGAATTTATGTTCCCAGATGGTCGATAATTTTTTGATATAATTCCAATTATTTGTTATTTTCTAGGAGTTGGCTAATTACATTCATTCAAACTAAACTGAATAATAATTAAGTTATTTTGTAATACCGTGATTGCATATGTATAAAGCACTGTACTTTCAACCAGCAGGACATCACTAGAAGCTACACTCCACCTCCTAGGGTTTCAGCATATCAGACTTTGTAAAACCAATATATCCCAATCTAGGAAAAACGTTTTCTTGCTTATTGTATTGACATCTAGGGATTTTATTAGCAGGATTGAGGTCAGATTAGATCATATTCCATACAAAATTATGTTGGAGCCTATTATGTCGCCCGATTTTCAGCCTACCAGCGCTAGTGGATAAATGAAAAAAGACCTAAGCTAGACCACCATTGAAAACGTGGGACCACTAGAGGACCATTTCTTCGTAGTATAGTACGAAACGCTGGTCTACCTTAGATGGACTCGTAAATTCAACTAATAAAATTACTACAATCTCCACAAACCCTCATTTTGATAAATGAAAAAGACTACAATCGTTTTACATACAAATTTTAAACATTTCTCTTATTGTACCAACTGTCCCCAAATGCCCTGGTACGGCCGAGAGTGGGGAGAGTCAGCTCTCCCTCTCAAAATGCTTACACATGGCTACGTGCATACAACCACTGCCAGGGAAGTCCTACTCACTGCCTTCTCATGGTAAGGGTGTTTTTTACGAAATTGAGAGGACGAAAAGCGAATATCCGGCGCTTTGACCGGGTTGATGAATACGGATGTTCCACCTAGAGGAGTTGGAAAAACCTGATCCCAAACCAATGGTGCACATGGGCTTCACTATCATGAAGAAACAAATGGCGTGTGAACCAATCGTTGGTCACCAGCTACCATGTGACTGCACCTCCCCATGATGTTCCATTGCCTTGTAGATCAGATCTTCAGGTCAACGGCTCGGGGTGTGGCCTCCTAAGAACACCACCTGCTTCGGTTTGGACACCCGGGCAGTATCACAGCCCTCACACAAATCGAATAGTGAAGTGTGGTGCATATCTCTTTGGTGCCTCCTTGTACCAGTGTTTATGTGTCTAACTAAATAAATATTATATCAACTTGATGAACTTACAAGAATTAAAAGCATATGTAAAACAGGACTTTGGAATGTTCGCGCCTTAAATATATAGTCTACAATGCGAGACAATAGGGTGACGATAATCTCTATTCAATCCCATGTTTAATTATGGCAAAAAATCCTCAGCACATAGTATGCAACATTATGAGAACTCGTTTTATTTTCAGCTCCTGAATACTATATATATATATATATATATATATATATATATATATATATATATATATATATATATATATATATATATATATATATATATATATATATATATATAAAGCTTCTAGACTGATTCATCCACAAATGTTTACGACCAGTCTTGTTTCCATGGCATCACTTTTCGTTGTACATTATATTTGGTGTTAGGATCGTCATGGTGGTTCCCTTTTCTTTCTCCAAAGGATAGATTAGTAGACGCCGGTGGTTCCCCTTGAATTTCTGAGTAGTGTGGTCCGCTATAAGTTGTATATATTAAGGAAATCCTTTGAGTATATATAGTTACCATGTATAATCATCAACAAAACAAATATAAAGCAAGAAAATTTATGGCAGTAAGTGTACACTACAAAGGTAGGTGACTTAGGATATCGACCAGGACGCCGATGTAAGCTACATTACATACTTGCTCTCGCCTTCGTAGGACTAGTTATATTTTAGTGAATGGCATAGACGAATAGTTAATGGATTCGAATTTAAGTGGAGCTTTTAGCATTTTTAATGGGCCACCCAAAAATTCGAACTCTAAATAAAACAAAGTACGTTCCTATTGTTATGCTGTTATCTTATTTCAGTAGAGTTTTATTTTGTCAAACATTCTTGCTTACATGCATGTAGATACCACTGCGTTATACTGAGCACCACATACTCTGTGGTAATGTTGCATCCATGTATCATAATGATAAGTTCTGACCAATCGCTCGACCTATCGGTTTATTGTAGGTTTTAGGACAACCATCGGGATGCTAAAATGTCTGAATTTCAATGAAGTTATTTAACAACTCTAGTATCTGAAACTTAATTTATCTGAATCTTATAGTTTTGTCTATGGCTGTTCTATTTCTGTTAGAATTTGTTCTACGTGTCTTTTTTCAGGTCTTTTAACGGAGGAAACTATCAAACCTGATAATTCTGTCTCCTACGATAACGAAAACAAAACTCCCGGAAATTCTGATTGGTGGATTCCAGACAAGTCATTCCGGAAAGGCGTACATTTAAACACCGGTTACTCATCGTCCCGATCTTCTGGTACTGTTACTTCTCAGGACTCTAACTCGTCTACTTATTTTGCTAGCACTATTGAAGAGTGTAAAAACAAGAAATTACATGATGCCAGTGTATGGAGTTATCGAGATTTACCCGATCACTCATCGGATCAGCTTAGTGGAATTCAACCAAAAGGGAGTTCTACAGATCATTGTAAGTTGATATTGTTGAGGTTGACATTCGAATTTCTGTGTTAATAACACCTGAGTTGAATACAAACCCTAAATCATACGTGTTATTAGTTTACGTTTAATTAGTTTGTAACTCGTTCTTCATTTAACCTGATTTTGATTTTGATAAAAACCTTTTATTGTTTTTACTTCTCGTTTCAAATTCTATGGAATATTTATTATTCTGCTACTTACATACCTACTATTAGTTTGAAGTAATGTATTCCATTATGCCATTATAAATCAGACCCAACCCAATTCTTCTAAAGCACTGTCGTTGAGAACGGTGGCTTAGAGATTGAAACATCCAACTTTCAACCATTGCGTCCCAAGTTCAAGCCTTCCCCCAAACTACTTCAGTTTAGGAAGTCAAGTAGTATCAATATCACCCACACAAAAAGTAGAAATCGAAGTCGTGTACAAAACCTCTACGTGGTCAGTGATTCAATGACTTCAACTTTCATTCATTTTATCATTTCCCTGTGTAATGTATTGCAATTTATCTTTTCCATTTGTTTCTAATAATTTTCTTCCGAAATTAATGTAACTGGTTATTCCTTAATGTCATACTTCTTTTTAATATTTTCCTCTTTACATCAACTAAACTTTATCTTTGTCTTATTGTAGCTATTCCCAACTACAATTCGGCGTGATGGTTTCTACGCTACTCTCAAACATATACTATAAATCCATGCCAAAATTAATTCCCTCCAGAGTATATTATGTGATTTTGAATACTACACGCTAAAAATCTGTGGTTTGACTGTAAACACTACACATCAGTGCCTTGAATATGTTGTAGTTTTATGCCAATCACCCTAATCGTGGTGTAGAGGCAATCAGAATTTAGATCCGCAAGTACATATTTCAGACCATCTATCAACTTTTGCTTTGTCCAACTGCTTATTGTCATAGACTGTTTTTTTTAATCTGTCTGAAATATCGTTAACAGCACTGGTCTTCACTAACCCTTCGTTAAGAAAAAAATATACTTAAGGGAGCTGTCCAACTCAATTATCTGAAGTGACAAAATGATGTGTAAAGTATTTTATGTATTTTAGTAACTGATTTTAGTCATCACTGAGACATATTGTAGTTTTATGAACGCCCTGCTGAGTACTAAAATATGGTACGATCTATTCTACAGATAGGTTAATGAAGTATAATGATAAAATTGCGTACTTGTAACTTATAAACTGAGTAATTCGTGCACTCGGTGATTGAGACTGTCTAAGGCACATTGTTGATCACCTCTTCTGACGATGTATGAAATCATGATTTAACAGAACCCTTAAAATAATCTTATAGACTTTATACTGTTTTCGGTTTTCAGGTCCATACAACCACTAAAAAATATACAAAAAATGAATGCGATCCTCCCATAAAATGCAACAAATTGGTAGAGAAATATGCAAAGTAGCTGGGAATATGAGTAACATATAATCGTAAAATGAAACTAAATCTATCTGTATAATTCATCGTAAAAGTTCAAAACGGGGTAATAGAAGATTAGAACTGTGATTCGATACATGTAACTACAATCATACAGAATGTTACAAGCCACAGTAGTACGTTTGAAAGTCATACATAGTAGGAATTATTAGTCGACACTATTGAAGTAGGATGAATAGAAATAAAAGACTTTTTTATTCACATTTACCAACGCACAAGAAAAATGTATGAACAAATCGTCAAACATTATTGTAATCATCAAAGTTGAGTATAATCTCTTTGTGTGTAAATTTTATTGAATTTTTGAAATCCCACTAACTAACCAACCGAAGCAATACTAATGTTCTTTTTTTGTATTTTGCGTTTTAACATTTTTCGTTCTTGTTAATATTACCTGTTATAATATAAGGCGTAGTAACGTAGACCACTTATTGGATTCCGTATATTCTAAATACAGTTTTACTGACGTCACTCTGTATTCTCCGGATGTAATAGATCATTTCCAAATAATTAATTTGATAAATTACCTGGTATATTGACCTGAATTACTTTTGCAGTTACATTCGTACACAAACCAGTGTTTAACTCCTTTATTTCAATAATTCAAATTCAGTTTGCTCCAGTTCAAACACGTTTCAAACGTTTTTAGTTGGTACATACCATTTTCACAGGTTGAAATCATGAGTCAGTTAAAGCTAGACCACCATTGAAAACCTGGAAGCACTGGACGGCCGTTTCGTCCTAGTATGGGAATCCTCGGCAGTGCGTATCCACGAACCCGCCCCCCGCGGGATCCGAACCCAGGACCTACTGACTTCGCGCGCGAGCACTTAACCATTAGACCACTGAGCCGGCATCCAACGGTGTTAATGTCTAACTTCAACCAATCCACGAAGTTGCACCACCGTACACCATTGTCTTCAGTGAGCTGATATCTCACAGCAGACCTGGTTGAACTCCACTGGTGACGGCTTCTCACTAGAACTCCAGGAGGTTCTCCTGAAGTCAGTCACTAGTGAGCAGTTGATTATTATCAGACTCATGATTTCAACCTGTGAAATTTCCTAAAAATCTCCACAAAACTCATTCTGACATACCATTTTGTTGCTTACTTCAACTTTTAATACGAGAATTTGCGTTTTCCACATTTTTGATACCGACTACTTCATCAAAATTACGTATTTTTCCAATAACTTTTCAAGCTTTACAGAACACTGATTCTCAACGTACAAATTCTCAGAACAAATATCAGTTTTCACTGAATAGTGACCAAAAATCTGAAGTTAACAAATGGAAAGTATCACACTATCGTAGCTCTTCATTCCCATTCTCACAATATAATAACACTTATTGTAATCGAAATGAAAAACGTAAAGAAAAACATCTTAAATGGTTATCATCATTCGCATTACAATCAAAGAGAGAAGCTGAATACGCATCACAGTTTGATGAGTTCTTTATTTCAAAAGACATTGATAACCTTGTTACTAATTGCCATTTGGTAGTAACACGCTCGGAAGTAACGCAATTATTTACAGCTCAATATAAAATCTCGTCAGTTGATTTTGACAATATTTGGTAAGCAGCGTTTTTTATCTGATTCGAAATCTCGAAGAACAGAACGTTTGGCTTATTTGTAATAAATAATTAATTGTTGCTCCTCAATAGCTAAGTAAAGGTTTCCGCACTAGGCTTTTAGGTACTTTCCAATTAAGAACTAGATGTGGAAATCGTGCGCCCTAATCAGGATAGGGAATGTAGGATCTGGAATTACTATTTGGCAAAGCATCAATCATTATTTTAGTGGCTAACAAACTCGATTCTTAACTATTTGGTTGCGAATTCGATCACCACAACACATACTTCGTCTTAAAAAAAATCTGGCTAGTATTACTATTTGCTACACATAAAATGTGGGTTAGAGCCTGACACACAAGTCTGTACTTCGTCTAGAAGAAAGCTAGGGGCGGTCAAACCAAAGGTTGGCATCAGTTCATGAAGTCGTTGACAATTGAACTGAGCCCTATAAGTAGGTGGGGACCACCCTGTTGGTGTCCGCGTGTTTTTCATAAGCGAATGTCCGGCGCTGTAACCGTGTTGATGAATACGGATGATCCACCTAGAGGAGTTGGAAAAACCTGATCCCAAACCAATGGTGCACATGGGCTTCACTATCCTGAAGAAACAAATGGCGTATGAACCAATCGTTGGTCACCAGCTACCATGTGACTGCACCTCCCCATGATGTTCCATTGCCTTGTAGATCAGATCTTCAGGTCAACGGCTCGGGGTGTGGCCTCCTAAGAACACCACCTGCTTCGGTTTGGACACCCGGGCAGTATCACAGCCCTCACACAAATCGAATAGTGAAGTGTGGTGCATATCTCTTTGGTGCCTCCTTGTACCAATGTTTATATGTTTAAATAGATGAGTAGTAAAAATCAATGGTTAGTGACTTAGAGTGGCTGAAAATCGTTTGCAATGGCTCAGACGGATTCATTATCTTTCTTAGTTTCTGAATCCTTCGCTAATTTATATTTTCTTGAGTCGTTTCTTTGATGCCTGATCTTCTCAACCGCCACTAGTACTGTTGTCATCTCTGTGGTGTATGCCATTTATTTTGACAGACGTAAGTAGTATATAGCATCAATCCAAGGTTAAATGACTAGTAACAGAATGCTAAGAGAATCAAATTGAAGAAAACAGAAGGGGAAAGAGAAAGGAATTGTGAATTTGAAGAATCTGACAGAATGTACAGGACAATTGATGGAAGATTTGCAAATGAAGCATTTAATGTATGGTCCTCATATTTTACGAAAATATTTCGTAATTATCTTTGAAATAATAAAATGGTTGTCCCCACTCAAGTCTCGTTCATTTCGCTCCTACCGTTCTTGGATTTGGCCTAACAATCTTAATTCTTTGTGCTGATTGTGTATGGCAACTTGAACCGATATACATACGTACCAGGTTCTATATTACGACTGATCAACCGGTGTTTGGAGACTGAGTGACAGTTCAGGGTCATTCGGAATGACTCATGTGCATCTCCCTTTGTATTCCGTCAGATACTGAGCTCGGGAATTTTCCTCCTCTCTTTTTTCTCTCTAGATACCTAATATTTTTACTACTACTGATACTGTTATTACTTCCACTACTCTGACACCTGTCGTTATAATCTTATCTCATTGTGCTAATATGCTAATTCTGAATTTCCATGATTACTAGCATATGGATATATGTAACTGGGTCAATTCCAAGTAATATTAAGTATCTACCCTGATTCTCAGTGCGAACTATAGTTGGAATATTCTCGTGACGATAGGAGGTAAGATTAAAATAATAGTTCAGTGGTGTACGACAACAAATAATAAGTCATGTTAGCACCAGATACCTCTTACAAATAGTGAATGACACTTTGTTATTTGTGGTAATGAATAATAAACTGGAGTTTCATCGGAAATATCGCGTTCCTCAAACTTTTGATGTGTCCCAACCCCATCCTCAAAGACATCAAGATATTCGTCGTTTAGATCAAAATTCATCAAGCTTTTCTTCATACAACATAATCTGTCTTAACTGTTTCCTACTGCTCATCAGATCGATTTTTGAAAGAGAAAAAAAACTTTCAAATACGACGGAACTTACATAGAGCATTTTGGTCATTTTTAAAACTTGTTTATTTATCGACGTATAGCTGATACTTTTTTGTTTGTACGCTCATACTTTTTAATTAGGTTAACTGCTGATATCAATCGGGACAATTATTTAGATAAAGCTGAATTTTGTTTAGCCAGTCATTTAGCACATTTGCTTGGTCATCGTGGTTTATCATTGGATGATGCCGTTAGTGCTTGCAAACCTTATATCAGTAAAATTATTAGAAGGTTAAGGAAGTCTGAAGCCAAAGGTATGCTTGTAACGACTATTTGCTTTTTCTATGGGAATTTCATGATCAGTATATTTGAAAGACTAATACATGAACGAAGAATATTGTTTTTGATAAATTCTCTTCAAGTTCTACAATTATATATCCAAATTGATAGTTTGAAAAGTATCCAGGTCTAGGGCACACTGCATCGTTCAAAGTTATAACATGTGAATTTAGGATTGTTAAACAATATAGAATTGGTAATGTTGATATGATTCATGGGATGTTAACTTGAATGAACTTATATGTTAAGTGAGATTTTACGATTCATGATCCGAATAAATATGAGAAGCCGTGACCAGGGGAGTTCAATCCATTTCGGGCAGAGACGGGTATCCACCTCAGACAATGGATAGAGGGTTGCTCGAGATCATGGATCGATTGAAGTTAGACACTGACACCGTTGGGATGCCGGCTCAATGGTCTAGAGGTTAAGCGTCCACGCGTGAGACCGAAGGTGGGTCCGAATCCTGCACGCGGGATCGCGGATGAATACTGTTGGGGAGTCTTGTACCAGGAAGAAATGGCCGTCCAGTGCTTCGAGGTTTTCACTGGTAGTCTAGCTTAGATCGACTCATGAATTCAAACATTAAAATTATTACAATCTCTACAAACCCCCATTCTGATAAAATATAATCGTCTCTTATATCTTTATTCACATATCTTTATATTACTATTAGTATTAGTTTAACATCATTATTAGTCTGCCGAATACATAATTCATTTACTTCGTATTCATCCCACTTTATTACGTCTTACCAAGTTTTTACAAATTGTAGTCTTCCACTAAACATTTGATCGAATTTGTAATTGCACCATTATTTCTCTCATCCTATCTCACCCATATTTATTCGGATCATGAATCGTAAAATCTCACTTAACATATAAGTTCATTCAAGTTGACATTCCATGAATCATATCAACATTACCAATTCTATATTGTTTAACAATCCTAAATTCACATGTTATAACTTTGAACGATGCAGTGTGCCCTAGACCTGGATACTTTTCAGATTATCAATTTGAATATATAATTGTAGAATTTATCAAAAACAATATTCTTCGTTCATATATTTATCTTTTAATATGATGGGGATCGGGTATGGCCGAGAGTGAGGAGAGTCCGCTCTCCTTCTCGAAATGCTCTCACATGGCCATGCGTATATAGCCTCTGCCAGGGAAGTCCTACTCACTGCCTTCTCGTAGCATTATTGTTGTTTACAAAAATGAGAGGACGAAAAGCGAATGTCCGGCGCTTTAACCGGATCCCAAACCAATGGTGCACATGGGCTCCAGTATCCTACAGGAACAAATGGCGTATGAACCAATCGTTGGTCACCGGCTACCATGGGACTGCATCTCCTTACGATGCTCCACTGCCTTGTGGGTTAGACCTTTAGGTCAAATGCTCGGGGTGTGGCCTCCTAAGATAACCACCTGCTTCGGTCCGGGCACCCGGGCAGTATCACAGCCCACACACAAATATGATGAACTGCCTATAATTATGGAAACTACTTTACTTGCTTCAACTAACAATCAAATTATTATTATTATTATTATTATTATTATTATTATTATTATTATTATTATTATTATTTACCACATTATTCACCCTCTTTTATACTTATACAGCGGCTCGTCTTTGGCGGAAATTCGACTGTATCTAAACGTTCTCGAGTCACTGTCCGGTTGAAAATTGTATGTTACCACTGAATATGAGTACTGAAGCAGTTTTTCTGAAACCACGTGCACCATTCAAACTGGCTGCCTTCAACGTTCGCACACTTATGCAGGTTGAACAACAGATAGGGCTGGCTATGTCTTTGGAAAGTCTTAATATCGATGTTTGTTGTCTATCCGAGACCCGTATTCAAGACTCTGGTGAAGTACTACAAATTCGCTCTCCACCTGTCGCTTCAAAAAGCTTGTTTTACGTGCGCTTATCCGGGGACCCTGTGGCATCTTCGTCTGGTCTTGCTGGCGTTGGTGTCGCACTAAGCGCTAGAGCTGAGGCAGCACTAGTCGATTGGATCCCCATTAACAGTCGGTAATATGCTGTTAGAGCAGAGAGTTCCATCAAAGTGAGAAGAAATCGGAGTGAGAAACGATGTCTTTTCGTCATCCCCGCCTATGCCCCGACAGATTGCAGCCCGGATGCAATCAAGGATGAGTTTTACCACCAGTTATCTGTTCTTCTCCAGAAAGTGTGTTCGACAGATATTATAGTACTAGCCAGAGACTTGAATGCTCAGGTCGGGCATCTAGGCACAGAAGAGAGTCGTTTAGGTGGCCGATGGGGACTTGTTGGTCGCAGGACAGATAACGGGGACCGTCTACTGCAACTGTGCACAGACCACAACCTGTTTCTGGCTAGCACTAACTTTCGGCACAGTCATCGCCGATGTGCCAGCTGGCGTCCTCCCTCTGAATATTAAGCCTGGACTCAGATTGATCACATCGCGATCAGCTACCGCTAGTGTGGTTGTGTACAAGACTGCCGCTCCTTTTGGAGTACCTATCTGGACTCTGAACATGCCTTGGTCTGCGCCAATCTTACCTTACTTTTCAGTGGCCAACGAAGTGACCACCAGCAAAAGATTGATGTTAGCAAGCTGGTTGTAACTCCTGTTGTTAATAAGTATCGAATCGAGCTAGCTTCTGTGCTGGCCACCATTCCACCGAAAAGTATGGATGAGCATTGGTTGCAGTTGCATGACGCCATGAAAATGGCGGGTACGGTCAGTTGTGGGTTTGCGAAACGTCCCGCTTATAAGCACTGGGTTTCTTCAGGCTCCTTACAACTCATTGAAGCCCGTCGGTCTACTCCGGGTGACCGTGAGTTTGACCACAAACGAAGGATGTTACGTAATGAACTTGGGCAAAGCTTGCGTAAGGACCGAGAAACCTGGTGGTCGTAGCGTGCTAATGAGCTGGAAGCAGCAGCTGCATCTGGTAATTACCGGAAGCTCTTCCAACTCATCCGAGCCACTGGCAGCAAGAAGTCTGGTGTGAGTGAAACAATCTGCGAGGATGACGGAACGCCAATCACTAACATCCATCGACGTCTTGGACGATGGGCAGAATTTTTCGAAGGGCAGTTCAACTGGCCTGCTGCTCCAGCAACATCGGTCAGACTGTCCTACTCTCCATGGCCGGTGACGACTGATCCACCATATGAGGAGGAAGTCCGCAAGGAACTCCAACTCTTGAGGCGCTACAAATCACCGGGTCCAAATGACTTACCTCCGGCTCTTTTTAAAGATGGTGGTGACTTTCTGGCTAAGGAACTGATTGTGTTGTTTACAAAGGTGTGGGAGCTAGAGAGTGTACCAACATCATGTAATGAGTCGATAGTTGTCTCTATCTTTACAAAGGGTTCACGTCGTTCCTGTAACAACTATTGGGGGATAAGTCTACTTCCGATTGCGTCCAAACTGTTGGCTTCCGTCATACTTCGTAGGTTGTTCAAAACCCGAGAAAAATTGACTCACGAGGAGCAGGCTGAGTTTCGTTCCGGTCGAGGATGTATTGATCACATCTTCACCCTACGCCAAATGTTAGAACACCGCCATACTTATCAAAGGCCAACAATCGTAGTGTTTCTTGACATCAGGGCTGCCTTCGATTCGTTGGATAGGACTGTTCTCTGGGATTGTCTATTGAAGAAGGGTGTGCCTGAGAAGTTTATTAACATCCTGAAAGCCCTATATACAAACACCTCAGGCAGAGTGAGGGCATACAACCACCTTTACCCATCGTTCCATTCGGGCAGTGGGGTTAGGCAGGGTTGCCCAATCTCACCATTCCTCTTCAACTTTGCCATCGATGACATTCTGGAAACAGCTCTAATGGATGTAAGTAATGGTGGTGTGGATCTGTTGCCTGGAGAAAGACTTCTCGACCTTGAGTATGCGGACGATATTGTCTTACTGTGCGATAATGCCCAAGGCATGCAATCCGCACTTAATCAGTTGGCAATCAGTGTCCGTAGGTATGGTATGTGCTTTGCACCTTCGAAGTGCAAAGTACTTCTACAAGACTGGCAGGATCGTAATCCTGTACTCACCCTGGATGGTGAACAGATAGACGTAGTCGAGAAGTTCGTGTATCTGGGTAGCTGCATAAGTGCTGGTGGTGGTGTGAGTGATGAGATCAATGCACGAATAGTGAAAGCCAGAGCGGCTTATGCCAATCTGGGCCATCTTTGGCGCCTTCGTGATGTTAGTCTGGCTGTGAAAGGTCGGATCTACAATGCGTCGGTGAGAGCAGTTTTGCTCTATGCTTGTGAAACCTGGTCTCTCCGAGTTGAAGTCGTTAGACGACTTTCTGTGTTCGATCATCGCTGTCTCCGAAGGATTGCTGACATCTAGTGGCAACACCATGTTAGTAATGCAGAGGTTTGGCATCGTGTGTTCGGACACAGAGACGATAATGCAATCGGTGTCACCATCTTGAAACACCGACTTCGGTGGCTTGGACATGTTCTCCGAATGTCGTCCCAGAGAATTCCACGTCGTGCATTATTTGCCGACTCTGGGACTGGTTGGAAAAAGCGGAGAGGTGGTCAGTATATGACATGGTGTCATGGGATGAAAGGAAGCTGCAAAGGGTTGGCTTCTGTTGGTCCTTCACAACTCCCTGGTTGGGGTCCGAGAGATGGTGCTACACAGTGGCTAGAGACGTTATCATATATGGCTCAGAATAGAAGTCAGTGGCGATCCTGCTGTAACCTTCTTTTACTTTCTTCATTAAAAAAAGATTGTATCTTCCTTAACTGAAGGGTTTCTTCTGATTGTGCCTTTCCGTTCCCCCATTATTACCACTATTATTATTACACTACCTTACACCAATCTCTTCCTTATTGTTCTTTTTTTTACCCTCCTTACCTTTATTTTCTTTCTCCTTCTCTTTAAATTCTCATTGTTTTGTGTGGCGCATATATATTTGGCTCACTCTTGTACCAATATGTATGTGTTGAAATAAATAAAACACTATCAGTATATTTCACAATTCATATGATAAACATGAAATGTCGTAAGATTACTAATAAGTATTACTTTTGATGAGACTACTATGATTGTTGAACATTCTCTCTATCATTTTCATGTACATGGTGTGACAAATAATAGTTAACTGGATGTGTTGTTCACAGTATTTATTGGAATCACAATTACTCTGTCACTTCCAAACAAAAACGTGGAATATAGTTTTCGTTTCAATGGCACTAAAATGTGCATACGTATAACACCATTAATATAAGTTTGCCAGACTACTCTAGGACGAATCTCATGAAGTGACAAATTCCAATTCGAATATGGGCTAACTCATTTTATAGCCATTAGGAATTGTAAAGTAACTATGAAAGAAGAATAAGAAATAGTTTTATTGATTTCTGGTATCAGTACTGATAATAATTAAAGTAACCAAGCAATTTTGTGGTATCCTTCAGGTGGTTAAAATGGATTGAGAATTGGATACTTTGAATATCCTTATATGATGGTTCATGTAATGACGGCAAGGGTGAGTTTGAGTCTGCAACTGATTGGTTGAATGTCGAAGCCTTTAACCACTGAGCCACTTCTCGTTAGTTTTTTTGTACAATGATTTTACTCTGATGTTTCAGCTGCTTTCATACTAATTAACGTTTGTTAGCTATTTAGTCTGATCAGAAGAAACTCAAATGTAAAATGGTCTATGAAGGTTTCAAACATACACAAACTGCGAGCATGTGGTCGCAAGTGTCTTCAAAGTTTTCCTCTTGTTTGGCGGAACTGCAAAGTAAGCAGTGACGAGGTTAGATGTGGAGTACTTGGTAAAGATCAGACGTTGGTTGATGAGGATATGAATCTTCATCGACTGGGGTAGTTAATGCTTGTCCAACTATTGCCTAACTCGATGAAAAATGTTGGGTAATGTGAGAATTTCATCTTATTGTGTTGATTTAGTTTGGCAACTTGACCAGATCCGCTTTTACAAAAGGTCGCACATTGATTATGACTGAATGGATATACTAGATCTTTCGTCGGTATACAAAAGTTACATGGACAGATAATTTTGCTTAGAAAGCAAAAATTAAAAGGCTATTTTACTTTCGAGTTTATTATTCTGTAATATATTTGACAATTGTTTTAATTTTATCCTCCATTTCAACGTAAACTTATTTTCAATTTATAAAAGGTAATCAATTCGACCTTCCTCACCTAGAATATTTATGCGCCACTGGTTTACTGAACAATGATTCAAAATATAATTCAATAAATAATCCATTGCTGAAACAACACTCTGCAATAGACATTTTTAATAAAAGAAACCCAATTGTTTTTGATGATCCTTGTTCCTTGAATATGGATTCTGCCTTTGGTATTTCTGAGACTAATTCTAAAAGTTTATATTATAATTCATTTGAAAATTTGTCACACTGTCCTGTTGTTAGTTGTGATAGTTATAGTAAGTCTTCATCTTCAACTGGAATTGTTGGTAGTTCCTCTTCCTCTTCGTCATCATCTTCATCCTCCAATCCATCCTCCTCACGCTTATCTGCATCACCATTTTCGTCGTCTGAAATTAGTGATTCTGTTGATTCAGTGCATTTATCAAGTGAAAAGACTAGTACAAATAACCCGTAAGATAACACGGTTCACTATTATTATTATTATTATTATTATTATTATTATTATTATTATTATTATTAACTGTTTGTCCGTATTTTTGATATCTTGAATATCTGTCTTATCATCTTAGTTGTTTGTTGAAAAAGGATATTTTAATTTTTCAGACTTAGTAGTTCTCTTAATAACTACTGTTTATAATAGAAAATTCTGATATTTTCCCACTTTGAGTTAATCTTGGTTGAAGTGAGGTTGTGATCTAGTTAATAGTCATTCTTTGCAATTAAAAGTATCAAATACTCAACACGGACCAAAACTGTTCGTTCAAATCCTGGTTAATATTCATATATACCAGATATATAATGAAGAACTTATTATTAGAATATAATTTTTCCTTTACAATGCTTTCTAACAGAACAAAACTTTCTTATAGTTATTGAGTAGAGGAAAACCAACCCCGGCTATGCTGATCTACAGTGTTTAATCTACTTTGTGGAAATACATTAATAAATATATTAGTTTACAAGTGAAATTTTTGTAGATTGCTCTGTGAAATGCTGTACCGCCGATTCAAAGTGTTTAGTGTTCTAAACTGTTAAAAAAATTGTAAACAGAGCTGTAGCCTTTGGATTTCATTTATACCGAATTGAGCTGCCATTACTATGCTGATATCATCTTCATATATATTGAAAACTATCCAGCAATTTTCAGAGTCCACAGAATAACTGGCTCTGAATCTTATATGCGATCCCAACCATTCACTGGAGTGAGAAGATTACAGGAGCTTTCATTGGCTAACCCGAATAAAAAATCTATGGACAACCTATTCATAAATGTACATACGTACCCCACAGGAAGTCAAACTACATTGTCAATTTAATAGTCTATGTCTTTCCTGAGTGAGTTAAACCTAATCTTAATCAATAGCGTGTGGTCGTCAGCTCCTCTCACTTATTATTATTATTTGAAGACATATATATTGGTACAAGGAGGCACCAAAGAGATATGCACCACACTTCACTATTCGATTTGTGTGAGGGCTGTGATACTGCCCGGGTGTCCAAACCGAAGCAGGTGGTGTTCTTAGGAGGCCACACCCCGAGCCGTTGACCTGAAGATCTGATCTACAAGGCAATGGAGCATCATGGGGAGACGCAGTCACATGGTAGCCAGTAACCAACGATTGGTTCACACGCCATTTGTTTCTTCAGGATAGTGAAGCCCATGTGCACCATTGGTTTGGAATCAGGTTTTTCCAACTCCTCTAGGTGGATCATCCGTATTCATCAACCCGGTCAAAGCGCCGGATATTCGCTTTTCGTCCTCTCAATTTCGTAAAAAACACCCCTACCATGAGAAGGCAGTGAGTAGGACTTCCCTGGCAGTGGTTGTATGCACGTAGCCATGTGAGAGCATTTTGAGAGGGAGAGCTGACTCTCCCCACTCTCGGCCTTACCAAGGCATTTGGGGGCACCTCTCACTTATTAGCTGACCGATATGTTACATTTCCTCATTTGTTAAGTGGAACTCCTGTTATTTGATTAATACTCTTTTAAGTTAGCTAAGAACGTTTACAATCCCTTATATTTTCGTGTAATAACAATTTATTACCCGCTTCTTTAAAAAATGTAGGCTGTAATATAAAAATCGCGTGTTTAAACTTAAGAATCTTTTGTTTCTGATTCCTTGTCTATTGTTCAAGTTTAATCAACATATGGATTCGAGCCATAGGTTCACATTTTATTGATACACTTTTATGCTAAATATTATATTTTTTAGTTCTGAACAGTGTTTGCCTTTTTAGATATTTGGTATGTGGTCATAACTGAAATCCAGGACTCACATCTCCTCTCGTCAGATGGATGTACATGCATCTTAGTGTTAACGTTTAGACTGAGACTCGAGTCTAGTATCTTTCTAAGAGCTATGTCGAAACTATTTGCTGAAAGATTCATATATGGGAACAGAAATTGATTAACAACAAAACAGCAGTGACCCTTAATGATATAAGCGTATGTCCCTGTGGAGATTGTTGAATGGTATGGTTTAAGCATATATTGTTTTTTTTTGGATAAATGACCAAATAATCTGTATTCTTTACAAACATAATATCAAATATCCCATCTCCCACACAGAATTTTTCCCATACATAATTTAAAGTCCCATTTTAAAAACCGTTTCTTCTTAACCTCTCTATTACGATTAACTTCCTCCTTCATCTTCTAATTAGATATATTGATCCGATCCAATTACTATCTGCAGTCACTGGCCATCGAAAAACGTTTTTATCTGAATTATCTAGTAGTCGTCGACGTCGTCTTTTGTCTTCACTTATTCGGGAAGCCAAATCGGTCAATCATACCTTACTTCGTTTAAATAATGAAATGCAAGGTGAACTTGCTGAGTTGAATGATCAGCGAGTTAATTTACGTGCACAACTTCAACATTTGGGACTACAACCAGCAGTTTGAAGAATAAAATAAACATTTTGTCTAAAAATTTACTTTCACATTTGATCATTTCATTCTTATTGAGAGGTGAATAATATTAGTAAAATCTGATTTAATATGGGGTTAATATCCTAAGTATCGAACTGTAAAAATATCATTGAAATTTTGCAATCAATTTCAGTATCGTTGTTTACATGATAATAAGTGCAATGTGGCTAATTCTGTCGTGAATTTTACTTTTAGTATATTTTTTCAGCACTGATCGGTTGTGAACGTTTCTACATATTCATAATCCTCAAAATTAGGTTCTTTTTTACCCAAATTTTAAATTGATCAGTGCCTAAGGTCTATTTTTCTTAGGCAATATCAATTTCAACATAAACACTGTATTAAGTACAGTTCTACAGAAAAAAAGGTTGATAGTATGTGTTAGACGTTTTGTATACTCCAAAATTCACTGTACTTCTTAATTTCTGACCATACGAGTTAGTATAATGTTGCTTTGCTTCCTTTTTCGATTAACTTCATCTTCTTTATTTGTATATTATCTTCGCTGTATCTAGAAATTAGTTGAAGTTTTACTCGAAATTATGCATGTTCTCCTAATTATTGGTTTATTTCTTCAATTTTTCCCGTAATACTTAATGTGGTTTAAATACAAAAACCTTTCTTCAATTTGTTTATTGATTGCCTATATATGTAGAAGTTTTCAAATGGTAGTTTTTCTGTCTAACTCAATAGATGTAAGTTATGCAATATTGACAGATTGTTTCATTTAACTCTTAAACTCACACCTACTTTCATTCAATAATGACTTGTGTTTTATAGTAATCGTAATTAACCTAAAAGGAACCATTAATTCCAATTCATTGTAGTCGTTATATATCGTGTTTTGTCCTCTAAAACCACTAACCTCTCTGTTTCTCCTGCAAAGTTCAAGTATTCATGATCATAATAAATGATATTATAGTAGGATTTTGACTCGTTCGTTTTTCATCTGTGATAAATTCTCAGATGACAGTTGCCTGGAATCAAATGATAAAATAATTAGTACTCCGTAATTATTGAACTTGATCCAATCAAAATCTTTCCCTATTGAATGAAAGAAGCTTGGACTAACAGTAAAAAATTGTATGCCAGTATAACAATTTTGGGATTTGTAATAAAATATCTGGTGTGAAATTGTATATGAACCAGAGATTTAAAGTCGTCCTTAGCCATTCACATGGCAATGTGGACAGCTCGTTCTGAATAGCCGCAATACGTAAAGATGACTGAAAAAATAAAAATAGGACTGTTTAAGTCTAAATGTAGCGGAAATCAGTTCTGCTTCTTAATACATATCCTACTTATATTATTGTTGCGTAACAGAGCCTCCCATTTGATAATTTTTGCTAAGATCGTGTTATTGTCGTATTTCATTGTCTTAAACTCAAGAGTATTCATCACCACGACAAATAAAGATACAATTCCTGGCGTGAGATTCTCTATACTTGGGTAGTTTTCCTTAAGTTTGCAACTGAGACAATTTAGCAAAAATCTTACTAGCATTGATTTTGACAGCACAGTTTCGGTTAGTTATCTCATTAGTGAAGTAGAACTCGATAACAAAAGGATGAGCAATCTCAAGAATTGTAATGTTTATATTCAAAAGGCGAATAAGTTAATAATATGTGCAATTTTCATTCAGTAAAAAACAAGTATTTTTTACTGTATAAAAAATAACATTTTATCAGTATGTCAGTGTTATACCTGTATGCAGTGATTTCTTTTTGCATTATTCCGCAATTATTGTGGATTCCAGATATGATACGTTCATTAGTACTCATGGAGTTCTATCTGGCTTAAATGGGACTATTCTAGGGGTTCTTAGTATATCAGTTCCATTATTTCCAGTCGTCATTAGTTAAACAATAGTCCTATCAATAATGAAGTTGCATGAGTAATGTAATGATAAAAACATTCTATCTGAAGTTTATTATACGTAAGCACTGAATTGCCTTATTTTCTTTATTCAGTTATGTATTGCTGCATTTATAGTTTATGCCTCCATCACATCACTCGCTCCTTTTATCATATAATGCACTTTCAGATCAAAATGTCGAAGACGTTTTCCGATCTCATTAACTGACAAATAGGCGATGGTTAGTTCTAACACATCATCTAAGCTAAAAAGTCTTCTAGGGGGGTTGAATCCTGGCTGAAATGAGGGACGGAACGCCTGTATCAGACAAGGCGTGGGGTCTCCAATAAGCGGAGAAGTTTATTTGTAAGATTCTGTTAACATACCTTAGTTGTCATTGCGGAATAGATGGAGTATGGGGCTACGAGAGGTATTTACAAACCAACTGAGGTACTAAAACACAAGCCAACATGGAGTGTCACCATAGTTTAATTATTAAATGAGAACTTGTAAACAAATGAACATTGTAAGATCCATTTTGAATGTTTTGTGTGTTGGTGAAAATCCCTCCATGTGTATACTTGCACTTTGTTCCTATTGATCCCCTTAGTTGTACACTGTTGTCTTTTGATTACATTTGAATTGTTAATACTTGTATTTTTTTATTATAGTTTTTGTTTTTCTTATTCATTCACTAAGTTTGTGTTTCTTCCTGAACTGCATCTGTGTTGTTTTACTTGACACTTGTTCTTGGCGGTAGCCCTATTGATTTGCTCCTCCCTTTGTGTGTGTTCTATCCAGTCAGGATAGAATAACGTTCATTTGTTGTGACTGGTAATTTTCCCTCATCTTCTATCAACTGCATTATATATTGTAATTTAGATTTGATTGATTGAACAATTATTGGCTGAATAGCTGGGTGGTAATATTTGTTTAGGTAACGATTTACATTTAAATTTATGATGAATTATAGAACCGCTATTTACCCGATTACTCGTCTTGATTTCGACGGGAAAGGGCGCCTGTCTAACGTACTCGGACGGCTATTCTTCTATCCAAACCGTAGTTTGGATTCTACAAACATGTACACTTAAATGGCTTTACGGTGAAGAAATAATCTTTTTAGCAATAACAAAATTCTTTGGTCCTAAATTCATCACTCAGTGTATTCAGAGACATCGTACACGGGACGCTCTGTCTCCCCACAACCAGATGACAGTCTAGGGCATGCCCATCCTGATAGAACGAAAAATCAAAAATCTTGGGCCCAAGATATTCGTCGGTAAACAGCAGCTACCTGACAATCCTGTCTATCAGTACACTGATGTGTGACTTGTCGAGGCATTCACTAGAATTTCAGCAGTTTGTATGAACCAGTGATTCCTTCGTACTTGGTGTGTGTCTGGGTTTGAATTCCACATACATGACGTTCGTTCGTGCTCACTTAGTTCCATATAGCCTTAAGTGCGTTATTTCTGGGATTCCTAGTTCGTATAATAACTCAAATACTTCTAATCATCACAAAGAAAACAGGCTTTTTTCCATCCAGTTTTGTTGCAGAACGACCGCGTCATTCATGGTAGGGGTGCTTAATAACGAAGTGTGGGAATATGTAGACACGAATGACATCACTCGTGAAACCTAACATGGTTTCAGAAAAGCCGTCCATGCACGTTCAGTAATATCATGGTTTGAGACAACTAAACAACATACTATGACCAAACGTACCGGTCCGTGTAATGGTTCTCTTTTTCGAAGAACCTCTCGATACGCTGCTACATTAACTTTCCATATTGAAAGTCGTGGAAACGAGTTTCGCTTACTCAGAGAAAATCCAAAATTTCTTCACCAAGCTGAATGCAATAAACAGAAGTCTTTAGACAAATAATTTCACAGAGAACCGTTTCAAGACCACTCCTTTTCGTGATTTTTATCCATGAACTTTCAAATCATACTAGCTTAGAGTCCTTCATCTGTGCTGATGACGCGAAGACTTGAATGTACGTGGGATTCGGAGAAGATTGACTGGAGTTCTGAGTCGAGACAAGCAGTGGTCAATCTGCTGAAACTTAACCAGTCAAAATGTTAATCGATGATCATGTAGAATCACGTGAAACAAAAAAGCATATTTTCCAGTGAAAATCCCTTCTGAACTAACGACACGGATTACGATGTTGGGCAGTTAACCATAGGATAGCTCCAAAAGGCTTAACATTAATGTACCCAAACATAGATTACCATCTCTTGCTTAGATTAATCGAAACCGATGAATATATCACAGCCTTTCCGCCAGCATTCTCACTCCTTATCATCAGCATATTCCTATCTTGTTTCCTATCATATCCCTTTGCATGTCATCCTTACACTTCTGTTTTTTATCTTGCTTGCTACGTTTGTTGGATAGTTCCCCTTTTAATTACTCTTCACTCTGCAGCTAAATAGCTTGCTACCCGATAATAGAATAGCTACTGGTTCCAGAACTCCTACAACCCTGTGACTGGTTCATTCACTCAAATTACAAAATATGAAAACCTTCATATAACTACCAAACTGACTAGGACTAGAGCATTCGAGTAACTATTCTCCTCTGAATTATGCGCCACAAAATACCTAGAACCGTACCGAAGAAGCAGGAAGCTAATTCAAGGAAATTACTTGATTTACATTGGTCGGTCACGAAGATATTGGATATTGGATGGACCTTGAAAAGTCGTGCGACTTTCAAGCCTGATCTCGTGATGAGTTGTAATTCCAGTGAAGGGTCTTCAGAGAGCGATCGGGAAGGGAAAAAAAGTTGCAAAAAATCAAAGACGAAGGAGAATAATGAATTGATGGAAGTAGATGGGTTGGAATACAAAAATGAGGTTTACATTCTCGGTCGATCACGTCCACTTGAGGATGACGAAGAGCTAGTTATGGATAAAAGTGCTTATAGAATGTTTTTCGAATTAGAAGTGGAGTCTCCAAGTCTCAGTTTTGATATTATAACGGATAACCTTGGTTTTGATCGCTGTGTTGAAGTTAATGGTGAGGCTCACAGTGTTTGCCTCATATCGGGTACTGAGGCACCTAAAGATAATCAAAACAAACTTGTAATCATGCGTCTGTCCAATATGTTGCCGTTCAAAAGAAAGGTTCGTTGCATTCAAGTCTAAAATAATAAATACTACGTCTAGCGATCAATTTAGTTTCGTTCCGTTAAGGACCTTGATAACTTAAGATTGGGTTCAAACGTCCGAATTGCCTCAACTGGTGTAGTAAAAGACTGAATCATTCCGATGTAAATCAATTATGGGTCTTGTTAGTGATGCTATGTAGTGCGCATTTGTTATATTAGTTCGCTCACTGAAAATATAAAGAGTGAAAGTTGCACGGTAGATTCCTGCTCTAATCTTTAGGAAACGACCGTCATGAAGTGAGAAATACGTATAGTTTTTAATCATCGTTGAACTTCCTGGTGTTTTGGAACCTAAGTTTCTTTCCTCTGGCCAACTTAAACCACATTTCGAATTGGAATAGTATTCAACTCTGTAGTGCCACGGTGGCACTGCTTTGCCATTTTAATTTCCCCCTAGGTAACTGATATCTGCGGACTAAATTCTGAGTGCTGTCGTAGTATGGTTTAATATAGCCACAGCAAGTTCAATATCTAGTGCATTTCTGGAAGTCCGGTTTGTTAGTTTCATCCTTCAGTTTTCGAATACTCTTTCAGACAGTTCGTTGTCAGTGTTTATTAATTTGCAGTTTACATATCCCTTCACAACCCAGTCATTTGCTTGGAGTGAGGGTCGAAGTTTATAGCTAGTCAGTAGGAATATTCACCATTACCTTTTTACCGCTTACTGTTTTTGACAATTCTTGGCTTATTATTTAATATATGGCAGTTGATTAGGTGTCTGGAAACTGGTGGGCAAAAATTTCTTGATAGGGTTAATGAGACAAAAGTGATGAAAAAACTTGTTAGTAAGCAGATTGCAAACCAATCAGGGAAGTCATTTTGTTATTAAACTAAGTGCGTACCGTGCCAAGAAATTTTAGTTACATGTTCTATTTGACGTACAGTTTATCTATACCTATCATTCTTTGATAACTGGTGGTATAGTCGATATGAGGATTTGACGAGTTGTGTTTTCACTTAAAGCTGAGATATCAGAAGATAAAGTGGAAAGCAAATGTCTGTTATTCCTACAATACATAGCGAACCATGTTTATAAAGTAAGCACTTATTTTAGTCTGGTGGACCAACAACTAGATTTGATAGTAGCTTAGTGTATATCCCTGGTGTCGTTCCCGATTTGAATGCACCTGTTGCCTTTGTGTTCCCAATTTTGTTCGGTAGATATTTTTAAAACCCAGATATTATAATGTTTGTGTCAGTAACTATGTGGTTTTCTGTTGCAGTTTAATGATAAATCTACAACTTCCATGATTGTTATAGACTTTCCGCGCTAATTCCATACGATAATACCTTAACACAATGCTGTTCTACCTATGTTTGGGGGATTATTTCAGTTTCATCACCTGCAGAGCAAACAGGCTTTCTGTTCTATGTATTTGGGTAGATGTGCTTTTAACATATTAGATTGCATAAATTTATATCGATTTGTGAATATACGTTGATGACTGATTGCTGAAATAATCTCACCAGTTTGCCCAGTCACTGACTATATTTGAAAATAGTAATGTGAATTCCTTCAGTATCTACTTACCTTTGGTTGACTCCTTTCCTCCCGTACCTAAGCATTTATGTATGTTAATAAAACCAATATTTCGATATATATAAACATCTTGGTTGGTTTTCTGGATTTCATTTCTTTTTGTTTCATTGTAAGCATAAGATGATTGTTTTCCGAAATTCGTGTTAGGAATGTTCATTCCCCTAGTGTAACTTATGGGAAAGGAAATCGATGTCGGTTTAGATGAATTTTTGTGACAGTAAATTATTCAATGTGACCTCTGCTAACGGATATTTTTAGTATGATTTTTGTTCGATAACAAATGTACACGTTGTGATCGATTAACTTAAATGTATTTTAAATTGATATCCTGGAGTCATCCTGAACAGGTCTCAGTCACTAAGCTGGTCTTTTCACCCCAGTAAGTGGGGCAGGGAAGAGGACAAAAGCAGTCTCGTTCACTGTATTGAATTTGCAGTTGTGAAACATTAGTATGTATCAATTTGTTTACTCTTAAAATACTACTATAGTCATTTTATCTTATTTATTTGGCACCCACAGGATTCTAATGGAGACACGGATTCTGATTCAGAGGACGAAAGTGATTCTGAAGGAGATCTTGATGCGGAACCTGATGTTGAGGCGGCTACTATCCTACATCAAGGTGCAGTTAATCGAGTCCGGGCCAGACAACATAGGGGTCGATACCTTGCTGCATCCTGGTCAGAAAATGGATTGGTTAGCATTTTGAGTTTTATTTTTATTTAGCATAATATTGCAGTATGGTGATTCAGTAAATATACAACTAAGTTTACTCGTTCTCGTGTTGTCTCCTTAAATAAAAAGCCAGTAAAAGCACATACGTAGCTGTCATTATGCTTGATAGAACTTATTAGTATAATACAATTGATATCATTTAGTCCATCAGTCAATTAATTGTATACTCTTCTCCTAGCTCAACTACAATTATTAACAGTAGTCAGTCATGGCAATGAGTTGTTATCGGTTGTACAAAACGTTTTGTTTTTTGACTGGGTACTCCTTCAGCTTCTATGTATCGAAGTAATTCTAACAATTCTGATTACCACCTTTAACACGAGTAACTTGTTTAGTTCAATTTTCCCAAAAATATTGGAGTTTGTTGTCATTCTATTTGTGATCTTATTTCAAGCTTGACAGATTTGAACAAAATATGGAGACAACTAATTTACTGAACTTAAGTTTATGTACTCAACCGTAAGTCACTTATGATATACAGGCCAGCGATACTATCCGAGTGCCTAAATTGAGGTAAATAATAAACGGAAGTATTGGACAGTTTACTGCTTGAATCATCTTCGGTGTTGAAAAGGATATACATTTATAATTTTATTGTCACTCATGTGCATCAATATAAAGACTTCATTTATTAAGCATGTTTACTTTTCCCGTTTATGCTAAATACTAATCCAAAAACCTTTGACGGAGGAGCTTTTTAGTTACATAGTATTGTTGTTTACCCAGCAATCAGTTTGCCATTTATGAGTATGAGTTTTCAAATAATCTTTCGATCTGAAAAATATTTGTTGGTTTTAAGTAAATCACAACACTATCTTCCCAGAATCTCATTTTACGTACCAACGATATCAAAAGTTTCGGTGTTATATGTTGAGTGGTAATAAACATAATTAAACGGGTATCTGTAAAAGCTAGTTAACACTGGAAACCACTCTTGATTCTGTTTCAAAAAGGGTTCATGTAACATTACCTTATAGAGGAGAAATAAATAGTATAATTCCAAAGCTGAGGCTAAAACCAGCCATCGAAAAACATTATGGTGCAGAATTAGTTATCAGAAAAACAAAACCCATGCTTTCACATAGGCCTAAAAACTGTATACACGTCACGTCCCACTGTATGTATGAACTCACGTATTTGCTGCCACATTGGAAGTAGTCGAATGTTACAATCAAAGGTGATGAAATTTGTGCCTAAGTAGCCTAATGATCAGTCGGTCTCAAATGCGTGGATGGACGCAGGGAGTTGAGGACCATGCTCGTCAATTGCAAAACAGCTAAAACGGGTCTTAGAAATCGACCTTGAAACAGCTATTAACGCTGTTTATAGAAATTATCTAGAGCTCATTCTTGAGTTTGTAACAACTTTGTTTATTAAGATATGCAAACTTTTATGTGTACAGAAACAGTTTGTCTTGATCTGAAATCTGCCTTGGTAACCTAATTCGTTTTAAGGTTAAGGTTGGTTCGACAACTTGTTCTTTTCATATCAGATTATTTTTTTCCCTTTATTTCTAGCTATCATTTTATGTTGAGCGGACGTTTATTTAACTAATTTCCAATTTTCATATAAAATGCTTTGATAAGTATGTGTGACTAGATTTTTCAAAATGTTTTACGCAAAGACATCATATTTTTCAAATGAACCCCGTCTTCTCATCACACTTTCCAAGTTTATATGAGAGACTAACAATTTTTAAGAGAGAAATTAAAATAATTGCCGAAATGTTCGTAAATCGTATGTGATCACAATGTTCAAAGCCACCTCAAATAATCCAACTGGCAACAAGCAAAAATAAGATGTTTAATTTCAACCTTAACTCAAAGTCTACCAGCTGATTGTCAGTTTTTTTTCACAAGCCTGTTTTTTTGTTACTCTCCATATCAGTTATACCCATGGATTTTAATCTTCATGCTTTGTTGATATGTATATTACTCTTCATTACTATGTTGCATTAGTACCGTTCTAATCGTCCGAACTAATGAACTGAATTAGTGGTACTGTAAGTAGTTTTTGACAGATTAGTTAAATAAACCTACTAGAAAATCCTGCTCGATTCCCTTGTGCATATTTTTTGTGATATATATATATAAAGAAGTTGCTTGTAAAGGTAGCTGGATGACGTAAAGTTTATTTTTCTTTACTTCTTAACCACAATCATTTTCTCTCATTTAGGTATTCATATGGGATTTAACCAGACCCCTTACAGCTGTAAATGATTCAGCTGTCATGGCTGATTATGTACGTCACAATGAATCTCCTTCACCCTTATTCACATTTAATGGTCATGGTTCGGAAGGTTTCGCTTTGGACTGGGGTACTCATACGAATTCTTATGGACATTTAGCTACAGGAGATTGTAATGGTCGTATTTATCACTGGACACCTAGAGTAAGTAGGGTCCTCACTTTTTATTATTAGCAGTCGTTCGTTATCCATGAATAACTTTGCTATGATGTGGTTATATCAATGTAAGGGTTGAAGTTATTATCATCAATAATGCTGTTTATATTTATCGACATTTTTGAATTTTAAGTTTCTATTCAAGTTAGTTTTACGAAACTGTAGGTAGATTATTTATTTATTCATTTTTTAAACATATAAAGATTGATACAAGGAGGCACCAAACATATATGCTCCACATAACCACCCCGGTTAAAGTTCCGAACATTTGCTTTTCGTTCTCACAGTTCCGTAAACAACACCCCCGCCACGAGAAGGCAGTGAGTTGGACTTCCCTGGCAGTGGTTGTATGCACGTAGCCATGTGAGAGCATTTCGAGAAGGAGAGCTGACTCTCTCCACTCTCGGCCGTACCAAGGCATTGGGGACGGATATACACACGCTATTTCTGTACAATCCAATACTTTGAATCCCATGATTTTTAAACTCGAATACTTTGTTGTTACCTGAATAATTTTAAGAGGCTAATGTGGGAATACAATCAACATATAAAAGAGAGAATTCTCTAAGTGAGGTTTCAGGTAGGATTGTAGCTCTGTGGCTTTATCTTTTGAGTAGAAGCTTTATTTTCACTACTTTTTCTGTCCTCTTAGTACATTAGTGCGTCTCCCAGATTAATAAAACATATACATGGCATCTTTGTTAATTTGTAATTTGTTGCAAACAAAAAAACATTTCTTAATTTTTTGGTTGTTGGACTACGATGACCTTTCTAGTTATGTGTGTTGGCGGTGGTATGGTTGATGAGATCAATCTACGCATAGTGAAAACTGGAGCAGGTTATGCAGATTTGGCTTCCTCTTAGCTCCGCCGTGCTGTTAGTGTAGCTGCAAAACGTCACGTCTTTAAGGCGTTTTTGACAGCAGCTCCATGCTTGCAAAAACTAACCTCTCTGAGTTTAGGATTTTCGGCGATTTTGTATTCGATCGTTTTTGTCTCTCAAGGATTGCTTACATTCATTGGCTACACCATGTTGGTAACCCAGAAGTTCATCAATACGTGTTCAGGCACAGTGGCGATAACTCAATTGATGTCAACATCCTGAAATCTAGACTTGGGATATGTTTACGAATGTCATCCCTGTGACTTTCACATTGTGCAGGATTTACCAACTGTGGGACTGGTTGTGAAAAGCTGGGAGCTGTTCACTGAATGAAATCGTGCTGTGATATGAAAGAAATTTGTATAGGACTGGACTAAAGCTTCTAACCACACGATTAAGAGATGCGTAAAATGTGGCAATCAAAAACGCAAAATAATCTTGAATATGGTACTGTGATTATGAAAATATATGGCGGGCATGCATTACAAAGCAGGATACGTGAGTTGTCTACAGAATCTTTCGTATTAGTATAAATCAGATAAGGATGCTTCCTAAAATGGATATATAAAGGTTACTTACAACAACATAGGATAAACTATTTGATAACGAATAGCTGTGTCGAAACTACAAAGGTAGACAACAATCTAAAATGGGAATGAAGAGCGCTAGAATGGAAACTGTTACAATAAAATAAATGTTCAATGAGTACACTAGAATTGGAAACAAGTGTTATGAATGTAAAGAATATGCAATGACAGTGATAGATAAATTGAAGTTTATTAGTTCGTATAAATACTTGGATTATTGAAACATATATAAGCGAACAATATTTCTTTCAATTAGATCCTCATCAGGACATGCTCTAATATATGGTAATATTTATGTACATTTGCGAAATTATTAAACCAATTAAGGTGGTTTATAAGTGATAACAGTGGAATAGATAGACATAAACAAATGTAATAAAAAACAAAGTACAAATTGATAGTGTGATGATAAGAATAACAAAGGTTTGAGTCAGTGTTTCATTATAGGAAATAGATCAATAACTTGGAAAATATATACACTGAAATAACATTCACTGAGAATTATAAGACTACATAATAAGAAGTGTTCAGATAATCGGACAATGAAGTGTATATTTGAAGAAAAAAAGGGAGTAAAGAAAACTAAGCGAATAAGGAGTATGGAAAACAACAATAAGTAAAATCTCTTGTTATGGCTAATTCGGCCAAGGAAAATATAACGGTGTTACAGATTTCTTATAAATACAGAGGTTTATTAGCTCGAATCCCCCATGGCTTCTGCTATGTGTAAGGAACGTGATCGAACCCCATAAGGAAAACTAGTAAGAATATGGTAAATCACTCTGAGTGACTTATTTTTATCTAATTCATGACCGCTATCGATCAAGTGTGGTAGAAAGGAACTGCGTATTGTTTTGACGATATCCTGTCCTAACTGCGAAGGGAGATGAAATATTACACAACTGTAAGACACATTAACGTCAAAAGATATTATAGTTGAAACTGGTTACTGATTATTAGCAAGTAGTGTAATGTTATGTAATGTAAAGTTTTACACAAAAGGAATTTGGCAAAATAGAAAACTCAGAATCAACAAGTGAGATTTGTTGGTTCATCACAGCTCTGAAGTGTCCGTTAGTTCAATAGATTATCAGCCATTTCCCGGAACAGAACCTAGTGGTGATCCTTCTGTAGTTTAAGTTCATATTTTTAAATGTGAGACGAACTTTTTAAACTAAAAGAATTCTGAATTATCTCGTTTGGATTTTTCACTGAACTATGTCTCCTGTTGATTACTATTTCGTTAACTATTTTATTCACTTATTTATTTTTTCTCGTCAAACGCACAACCTTTTTCCTCTCAATTTTGTCTATGCTTTGCGTAGCGCATCCTCTTCTTTATGCCTTACTGTACCAGTTTTTATGACCTTAAAGATATTTGTGTGCAGTTAATCAAGGCCACACAAATCCCAGAATATTGGAATTATCTTTAAAACTAACAAATTAGGAAATATCATAGAAACATTTGAGTGAACAACCGATGTATGTTCATATCTTAAAACTGGGAGTTTATCACCCACAACAGGATGAAATGCCCAGTTTGGATATGATAATCCATGTCAATAAGTCGTTTATAAACAATTTTTTTTTTTAATGTGTAGTTAATAATAAGTTATCTGATATATGTTTAGACCAAAAAACGTTCTTGACACTGTCAACACAGCGATTTGTTTTGAGAATCGTTGTGGTAACAAACACGTCAAAGGACAGTTTGATGGGATTTGTTTATTTAAGAAGCCATGTACTGTAAGTTAGCCGTGTCATTCAACCGACGACGTTTCAAATCATTCCATAAAGTTCAATTTTCATCTTCACTAACCTTTAGTTTTGGAGCTTAAACGTTCTTTACAGTAGCAACAATTTTGATATCAAGTTTATTCTTGGTAGGGAGTTGTGATCCTGCTATCAACCATTATGCCTAACGGTCGAACCTAATCCAGTTACTACTCTCCGGACACCTAAATAGTACGACTATAATTTACACAATTAATCTGCCTCATAATATTGTATACCAATCTACGTGAATTTGTTGATCTACATTCATTTATTGAACATATTGATGGGAGTATATAATTTTTAGTTTAATACTTTTATTGATTATTCTCTGAAAATGTTTGAAATATCCCTGTTAATTACTGACCATTTACTTTCTAGTTACTAAGTTTTCATGTAAACTTGGTCATAAATCAATGATAAACCCGTGTCGATGTGAAACAGTTGTTCTTTGATGTTATTTGTAGTATGTTTTTTAGGTTGTAAACTTGAACACCAGTGTTATCTGGGTCTCCAGCATTTCCAGCTATTTATGCACTAACTGCACATTGCGTCAAAGTAACCAATAAAGGTAAAAGATATTTCCAAATCCAGTATTTGATAAATAATTAGAATCTCAAATTTCTATTTTGAATTGGAATAACCCACTGTAAGGATCTCCCTGTTAACCTAAATGTATATACTTACTTTTGAAGGAGGTAATTCTCTGATTACAGCTTCGTGATATTAAAAGTTGCTAACATGAACGTTCTTAACATCAGTATGTTACCATATTATCACCATTTCAATTACTCTCCATTCGTAGATGGTATTTATATTCTTCAGTAAGTGATTCGTATTCGAAATGATATTCTTCATCACTTTTCAACTTGATAAATATAAAATTTGTCCGTTAATGTTAGTAGTTTGTGTCACATTAATGTGTGGTTGAATGATGGTTCATTATTTTGCTGTTTTCAATTTTTTTAACTTCTCAGTCTTCTGACTGGGCTGTATCAAATAGAGCTTATTTAGGTCATACAGATTCAGTTGAAGATATTCAGTGGTCTCCTACGGAACCAACTGTATTTATCTCTGTTTCTTCGGATCATAGTATACGTGTTTGGGATGTTCGCGCACCAATATCGAGTGGAAGCATGCTTACAGTCCCAGAAGCCCATCCAGCTGATATAAATGTTGCTTCTTGGAATAAGTTGCAAGCTCTTAATTTGCTAACGGGGGGAGATGATGGAACTTTAAGAATATGGGATTTACGATTAGTTTACAGTTGTTACAGTGGCAAAAAGTCAAACTATGGATCTGTACCTGCTTATACGCACTTATTTGATGTAAGTATCACTATTATAAACTTTTTAAAATGGTAACTAGCCACGTATATGTTGGATATAAGCCGTTATAGTCGCAATCAGTAAGTTAAATAACTTGGATTTTCGGTGTGGTAAACATAATGTTGTATTTTTAAGATAGTGTGTTGATATTGGAAGACTGACATTTTGACTTGCGAATCGTTAAAAATAATCTAATAGTCACTTGTAAAAGACTAAACGGTAAAGCGATGGGTAAATTCTGGCATATAACCGAGTTTTAAATAATATTAGTATATTACTAAGTCCAAGTGATTATTTTCTAGAGAGTTATCACGTAGGTATAATTTGCTCTTTAGTGACACATACAAGGTAGTCAACGTATAAAGTTCCTCATGTTAGTTTCTTACTGTTGACTGAGCTTCGGTTGGAATCGAACCGTGTTAACTGACTACAAATAACTTCTTTTGAGACACAATGTAAACCATTCCAGTCAAACGAATTGATTTAATTTATGCCACGTACATGAGTTATACTATAAATCAATTACTTTGTGAGGGATAATTGTATTATCAGGTTATAAAATCACACGATAGAACTGTGAATTCGTTGCACTCAGATCTAATCAACGTAGAGCGAGAGTCAAACGTACGTTAGCCTAACTCTCTCAGCACGACAAGATAAGAGTAACAAGATGAATGGCAAAAAAGTTGGAAGAATTGCAGTTACAATAAAATTAAGAATATGGTTTGAGCATAAGAAATAAAAAGGCGCGCATGAAAAAGTACTGAAACCCAAGATTTAGAGAAAAATAATGAATAAATGTGGGTCGTCCTGAATGGTTTTGAGCTGTTTGACCCAACGTCCTCAACCACTGACCGCACAACCCCCACTTGCATCTGTATATGCTGACGTGACTTAGTCTAACAGTCAATGTCTTTTATGGCCTGCAGGTAGATTTCTTGAGTTAGTCCTATGACCGCGTAGGTGTAGTCGAAACAGGTAAACTGTATAGTTAATCGTTACTTGTTTCAAACGATAGTAAGGGATGCAGCAAATGAAATCAGTGGAAAAATCATTTTTGTCTATAGAAAAAGCAAAATTTCGTGATTGACAATTAAGCAGAATATGACCGCCTGTAGACCGAATTGAGTCTACGTGGTAAGCGTTTAACGTAAATATTATTGGTTGATTCATTTATGAGCATAATTTAGATAATGCATTCTCCACTAGTAGACTGTACATTCTGTCTGAAAAGTATTATTAATCCACTCATGGAAAGTCACGGTTTTATTTCTTTTACACGGATTCCCATTAGCTACCATCACGTTAAGTTTACTTTTGATATCTACTAAATTATTTTGTTGTAAAATCTCAGTGTCAATTGTTGTTGTCATTATTATATTAAGATGATGTATTTTGGTTTGTCTTGTAGTACCACAAGAAACCAATCACATCAGTGGAATGGCATCCGAATGACGCTGGAGTGTTTGTAGCTACATGTGAAGACGATCAAGCTACATTCTGGGACATTAGTTTAGAACAATCTGAACAAGAATTAAAACAGTCAAATGAATCAAGTTCAAATCATGAGGCAGATGAAGAAGATTTAGGCATACCAGTTCAATTGTTATTTGTTCATGGTGGCCAAACAGAATTAAAGGAAGCACACTGGCATCCACAAGTACCAGGACTAGTATTTACAACAGCATTAAATGGCTATAATGTCTTCCGTACTTGTAATATCTAAAATCATCAGTATTACCTTACGCCGTGTAAATACAACGTGTCTTTCGTCGTTCAATTACTCCATAACCTTTTTTATAAAATAATCTGATGATACTGTGACCTAGTTCGTTCGAAACCAATTTCTTAAAGGCTGAATGTGCTTCACCAGAATACAACAAACTTGTATACAATGATATCGATTTTAAGCGTGGTCAACGTATCTTAAGTTTCGTTATATACTACAAACAATTAGTCTGAAGTAATATACAATCTAGATGTACGTTGGTGTGTGACTTTTCAGAAGTCCCTACAAATGTGTTAGATGTCTATGAAATGAAAATCAATCACCTTCGAGTGATCCAACCAACAAAATTTATTATTAGGTTTGTTTCAAAATAATGTTTACTGTTATTTGGTGGTAAAATATGACGACAGAAAAATACAAACGCACTTCAAGAGATTGTTGGTAAACAATGTACTTTTCACTTTCTTGTCTATAACTCCGTACAATCTGTACTAAGCGTCTAGAATATTTTCCCTTCATATGGTTTATTTATAACAAGAACCATAGTCTTTGGTTTAGAGGCGAGGTCAGTTATCTTAAGAATACTGGACACTGTTGCCTTCATAAAAATATGAAAGTCAGTTTGTGTATGTGTATAAATATCCTTAATTCCAGGAAAATATGGAGATCGGTCTCACTAGTGTGAAGTGATAAGCTATAGGCCTTCTGAAACAGATGAGAGAATTTGTATGTTTGAGTGTTACTATCGGTTGTAGAAAGAGCGGTGCCTGCTGCGTTAGTACTTGTGAGGTCTGACTATGAACAATGATAGCGATCATTTATTGATTACACCACGGGGGTGCTGTTGTGAAGTGACAACGGTAGCGAATCAGGATGAAATCATTTAAACAACCGGAACTGTGTTATGGTATGGAGATTGAGGTTAGCCGGGATAAATAAAGTAGCAACAAATTAATGGCTTAATAATATCGAATGAAAGGTAAACGTGTAAAGTGTCTGAAGTGCAAGCCCAATGGAAAAGCTGTGATAACTTCCTTGAGTTTTACTACCGAATAACATTACATTATTTTGAATTATGACTAGCAATGGAATTCAAGACGGACGTTCTATCCTAATACCCATTCGTTGGATGCGCCTAAATCCTGGTGTTGATGTTCACCTTCAACACAAAGCGGGTAGTTCCGGGTGAAGAGTCCCTAACAAGTGGAGATGAGTGTCTTGGATTTCACTGCTATAACTGACATATATCGAAGCATCCCTGATGTTGATACGACGTTGAATAATCCAACCCTTGCAAATAATCATTACAATTTTTGCTCATGTTCTTGATGCTTCTAATTTATACAGATTGATTGTAGTGTAGTGGACGCTACTCACAAGGATATTTGTTAGTAGTGTTTATCGGAATGCGACGTCGAAGTTGTAAAAATTGTCGGACAGAGTTTCAGTGCATCAAAAGCACGGTGTTGGCAGAACACCTGGAGGCCAGCCGAGAAGACAGTTCAGATTGCAGAACACATCGGAAGATGCAAATAGACGATTGAAAGCTATATGTATTATGTAAATACTTTGTAACTTCTCGCAATAAATGTATATACCTTCTGCCTATTGTCGTGTTTTACAGTATTAAAAGTACCTAGGAAGATGGCAACGGTACACACTGAGAACAATAGTCAGGTCTATTTCTTCAAAGCACTCAAAAGAAAAAAAGTTGGGTAAATAGAAACAAAAGAATAGTAATAAAATTGCTAACCACAGATGAAGTGAGAGAAAGGTTCCGATTTTCAATATATTGTAAGTAATAAATCCACTTAACAAAAGTGTCAATACATTCTGTGAAGAATAAATATTCAACAATTGGAATATATATATAATATCCAGTCTTCATCCATCATAGTTTTCGATACAACGCAAAAATTGTATAAAACGGAAATCAACTGCTGATTACAGTTAGAATTGCTCAAGATATCATCAAAATGAGGCAACACTAAATTGTTCCCAATAGAAATTATTGGTTATGTATTCTTCATTTCATATTCACTGCGACAAATAAATGTGAACATTTACGAAAAAATGAGAGGATAGAAAATATGACAAAAAGAAATCACGTTTAGATTAATTTGAATTTAATAAGCTAAAATATATAAGATAGCATGAATACATTTGTATAAAATACAGTATACTGACAAAGTATGCAACAGAAAAAGCAAAAAACAAGGAATGATAAGATTACATCAGTTTTCATCGAAGCCCTTTGTAATAGTGATTAGGGATCATTAAAAGCTAATCCTTCAGCCGTTTTGATATCATTGAATATAATTGGTGTCGGATTATTTATGTTGCTGATGTAGCATCGGATAAAAGTAGCCCAACTTTCAAATCATCCATATTCGGTAAAACAACTAAATGCTATTAGGCAACAAAAAAAGACAGATGGGTTGTGAATATGTAGTCAACAATCATACCTGAATAAGTGAAAGTTCTTATTTGAGTTTTCCAGTAATTTTTTTATATTCAAGTAATTACAAATATTTATTTTTTGCCAATATTTCTACCAAGTTTAGGATATATTTAACAGTATAACTAATTTAACTGAAGTGAATGCTTGATAGACGCTTTATGTATCAAATATAAAAATGGACATTTTATCTATATAGAATCGCGTTACTTCCTGTAGCCCCTCCTCTGCTCTACCTCACAGGATACTCTCATATGGCCACTGCTTTCTCAAAGCAGGGGTGTTATTTTCGAAATTAAGAGCAAGAAAAGCGAATGTCAAATCGGGTTGGTGGATACGAACATCCATCTAGGGGAGTTAGAAAACCCTGAATTCCGAACCAACGATGCAGCACGTGGGCTCCAGGAATCCCGAGGGAGCAAAAAGCGTATGAACCTAATGTTAGTGACCGGTTAGCAAAGGACTGCATCTCTTATCGTTGTTCCATTGTTAGATGAATTGGACCTCTGAATTAAACGCTCGGAGTGGCTTCATAAGAAAGCTGCCTGCCTCAGCAGCATCGGAGTCCAAACTCGAATTCAATAACTTCTTTGTGTAGTGCATATATATTATGGTGCCTCTTTGTACCAATGTTTATATTTAAATAAATAAAATCGTGAGTTAATTGTTGATAGAAACTGACGGAGACTAAAACTGAATCCTTAAGATCTGTACTGATGAATATTTGTACCGGCTGCTACGTCGTTGACTTATGTTTCACAGAATCAATTAGTGGGACGTACTAATTTGCTATAAACAATGTCTACTCGAAGTTTCAGGTACGCTTATCCCAACACTTTATTGTACAGTAAAATTAGCCGACTACTCATTCACGAACGCCTAAAATCATACACTTCGGGGGGGGGAACATTCAAACGAGTGAGCTGAGTGTTTCGACACGTTGAAAAAAAACTGCTAAAAGCTAAGAGATGGATAAAGGAGTTCTACCACGAATATTCAAAAGCCGATATCACAAAATATTGTTCAAAAAACCTACATTCAAAACAAACATGAAACAGTAGATGCGAACAATTTACTGTACTGTGCTCTTTAACACTCCACCGCTAGACAGAGACTTTACATTCAACATAATTCTTTTGGTGTTTACCCATAATTACCGATCAGGATAGGATAAATGAATAAAATATTCGGTCGAAAATACCAAGTAATGAACACAATCTGATACTAGGAGATAAACAATGACCTCTGAACGAAAAATACGCCCAAATAAATTTTATCACCTGGAATTCAAGAATCATTTTCTTTTCAATCCATTCCAATATACGTGACATTGTAACAACTTTTTCTCCAACACGAGGACGTGCTTTAAGTCGTATATTAGGTACAGGACGAAAACCATACCACAGACGATCACTGGGCGGTGGAGGGATATTGACTAAAAGCGTACCACTTAACATTTGTATCTAGGTATTGATAAACCAAAAAAACATAATAACGATAAAGCAGAACCATATCGGAGAATTTAGTTTTTATCTGATTACATTTAAAATCAAATGAACATATGAAAATACCTGTGGCATATTGTGATCAATATAAATAAACACACAAGATTTGTACAACAAGAAATTGGGAAGAGGATTGACGTAGTAAAGTACACGACAAGATGTGATGTAAATGAGCATAGCAGATTACATTCTTTAAGATGAGATTGGAAAGTGATTATATGGTTTAGGCCACGTCACAAATTTGCCCAGTTATAGTCCTCGATATAGTTGTAGTCTGTTTGCTGTCACAATCGAGTAACGCATCAAGTCAAATGGCTATAGATGACTGAAATCACTACTGTTACAGTTGTACGCTCTAGTGTTATTAGTTTTTCGTTCTTTTTATTATTTTAAATTTTGAGCAGATATTATTTTCGAATTTTTAGTCTTATAATATATATAGTCACCGATCTATCTACTTCGCGTAGATCCTGTTTGGTATGAGAAGAATCTTAACCATTACAAAACAATTCAAATTTCAAGATTTTAAGTTTTTTAGTCACAAAAATATCATTGTTTCTGGAGTACACATTTAAGAAACAAATGTGAATATTCACTTGGATTTTATGCACGTTTGAAGACAAAGTCAAATAAGAAAAATGCCCAGCTCGTACTTTTGTTTCTTGGCGAATTTAAATTGATGTCAAAGTTTTCGATCATGTGTTCATGTTTAATAGACAGATGGACTTCGACAAGATGTTTAAATTCTTAAATAACTGTAGCCCTTGAAATGTAGTTACGTAGATCGACAAACAGTAATGTCAATTTCTACACTACCTCTGTAAGTAAAATAACAACTGAAAGCTTATAAAAGATTCAAAATGCTCCAAGTGATATTCAGATGATAAATACAGCGTATGTTACACTCTCAACTAGAGAGAACATTGATAAATACCTCATAATAAAATAAACTAACAACAACATATAAGTTCACATGAATATTCGTCAAGATTAGAACGAATAGTTTGACAGAAATTGGGCAACGAGTATAGAGAAGTCATTATATGTGAAAATTATATTTGAAATAATCTCAGCGATTGAAATTTAAATAATAAAACTATGGTTTTGATTGTTAAAAATCTATATATTTCTTTGATGATTTTGATTATTACCCTGAAGAAGTCCAGACAAGTTAGCTGGACGAAAAGTTGGAATTATTTAAATTTCAATCGCTGAGATTATTTCAAATATAATTTCCACATATAACATATAAGTTCGTTACATAAAATGGATGGATTTCATGTTAAGTACTTCATAAATAACAAACGTTTCTGCTGTGGCTTTATGGCCCGCCAGTTACCACGTAATTTATTCGCCAATCAAAATACGACTTATTTGCTCTTGTACTAAACCAATGACTTTCGTTCGGTCCGATCAGCCCAGCGTCCTATTGGTCATTTCCTCGCCTAGCCCGTCCACTTGAGTCCAGAATGCCACCGACAGCCTCCACTATGCGAATCATTTGTTTCAAACATACTGGGCTTATATATCAACCAAACAGACCGCTATGTACCATAAAATGGAAAATAACACTCGTACAAAATATAGCCAAAGGTGGCTGTGAACGTGGGAGACAGTAATTAATAAACTGAGTATAACGTAAGAACAGTAAATCGTACAATCATAATCTATAGGTCAAAACGAAGCTTATAATAAAGGGAATATAGATATATATAATCTAGCTACGGAATAATTATACAATAAGAATATATAGATAATATCAGTCCATCAATAGGTCTCCGAAGATACCCATAATTTAACCTTCACTAGGATATAACAATTTCCGTATAAACAAGAGAGTAAAATTATGAAAGAATTAATTACAAAGATTTCTCGGATAATAATTAATAACGTAGTTTGTTCTGTTGTGTTCGCTAATTACAAATAACCAACTCATTATAATATATGACATATGAGTCATTTGAGCTATCTATTAAAAGTTTGAAGTGGTCAGTATGAAGTTACTTTAAACTTAAAGTCAGTTGGTATATATACATATATATAGTGCCTAGTTTCCTGGCTAGATGTTAGGGTAGTCTATATACATGAAGTTAAACCCATTATTAGGACGAATACTTCAGTCAGATGAGATCTTATGTATTAACTGTGAGTAAATACAACAGCAAAAAATAAAGGTACTACAATTAAGTATGAAATGTACGGTACAGCCCATTGCATCGTAAAGAATAACAATAAAAAACTACCGATATCATATCACAATTGTCTGTGAAAATTTAAGTGTCAGAAAAAAACTAAGTGATCCTAAAATTAAACAGAGTTCATGGTAAAGACTAAAAAAATACGAAAGCATACATCTAAACTATCGTTGATCTATCCAAGAATACGAAAACTGAATAGTAGACTTTTCAGCTTTAATTATTACACACCGTAGAAACAAATGACTGGTGATATACAGTGATGAAGCCTAGATAAGTTTTCATGACATTTTTGGCAGTTATTATTGAATTCTTAAGGGTTCTCGGTTTTGACGTGTCACTTGATTAGGTATAGAGTGCACAATTTTTTGCAATCCTTTATTTGTCAGTCAACAATTAATAAATTGATAGAGTGATATTAAAAAAAACAGAATGTTAAAGTCAATCTTCTAATAATCTACATTATCTCTATCTTGTTCAGAGAAAAAGGACATACCTCAACTTGTAATACAATTGGTGTGTTTGACAAACGTTCCATACCACGCTGGACTAGTTTTGTATCAACGGCTCTTTGAAAATATGAGGATTTGGTGATGCGATCGACAATACGTATAATCCTTCGACGAGACGGTAAGACAGGCTGTAAATTTACTGGACTGAAATATAAAAATAATCTATTTAAAACAACAAAAATAAATAAATCGCTTCAATTAAAGTCATACTACTACTACTACTGATTGGAATATTATTGAAACATTAAAATCAAGAAATCTGTAAAATGAAATGAATTATGTTCAACTTATTGTATCACCAGGATTTCGGTATAAAATATAAGTTAATTGTTAGTAAACGTCAAATACACAAATTTCAAATGCTTGTTTTAATTTTAGCACAATTATAGAAAAGAATAAAATGGGTATTTAAAATACTAGTTGGTCAGAGAAATGCAGAGTAAAATTTGTTGTGCTCTCTGAACTATGGATAGGTGAACGATCATCTACGCCAAACTACTGGTGACAAATAACGATGTGAAATGATGACTCCGTAGTTTTTAGTCAAAAGACTCCTTTTTCGAGTAGGTGTTACACAAAGTGTGGTTCGAAGCTGAATACATAAACAGATTACATAGAACAGAAGCGCATACACACAGAGGAAAAGTAAAAACAGGAGGTATAGTTCTTTATCATGCAATAGTAATCCAGGGATTAAACAAAATATTTTCCACTAGTTACATTGTATATAATCATCAAATTTAAGTCACACATGAGATATAGGACCTAGTATACCAAATCTAACTTATCTGAAACGTTTTATTAAAGGAATATTTTTGTCAGAGATATCAAAAGTGTACCAATGATATTACGTAAGAAATACCAAATGATAATTACGGTCACCTCTGAGATGATGATCTGTAGCTCAAGAAGAGAACTTTAGAGGTGCTGTGCTCTCAAAAGTGAAATATGTGCGAATGATGTTGTCCGGAGAAACCGCAAAACATCCATGATAAAACCATCCAGCTTAGAAAACATTATATTGTATTCACTTATTAACAAACAGAATAGTTCGGGAGTTCTTTTGTAAACAATAATATTATGTTACAACTGGTTGCAATTTTTTAAACTAATTAACATATATAGATGAACGTTGTAAATGAACAAAGGTTTGAGTCGTGGCAGAACTTCCAGTTACCGACTTCATCATTACCATACAAAAATTCAGAAATTTCAACTTTGATAGGATATCAAATGAATGAGATATTTACGACTGCTTTTATTTTACCAAAGTAACCTTTTACGAATAAACATGACAAAAACAGTCTTAGTTTCTTGTAGTCTTCAAATTGAACACAAAGATCGAGAACTTTCCAATAGCAGTCTTTAAATAACAAAAACCGTTGAATTATTGAGAAAGTAATTTATTTAGTTTGAAAACTACACCATGCGAACAATTGTAAAGTCTGTTATCCAAACTGAGATATGTTTCGAACATTGGAAGCCTCGAACCATTAGTTTAAAGGGAAGCTTTAGAAGACCAAGGATAATGTTTCATAAGTTCGATAGGTGAGCGTGGATTTCATATGAAAAATAATATGCTGTTAACCGGAATATTGCGAGACGAGGAAGGGCATCATAAGAAAAAACAACTACATGTATTTATTATCAATTTATCACCAATGAAAGTAAGAGTTTTGCGATAACTTATTGAATATTGACAAAACTTACACTCTTCTAAAATAAATAACAATGAGTACGACAAATAAACTAAGAGTTAAAAAATATGTTGAAGAAATCTAAAGAGAAAGAGAATCCTACATGAAGAAGAATATGTAACTCATTTTTATGAAAACAATATTGATTCTTCAAGTGGTACTATTAATCGTTTCGGTTCCTGTTTAGTTAGAAACACACACGCTCAATGAGCGATATGACACCCAACTAAAGTAAACAAAAACACAATAATATGTTAACGAAGATGCAATTAAAAAGTTATGCATAATTTGTGTGAATGCTTTAAGATAGAATTAAATGTTGAGCAGAAATACAAACGAAACTGGTGAAGAAATAAGATGTGATTATGTGTCTGCGTTGAAGTAGAGAAAGAGAGTTAGTTCACAAATAATAAGATTATCACTAATGTAGTGTTACTTATTTAGAGATTGATACATACCGGTTTGGTGAAATTGGAGAAAGACGATTAAATGACCTGCACAATAGTCATACATATATGTATGGAATCAATTAAACAAGAATAGATTAAGTTAAATTATTATCCCTCAATTGATGAAATGGTCTAACAAATAAAAACATTAACTATAGAGAAAGTAAATAAATTAAAATTTTACACACTTTTTATAGTTCCAAATGAAACTATGAGTATTCATTATTAATACAAGCATGCATTTAACAAATTAAGTGTGTATTTATAACTCAATTCCTAAAACACTAACTGTATAACAGAAATTCAATAGGTTCTTTTTATTTGTAATCAAAATATCTGAAACTTATTCTCCACTAAACGGGGAATCTAATGTAAAATCACTATATGACAGCAAAGTCAATAGATCGTTCAGTCAATGCAACACCTATTTGTAAAAGATTAAATATGTGTACATTTTAAATGATCAATATTCTGTCTACTGACAGAACACATTTGTAATGATTTGAATGACATTTTTTATATAACTCAATCTAAATAAAAATCTTTGCATATAAAACAATGTAAGACTTGATCAGTGAACTAATAATGGAGAGAATTGTAGTAAACTGGAAAATCTAAATGTCAACAATCACGATATTATAATCTAAAGGCTTAATGCCGATTAACTTGAAGCACCAAACAGAAAATTTTATTTAATGCTAGCTACTCTACACAGTGTTTTATTAATGCAGTTTCGAATGATGACCAGGTAATATGATGAAGTTACGCTTTATATTCAATTGTGTGAATTTATAAGTGCAATAGGCTGCTGAATCGATTAGCGCTTCCTATCTTCGCTCTCTTCTTGTGTATTATTTTATACTACAACTTCAGTAATCAGTTTCAATTGTAATACTTTTTGAGTGCATAGTGTTCAATATTTCAAGTATTCACATGGACTGGTGAACTTCAATTTATCTATCACTGTCATTGCATATTCTTTACATTCATAACACTTGTTTCCAATTCTAGTGTACTCATTGAACATTTATTTTATTGTAACAGTTTCCATTCTAGCGCTCTTCATTCCCATTTTAGATTGTTGTCTACCTTTGTAGTTTCGACACAGCTATTCGTTATCAAATAGTTTATCCTATGTTGTTGTAAGTAACCTTTATATATCCATTTTAGGAAGCATCCTTATCTGATTTATACTAATACGAAAGATTCTGTAGACAACTCACGTATCCTGCTTTGTAATGCATGCCCGCCATATATTTTCATAATCACAGTACCATATTCAAGATTATTTAGCGTTTTTGATTGCCACATTTTATGCATCTCTTAATCGTGTGGTTAGAAGCTTTAGTAAGAATTAACATACGTAAATAAGTCAGTTTTAATAGTTAACTCCATAGGTTGCTTTCAATGGTGATATCAGAAAGAATAATCTACAGACAATTATTTTCATGATAAATTGATTATAACCTCTATATTGCAATTCAATTTATCATTTCATCATAATAATTGAGAAGCAAGCACTGGTAATAATTCTACTCTACTGTTTATCTTCTGTTTTGTTAAATTAACTACAAAATCTGTTTATATATATAAATAAGATTATCATTTCACTTTGTTCAATTACTTGAAGATTTGACTTCTGAGTAGTAAAACAAGTCTATTGATGGTTACATAAAGAAAGCGATTTGTTTTAATAAGCTGTAGCATGTTACTGGTTGAAAGTGGTAAACTCGATCATGAAAGACTTAATAATTTAAAAAAGGAATATAAAGTAGTAAACTTCAGAAATTAAGATATGTTCATAACATTGAATTTGCTTTACGTACGATAATAAATATTCAATATTAAATGTACAATGGGTTTATCAATTGCTTTAATAGACCAATTTACTAAAACAAATAGATCTGCTGCAATAACAGTAAAAGTTGAAAATTTTTGATAAGTACTTAAATTCGAATTATAGTAAATCATATTTTAAATTAAAGGTCACGTTTACTGATACTCATAATCAAAGCCCGTAAGTAGTGAAGTTACTGACATTATACTTATGACATTATTAGAGCATTCAATGACAACCCCCAGTAGAAACTTGCCTAGCAAGCAATGAACATACAAAAAGACTTGTTTTTTAGGAGTGATGTTGCTTTAAAGGTCTAATTATGGAATAAATTTCACTAAACACTCACGGGAGAAGTCAACTAGTCCTGAGATTCAAAACGCTATAAAAATTGTTATTTCAGCAGTTGTGACAGAGACTTTTATATCTTTAGTATTTTCTTACCGCAGCATATAAAGAATATAATTTAAAATCCATTCTATCAACCAACCAACACAACTGATAGTCTTTACGATGAGATCTGAAGGTCATATGCTCGATCTTCCGTGGGGTCGTGGATGAACACTAATGAGGTACTCATACTAGGACGAAACCGTTGTCTATTGCTTCATATTTTTCAATGGTTGCCAAAAAATATCAGTCAGTAATGGTGACTATAAAATTCTAAAATCCTCATAACATCCGATAATAAGAAACACCTTCAAGCGGCTGAGAAACATGAAGAGACTTTGTTGTTTTAACTAGCAGAGACTTTTTCCAATATTTATTTTATAAATTATAGCAATCTTTTACCTGTTGTCTTCAGGGTTTACACGTTCATTATCACCGGATTTCATTCCACCTATGATTAGTCCTGTGGATGGTAAGTTACGCCCAGGTCGTAAACTATTTATTGGACTGGAATTTTGACTAATATTAGTTGTTTCATCTAATTCAGAGTCAGTTGTTGAATCAGCACTGTCCTCTTCATCAGATAAGTAAGCGGCCATTTTTGTTATCGAACGAGAATGAACTTTTGGTAGAGATTCATTGGATAGTGAATTTTGAGCAAAATTATCTGGGAGAATGTGGACGAAAAAAGAAAAGGGTTTGATTTAATTGCACTTTCATCTTTTTTTACATAAAAAAATACTCATGTAAAAGATTTTAAAGAAAATCACAAAGATACATGACTACCTACAACCATATAGTATAAGATTTTGTGTTTTGATAATCTTGGATGGTAATAATTTCAGTTGTTGATTGTTATTGACGCTTCACTTTGACTCTCACTAAACATTTTCATTATTTGTTAATAGATTCGTCACCCCCCCCCGAAAGATCGAATAGTTTCAAAAATATTTACTTATATATCGAATACTAGTTGAAATGAATACTGAAATGTTATTCACAAGTGATCACTCTTTATGTCGGTAAGCAGATAAATGGCATTCAACTGTGTTGTTACTGTCTCATTGGTCAAGTTTATTATGTTATCCATGAAAAGCAAAAGTTTAAATTTTAACATATAAGCGCAGTTTTATTAATAATGAACAATTAAGTGGAGAATACTAATTGATTTAAAAAGAACAAGTGTGGCTGCCAGTGGTAGACGTTGCGCACCCATGAAATCTAACCAACTCACTTCTTAAATAAGTGGAACTTTCATTGCAAAGTACATAGAATCAATAGCAAGTATACCGTTACTGATAGATGCAGCTACATTTCTTGACATGTTTAGGGGGAGATTATTATTATTATTAATCCGAACGCTTTTGGAAAATATCGATGACAAAATCAAACAAAAGAATAGTTCATTTAAAAGACAAAAGTACCTTATATTTGCAACTTTATCATTGGAATTAGGGGAGACTGATAAAAAAATTAATTACAGAGTATTTCACAAAAACGCTCAGAGCTATTATATCTGTAGTCTTTATCAATAAATCAAATTCTATACAATAAAAATAAGTCAGTTAGCCATATGAAACGTAGAACCCGTTAAACATGTATAGTGCTTCATGTTGTCACACTAAATTAACACAACAATTTGAAATAATCAAGACAAATCCCAGAGAAATAGAATTAATGGCAATATGAGTAGCAGGAAAAAGATAGCTACAAATGGTATGATTTGGGAAAGAATTAGTCCATGTGATTGAAAAATACAAGAAAATTTTGAAACTCAGGACTTAAGAGATGAAAAAGAGTGAACGCACCTGAGCCATTCAGACTGATTCTGAGTCATTTCATCTGAAATATCAAACGATTGGTTACAGAAATCATGTCGTCCTCAACGTAAATTACAAAGTGTAACATTTTTATGGACAGTAGTACCAACCACGCTTAAGAGAAGAGATCATAGTAATATACCACAAGGCTTAATGCTATGCTACGAAATTTCACTTTTGAAACACATAACTTTTATGGAAAAATAGAACAAATCTCGTTTAGAAAAAAATAAATAAACGATCGAACCTGATGAATAGGTAATATCTTTTTCTTCACGAAGTTTTTGATTCCACCGCATTAAATTAACCTAAATAAAAAATATTAAACAAACAAAGAAATATGTAGTGAATTATCGAAGCATCCAACACTGAAGAATACTAAAAATAAATAAATATTAGTTCTAATTGAGTCAGCTTTGATAAATAGATGATACTTAATTACACATTAAGAAGTAATACGATTCATTTAAAACTGTGGATGAGTGACTTAAACACTTCATTGTGAAAAGTTAGGTTCATATCCCTGCTTTATTTAGATTAAGCGCTCTACTCTAGTTAATCAGTTAGTAACCCAAGTTAATTTAGAAACGAATGTCAATGTAGCTTGTTTACAAAGTACATGTTCATGTCCTCACCTTTCAAATATACTACAGCTGTGATTGCTAATGATATTATCCAGTTGTATACATTGAAATAGATGCAAAGTAATTTAAATTTATGAATTTAATCCTTAAAAGAGAAATAATCACGTTTAGCTCTTGATCATACAAATACTTGGTGACTGCACTTCTATTCTAAGCCTTTAGTCAAGTGATGGGTTTATTTTATGATTTGAAAAGTAGAATGGAGATCTTAAAGAAGTATGTGTTCATCTATGTGAGATAGGGTTGATCAACTTAAAGAGAGTTAATACCTAGAACCGAAGGACACCTACTACAACCAACAAAATTCCACTATATCACACAATGACCAATTAAGTGAAAGACCATTTCAGTGGTGATTAATATCAATCAATGGGTGTGAAACTCGCTAAAACTGGGTGCTACGTTCAATCGATTAACAAAAACAATCTACATCATAAATATTGAACGTAATGCATAGTTAGGGAATAAGTAAACAAATAGTTATTAAGTTATGACAAAAGGATACAAAATAAGTTCAGGTACGGAATTTTTCCTTCATATTATCCTAACATTATATGCTGATCAAAGTATTAAGTACATTAATAATAAATAATAATAATAACAATAAATAGTAGAGTAGGAACAAGAACCATATGTAGGACGTTAAAAACTCACAGTTTACATGACACAATAGGTTTTACAAATTTTATTAATTGGTTGTTGAAAACACTCACAGCCATGCACATGCACACAAATCGATAAGCTTATAACAATTATAGGTGAAGACACAAAATAACGACTTGGGAAGAGCTGAGAGAATAGTGAAAAATAAAATATTCTACTAACACATTAAATTCTCATGCATACAAATCTAGATATTTTGTTTCTCCTACTCTCATTTATATAGCTGTCATTTATTTTCAGAGATAAAGAGTATGAAACAATTTGTTTGTTGAGAAAATTAACAGGAAATTGTTATTAACTCAAGATACAACATGGTATATATATAACAGGCTATTATCAATACGTTGTGAATATAGACCCCATTTTAACATTGTTTATTAATGGATTATTGATTTACTGTTACGTTGGTTTTTATGAAGAGATCGATGCCCCTTGGTAATTAAAAAAAACCAATCAATGTATAAAATGGGTTGAAATACTGTTCAACCTCATAAATCGATGTAAAATGAATAAAACTCACACGAACTAATGAAATAAAAGTATGTCCTAATATAGTTAAGACACATATCTCTCATTGAGTAAACACAAACATTTATATATGTATTATGTACCCTAAGTTTAAACAAATTTGTTTTAGTTATCATGGCTGTGCTTAAAGCATTCGACCTGTAACCATTGAATCCCTTGTTCGAACAACCTTCCACCAACTTTAACTTGGAGAGCTGTGTAGGACCAACATTATTTACATACAATAAAAGTGTGTCTCAAAGCCTCAACTTTGTAAATGATTTTCTCAACATGAAATCTAGTGCATAGTAATCGTAAATTATGGGACTCAAAAGAAGAAATAATAATTTAAAAATCCTCAAATTTTTCTGATAAATATTTAGCTAAAGCTAAGGAATATATTATCTTGAAGAGGCGAGTGATTTATGAAAGGTGGATTTGAAAATGATCCTGAGTTACGTGTATCCAACGGCTTACAATTCTCCAAGGTCAGTCAGAGGTAAACTGCGTGATTGATATGTATTGATCAAAGGAGTTACACTGTAGTTTATTGCAAATACCTAGCACGATAAACCTCAAAAAATCCAAATATACAACACTGGGACTGAACCTGTTGTGGAACTCATCAGCAGCGTTCATTCAATTTAAGAACTCGTAACAAGCGGCAAACAATTAAACAATTTTGTAGACGTTCAATAAAACATATTTCTCTTTTAGTACAGTTTGCTACATGAAGCAACGATCATTTAATCATTGGACTCCACCGGCTACGACTTCCTATTAGAACTCCAATGACTGCTCTTGAAGTAAGTAACTAGTGGGCTCGTGATAATAATACTGACACTGATCCGTGATAAATACTGTCGAAGGAATAATTACTTTGTTAAGATAAATTACTAAATAATATTTTATGCAAACTGATCATTGAGTCATAATGAAATTAACATCAAAAAGTGAAATGTTGATTAACAAGTCAATCTACACATGCTTAGTTAGGTAATCTCTAAATATCGAATTAAGAAACTAATGACTTTCTAAAAACTAAGAATCCCCAAAATCCGGACAGAAAATAATCAAAACATAGTACGAGTCCGGAAGTTATCAACATAGCTATCCAATAGAGATTACTCGAAACACACGTTAATGAAACAAAATATAATAATAATAATAATAATAATAATAATAATAATAATAATAATTGCAGTTCATGTTCCTTTTTAATGACTCAGTTCCGAACAGTCTGGAACAGTATGTAGTAAAGGATAGCACCAGAAATTAAATTTCCGATAAAAATTAATAACAAAAACGACTATTACGTCAAATGGTATAAGAGGTAGCTAAATTTAATCCAAACAAACTAATCTTATGGTCAGTATTTAGGCCTAGCATTCAGAAAACATAAGGGAGCAAACACACACGGCCATGCATCTGTGTGATAATATCCGCGCACATAAACATAAGCTCAACCAAGTGCTTTTGTTTTGGAATCCGACAAGGTGAATTAAAAATATAATACATAAAAAAGTGAAACGTCACGTGTAGTTGGTGACCAGAGTGAATTTGTACATTAGTTTCTGGAGCTTTCGTACACTACTAGTTTAACATAATTTTTACAATTACTCTAAATAGACACTTTTTATTGGCCAACCACATCAAACACCTTAACATCGGCTTTCATTATGTCAATTTTTTAGAAGCACACATCAAGATGTTCGTAAAAATTCCTTAGGAGAAGAATTATACATGAAACAGAATAAGGGGAGTTTGTGTCAAATGAGATAACTCGTATGTTGAACTGATGCACAGGTAAATTGGTGTGGAGCATGAGATTTTAAACTTTTTACATTCATTGAAAAATGTAATTTTAAAAATTGTTACTCCCAAAGTTGCTTTCCTCCGTTTAATTTACTTACACTTGTTTCCAAAGCAAATGAGAACCCTCCAGCATAACCAACATCCACTTCAATCCATAGACCATGTGCATCCAGATAAGGACATCCGATACGTCTTAGTACAGGTATTTCTGAGCCCAAATCAATATCAACGACAGTGAGTTCATTGATGAAATTTGGAAGCTATGATATTTTTGGACAGAGATAAAACAAAAAATAGAATGATTTTAAAAACTATTTGTTAACATGTAAAATTCCTATATATAAATTTCTTAAGCATTAACATTATTCTGTATAATAATTCGGTGGAATATATCTTTGTTAGTATAGGGTTGTGGGGGTCGTCAAGTTTCATTAAAATTATGAACCGATGAATGTTAGACCACCATTGAAAACCTGGAAGCACTGGATGGCCGTTTCGTCTTAGAATAGGACGCCAAAATATGCTTTTTCCACACTAGGATGAAACGGTCGTCCAATACTTTCAGGTTTTCAATGGTAGTTTAACATTGATCGGTTTTTAACACGATAATAATAAAAAGGTTCAAGTCTCATTAAATATCCTAACTGAGGGAAGAGAAAAGAGATATACTATTCCAATATATCACTAACCAAGTTGTCCTACGCCTAGAAACAAGGAAAAACTAGCATTACAATATTTGCATATACAAATTGGAAAAGGTTAGAATACATTGTTTCTTTCTATATCGTATTACTTAATGATTTCTTACAGTCAACACTGACGTCTATCGCTCTTAGAGACGAATCTAAGATACTAAGGCTTTCCAATTAGAGATTATACTTTCTGTTACAAAAGACAAAATACAAATTAGGACTTCTAATAACAATTTAATGGAGGACAACTATCGATAAACGTTACCAATTAGTTTTCATTTTTACTATTAAATTAAATCTTATAGAAGAACTTCGGTGATTCCATCTTCACATAGCACTAGTAATAATCTATCAATGTTAATTTGTGATAATTCACAACTACATCAATTATGTTGGAGGTTTAAAAAAATAGGCAACTGAAATAATAAGAAAATGTCAAAATACAAATCCACACTACTTACATGTATTTTTTTCAACTTTGCTTGAATCTTATTTTTTATCTTTTCTAACCAATAAGGTTCACGAAGAAAATCCCATAGCAAACGACCAATTAATGCATTAAGCCATATCATATTTGTATCACAATTAATTTGATTAACATTTAATTTTAATGCTTGTGCACTTCGTACAAGCCAATTGGCGGGCATAAATTTAGCCATATATCGGACATATGAAACATAGACTGGTTCACGATTCCCAGGTATTGAAGCGCCATAATTTGAAAGATTTATGCTGGATGAATAAGTGCTATTAGTATTGGTTGTACTGCTTAAACCAGTGGGAGTACTATTGCTATTATTACTACTAATAGTAGTAGTAATAGTGGTAACAACATCAGTATTAGCGATACTGGCAGCTGAATCAGAACATGTTATCAGATTCGATAATGTATTTCCATCAGGTTGACTCTCATCGTCACTCAATGTGCTGTCGTTGTGATTAGAAATGATATTAGAAGCTGTTGTGGCAGTACCACTTAAATAATCCGGTAAACCAACGTTATTATTACTATTATTAATATCTGATGCCAAAAGATAATGTTGTACAGCCTATAAACAAATAAGAGGGAAACGGATGAGTTGATTTAACCATCAAGTTTATAAAAACAATGTAATAAAGTTCAATACTGAAAAATCATTATTAAAAAACATTGACTCTAACAATATCAAAAGAATAACTTGGTGTTACAGGATTAATTATTGTATGGCCCAGTATAGTGGGCATGTTATAATTTACAGAAAAATTGTAATAACCATAATAGTCGTAAAAATAGATTTACGTTTGATCTTTAGAATATTTATCCGCCAAACCACCATGATCATGAATTTCACAATTAAAAGATACCTCAATAGATTACTGATAAAAATTGGGGTTAAACAAAAAGTGAAAATAATTTATTTGACAGTACATAAAGCTTCACCATTACGTGGTGTTATCAACGAATTAGATGTGAGGGACGAAAACTGAAAGTGATTATGTAAGCATTGATGATATAGTGACTAATGAAACCAATCTACATATAATGAAAGCAATTGTGCCTAGTACCGATTGGGGCTATCTTTTTGAAAAATCCCAATCACATTACAAAAAGAACTCGATATATATATATATATATATATATATATATATATATATATATATATATATATATATATATATATATATGAAGAATATTCTTCTCAATAAGTTCTTCAACTATAAATCCAAAAATATGGCCAAGATCGAAATTCGTTGGAGGAATAAAACAAAATTGCTAAGCTTAGAATTACTTATGGGTAATGATCCAGCCAATAGTTCAATTTGGTGAATGTAAACAAAATTGTTATTTCATTTAAATTATGAATCGAACAATGTTAGCCCACTATGGGAAACCTGGAAGCACTAGACGACCTCCTTGTCCTAGCATGGGACTCCTCAGTAGTGTGTATCCACGATCCTGCGCTCAGGAATCGAACCCAGGACCTTCGGTCACATTCACGGGCGCTTAATCTCTAGACCACTGAGTTGGTAATCTAACAATATCAATGTCTAAGTTTAAACTGTTATTGCTGGAAAATGAATTGTCAGTCATTATCTAATAATCCGTTCGCAATGTGAAAGAATTTAGGCATCAGGGTTTTAATGGGGATTTTGTAATTGCTTGGACTGATAGTTCTAGAATATTTGAGATAATTTGATTGATTAACACATCAAAAATTATCTAGGAAATTCAGAAAGCAAAATGACATGCGAGTTAATCTTATTAGATCGAAATTACAGTTGTATGCCATTAGAATTTTACCAACTTATGCTAGGCATGTGTCACACAGAATAACAAGTATTTTAAAGTAGAACACAGTGATCAGTTTCAGTAGAAAATAATGCAATTTAGACTTTGTAACTGAACATTAGAAGAATAATTTGTTTCAGCTTATCTCAATTTGTGATATAATGTAATTTCATTACTTGGTCACATTTACGTCATATCCATAAGATCACTGACAAAAATTCTTAAAACATCACAAAATGTAATTCCAAAAATGTGGTCTCGGAACTTTTTTTTCAAGGTATTATTACGTCACCTGGTCAAAGAGATTTATAAAAAATTGTCAATTTGCAATATACCTAAAAAAAATATTTTCTTACCATCTGAGGTGTCCATATAAGAGGTGTGCCTAATGAGGCAGCTTTCAGTCTACGGTACCATGTTTCTTTTTCGCGACATGTTCTTCCAAACAAATATAAATTTTTCATATTTGATTTGCTTGAAGTTTGCAATACATTGATACTAGTATCATCAGGGAACTCCATATCTCCAGCTGATGGAATAGATGTATCCATGGTCAAGTCAGAGGATTCATTCACTGCTATATTACAGCTAGTAGATAATATGATATTTGGAAAGCTCGTCGATGATGGTAGTGAATCAAGTCTTTCATTTTTGCGCTGTAGAAAAAGAGCAGAATGTATTTTTCATTAAAACAAACAAATCATAATGTAAACACGAGTGAAACGTTGTGATTTACAGTTTACAAATTCATATTGTTTTCATTATAACATACGTACTTCGTAATGGAATATTTGAATGTCAAGTCAGAAAACAACATCATTTTAATGATGAAGGAAAGTGAAAGAATGTAGCTGACAGGATGATTTGTGCATGGCTATTCTTAGTCATAGAATGATCAGAAGTTATTCCCTGAAACTACCAACACCAGACCAAATAAAAATAACCTACAAATCATAATTTATAGACAAAGAAACTAGTAAATTGAAAATTACAAGAATACACTGGAAGAAATCAAACTACCCTGATGCATTTATGAGTTATTTTCTGACGCAACATTTTTAGGTTTTACAGCATGTAGTAAAAATTCCCTATAGTTTGGGAAATAGCTGTCTCATTTCTGAAACCTGAATCCACAAGGCTTCTTTCCGCAATCACAATACATCTATTGATAACATAAATAAAGCTATGAACAATTACATAAATAAGTCCCTAACTGTTGGGTCTAGAGATGTAGTTATCAAAACCTCTCTAATATCATCATGTTTCTATTAACTGTTACGGAATACATTTCAAAATAAAACATGGCTAAAATGATTTTCAAACGTTCTTTAGTCGAGTAATTGAGAATTAAAGTGAAAAAGTCTTTAAGATCCAAACAAGGCGAACAGGTATTGACACTAAAGTTACATACAAACAAAAGCGAAATACTTTGAAATAAAGTGATATGGTCAGAGAAACTGATATACAATATAGTATACATTAAGTTCGTAAAAAATATATTCTGTAAAGCCTTGGACAGATTTTATCTACCGACCAAAGGACGAGTCAACACAAAACAGTTCGGTTTGTTTTAATTTAAAGATGTGAAATATGGCCCTTGAGAATATAGAATGTTCGTGGGTTACCAGTATTCAAATATCAGTAACTTCAAAGCATTACTTGAGCATTTTCGGACCAATGAGTGAGGAATCTTAAGGTTAGGCATAAGGTACTAAATGAAGATGGCAAATTGGTTGATGACGCAGTAGATTTTCGTCAACTAAGGAAATTGGGACATGTGTTTCATATGCCAAACCACATGCTAGCTCGAAGAGAGATGTTATCTGATCTAGGAGTAGGCTGGGAGAAAACTGGGGTCGGTTAAACCAAAATATGGCGCCAGTCCATGAAGTCATTGTCAAGTGAACTTAGCTATGTGAGTAGGTGTAGACTACCTGGTTGGGGTCGACATGATTATTATAACCAGTGATTGGAGACTTTGAAATTTCATGGTGCAGGTGCATTCAATCTTTATCTTTCCCTGAGTCCTGAAACCTCCTTAGACCCTTTTTTCTATGCCTAATTTATTATATTGCTACTGATGCTGTTACTACTCCTACTACTCTGGTATTTGCCTTGAAATAATTGTATCTCCCTATGTGACAGGTTTTACGTTGCACACGACTGATTGACATAAAGCAACGTGTGGCGTAATATGTACAAAAAACAATTTACAACAAAAGATCAATTATTGATAAACATAACTCTCATGTTAGCATTTACCTTGAATCTACCTTCAGTGTAGACGGTGATACAAATAGGATATTTTCTACTCCATAGACGTTTGCCGACTAAGCCACATGGAAGGAGTGTAACAGTTGCATTAGTTAAATCATAGATATGCTGTTGTTTGAATCGCATAGTTGTAGTTGATGGGATTTCATCATTCCATAAAGATCTACGAGTAATATTATGTTCTGGGCGTTGTAGGCGTAATTGTGTACCATCAAGCGTGAGGAAGACAGAAAATGTTTTGCCAATATGATGAGTTTCAGGATCATAATGAATAATCTGTAGAAAAGTAGATACACATACTATTTGGTATAGAAGGTATATGACAACTTTATTAAGGGAAAAAACAGATAAATACTTCGTACTTATTTCATTTGTTTATTTAAAAATATAAATATTGGCACAAGGAGGTTCAAATATGTGAGTGTCACACTTTATCATTCGATTTGTGTGAGGGCTGGGATAATACCCGGGTGTCCAAACCGTAGTAGGTGGTTTCCTTAAGGGGTCATCACACCCGGGCCCTTGACCTGAATGTCTAATCCATGAGGCAGTGGAGCAACGTCAGGAGATGCAGTCCCATGGTAGCCGGTGACCAACAATAGGTTCATGCTCCATTTGTTCTCTTAGGATACTAGAGCCCATGTGCACTATTGGTTTGGAATCAGGGTTTTCCAACTCCCCTAGGTGGATCCTCCGTATTCACCAACCCAGTTAAAGTGCCGGACATTCGCTTTTCGTCCTCACAATTTCACAAACAACATTCCCTCCGCGAGGAGGCAGTGAGTAGGACTTCTCTGGCACCACTGCCAGCATTTAAACGTAAACAAATGTCTATTGACGTATGTAGTATAAATGTAAATAAACTAATGGAATTTTTTTCAAAGATTAGGAATCATATCGACTTGCTCAGTTCATGTTTAGCAGCATTATTTTTATCAAGCTATTACTTGATGAGCGTTTATTAGGCTAGTCAAGAATCTATTGCCACTACCTCTGTATCGATCATTCAAACTTCTAAGAAACTCCTTACTGTAAATAATTTAAACCCATTTAGCGATTTTTAAATGTTACAGTTTTTAAGCAGTTGACGAGAATCAAAGGAAATAAAATGAGCTCATGATATACTGCTCAACGTTTTATTTCTGCTCTCTTTAAGCTGATAAAGGAAACTACGTGCATGAAATCAATACAGTTGTTAAGGTCAATGTTTCAGTTATTAAGTCGCAAGTACTAATCATGCTCCACCTAGAATCATTAATTTTCACGATAAAATCTATACCTAAGTCTAAAATATGAACAGGTATTTGTTGATCGCCGAGTTAGTTTGTGATTAGATGAGTTTGAACACTAGACAACAGAAAGATAAGTTGAGGTGTATCATTTAGTGAGTGAGTTATCTCGATATATCATTATGTCAAGGGTTCGAAGTGACAGGTACTGAATTTGAGTGTCAATGTAGAGATCAACACTGTAATGAGAGTATATCCGATTGATGACTACCAAAAAGGCTGAATACCGCGTACTGAATTCCACTGCCAACCACATACTAAATATAAATCCATATCGAAACAATCCATCCACCACAAATATATGAGGACAGAGAATGATCGGTTGTAGTCCTGAATATAAACGATGGAAAGTTACACGATATTATTAACGAGATTACCAACAACTGATAATGACATAAATTAAGAATATTAGTTATCACATCAGGGCAAATTTGTTTTCTCAATTTATTAATGATTATTTCCCTGAAAAGCAAAACCATGATTTTCTATCACAATGAAATTAATTGTTAGATTTATCGTAACAAGTGATTATTGTTGTTTGTAGCTTATGTTAAATTGATAGCAATAGGAGCTTTTATAGCATATACTGATGATGTCTAGTTACACATGCACATTGAGATTTTTTTTTTCTAAAAAATAAGGGACTTCATTTATTCTTTTTTCTTTCTTTCTATGAAACGTATTATTTCATTGATGACACTTCAAAGTTGAATGTGCCAGTATATCAAAAGAACACTTATCTAATTTAAAATTTATCAGTGGTGAATACATGTTTTTCATGAGCTTTAAAGCGACTATAAATTAAAGAACTAGGACATTTATTATGATTTGATTAAAATGATAGTCTTTATTTTCTTCTAATAACCTACCTCATTTAACCATCCTTTGTATACGGGCCGTCCATTATTGTCATATTTAAAACCTAAACTATTTCCCAATGGACCTGAGATAGTTGATTTGCTAACATCTTCTTCAAGCATATTTGGTACAGTGAAATTAGGCAAATTTCTTAACTGCATACATTTATTAGTACTGTTCGCGTTGTTAGTTAAAATAGAAGTTAAATTTGGCATAGCAGGTGAATAGATTGGCCACCATTGTGAACCTTGATACTGGCCCTCTTGTTCTTGTCGATAATGCAGTGAACAGCATAAGTAATCTAATGGCAATCCTGATATTGGACAGAGAATTTGATTAGAATAGTTTGTACGACTATGCAAATAATTATACACTGTAATGAATGTATATGTTAGTAAACAACCAACAGTTAGACCCAATAGAAAACCATTAAAAAGCCAATAAATCAAAAATACTGTCAGTGAACAAAATGTATAACGCATCCATGGATGAGATCTGTTAAGAAAGTAAAAATAAACAGAGATCAGGATTTTAATCATTCAGATAAACACATATAGATTTGTGTGATGAAAATATATTCATATGAGAAAAGTTATAGCTATAAGGCGAAGAAGTACGGAAACCATATTGAATTTAATCAGAATGACAAGTAGCATAGATACAAGTAAAATAAGTATAGAATTACAATGGCGTAAGAGATACATTTTTACTACGAGGTTGATTAAACAAAAAGCAAGACGTCGAATGGCGAACCAGTTCTTCAGTAGTAGCTTAACTTCCAATCTCTTCATTATCACCGACCAAATACTAGTCAGTAAAATATCTCCGGTTGCTAGGATGTTAAATGAACAGAATTAAAAAGCAAGAATACAAATTAGTTCAATAAGCCACAATTCAAATGAGAACAGAAAATTGGGTTTAATAAATAGAAAGTTAGAATGAAGGAAATTGAAGATATTAGCAACATAAGACAATCGAAAATGGTCGCGCGATGTCGCAGATTGATGGAGGTTGCGGCTTAACACAGGTAGATGCCCGCTCAGTGGTCGAGAGACTAAGCATTTGTGCACAAAAGGGAAGGTTGTGGGTCCGAATCCTGCGCGCAGAATCGTGAATACACACTGCTGAAGAATCCCATACTAAGATTAAACGACAGTCCAGTGCTTTTAGCTTTTAATGTTGGTTTAAATTAAATCGGTTCATGATTTCATAAACCGAAGAAGCAGGTAAACAATGAATAGTAATACGTTTAAGATCTGTAAGAATATTAAAAGGTGGGTCCATCTGCATGATGAAAAGATAAATTCACCAATAATCAATATTGATTTTGTCGAAAAATTCAATCAAGAAAATTGTACTTGTTTAGAACAAAGACAGGTGAGTGTATGAACTAGAAGAACACTGTTGACTAACAACCTTAGGACTCAGTCAACCGGTAGTAATGGTCTACAGCTATGATAATGGCTCAGACTAGTAGTCAACAACTTCATGGACTAATCTTACTTCTTGATTTTCCCGTCCCCAGCTTTCAACCTATACTTACGCCAGTATCACACATCGAGGTGATTGTGCATATACAATACATGAACCAGCCAAGTCATCTCATGAATATTTAAAGCCTCGTCAACTGATATGACATAAAATTATAAGCTAATTACACCTTTGCTAAAGGTTATTCACAAACATTCAGTGATTAAACTTAATTAATAAGTTAATTACGTAGATCAATTAGGCCAGACAAAGAATAACATAACTATTATTATTATTATTATCATTATTATTATTATTATTATTATTATTATTATTACTATACAAAGATTTCCTTTGAAGTAAATTTTAAAACATTCGATATAAGGTTGAAAGCTTTCAGTTGAAAAAAATGGAAAAAGAAACAGCTGACTATAACTAATGCTACAGTAACTAAAAGCAATACAATTTCATTGACAATGAAATACTTCAGTTGTGGAAGAGAAATGACAAGAGCAAGCAGGAATTAGGAGAAACACAAGTGTGACGATAATAATAATAATAATAATAATAATAATGTGACGAGAGTTGGTAATAGGGTATAAATTGTAACGATATCAAGACTAGGCTTATGGCAAATATAATTTTTAAGGAAATCAAATGATCGGTTCCTTTTTTTCATAAAACTAACTAATTTTTTTCCTGAAACCTTATTATTTACTAAAGTACACATAACTTAATTGTACTTTGCCTTAAATTAAAATTTCATTTAAATTACAGTAATTGTTAATAGTAAGTACAACAAACTTTTGTAAAAACGTCTAAACAGTAAGTATATTCATGTATACAATTATTCCGATTAAAACTTAAAATAAAACACTCAACAATCTTTTACCATAGTCGATGTAACAAGGGTGTGAAGTCATTCCTTTACCATAATAAAACAATCAGCACAGATAAGAACAAGAACTGTTCACGGTTAAATGAATTTGAATAAATTAAATTGTACAACCTTTTATGAAACTTGTTTAATTATATCCATTTCAGTTGTGTTAATCTAAATAGTATTAAACAGAAAAATTTTACTTCAAACAATTTACATCATTTTGACAAGTATCTCATAGATAAACTAGTTATAAGTAGGAATATACATATAGAAGTTAGTAGAAACTATAGTCATAGTTTATTAAGATGGTTTGATGAAGATTGTGTACAATTACAAACTAACATTGTCTGAAATCATGATATGTGGAGTCAACTACATTGAAAATAAGACAGAAACTAACCTAATGATATTGGTTGCACATATTGTTTATTATATGACAAATGTACTGAATTTTAATAACCGAACATTTAAATTTAGAGATAACTGTGGAAAGATATTATGTATTCGATGAGAATGGAATGTTTTGAGTTTGATCGAATACAAAATCGTAGATGTGAACTGTTGTGGTATCCAAACCTATGACGATACAAACGGTCGACGTTTTACTATTTTCAGTGGTTTTCTACCTGATGTCAGTTAGTGATATAAATTGCCCTTAAATGATGGAAAGTGTTAGGGAAACATAAGTTTAATGAAGAACGAACACTTTAAAAGGTGGCAACTTAAAATTTTCAAAACCATCAATCAATATATTGACGATAATAACTTAAATGTAACATTCTAAATGGTGGGTATGGAGTGGTTACGATGAGCGTGTGCAAATTCATAAATTTGACTGTTTAACTTTATTCATGCGTCCTTTATAAACACTATGTAATTCATGTTACTAGAAAAATATCTTTACGACTAGCCTGGTCAGAAGAATACAACGGTGATAGTAATGTTCAGACTTTGAACTTCATTTATCTGAAGATTTGACATAATGGTGATCAATAAAATCTTAGTAGATATTTGGCCATTTGCGACACTTGTAGTTTCATGAAGATAAAGTGAGACCCATCAGTTTGTGTCAAGTCAGAAGAGTGGAATACGATGAGCAAATGTTATAAATAGCATAAATCTAAGTGAACTAAACACAGAAATACCCATCGCATGACGTAAAATCACCTAATCAGTTTATTTGTCTTAAATATCCTCAACCAGAAAAAACTTACTAAATATCGTTGGTTTTTCCTCTTTTGCTTTAAAATATTGTCGGGAAACGCATTAAGTATAAAGATTGAATAAAAATATTCCCTGTTCTGCCACGACAGAATTTCATAATAATTGCCATTTTGAACTTAAACCTTTTACGCATTATTGAATAAAACCTTATGAAGCTCGTATGCTAACCGGCTTATTCTCGAAGGAACGTCGAAAACTTTTTATAAATACATACGCCTTTCTTTCTGTATTATCGGTTGGAAAAGAAATAAACCTTCGGCTTTCTCGACATTCGTGGCTGGATCAAAAGTTATTGGCTAAAACTACAAGTTCGGCTGAAAAAGAACTTTGCATTGAGTTTACTAACTGCATTAACTCAATTTACGTAGCTATAGACAGGTGACAAGACATGTATTTTTTCGTTATTTTGTTTTAATTTACCAAGTATGTCAAGTCTTATATTGCATACATAACTCACCTAGTTGGTAATTAATCTGTCAACAGAATATGAGTAGAATGACTACATATCACACATGACTAAAAAGAATGTATAAACTAGTTTTAAAAAGTTTTCTTAGAAAACAAAATACCTAACACTATTTGACAGAAAAGAAGTTCAGAGCCAAAATCGAAATTTGAAATTAAAATATTATTTGTGGATTGAAAAATTACGAGGGAACAGTTGAATATAAATCATTTCAATAGAGAAATCTACACATTAACTGTAATGATATTTGCTCATAACCAGTTTACACAACGGAAAGTATAGTTAAATATTAATTTATTTGTTGAATTCATGAGTCAATTGAAGTTAGACCATTATAGAAAACCTGGGAGCACTAGATGGCCGTTTCGTCCTAGTATGGAACTCCTTAGCAGTGTGCATCTACCATCCTGCCTCGCGAGATTCGAACCCTGAACCTATTAGTTTCGCTCCCGAGCGCTTAACCACTAGACTGATAGATCCTGGGTGCGAACTCGCGAGGCAGGATCGTGGATGCGCACTATTGAGGAGTCTCATACTAGAACGAGACGGCCATCTAGTGCTCCCAGGTTTTCTATAGTGGTCTAACTTCAATTGACTCATGAATTCAATAATCAAATTACTGTAATATCCACAAAATCCCTCTCTGATTATAGTTAAATGTGTCGTAATTATAATAGATATATAATTTATGTGTATGATTTATTTGACAATTAAATTATTAATTCATAGGCTTACTTTTTAACCACTGATAGACGATGTGATTTTGATCTGAGCACCTTTGAACCAGTAGCACCTGGTATAATATTGCTATCAATTGTGATAGTGGTATTAGTAGTAGTAGTAGTAGTAGTAGTAGTAGTAGTAGCAGTAGTAATCGTAGTAACATTACGTTGTCTGATTTGAGGATTTTCCGATAAAGTATTTGTTATCGGAGAAGGAGAAGAATGAAGAAGAGGAGCACGAGAAATGGATGCGGAATTTCTAGTATTTGGTGTAGAAATGGGTATACAAGTTGGTTCAGTAACTTTATTAAAAATTTGATCGTTGCTATCAATTGCAAGTGTAGATGTTGGTGGTGATGAATTCATTTTCAGTTTTGATGATGATAAACATGGTGGCGTAGGATCGGAAACGTTCCTCGTTTTCTATATATATATATATATATATATATATATATATATATATATATATATATATATAGAGAGAGAGAGAGAGAGAGAGAGAAAAGGAGGGAGAAAAAAAGAATACAAATTACTAGAAGCAGGTTGTATGCATTTGAAACATATTTTTAGTGAAAGTGGAATGATAAATAATCATTAAAAAGTGGTGTGGCATTAATGAGCGTTGAACAAACAGTAAGCTCAGTAGGTAATTAACTTAGAATGCAATTTTGTATGAATGATAGAAATGACATTCATTTAAAAAAGGCAACAAAGGAGTACTAGTGATTGTATTAACACACTTGCATAGTCAAAACATTTTCTTACGTATCGTATCAGCAGTAGATTTGTTAATAACATTGATAAATTCATTTGGACACAGTTAAAGAAGGCTCTGAAATCGTTGACTGCACAAAAATAATCATTAGGAGTTAGGAGAGAAATAAGTTAACATTTTATACAGGCAGTTGGGAAACAGGTATTATTCGAAATCAACTTAACTAAATTAACTCATTTACCAAGCCTAGATTTATGTAGTCAGATTTGATATACTCTTTATTTGTGTCAAAGTCAATAACACCATCCGACTACCCGAAGTAGGCGAAGCAGAATTCTACTATTGCCTACAATTTACAAGTAATAACAAGAAATTTCAATAAGTTTCCACCTTTAATCTCGTAGTCTATATTGTGTTTATATATTGATAACAAAGTTTCCTTATGCAACTGACCATAAAAATAAAAATTGTTCGACCCGTCATGGAACAACACATTTCTTTTTTGAAGGTTTCCAAAACAAAAGTAGGTAGGGCAGGTACTTTAACCGTAAAGTCTACGAATAATGATTTAATCAACTTTATTAACAAATATAAAAGATTGTGATCAATTTGGTGTCTGTGTAGACCTGTTTACTTCGACGACAGTTATCATTACTAACTGGTATCAATTGATGGAACGCTAAATATCAGGTATTTTGAAATAATAAATTTATTTAAGTACGAAAGGTCTTGATAGGGTATCCAAAGATCTAATAAGTGACCGGACCCAAGGTAGTAAATCGCGTTATGAGAGCACCTCTATTAAGTTATAGTGTTGAAACCTGATATTTGAGATTAGTGCCGGACCCTGCATAATTTTTATGATTGACTATTAGTTACATTACAAAGTATAAACCTAATTTTATCAGGATAAAATGGATTTTTCGCGAACATTTATGAAAAATAAACATACAGTTATTACCAGCCTTCACTTGATTTTAAGAATAACGATGTTACAAAGTGATAAGAATTATTTAAAGATTATACTTCGAAATTTGCTTACATCAATATTGACATTTATTGGTGGTTTAATTGAATCATTAGAAGTAGGAACATGAGTATCATGTTGATTACCCATAACAGAGTTGACTGGATTACTGGATGTATTAAACGACAAAGTGTTGATTCTAGATGGATTAACCAAAATGGTAGACGGTGTTGTTGTTGTTGTACAATCTGGAGTCAAATTAGGTAAAACATTTGAATGTAAGTGAACATTCAAATCTTCATCTAACAATACAGTTTTTAATGAATTACCATCTACATTTGATTTTAATGAATGAACAACATGACTACCGGCGGACGATGATATATCCTTTGAGCTGAAATAAAAAGAGTAATAAAAATGAACGATCCAGTTAATGAAATTATTTGATCACCGAAATCAATAAAGAATATCATAGTACAGTTTCATGCTCTTGGCTTCGAGGCAAGCTTTATGTGTGAGTTAGTTACACTATATGGTTGTCCACGAAGAAATAGTGTGGAACCTGATGGGGTGACTTGGTGGTTGAACGTCAAACGTTCGAACCACTGAGCCTATGCTCAACGAAACTACTTACGTTTATTGAAATAACTGGTATATGACTATAGTACTAAGTACAGAATACATATTGATAACAATAACACAAGTAATTCATGCACAAGACATGAAAGTTCAGATAGGCAAGTAAACTAAAATTGTCTTAATCGCACACAGAAACTGACATCTGAATGATACTACACAACTATCAAAACTGAAAACGATTGGATTTAGAGGCAGAAAAAAGAAAAATATAAGAATCACAGAGTTGATTGCAAGTCAATATAAAAAACTAACAGTCTTATCAATTGAAAACCCTTCATTAACTCCACAAAAGAAGGTAGAAAAAGAAGGATATATTGGCAGATTTTTTATTAATCGAAGATACTAAGTAAAAAAGCATAAAGAAAAAGACGATCACTCTAAAGAAAATGTAAAAATTTGTAGAGTGTTTTGAGAAAGCATGTCCATCATTCATATTTGAATGTAGTTCAGTAATATATACTTCTAGTCTATTTGACCATTTTTCAAAGCGATCATACATTATAACTAATACTACAAAATAGAAGTGAACGAAACTGTATGAATTTTCACTAATTTGGGAGTATTAAACCAAACCAGTCAGTAAAACCTGGTTAGAATGAGTACATCATTTTGAACTGAAAATTTACCAGTACCACATCAATGATCCCAATATTAAGCATTAAAAAAAAACTACCTACTCTTTGAAACATCCTGACTTGAATGGAAAACCACCTAATGACTATTATAGACAGAAATCGAACCAATTATATTCTCAATAGCAAGTATATTCATACACCATCCATTAATTTTAAAAAAATTTCAAAAAACCTTAATTATGATAAGATAAATGCATAACAGATTACATTTTTAATAATAACTATCGATACATCCGAAATAAAAAAGCTGATTTACAGTAAAAACAGTACAATTGATAAACTTAATTGGATTTTAATACCAGCACAATTTTAGTATGATATCAGAATAGATTATCTTGTCATGAAGAGTCATCTAGAACGTTTAATACAGTAAATATCAGTTTAACCTACTGTAGTTATCCTCTTATATACCTCCATGTGAAAGATAGAATCCCATGACAGACCGATTTAATGTGTATATATACCAACTTACCTACTCTTCTGGTACATAAATCCTTTGGCGATACCTTTTCTTCATCCTATTCGGAAACAACCATAAGCATAACTCAGCAACAGGTTAGTCATATCATCTATTCTGTAACATGTAGTAAATTAAGGATATTCAGCTTCAAATTCATCCTTTGGCATCATTTACAAAACCCGGTTAGAGGTTCTGAGAGATGTACCTCTAAGCCTAATTTACCGTCCAGTTTTTTCTGGACATCAGTTATCACACTAAACGAAATGATCGCATAATCTCTACAATAAGAAAGTAGCGCCAGTTCTCGCAATAGTTAATTTGTCGCTTCTTTCGATCATGGACTCAAGATATTTTGTTATTTGACAAAACATTAACTACAGTGAGACTATATAAAATAGCTATACTAAGTCATAACCATAAATAAAATAACCACACTTTTTTCAAGAATATAGTGGGATAATGATGAATGGAGTGAAGAGGTTTCGACAAACAGTTTGTAGTTCTATACTGTAGACTGAATGTTTATCAGATTCGGCTAACAATGACTTTAGATGAACCTCATTCCCTTTTGATTAATAAAATAAGCTTAATATCAAGAAAATACTTATTGATAAAAGTTCATATGACTATACTCAGCGTCTTATTCTCCATACACAGTTGTAACCTCCATTATCCGAAGTAATTTAAACAAATATTTCTAACAACTGAAAATTTTATGACTTTCTGGATTGACATCGGTTAAGAAGCATGATTTTTTTTTCAAATACTGTCAAATCATAAAGCTGTATTAGATAAATCTCACTTGAGAAAAGAGCATGTTTTGTGTGCCCAATATAACCATAGCTACAAGACCAAGAACACTAGCAGGCACACATTGATATGGCTGAAAACGGCAATTTATCTTTCATAGATCATCAAATAACGCATCCATCAGTTTAATTGTTCTTTTAAAAATGGTTATATTGGTCCCTCCTAAGTCATATTCAACGAATGCTTTGCATTCTTATCTAAAAGAGAATGCGAACCCCGCTTATATTAGAAATTTCAGAGTATTTGGAAACATACCGTATGGCTGAATTTTAATTCATTACTTAGTATAACTGCTAAACTATGAAGTCTGGTTTGCATAATGAAATTATAAACCATTAAAAAATAGATTTAAATTTCTGAGTTAATCCTAAGTCATCAATTTGTTGTACTTCAGTATTTAATACCTGAGAAATGTAACTTAAAAAATGTAGACTATACATTTCAGCAGTTGTTAAACAAGCATTTGTAGCTAGTAGAAGATACAAACAAAGGTTGATTATTAAAAGATTTGACATAAAATATTTGAGTGAAAACATTTCAATTTGCAAACAAGTTGTTAGGATAATTGCAAAAATTAGTTACCTCAATGTGTAGTACTAGTTATTTAATTCTTTATTATGTATAACTGGGGAACTATATTACAACAAATAAAATCGATAAATATTTTATTCAATGATGTAATTGACTGATTCTACACAGATTATGGTAATTGACTATCATGGGTGACGCCGTATAATCAACGAATGAAAAGCGAGATTTGGAGAAACAATTCACACAAGGTAGTAAGGGGTCAGAACTTGAATTCTCTATCAACTGGAATATTACAACCTGAACAGGTGTATTACAACTTAAAATACAGATTCAAAAGACAAGTTACTAAAACGTTTGCACTATTTTCATAGGAAACTTAATTATGATTAAGATAAAATAGTAAGCAGAAAACGGTAAAATAGTCTGTCAGTTACCAATAATGTAGGACTTCGTCTGGATATGTATTGGTTCCTGTTGCAAAATTTTGTATCAGCATAATAAGAAAGGGAACCACCAAAAAATAAACAAAAGACAAAATGACCATATCGACTGCATTGGAAAGTGAAGCATAAAGTATAACTTAAATAGGAAGGATGAGATAGTGCAACAAAAGTATGGAATGGTGTTCAGCTTAAGAAAGGATCCAACTACGTCACTGAGCCCAGTTTTGAGATAAACCCTGGAAAAGATTCAACCGTAGATTGTGAGTACCGCGGAAGCTCCAAACAGGAATTCCACATTTTACTACACAGCTCAGTAGACATGGCCTCAGCTCATCAAAGTTTACTGCCTTATCAATCAACTTATTATATTTGCCTCAAATACTAGTAATCTATACATACCCTCAACTTTTATAGTCCATATTTCACTCCCATAAATTAGTACAGGTTAAACCGCTGTGCGGTATACTCTGAATTGGAGAAACACGAGGGCATTTTACTTGTAACGTAAGTGGAGAAAACTGGAAAACAAGTGAGCAATTTATTTATCTTAAAATGTCACCAGAAATCAACGCATCAGGGTTGATGAGGCCTCCAAAATAAGTGGATTGGATAACACGATCCACTACTTCACTCCCTATGAACGGACGAGTCCTGAAGCAATAATTAGCGTTTGCAGAGAAACTTATCCCAAAAATCCCTAAATTACTATTCAACGGATTCAAAAGACTTATTTATTATTTATTTGAACACATATATATTGGTACAGGATTGCGCCAAATATATATGCGCCACACAAAACAATGAGAATTTAAGAAGAAAAAGAAAAAAGTGGGGAACGTAAAAAAATATTTAAAAAAACAATAACGAAGAGATTGGTGTAAAGTAGTGTAATAATAATAATAATAGTAGGGGAACAGAAGGGTACAATCAGAAGAAATCTTTCAGTTAAGGAAGATACAACCACGTTTTATGAAGAAAGTAAAAGAAGGTTACAGCAGGATCGCCACTGGCTTCTATTCTGAGTCATATCTGATAACGTCTCTAGCCACTGTGTTGTACCAGCTCTCGGACCCCAACCAGGGAGTCGTGAAGGACCAACAGAAGCCAGCCGTTTGCAGCTTCCTTTCATCCCACGACACCATGTCATATACTGACCACCTCTCCGCTTTTTCCAAACAGTCCCAGAGACGGTAAATAATGCACGACGTGGAATTCTCTGGGACGACATTCGGAGAACATGTCCAAGCAACCGAAGTCGGTGTTTCAAGATGGTGACACCGATTGCATTATCGTCTCTGTGTCCGAACACACGATGCCGAACCTCTGCATTACTAACATGGTGTTGCCACTAGATGTCAGCAATCCTTCGGAGACAGCGATGATCGAACACAGAAAGTCGTCTAACGACCTCAACTCGGAGAGACCAGGTTTCACAAGCATAGAGCAAAACTGCTCTCACCGACGCATTGTAGATCCGACCTTTCACAGCCAGACTAACATCATGAAGGCGCCAAAGATGGCCCAGATTGGCATAAGCCGCTCTGGCTTTCATTATACATGCGTTGATCTCACCACTCACGCCACCACCAGCACTTATGCAGCTACCCAGGGTGAGTACAGGATTACGATCCTGCCAGTCTTGTAGAAGTATTTTGCACTTTGAAGGTGCAAAGCACATACCATACCTACGGACACTGATGGCCAACTGACTAAGTGCGGATTGCATGGCTTGGGGATTATCGCACAGTAAGACAATATCATCCGCATACTCAAGGTGGAGAAGTCTTTCTCCAGGCAGCAGATCCACACCGCCATTACTTACATTCATCAGAGCTGTTTCCAGAATGTCATCGATGGATTATTATTATTATTTACTACGTCATTCAAAAGACTTGCTATATCATTAGTTTTTTCAGTCAGTTATATGCAACAAAGAACCTGTTACACACGCGCAACCATTTAGGCTGCCATACCACATTAACACAGAGTAGTAGGAATAATAACAGCATCACTAACAGAAGCAGTAGCAATAGTAGAAAATATTAAATATCGAGAAAGATAAAAAAGTATAAGGTTTCGGGACTCAGGTTTTAAGGGGAGAAAGAGTGAATGTACCTGCACCATAACATTTAAAGTCCCTAACCACTGGTTACGATAATCACGTCAGTCACAACTAGAGAGTCTACACCTACTTACATGGTTCAATCCACTTGTAAATGATTATATAGACTGAGAGATGAGTATCTCTCCTACGCCACAGGTGACACGAGTTGATGAAAGACAACCGACATTACTAACCTTGTTCCAAGTTTGCGTCATACGCCAACCGACCAAGGTTTATGAAACCTCCAAGATGAGCGAGTCGATCGACGTGCTCAACTACCTTAGTTCATATCACTAATTCAGGATTTCAGTAGTTTTTACAAGGTTGATGTACTTGACTGGTAACCCTTTTAATGACAGACAATCATAGAATCCATCGATCAACTGAGTCAAATAATGCTTTAAGGTCAAGGAATACAACTAGAGCTAGGAAGTATGTCTATATTCCGAAACCTGATGAAGGGCAAATATTTGGTCTACAGATCCACGTCCAGGTCTGAAACCAACAACTTCGCGTTTAATAATATTAAGTCCGAAGGATTGCTTATGCACGTCGAAACCCAGCAGTATTTATTTGGACATAGCCAATATGATAATACAATAGATACTTACAATTTAAAACTCCGGCTTCAGTGCCTCTTTCACACTTAAAACACGTCGGCCTAGCGGTTTATATTACTGTGTATCGTTTTCCAAAGCTGGGACTGTCTGGAAAAGGAGGACGAAGTCATTTAACTTGGCTCCGTAGAATGAAGAATAGTGGATGTATATCAGCTTCTTTGATTCGTCATTATTTCCTGAGTCGGTTCAAAAAGAGAAAACAACTCAGCAACTTGACATGTTAGGAAAGGTTCAAAATAGCAACAACTGACGATCCTGCTATAATTGTCTACTGTACTCTCCTTCATTAATCAAACAGGAATAATATTGATCTATTATTACTCGATCCTGTTTCTCGAATTCTTGTTTTTTCCAATTCATTGATTGGTTAGTTTTCAATTTACCTTGTGTGGCTCGTAGTAAACAGACTACTCATGTATATGCCCCGACGAAAAGTTTTTCGAATTTTACGCAAACTTTACACAATTTCCTCATGCAGGAATCTATGTTTATCACCAAACTCCCGATTTGCCGTAGTAAACCGACGTGCTTCAAGGAATTATAAAGAGCTTGCGAAAACCTAAAAGTTATAACCAAGACGTTTCGGAAAGCTGTAAGAGACTTTACTTTACATCTTCATGGCATAATGAAAATTCAGTCAAAACTCAACTACGCATTACCGTGAACCGCTAGCTACCTTTGAACTTAATTCGGTTTGATCATGGGTTGGGACAAAAGCTCCTGCAAATTCTCTTACATTAATCGATTTAAAACGATGAGTTTATCGGCGAATGAAAAGATACGAACACCAAGTCATGACCAAAATACAGATAAGTACTAAAAAAAGGAGCTGTACTCTCGTACATAACCGTGCAAGCAGTGACTGATCTCGATGTAATAAATCACAGAGGGAGAGCACCAGAGAGAACATAGGATAGGAATGTACCGTAAGTTGGTGTCCAACAGAAATAACCCATTGTTAGAGCAAAGATGCAAGAGAAGGTAATCGCTATCTTACCGTTGACCGACGAGTTCTCATTATTCACCAGGACAAACATCATCCATGCATAAATCCCGACCAGGGTATACAAATCTAAGACTGACAGTGAAATAGCCACCAAGCGCTTTTTCATGACAAAACCATTTAGCTGGTGGTAAAAATCATCTTTGACTGCATCCAACTGCAATGTTGGAGGTTACTTCTAACAAATTAAGTGGGGTAACTCCAAAACAATTATTAGATTGTGTATAAATTTGTTATTTCAATCAAACGTATTCGGCTTAAATGTAGCTTAAGTTGTTCTGTTCAACGTTACCTGTATGGTTTAAGGACAGATTCAAGTGTCCACAAAAGTATTGTAGTAAGCGACAACGAACACCAAAGGTAAGTCAAGGAATTTCTTGCTTCGCTTTGCACCAACATTGTGTCTCTTCACTACTAAAGTCCGATCCACACTGAACACATGCCTCGTCATTTTGCGACGCACAACTTTTGAACTTGGGTTGCATACATCACATTGTTCTCAGCATTTTTAAACAGAAACAACATAAATAAATGTGGTCTTATCATTCATTTTTAGGTCAAACAACATCCATTTCAGCAACAATCGTTCGCTTAATAGGCGTGGATAATGAAAAGACATCGTCTATCACATCGGTGATTTATAAGCACCCTGATGGAGCTTTTTAATATAACAGTTCATAATCCACTGTTAGTTGGGATCCGATCAATTAGTGCTGCCTGACTTCTGCAACTAACTACGATACCTACGACATCTAAAGCCGAACAAAAGCACCTGAAAAAGCCTCTTCCAATAGACATGGAGAACGAATATGTACCACTTCACTACAGCTTCTAATACCAGTAGTCTCTCATAACCAACAGACCTCGACGTCAAAAATTTCCAAAGATACAACACAACCAATTCTATCTGCATTAGTGTGCAACTCTTGGAGAGGGAGAGTTTCAATGGCACATGAGGTTTTTGAAATGCCGGTTCAGAATTTGTATTCGGTCACACCATTCAGACTTTCAACTAGTCAATGACTTCAGTTCGTTTGGACAGGACAAATTTCTACCATAGACGAACAGCTGTGCAAAACAATAGCAAGCATAGGCTGCAAACAAAATTCAATACAAACGTGTATTAGGTTAAAACAAAACACCTGAATCGAATAGGTAATAATAATCTTTTCAGTTGGCAGAGAACTAGGGCATGTTAGTCAACTTCTTAATAATTATTCATTGTCATATTTTTTAGCGCACTAGGACACTACTCGGGTGTCTAGATGCCTTTCTAAGCGACTACTCATCTAGTCTTGACCTTAAGGTCTAATCCAGGAGACAGTGAGACATCAGAAAATGTCATCCTATGGCAGCCAGTGACCAACGATAGTTTTATACTCCTTTTGATTCTTTAGGATCCTGAAGCCCAGGTGTACCAGTGGTTTGAAATCAGGATTTCCCAACTCCCCTAGTTGGATCATCCGTACCCACTAACCCACTTTACACCTCGGACATTCGGTTTTCATTCTGATTACTGCAAACAATACACCATCATAAGACAGTCAGTCGGACTCCCTTAACAGTGGCTATAAACACGTAGCCATATGGGAACATTTTGCGAGGGTCAGCGAACTCTCCTCACCTTACTACGGCATTTTGGGGCTAAAAGTTGCGATGGACGTATGATTAATAAACGACTAATCATTTGACATGATTTTGATGGGGTTTGGTTGAATTAGATATAGACGATCAGTAGAGAACTAAACTATGATGTTGTACTATCAATGTTGGATGGTTGAACTGGGGAGCCGTGGAATTTCTAGAATCATGAAGTGCACGTCAACCTGAATCTATACAGATTCAATGTATTGTTGTATATGGGAAACGTAAATTAATTACATGATAGGAGGTCACTGAACCAAACAGTCAATAAGAGCGCAAATACACGAGATGGTAACACAAGAGAGTGAAAACAACGATTTGTAAGTCGAGTCAACGGAACAGACTAGTTTAGCGCTTCTCGAATGATTAGAAAGCTGAATTCTATTTGATCTAGATATTGATGATACCCAGAACGATAATAAGGGCTTCACCATTACATCAGGAAACTCAGAAAACGTAGCATTAATTAAAGCATCCACCTGAACTACGAAGTGTCTTCAGGAATCCAACTATCCATTCAAACGTATAGCTTCGATTGTTCATTTGACTTTATACCTTTAGTGAGTAGGACTTTGCTGACATTTTCTATAAACGCGTGGCTGTATGAAATCATTTCGAGAAGGTCAGTGAACTCCTCTCATCCTAAGGCATACTAGGGAGCTGAGGGTCGTCTTAGACTGATGATTACTTCGTTATAAATATCTAGAATTTTAAAGTGTTCAGAATGTCTAACGGCTATCCATAGATTCTCAATCAATAGTAAACTCAGTCAACATTGAAACTGTAACTTTATAGTGGAAGTTTGAGCTCGTCCATAACTCAACTCCAGATAGGCAAAATATTTTATTAAAAGCATAGAAATGTAGTGAACAACTACTTATGGTACTTTCTTTCCTATAACTTTAGTGGGTAGTATTAACACCCTAATACACAATTATAATTTTAAATATTTTAAGGAAGAAATAAGCTTATATTTATTATGAAAAGCGAACACAAATTACAAAAGGAAAACATTATCAACATAAACTATGATTTAAAATTAATTTCATAAATTTTTAGTGATGAGTAACTTTGATAAATAACAGGAAATGATGTAACTATAAAAATGCCCTAAAGATATTCAAAACTGCAGTTTAATATTATTTACTAAGAGATTTGAATCAAAATATAAATCTCACCGCCATTCTATTACAACTTACCGTTAAAAAAAAGAATAAACAGGTTGAATGATCATCTACAACTTATGAGAATTAATCAATAATGGCCCGACGCTTGTAACATGATGAGATGTACACTGAGTCTCAAATAGTGAGTTCATTTTATTCTTATGAATATTGTTTAATGCACAGAATAATTTTAAATTTCAACCATAACTAAACGATTTTCACATTAATATGCTCGTCTTGTTTGTCAAAATTAACATGTTTTTTTTAATAATAACAATGTGTATGTATTACGAAACTGACGACGACGACAACAACAACAACAGTATTAACGATAAGGTTAAAAAGTCATTAACCTATAAATTAACATGAGCAATTTAAGAAAAAAACTGATTTCGACACGATATATAATGAATTAATGAGAACTGACCTCATAAACTTAACTGAAAACTATTTTTCTTACAATCAAAGAATATTATAATTAAAGGTAAATTTGATCGTGTGCATACGTGTATCTGGGTGTATATATGATATAATTGTTCATAAATCATCAATATCAAGATAAGCACACACATATGCACAAATAACACGAAATAATTATCCAATCATCAACTAACACTCAGACAAGTAACAAAATAGACAGGAGAGAAAAAACTATCATACCGATAATTAGACAATAAAAGCACACTGTGCTAACCATGTGATCAGATTATAACAAAAACTAAGACTTATGATTTGCTGTGTGAGCTAATAAATATGCCACTCAATAGCATAAACAGTAGTTGCGTATCAGTCGCAACAATAGGTAAATAATATGCTTTGATAAAACACTGGATATTAATTCTAAACGCTAAACTTTAACGACAGTTGAATGATTTAACTCGTAACCAAAATGACAATATCGAAGCGATCCGTACAGGATACACACATCCCAGTAAATACTGATCAAAATTCAGTCTACGATATCAACAACATGATAATTTAAACTCTTTCTTATAATGACATAAACATCAAATACCTAACTATCGGGACCAACTAACTCAGTGGATGCCAGTGCATTAGACGTTTGAAGCAAAAGGTAGGATTTGAGTCCTGGTGAGAGCATCACCACTGGGATACAGGTATAACCTCAGCATCATTGATAAACAGGAAAGATCTGATGCAAATGTAAAGGCAAGGATTGGCAAAACAAGGGCAGCATTCCTGCAGTTGGAGAACATATGGAACTCTAAACTGTCAGCAAACACCACAGTCAGAATCTTCAGTACAAGCGTCAAGACAGTTCTATTGTACGAGGCTGAAACTTGAAGAACTAGTACACTTACTTACTTATGCCTGTTACCCCTCGCAGAGGAGTATAGACCGCCCACCAGCATTCTCCATCAAACTCTGCCCTGACCAATCCTTTCCAGCCATTTCCAGTAGCTATTCATCCTTTTTATGTTTGCTTCCAATTCTCGATGCAATGTGTTACTCTTTCCCGGTTCCCTTCAGGATTCCAAGTTAGTACTTACTTCGTCATGCCGTTCAGTGATTTCAGCAATGTATGTGCTATCCACTTCCAGCGTCTTTTCTTAATTTCCTCCTTACATGGAAGCTGGTTTGTTCTCTCCCACAGTAGGCTGTTGCTGATGGTATTCAATCGACGGACGTTGAATATCTTACGTAGACAATTGTTTATAAATACTTGTGCCTTCTAGATAATGGTTATAGTAGTTTTCCAAGTTTCAGCTCCGTACAGTAGAACCGTCTTGATGTTCGTGTTGAAGATTGTGACTTTGATATTGACTGACAGTTGTTTTGAGGTCCATATGTTCTTCAATTGTAGGAATGCTGACCATACTTTGTCAATCCTTGCCTTTAAATATGCATTCGATCCTCCTTATTCATCGATGATGCTGCCTAAGAAGTATTACAAGCATCATCAAAGAGGTACACCTATTTATGCACAATTTTCTACTGAAGTTACTCCAGATCCGTCGGCCGGATACCATAAGCGACAACCTACTGTGGCACAGAACAAACCAGTTTCCAGCTGATAAGGAAGTCAGGCAAAGACACTGAATGTGGTTAGGAAGCGCATAAGGGAAATAATCAAACTGCATCTCGAAGCAGGAGCTGACTTGGTATCCTCAAGGCAAAACAAAAGAGGCAGACATCAAACGAATGGATGGCGATTGAAAACAACTGGAAAGAGTTGCACAGGACAGAGTTGGTTGGAAAATCCTGGTCGGCGGCTTATGCTCCTCCACGAAGAATTTCGGTGCCACAAAAAGAATAGTAGACTATGAAAACAGATTGTAGACGAATGAATAAAACAACACGATCTCATCAGTGAAGAATAAAAATCTAAATTGCTCACAAATAGATCATACATTCATTTAACTACTACCATACAGTCTGTTTGTTTGAGACCATCATTAATACAGACTACAAATGGGAGTACGAGGACCATATATCTACTGAAAAGTAATTTTTAAAGGAAAAATAGTCAAGAAAACACGTGAAACACTTTAAGAAAACGATTTCTGCGTATTATTGACTTGCAATTTTTTAAATCGATAGTTTAAACAAAACTCAACAATATTAATTCATCAATCAATTAATGACTGAATTTAACAATCGAAAAGTTTATTCACTTCACTAAACCGCCCTAGATTATGTTGTTTGGTCGAATTTAAATATAAACTATGACAGAAAATATGTTTATATAGTTTGCCAATTGAATTAAATGTTTAACTGATTTTTCAAATCGTACATAATTTCTGAAATAATAATAAACTTTCCCAAGTTTATTTTTATTTAAAATCATAGAGGAATATGACTTAAATAAACAAAAAGGTGATGATTAGTAAATATATTAAATATCAAAGAATAAAATAGTAGGTAAAAAGATTCAGTCATAAAATATAATCACTGTATATAGTAAATATAAATATTATAAACTGTTTACGGTTACAGTGTCATTTATATTTGGTAAATAATTATACTCTAATATCGTTTTTTAATCATTGTACAAATTCATATAACAGACAGAAATTCTTTCTATTCTAAGCTGTTTCTTGCATTTATCAGGCTTAGTTAACTGGACATTCCAAATGAAATGCATAGAATATGTAAAAAGATAGGTGGGAATAAAATAAGTAACAGATTTTAAACAATTTGTTAGAGGATTGTCTTTTATTAGTTATCAGACAATACGTAAATTTACCTGTATCCCTTCTACGAGGAGATACAACTTGACTGTTTTTACTTACTTACTTACTTACGACTGTTACTCTTAATGGAGCATAGGACGCCGACCAGCATTCTCCAACTCACTCTGTCCTAAGTCTTCCTTTCTAATTCCATCCAATTCTTGTTCATTTTTCTCATATCTATCTCCATTCCCGGCGTAATGTGTTCTTTGGTCTTCCTCTTTTCCTTTGTCCTTCAGGATTCCATGTGAGGGCTTGTCTTGTAACGCAGTTGGGTGCTTTCCTCAGTGTGTGTCCTATCCACTTTCAGCGCTTCTTCCTAATTTCTTCCTCTGCTGGGATCTGGTTTGTTCTCTCCCACAGTATGTTGTTGCTAATGGTGTCCGGCCAACCGATCCGAAGGATTTTGCGTAGACAACTGTTAATAAACACCTGTATCTTCTGGATGATGGCGTTCGTAGTTCTCCAGGTTTCCGCCCCATACAGTAGAACTGTCTTGACATTTGTATTGAAAATCCTGACTTTGGTGTTGGTTGACAGTTGCTTTGAGTTCCAGATGTTCTTCAGTTGTAAATATGCTGCTCTTGCTTTACCGATCCGCGCTTTCATATCTGCATCAGACCCACCATGTTCATCAATGATGCTGTTGACTGTTCTTAGATTAGGTAAAACCCATCGGACCCAATCTGGACAGAAAAGATTAGTTTTAGAGAAAATGCTGTTGTACTCTCCAGTCAGTCAGCTACAACGTAGGACCAGGCACATATATGCGTCGGTCCAAGTTGCCATACCTCATTAACACAACAAGATGAACACCGGACTCATGAAAGTAGTTAATTCAGAGGTGGTTATAAATAAAAGAAAGATTGCATATAAGGATATAGTACAGGAAGAAAGAATTAGTTCGTAGAAAGAAAGATATGAAGCAATTTTAATCTCTTAGTTTAAGGGAAGACAGAGAGTGTATACACCTACGCCATTGCGATCGATTCTGGATCATGTCACCCAGAGTCTCCAACCATTGGTTACGATAGTCACGCGGACCCCAACCAAGTAGTCTGCATCTACCAACATGGCTCAGACTAGAAGTTAGTGACTTCAAGCACTGATGCCACGTTTTGGTTTGACCGCCCCTAACTTTCTTCCAACCATCCCATACACTAGTCAGCATTGCACGTCATGGTAATCGGTGTTCAGGCATACGTAACACGTGACCCAACCATCTCAGTCGATGAAGATTCACAACCTCATCGACTGATTTACCATCCTTCCCTAATACCCTGCGTCTAACCTCACTATTACTTACCCGGTGATCCCAGCAGATGCCAGCAATATTTCCGAGGCATCTGTGGTCAAATACTAGTAGCTTACGAGTATCTCCTACTCTTAAAATCATCCTGTGACAACCATAGAGGGATTAGTTTAACTAATATAGTATCTAAAATACTAACCTCGATAATTATCAGACGGCTAACTAAGACTCGTGAACTGCAAACACGAGAGAATCAAGCTGGCTTCAGACCTGGTCGTGGCTGCATCGACCACATATTCACTATTCGTCAGGTTCTAGAACACAGCCATACTTATCGGCGTCCGGCAATCGTGGTCTTTCTTGACTTAAAAGCAGCATTTGACTCTGTAGACCGCGAGATTCTGTGGCAGTGTCTGTCATTGAAAGGCGTACCTCAGAAGTACATAAACCTTGTGAAGGCTCTTTACTCGAACACTACCAGTCGAGTCAGAGCTTATGGTGAACTGTCACCTGATTTCTCAACCTCAAGTGGTGTCCGTCAAGGCTGTCCACTTTCTCCATTTTTTTAACTTCATCATAGACCTACTGATGGAAATAACATTCTCGTCTACTGAATTCTCGGGTACTGATCTCCTTCCAGGAGGTCCACTTATCGACTTAGAATACGCAGATGACATAGTCCTGTTTGGTGAAGACGCTGATAAAATGCAGGGTCTTTTGGTAGCACTAAGCAACAATGCCAGAATGTTTGGAATGCGCTTCCCTCCATCTAAATCCAAGTTGTTGCTTCAGGATTGGCTGCGTCAACACCTGAACTAAGGATAGGGAGTGAAGTAGTCGAATGCGTTGACAACTTCACTTATCTTGGAAGTCTGATCATCCTAATGGGTTGGTATCGGACGAAATCTCAGCACGGATTCAAAAAGCTCGTTTGGCTTTTGCCAACTTACGTCACCTATGGCGAAGGCGAGATATCCATCTTTCAATTAAAGGACGAGTATACTGCGCGGCAATCCGTTCTGTTTTAATTTACGGCAGCGAAACATGGCCATTAAGAGTAGGAGATACTCGTAAGCTACTAGTATTTGACCACAGATGCCTCGGAAATATTGCTGGCATCTGCTGGGATCACCGGGTAAGTAATAGTGAGGTTAGACGCAGGGTATTAGGGAAGGATGGTAAATCAGTCGATGAGGTTGTGAATCTTCATCGACTGAGATGGTTGGGTCACGTGTTACGTATGCCTGAACACCGATTACCATGACGTGCAATGCTGACTAGTGTATGGGATGGTTGGAAGAAAGTTAGGGGCGGTCAAACCAAAACGTGGCATCAGTGCTTGAAGTCACTAACTTCTAGTCTGAGCCATGTTGGTAGATGCAGACTACTTGGTTGGGGTCCGCGTGACTATCGTAACCAATGGTTGGAGACTCTGGGTGACATGATCCAGAATCGATCGCAATGGCGTAGGTGTATACACTCTCTGTCTTCCCTTAAACTAAGAGATTAAAATTGCTTCATATCTTTCTTTCTACGAACTAATTCTTTCTTCCTGTACTATATCCTTATATGCAATCTTTCTTTTATTTATAACCACCTCTGAATTAACTACTTTCATGAGTCCGGTGTTCATCTTGTTGTGTTAATGAGGTATGGCAACTTGGACCGACGCATATATGTGCCTGGTCCTACGTTGTAGCTGACTGACTGGAGAGTACAACAGCATTTTCTCTAAAACTAATCTTTTCTGTCCAGATTGGGTCCGATGGGTTTTACCTAATTTAAGAACAGTCAAGTTGTATCCCGTCGTTACCGCAGCTATTCGGTCGGTCTCCCCCCCAGTCTACTACATTGTCCGGACATCCCATGTACCTATACTAATTGCCGCTCTGGTCGTTAGAAGGGACGTCTGCCTCGTGAATTCCGAAGAATCTCGACTTTCACCATGAGGCATCATAACTGTTTTAAGTGAATATCCTTCAACTCCCAGAACGGAGTTCAAATGGTTTAAATGACTCTTTCTGGTTAGAGTTTTTAATAATGTTGTTTTCTATGGGATGACGTTTCTGAACCCATACCCAACCCTTCTCTTCTATCCGAGTTAGAAAGCGACAGTAACTGTAGTAGGGCTACAAATGGAGTTATTTAACTTTCAGCCAAACCTTTTTGTGTGAGTGATGATGATAGTTCACAATGTTTAATTCAGAATAACTGGGGCTATGTTCAGACCTCTAAATTAACATTTAGGAATGAAGTGCCATAACCTTCAAGATTACTCAGCAAAAAATTTAGATAAATGTGGATAACCAATTATAAAGTGCTAGCGGATACAAATAAAAGGTTATTAGTTACATTAGCTAATAACTTGACGTAATCAATAATAAACGAAATGGAAAACTGAAGACTAGCAAAGTGACTTATTGAGAAGATAAAATGATTGTGGCATTATAGTAAGTACTCAACGGCTATCTGAAGTGATAAAACACTACTTTATTGCAATGAACCAATGTTCCACTTTCACCATGTTCATAAAGGAATAAAACCAAAACCATACTACACCATACAGATTAATTATAATATATATATTAAAAAGAAAAAAACAATTGGTGGTACAGTCATGACTAAACAAAATAATGTAAGTGAACTAATTACATCACATGACTCTAATGTGTAAAAAGAGATCATCTAAATCAATAAGATCATACGTATGATATTTTTGAGAAGAAATTCAGATTTTACATTTACTGCTTTTTTTTCTCCATATCTATTTTGGGAGTCATGGTTTGTAATGTTTAACAAACCTGAAGTAAACTGTGATTCTTCCTGTAATTATACGGCTAGCAATAAATGCACATGAGTCAGTTTTATATTAGCTTGAATAATAAAGCTCGCATATGATGATATCGGTATTTGAAACTGTGCCACTAAATAATGCAGAGTCGGATATCATTGTGAGTAATTTTCTACAAAACAAAAGTATAAAAATTAGCCAATCAATCCATAAGCGAATCTAATCCAGAACTTCAAGATATTTCTTTAATCAACACTAAGGGCATAACATCAAGACGTTTTACAATATTCAATATTGACTGAGTCACATGACAATATAGATTAAAAAACTTACTCATCTAAGTCCAGTGAGTTATGTCTGTCATTAGTCCTGAAAACATCGATAGAATTCGGAAGAACATTTGAGTTCGTATTTAGATCGTTATTGAATGAGAAAACACCAAGAGATTCATTTGTCTGTTGACTAAAACTTGATTCATTCATATAACCATGAGTTTCTTTAGCCGACTCAGTTGAATCAGTCAGATCCGTGGGACTAATTGATTCAGAAATGCTTGTTGCTTCAACAGCAATTTCAACATCTAATTTGTTTTGCCCACTAAACTCATCAATATATCCAGTATATGATGTGGAATCTTTGTCGCTTGTCTAGATGAATTGAGAGGAATAGAAGAAAAAATACATATGTAAAAAATTATTACATAATGTGTCAAAAACTAATATGCTAGTGATTTATATAATTAGTTTGATAATAGTCGAATTAACCATCAAAATGTTACTTGCTAAGTGCGGATTGGTTTTTTTACCGATGCTTATTTACAGCACAAATCACTAAATACAACAAGAGGATATATATATATATATATATATATATATATATATATATATATATATATATATATATATATATAAAGAGAGGAAGAGAGAGCATTAAACGTTTAGTCATTTGATAACCTACATGTGAGGATGGTGAATGCACATTCGCTTCTCCAGACTGCCGAGTACCCATACTAATAGTTCTCATTGCTTCATCTAAACCACTAATATCACCATCTTTGTCAGTGAAAAACTTGATTGTTCCAACAGAATCCCAGTCGTGTCTACTTGAGCTACCACGAATGTTTAAACCAGGCAGCTTTGGTTTTTTCGCACTCCTAAACATAAAAAGGTATAGTTAGAAAGACATTGGTTAGTAACAACCTAGTGTTAAAAAAATATGTGACTTTCGATGGAGCCGAAAATCGATCAAGGACTAAGAAGTTCCTTAAGACAGTGATTTCGTCAAGTTATTTCAATCATTATGGTGACGCTAAATACGGAGTTCAATGACTGTAAATATGAATAATAACAACTAAGTAAAATTTTTACCGGAGCATCTGACGAAGATTTTAGATTGGGAAATATTAAGTGAATGTTTCAGGAGGAAAAACTAAACTACAAATACTCTTTGTCAGCAAAGTGAGATATGTGATGTGAATAACAGGGTCAAAAATACATGTGTTGAGAGTTTTAGGTTAAAAATGCTGAGAACAATGTGATGTATGCAACCAAAGTTCAAAAGTTGTGCGTCGCAAAATGACGAGGCATGTGTTCAGTGTGGATCGGACTTTAGTAGTGAAGAGACACAATGTTGGTGCAAAGCGAAGCAAGAAATTCCTTGACTTACCTTTGGTGTTCGTTGTCGCTTACTACAATACTTTTGTGGACACTTGAATCTGTCCTTAAACCATACAGGTAACGTTGAACAGAACAACTTAAGCTACATTTAAGCCGAATACGTTTGGTTGAAATAACAAATTTATACACAATCTAATAATCGTTTTTGAGTTACCCCACTTAATTTGTTGAAAGTAGTGCTTTGCTCCCAAATGCCCTGGTACGGCCGAGAGTGTGGTGAGTCTGCCCTCCCTCTCGAAATGCTCTCACACGGCCACGCGTATACAGCCTCTGTCAGGGAAGTCCTACTCATTGCCTTCTCTAGGCGGGGTGTTGTTTACGAAAATGAGAGGACGAAAAGCGAATGTCCGATGCTTTAACCGGATCCCAAACCAATGGTGCACATGGGCTCCAGTATCCTGCAGGAACAAATGGCGTATGAACCAATCGTTGGTCACTGGATACCATGGGACTGCATCTCCTCACGATGCTCCACTGCCATGTAGGTTAGACCTTTAGGTCAAATGCTCGGGGTGTGGCCCCCTAAGATAACCACCTGCTTCGGTCCGGGTACCCGGGCAGTATCACAGCCCACATACAAATAAAATGAAAATGACGATATTTACTGAGAATTCTATTCACGCTTCGATTAACAGTCAAACAATTCACATTATTATTATTTACCACGTCACTTATTCACTCTCTTATATTCCCACTCTATGGTGGAAACTCGGTTCTATCTAAACGTTCTCGAGTCACTGCCTGGTTGAAAATTGTATGTTACCACCGAATATGAGTACTGAAGCAGTTTTAATGAAACCACGTGCATCATTCAAACTGGCTGCCTTCAACCTTCGCACACTTATGCAGGTTGGACAACAGATAGGGCTGGCTATGTCCTTAGAAAGTCTTAATATCGATGTCTGCTGTCTATCCGAGACCCGTATTCAAGACTCTGGTGAAGTACTACAAATTCGCTCTCCACCTGTCGCTTAGAAAAGCTTGTCTCACGTGCGTCTATACGGGGACTATATGGCATCTTCGTCTGGTCTTGCTGGCGTTGGTGTCGCACTGAGCGCTAGAGCTGAGGCAGCACTAATCGATTGGATCCCCATTAACAGTCGGTTATGTGCTGTTAGAGTAGAGAGTTCCATCAAAGTGAGAAGAAATTGGAGTGAGAAACGATGTCTTTTCATCATCTCCGCTTATGTCCCGACAGATTACAGCCCGGATGCAATCAAGGATGAGTTTTACCACCAGCTATCTGTTCTTCTCCAGAAAGTGCGTTCGACAGATATTATAGTACTAGCCGGAGACTTAAATGCTCAGGTCGGGCATCTAGGCACAGAAGAGAGTCGTTTAGGTGGCCGATGGGGACTTGTTGGTCGCAGGACAGATAACGGGGACCGTCTACTGCAACTGTGCACAGACTACAACCTGTTTCTGGTTAGCACTAACTTTCGGCACAGTCATCGCCGATGTGCCAGCTGGCGTCCTCCCTCTGAATATTAAGCCTGGACTCAGATTGATCACATCGCGATCAGCTACCGCTAGTGTGGTTGTGTACAAGACTGCCGCTCCTTTTGGAGTACCTATCTGGACTCTGAACATGCCCTGGTCTGCGCCGACCTTACCTTACTTTTCAGTGGCCAACGAAATGACCGCCACCAACGGAATGATATAAGTTGGTTGCAACTTCTGTTGCTAGTGAGTATCGAATCGAGCTAGCTTCTAGGCTAGCTACCATTCCACCGAAAAGTATAGATGAGCATTGGTTGCAAATTCATGACGCCATGAAAATGGCGAGTAAAGCCGCTTGCGGCTTCGCGAAACGTCTCGCTTATAGGCACTGGGTTTTTTCAGGCTCCTTACAACGCCTTGAAGCCCGTCGGTCTACTCCGGGTGACTGTGAGTTTGACCACAAAAGAAGACTGTTGCGTAATGAAATCGGGCAAATCTTGCGTAAAGTGTTTGTAACTTCCTTGACTGAGAGAATTCCTCTGGTTGTACCTTTTCGTTTCCCCTATTATTATTATTATTATTATTACGCTACCACACACTAAGCTGTGGTCATTATTGTTTTTTTTATACACACCTTACCTTCTTTTTCTCTTCCCATTCTCATTGTTTTGTGTGGCCAAATTAGTAAGAAGTAACCTCCAACATTGCAGTTGGATGCAGTCAAAGATGATTTTTACCACCAGCTAAATGATTTTGTCATCGGGGCGCATCTAATAGGTACTGCAGTGCTAGTTGACAATTAACCCTTGACGTAGGTTTTGAGTTACTCAATACTTGTAAACAATTTGTATCGTAATATTCAGGTAACTGGAGCTGGTTGAAGGACTCAAGTAAGTCAGACCATTGATCTTGCTGACGGGTGTCAAACAGCATGAAACCTAGGTTCAAAATTCCGTGTAGATTGCCTCAAAGCATCTAAAATACCAACACGGCGCATGCGATGTCAAATGCTGAAACTATTGTCGACGTTGCATCTTTATATGCAAAATCCAATCAGCTGTAAAAGGACTAAACAAGTACAATATCGGTCACTACTTGGTGGTTAATCAATTACACATTGTACTTCATTCGACAACGTGAAGATTGATTGGAAAAAGTGGGTGTGCAATTTATGACAGTTAGTCAGCCATACTCAACGTAAACCTGATACATATGTGTCAGTTTAAATTACCATACCACATCAGCACACTGAGTGGTAGGAATAGTAACAGCATCAGTATTAGTAGTAGCAGTAGTAGAAAATACTAAATATCGAGAAAGATAAAGAAAAGTATAAGATTTAGGGACTCAGGTTTTAAGGGAAGAAAATAACGTCAATCCGAATCAGACAGTCCACTTGTTAATGATTTCATGGACTGATAACATGTTTCGTTTGACCGACCCTAGCTTCGTTCCAGCCTACTCCTATACTAAACAATATCACTCTCCGAGAGTATACGTAACGCAAGTCCCAACCACATAAATTGATGAAGTTTCCAAATTACTAACATTCATTTATTTACTTGATTATACCACATCACCTTTATTTATCTCCTCAAAACTTCATTCTCTGATTAGCGTAGCTTATATTTATCTTGGATTCTGTTTCCACAAACCAATGTCGTTAAATAAAATAAATGTTTATGAATACTGTGTTAACCACCCAAGGTTATGTGAACAAGATTATAAGAATAAATACAAACTTTACTAATGAGAAGTAACAGGCGTCAAAAATCACAATATTCTACTTAAAGCCTATGGAAACCTAATGAGGAAGTTTTTCACTCTACATTCTGACCAATATCATACATTGAAAGCCTGGATTATCCCGTCATTACAGCGAATTAATTGCAGCATTAAGACAGACAATATAATAAGGAGAACTGGAACCTAGAAATCAAAGCTTTCTGTGTGGTTGTAATTATTCTTACTAAAACCTTTGGGTTAAGCGATGGAGGTCGCTTTAAAAAAAAACAGTATAAATAATAATTTCGAAACGAAAACCACGGTGATAACTTTGTGTTGTTGACTATAAATCTTACTTCATTTTAAGGATGGGCGGCTATAACGATGACGAAAAAGGCACGTTCGGAAATACGATTCTAGTCAGTGTTACAAATAGACCCCATAAATAACTAGTTATCATCAATGGTTTGTTTCGTAGTTACCACTCAGAAAGAATGCATAAGTCTAGATAAAACACTTCTTGTAAAAAAGCAGATTACCACCTGTTGAGTTACCTTTATTTTCTTCCTATGATTGACTGACCGCTTTTAGAAAAATTGACCTCAAGAGAAAGATTTACATAAAGAACTAGGCATCTGAATTAAATATTTTCCACCAACAAAGCATAGTGGTCCCAAGATAGGTTTTTCATGCGTACATACACAAGTATATGGTATACAAAAACCTAGGGTGCTTGCCTGGCACCTAGCTATATTTATAACAAGCCAAATGCAGAAAAAATATAGACGAAGTGACAAGAAACTTTATTCAGTGTTATCAGTTCAACCTGATCAAAAGCGACAGACCCTACGTGAAATTCGGTACATCACGCTAGCGCTTTGTTTCTATTTCATCATGATTCCACATATTCTGTGCAAATATATGCTGTGTATGAGGTTGCGCCGAATAGATAGCCCACCCAGTTCCCAGCCCAGATAACCTCTAGGCCAAATTTCGACCACGAAGCTACACGTGCACCAGTCTACGATATTTATCCGACGTACAAACACTAGCCTAGATCTAACCTGACACAAACCCATTAGCTAATAAGTATCATGTGTTAACACATGACATTACTATCCAACAGGAGCACATGACACAGTAAAGCCTGAATTACATGATGACTTACATTTATACGTGGTAATAGTTGTCCTTTGTATATAAACAACACATCACTGTATATCTACGTTCAGACAGAACGTTTCGAACAGAGGTAACGCACACTAGGTTTGCCCCGCGCACTGTTTACCTGCACCAATAGCTCTAAAACCAAAAATACTTTTCGTCGCGATCTAATTTTTTACATTTTCGCTTAATTTATACAGTAATTGTTACCAACTACACGTTTTCGTCCAATTCGGCATCCGATTCTTTTCGTAGACTTCAAATATCACACTGGTTACGGCTCATCAGATATACCGCTTCATATATCACACCATGTTCTGCCTCATATTGCTGCGATATTAACAGCGCTTTTATATACCCGCTACACACATTTACAAACTGTGCTTTTTAACTCTACCCGGTCAATCATCCATCATCATCTTGAACAGTGTCCTTAATTTTGGAGTTATCTGTCTGTTATCAAAACTACGGAATCATTTTTAAGCCTATCGACCAAACAACCACCAACGAATTTCAAGTAACTCTCGTGTCATCAATACATATTACATTTTATATGCTACCAGCTTATTTTTATATATTTACATCCTCATAACATGACTACTGATCGAGTATGGCTCTTCTGAGCGACTACGAACTTTTTAAGCATTCTTATGGATATAGGGCCTAGTGGTAGATGTTGTAAGTAGGTGGTGCTATAAGCCCCATTTTTTCGTTTGTTTGACATAATGTGTGTGTAACGGTGAATAAGTCTCCAATATAAATAGTTCTGTAGGTCGTTAGTTTGACTGGACACATCTAACTGAAGGCGCTGGGTCACGCGTTCGCATAAGATCACGAGTAGGTACACCGTGCTAAGCATCTCTTACGACTGCCAATCAGCTTAGACCAAACGCTTCTCGACATACTGATAGCTTTTAGTTCTGACTGGGTTGGTACACTTCGATTATAAATGTGTTGCGCGTCAATGCATTGTCAAACTCCAAATACCTACGGCAACTTTATATGCTTTTCGTCCAGCATTATTTGTTTAGTTTCAGTTTAGCTGCTTTTTTTGATGCTGCGACTGACCAAAATATGCCAATTCATGCTACGTTTATATCTATGATACCATTTCGTGGATTTTAGTTAATTCTCTCTGTGTGTGCACTTCGACTGGCTTGTGAATGATTATCAGGCAAACGAAAATTGGGAAAAAACGATGTGATTGAAGGCAAAACGCACTCGCAACACTGGTAGCCAGCAGCCACCATCTTGTTGAAGGAATCCATGATTGTTTCTGTTCTTAATCTATGGTGAAATAAGATTCGAAGGCAATGCGTTACTTATTGTTTTTATTTTCTGTTCTTTAAATGGTCTGACTCGACGAAATTATACGGCACGATGCAAATGATCACGTTTAATACAACCCACAACCCCGTTTTTTCATAAGTTGAGTGCAGGTATTTCACATTTCGTTACGCAAGCATGGTGAGCCTTACGGTTTATTTTTATTTCCACTCAGTGTTTCGAGAAGTTAGTTTTTAAAAACATTTTCAGTATGGTGTGTAACCTGTTCCATGAAGATGCATTATTTAATCGTCAATAGTTGAGTTACATCAGATCTTTAAAGTCTTTGTGTGCTATGTAAGATCGGTAGCAGATGGTTTGTACGTAAATTTCGCGTTTCTGAAGTTGTTTGGAAGATTTTAAAGATATATTGTTCTATTAATTCTGTTGTATGAATATTAAGCCATGGTGAAAAGAATGAAGAATTAAATACACATCACTTGAAATGAAATAAACAACACAATTGTAGAGGCAGAAGGCAACTTAGGGTCATTTCAAACAACAACAACTCCAATGGAATTACAGACTCAGCGAGGCGAAACGCAGAACGAAACGTGCCATGAATTGATGCTGAAATTAGCCACACTCCTTCATTAGCACAAGGATTTTATTGGTCGCCAAGACGAATGGTGGAATAACTGTGATACGATCACATTCATCAGGTTTTCAGTACGACGTGTTATGAATTTTTATCTGAAGACTCCATTTACAGCAAACCATAGAAATAATTGCACAAATCACAAACTAAACAGGTCACTTTTACGTTGAAATTTTATGTAAGTGCGCTGAATTAAGATAAATGCTAAACAATTCTAGGGCTATCTGGAGATATAATGACAAAGTAAATAATAAGTGTACATATGATTGGTATATATATGTGTATATATTAGTACAAAGTAGTAGAATTGTCAGTCGCAAAGGACATGAATAGATTATTTTAGGAAGTATAACGAAACCATTGCGATAAACGATTGTGGGAATCTGAGAAGCAAAGTTACTGAAAGGTTTCATATCCTTCATTCAAACGACTAACGACAGTAATGTATGAATCTGGTGGTAAGGATTCCAATAAAATAACCTGAGAATCATTCAGTCCATCGGGACAAATAACAATTGCTAAAGGTCCAATTATCTCAAAGTTTTATTGAGATGGATGTGATAATGTATCTCTAGCATCATTTGTTTGGTTCAAACATTCTTCCTTCTCTAGGCATCCAAAACTGCATTCGTGTAAGCGGTTTCTAACAAACATAAGAGCGAAATCACAACTTTGAACATGAATTGATAAGATGTATTTGCATGAGTAGTTGCGTGTTTTAAATACTCTACTTTAAATGCCTCCCTGTGTATAAATCTGTGATTTTTCCCATTAACAAGACACGCGTTATGAATGTGCACTTTAAACATGGATCGTTCAAGAAAAGCAGTGTCCTTAAAGCTCACTTACTAATTTTAGTCTGCAGCTAGTGGATAAAGGGATTTTCTGTCATTGGACGAGTCCGTTGTACTGATCGCCAGACTCTACTATGTTACAATAACTGGTTGGTGTCCATTCGACCAACACTACATTTTATTAACATTATGCTAAATCGAAACAATAGGGGAAACAAACAAAAAACGACTTCATGCTCCACGTAGTGTCCCACGGATGTGATTAATAGGTTGCAGTCACTGGGTACAAACTTTCTAACCGCTATTCTGAAATACAATGAAAAACATAGATCAAGTCAGAAGTACCTGATTATTTCAAAAATTATAATTCCCTAAAATCGTATGATCCTATTGATGGAATAAGCTTACCGTGATTTTTCCTGCATCACTTGAACGTTCAAGGACTCCCACGATAGCGCTAGGTCGAAGTTCATCGTCATTTTACATCGCACTTTAAACCTGGATATTGTCAGTATAACACTTATTCGAGTAAAACAAAAGATCAATAAAATATCTGGAATCTAACGGTAACCGCAAATTTTTCCTATGTATTGTAGCGGCAAATAAATCCCTAAAATAAATAGCTCTGTAAGTTTTCGACATTGGATGCTGACCATATGTTTTAGTGGACTCACCTAGCTGAAGGCGCTCGGTCAGGCATCCGCACCAGATCACGTGTGGTAACGCCGTGCTCAACATCAACCGCAATCGCTAGCCACATTAGATCAGAGAATTCCGATATATTGGTCATCGCCAAATATACTCTTCCGGTCTCCTCGACTCTGTCTTTTGATTTCTCTTGGTGGGAATGAAATATATTAGAAGGTGTTACTGGTAGAAGCGTTGTCAAACACTGAATACCTGTGACATCATCATTGGTGAACCCGACGTGATCTGGTACACCTAATTGCAACTGTGAGTCTGTTCCTTTTTGGGATTTTTATATATCATTGCCTTATTTTTTATTTTTTTTTAAACATTGTGATTTTTTTCGTGTTTTTTCTTGGATATATATATATTTTCCCCTCGTTCATTATCGTACTTCATACATCATCATGACTGAACAGACACCTAAAGTACTCAAACTTAAGACTTTGTCCCCACCTTCGTTTCAACTGATGCCTTTCTGGCCAGACAACATCGAAGCCTGGTTTTGCTACGCAGAAGACGACTTCTCCGAGCACGGCGTGATCGACACACGTGCACAATTCCTCGCAGTAGTCAAGGCACTACCGCGCGAATTCAACAGGTACGTAACACCTAGTATGTTTACTAGTGATGTTTCCGATCCTTACGAAATCTTAAAACGCTCGATTATTAAACGAGGAGACCTAACCGATCGACAAAGGTTAGATCAACTCTTCAATAACATCGACCTGCAACACGGTTCTGCGACGGACATGTTACAAAGGATGAGAGAGGTAATAGGCCTAAGAACTTTCGACGAAGGTCTATTCAAACAACTCTTCTTGTCAAAACTTCCCCAACAGATGCAAGCTGTGCTTGTCTCGTTCCACAACAACGCCTTAGACGAGCTAGCTGCATCTGCCGACCGCATTCTAGAAATTACGAAACCTTCTACTACCGAGGTATTTTCAGTCAAAGAAAAGCCTCACACGACTCAGAATGATATAACCGACTTATGTCACACACTCACGCGTTATCTTAGTCTTCGTACCGACCGTAAGAGATCGCGCACACCACGTAGAAGCATTTCTCGCAAGCGATCTGTCTCTAGACCACGAGAGACAGATAACCCCGACTGGTGCTGGTATCATAACCAGTATGGAAAGTTTTCCAGAAATTGCAGAAAACCCTGCAATTTTCCCAACACGAAACCGACTGATTCGAAAAACAATTCGGGAAACTTCCAGGCCGGCACGCGTTAACGGCAACCGTAGCCGGCGAACAAAGCCGTCCGTTATTCGTCACAGATGTGACAACGAGAGTTCGCTACCTCGTCGACATTGGCGCAAAAGTTAGCGTTCTCCCAGCGAATTCTGACGACCGACTTCACGAATCGGCTCTAAACTTACCGGCGGCAAACGGAAAACCGATCGCTAGGTATGGCAAAAGGTACGTTTACCTTAACGTGGGTTTACGCAAACCCACTCACTGGATCTTCGTTGTTGCAGATGTTTCTATACCAATCATTGGTATGGACCTTCTACAACACCATAATCTAATCATCAACACGCGCAAATGGAGGCTAGTAGACGGGAACACTAATTTGTCCGTTTGCGTAACTTCTTTTACTGGTTGTAGAGTATCCCCAGTCACAGTTAAACATATGATAGACCCACTCTATCAACCACTACTCGATAAGTATCCTGTAATACAACAAACTCAACCGAAACTACCGTGTGTAACCATCACATCACGACTACAGGACCACCTGTATTCTCTAAAGCACGACGACTAGCTCCTGAAAAGCTAAGGTTAGCGAAAAACGAATTCGATCACATGATGGACTTAGGAATCATACGACCGTCAAATAGCCCATATGCATCTCCGTTGCACATGGTCCCTAAAAAGGACAGCAACGATTGGCGTCCAACTGGTGACTATCGGCGATTGAACGCGAAAACCATTCCCGATCGTTACCCGTTGCCTCACATTCACGATTTGACAGCTACCTTGAAAGGTACAACTGTCTTTTCGAAAATCGACTTGGTTAAAGCGTATAACCAAATCCCTATGGCTACTGACGACATACCGAAAACAGCTATCATAACTCTTTTCGGACTCTATGAATTTTTGCGAATGCCCTTCGGTCTAAGAAACGCTGCTCAAACATTCCAAAGATTCATAGACGACGTTTTTCGAGGTCTCAACTTCGTACACGCGTATGTTGATGACTGCCTAATCGCAAGTCCGGATAGAGAATCACATCTCAAGCATCTGGATCTTGTTTTTGAACGACAACAAAAACATGGCATTACTGTGAACGTTCAGAAATGCCAAATCTGAACCGACTCATTAGACTTTCTAGGACACACTATCGATGCTCAAGGCATTCGACCTCTTAGGACCAAAGTGGCGGCCATTCTGGATTATCCAGAGCCGACCACGATCAAGCAATTACGCACGTTCAACGGCCTCGTAAGTTTCTATAGACGTTTCATACCCAAATGCGCATTACTTATGAAACCTCTGACCGACCAACTTCGTGGAAATGCGAAATCCATTAATTTGGACGACATCGCACGAAAACCATTCTCCGCAATTAAAGAATTTATCGCCAAAGCAACAATGCTCGCACACCAGGACACCGAAGCACCCATTAGTATCGCAGTAGACGCATCCAACATAGCAATCGGGGAGTATTACAACAATGGGTTAACAACTCCTGGCAACCTTTGGCATTTTCTCTAGACGGTTGCTAAACACTGAATCGAGGTACAGCACATTCGGTAGGGAGCTCCTAGTTATGTATTGTGCTGTACGGCGTTTTCAACACTACATCGAAGGCCGTAAATTCACCCTTTTACTGATCACAAACCTCTTACTTTCTCGTTAAGCTCCTCTTCAGACAAGTACTCACCTCGTGAGTCTCGACAACTGGACTACATTTCGCAGTTTACTTCAGACATTCAACACATCTCTGGAGCAAACAATGTAGTTGCAGACGCTTTATCTCGCATAACTTCCTTGAACAGTTTCCAAGGAATCGACCTTCTTAAACTCGCCTAGCTTCAAAAAGAAGACACTGATCTTCAGCACGAGTTATCGTCTACAGCACTCAAACTACGCATCAAAAAGATGGGAACAGGTAAGGAAACTCTACTTTGTGACACATCTACAGGTAGGGATCGCCCAATCGCGCCGAAACATTATCGACACAACGTCTTTAATACGTTGCACAAAGTTTCTCATCCAGGTGTTCGTGCAGCCATCAAGCTTAGAGCAGAACGGTTTTGCTGGCCTGGTACGAATGAAGACGTGAGGGATTAGATACGCCCCTGTGTAAGCTGCCAAAAATTTAAGGTTATCAGACACAATAAATGTCCCTTAGGCTCATTTAAAACTCCCGATGCTCGTTTCAACCATGTCCATCTGGATTTAGTAGGACCTTTACCAGATTCAAATGGATACTCTTATCTCTTAACCTGCGTAGACCGTTTCACTCGATGGCCAGAAGCAGTACATATCAGGGACATCACTGCTGAAACAGTGGCCCGCGCCTTCGTCGAACGATGGGTAGCAAACCTCGGCTGCCCTTCAACCATCACTACAGATCGCGGACGTCAGTTTGAGTCTGAACTTTTCCGTTGTCTGACCACACTTCTAGGAATCACTCGCTTCCGACCGACCGCCTACCACCCACAAAAAAACGAGTTGGTAGAACGCTTTCACCGACAACTGAAAGCTTCACTATCAGCTGCAAACGTTTCACAGTCGACCGACGATCTTCCACTCGTCTTACTAGGTATTCGAAATGCAGTGAAAGCTGACATTGGATACACTGCAGCTCAACGCGTTTATGGAACGACACTTCGACTTCCAGGAGAATTCGTGGATCCTTCATCCTCTTCAATGAACATGGATCTAACCTCCTACACGAACAGGCTTTCAAACGCAATGGGTTCAGTTAAACCTGCTTCCACTCGACCTCAATCAACTGATGTTTTCGTTCAACCTGACTTACGATATAGTACACACGTTTTCGTTCGTCGAGACTCGCATCGACGACTTTTCGAATCAGCATACGAAGGACCCTTCAAAGTTCTTCAACGTGAATCTAAGTACTATATGATCGATAAGAACGGAACCAACGATAGCATCAGCATCCATCGCTTAAAAGCAGCGTATTTAGAAGGAAATCCTATCTACGTCGATTTTCCTTCGATGCAATCGAACGACACGACTCCGACACTTACAATACCTCATCCGACAACCAACACACACGATGATACTTCGACAGTATCCGAAAATAAACTTAAAACGACGCGTTCTGGAAGAAGAGTTAGATTTCCAGAACATTTAAACGACTATTGCACGTAAGGCACTTCTCGACATTTTACATTATTTTAAAAAAAAACAATTTTAATATGCTTATATATTTTTATTTCTATTTAAAAAAACAAAACAAAAAAAACAATTTTTTAATGCTATTACGTGTTCATGAGTTTATTTTCCATTTTTTTTCCGCCGACATTGTGTTTTTACGCACATACGAGTGTATTTCGACATGCACTTACATTTTCTTTTTCTTTTCCAGGACGGCTGGAAAAGAACGATGACGTTTATGAGGATCCGAAATTTTCATTGTACATTTTCTTTTTTACTATGTTGTACCTCCGTCCCATATAGTAAGGAAAGACGACCAGACGCTGCTAAATTTAGTAAGCTATCAGAAGAGTGTTTACAAACGACAAACTCGTTGGGTTTAAACTTCTGGCTGGCCACGTCTTAGGGTCGTCACTGCCCCACTAGGGGGGGGAGTGATCTGTAGCGGTAAATAAATCCCTAAAATAAATAGCTCTGTAAGCTTTCGACATTGGATGCTGACCATATGTTTTAGTGGACTCACCTAGCTGAAGGCGCTCGGTCAGGCATCCGCACCAGATCACGTGTGGTAACGCCGTGCTCAACATCAACCGCAATCGCTAGCCACATTAGATCAGAGAATTCCGATATATTGGTCATCGCCAAATATACTCTTCCGGTCTCCTCGACTCTGTCTTTTGATTTCTCTTGGTGGGAATGAAATATATTAGAAGGTGTTACTGGTAGAAGCGTTGTCAAACACTGAATACCTGTGACATCATCAGTATTAATAATTTATAAAACTAGTTTAAAGCCAGCAGATATAAAGTTATGCTGACACTCGTTATAAGACCTGATAATTCACATATGAAGGCTTGTTATTTGTGCAAATAAATTTATCAGTGATGCATTTTACAATACATTTTTCGACGGTCAAGAATTTTTTAGTTGACTTAAATGTAGTTTAAGGGTGTATATGCGCTTTTCTTCCCCCTGACATGTTTAATTTTACTCTTGATTGTAGGATATTTGGGGGACATGTCAGTGCTGTAAATTTATCAACACATCTGGGTAATTTATGTCGTAAACATTTGGCGTTGATATTTCCAATTCCTTGTAGACAAATAGCAGATAATAACTAAACTAACGATGATGGAATATCATTATGAATATGGAAATGGATGTTTATACTTTACTCGTTGTTTAGGATGAGTCCTCGACTATGACAGGCAGTTATCACGTTACAAAAAGCTTACGCCATGAATGTAAGTTGCTCGCTTTATTTTTAACTCTATTGTGTAACTAGACAAATTCAGGAAAAGTAAATACCGCTTCGTCGTCACGGGTTTTTCGTGTCTTTGGGTACCCCTCGTTCTACTGACATAGGATAATAGACTGGCGGCGAGCATATCTTTATTTAGACCATGGAAACGCAAGGTTAACTTTTCAAACACAAAGATTTTCAACGTTCAACATAAAATAACAGGGGATATATTCCCCACAAAAAATAAGCCAGTGAATGAATACTTGAGTCATAATTTTCTGAGACTTACTTAAATATTCTTAACCACTCAACCTAAGTTGCTACAGAGTAACAGTTAACCTGTCGGACGTTCTCAGTTGTTATTGAATGACGTATAGCTGAAGGATGAAGAAAATTTGGGAGGATTTTTAAGATACGATCTGTTTCTGTTCAGCCAACTTCCAAACAAAAGCACAAATGGGAGTGGACCGAATCGAACTTAACGCGCAAACAAGCTTTTATAAGAGCTCGTAGGATTTATTAGTGCTACCTAATAATATTGCTAATCCTATAATTGTAGATTTGTCATGATGTAGCTACATAATCTATGAGATCTTACGTGGCAGTAACATCATTGTCTACACTGACTCATTTTATCATGACGATCAGCGAAATGACGTCTAGTATTTCTGACTAATACATTTGATCTGGGAACAGATTAATATATTTGATACAAAGCGTAAGATGCTATGAAGAATAACCGCGCCTGCATGAACGAAACATATAGTGCCATTTAGGTTAATTGTTCCCACATTCACCACTGATGATCTCATAATGTTACGTGTTTCATGTAAATTTCAGTCATCATACGCTCGGCTTCGGTGAATGTGTGATTAAGAACTAATGCCAATACAAGCCAATACCTTAAATTTACATTCCCTAGTTAAACTATGGCAAGGCCTCTGGATAACAGTTGCACATTAATGAAACCAAATCATTAGCCTACTCACTTCAAAATGTAATAACAGTGAAGCTGGCACAGGTATTCAGTGTTTGACAACGCTTTAACCAGTAACACCTAATATAACTCGTACCCACCAAGAGAAATCAAAAGACAGAATCGAGGAGATTGGAAGATATATTTGATGTGATATCAATACGTCGAGAATCGTCTGATCTAATCTAGCTAGCGAGCACGGCGTTCCTACTCGTGATTCGGCGCGGATGCATGACCGAGCGCCTTCAGCTAGGTGAGTCCATTAAAACATGTGGTCAGCATCCAATGTCGAAAGCTTACAGAGCTATTTATTTTGGGAGTTTATTTACCGCTACAGATCACTCCCTCCCAGTGGGGTAGTGATGACCCTAAGACGTGGCCAGCCAGAAGTTCAAACCCAACGAGTTTGTCGTTGGTAAACAGTCTTCTAAAAGCTTGCTAGATTTAGCAGCGTCTGGTCGTCTTTCCTTACTATAAGGGACTATGAAATACAATACAGTAAGAAAATAATGTACAATGAAAATTTTAGTTCCTCGTAAACCTCATCGTTCTTTTTATCGTCTTTTCCAGCCGTCCTGGAAAAGAAAAAAAATATGTAAGTGCATGTCGGAATAAACTCATACGCGCTTTAAGACACAAAATGAGCGAAAAAAAGTTAATAACGTAAAAGCGATTTTTACGAAATGTTTTTTTGTTTGTTTTTTAAAAATCTTTTTAATATACATATCAGCCAAATGGTAAATATATATAAATTTAAGCACATTAAAAATTTTTTATATTATATATAATGCCATGGAAAATCGAGATGAAACAAAATGTTAACTAGTGTCTTACGTGCAATAGTCATCCAAATGTTCTGGAAATCTAACTCTTCTTCCAGAACGCGTCGTTTTAAGTTTATTTTCAGACTGTCGAAGTATCATCGTGTTTGTTGGTTGTTGGATGAGGTATTATAAGTGTCAGAGTTGCATCGTTCGATTGTATCGAAGGAAAATCGGCGTAGATAGGGGTTCCTTCTAAATACGCTGCTTTGAGGCGATGGATGCTGATGCTATCGTTGGTTCCGTTCTTATCGATCATATAGTACTTCGGTTCGCGATGAAGAACTTTGAAGGGTCCTTCGTATGCTGATTCGAAAAGTCGTCGATGCGAGTCTCGACGAACGAAAACGTGTGTACTATATCGTAAGTCAGGTTGAACGAAAACATCAGTTGATTGAGGTCGAGTGGAAGCAGGTTTAACTGAACCCATTGCGTTTGAAAGCCTGTTCGTGTAGGAGGTTAGATCCATGTTCATTGAAGAGGATGAAGGATCCACGAATTCTCCTGGAAGTCGAAGTGTCGTTCCATAAACGCGTTGAGCTGCAGTGTATCCAATGTCAGCTTTCACTGCATTTCGAATACCTAGTAAGACGAGTGGAAGATCGTCGGTCGACTGTGAAACGTTTGCAGCTGATAGTGAAGCTTTCAGTTGTCGGTGAAAGCGTTCTACCAACTCGTTTTTTTGTGGGTGGTAGGCGGTCGGTCGGAAGCGAGTGATTCCTAGAAGTGTGGTCAGACAACGGAAAAGTTCAGATTCAAACTGTTAGGGTTGAAGCTTCACGAGTTCACTCAATCTGCGAACGAGAACAAGACTCAGTGACCAAAGACCAGTAATCTAGCTATTGATGCGTCCCATCCCCGCTACCTAAAATGAGAAGTCCAAGCTTGTTATGGAAAATATAATCTGCAAACAGCCAGAAAACGAGCGAACCCGTAGACACAATTTAAAACGTATAAACACAAATATATTTAATCGATAAGATGAAATTACGAAATATAAGTTTTGGGGATCTATCGTCCCCAACACTCCTCCCCTTTTTAATAGCGTACTTTCCCGGGGTCGACTTGCATCCTGACTGTAGTTCGCCGCTGACGGATAGGCCACCTTCTGAGACGGAGACCAGCTTGCTGTTAAGCTTCTTATGGTGGGACTGCAGGTAAGTTGAAAGTATCAAGCAAGATGTCGAGGGGAAGATTTACTCCTGTTGATGGATGGTCTGAGGCTATCCGCTTCCGTAGTTGGTTTTGGTGTCTAGTCCACGTGTTCCTTCTCACCTTTACCTCGTACATAACTTGGCCTAGTCTTCCAACCACACGTGCTTCGATCAAAAGACCATGATTTGCTCTGTAGTCTCGAGCGAACACCGGGTATCCAACCTCGTACGCTGGCAGCTTCTGAGATGGTGGTGGTGTGGATCTTGGGTACATGAGACTGTGGATCGTCTTCAATTTCCTTCCCACCAGGATCTCTGCCGGGGACTTCTGCTGTGGTAGCATATCACTAGGTGTTGTTCGGTAAACAAACAAGAAATTCTGCAGTGTTTCTACTGGTGTCCCCTCCCCTTTCGACTTTGTTAGAGCTCTCTTGAATGTATTCACAAATCTTTCTGCCTGGCCATTTGACTGTGGGTGGTACGGTTGAGAGCGGAAATGCTTGATCGAGAGGCGTTTGCAAAATTCTTGAAATTGACTTGAGGCGAATTGCGAACCGTTGTCGGATACGATTATATCCGGCAATCCGTTGCGGGAGAACACCTCTGTCAAAAGTTGCATCGTTTGGGTTGTCGTTGGTGGCATTACGGGAACGATTTCTGGCCATTTCGAAAAGGCGTCAACAGCGACTATATAGGTGATTCCACTAATTGGTCCTGCGAAATCAACATGTATCCTGGACCAGGGATACTCAGGCTGTGGCCGTGGGACTGGCAGTACTTTCGCGTTACACTTAGCTGCTTGATGACATTGTGTGCACTTGCCTACTAAATCCACAATATGTTGGTCCATGAGGGGCCAATAAGCATAGCTTCTGGCGATGAATTTCATTCGTTTTATACCAGGATGACCAGTGTGGAATTGCTTCAGCACCTTTTATCTTAGGGACTCTGGCATCACTACTCTATCTCCAAACATCAAGCATTCGTTTACGACGCATAATGAGTCCCGACGGTGGTAAAGCTGCTTCAAGTCACCATCGAGTCCAGTTGGCGGCCGGCCATTGGTGACGTATTTCTTCGCTCTCTTTATGATGGAGTCGTTCTTGGATGCAGATTGTATTTCAGCTGCTGAGACTAGCAAAGCACGAATAGCGGTTGTCAGGTAACACTGCGCGTGGTCCTCTGTCATTAGGGAGGCACTAACTGCATCTTCGCCGGCCGTATGGTGTTCTCTGGTTGAAAACTCCATCAGTAGTTCTTTCGAATACGCTTCAGGTTCATGAGGTTGTTTCACCAGACGGCATATGGAGCTTATCGGGACGTCAGCTAAATGTAGGCGGTCAAACCAGTCTAACCCAAGTAGATTAAGATCAGATGGTATGATGTAACATACTCCGGTAAACTTCGAATCGTGAAAAGACACTTTATAATCTAGTTGTCCCAACAAATGTAGGTAATTACCACATGCGGTTCGAGGTTTCTGTGTTGTTGGGACCATGCGTCATCTTCCCATTCTGATCCAATGTTTTCGTGACAGAATTGTTACATCAGATGCGGTGTCTATTTGCAATCTAAACGGGTGCCCATTAATATTAAGGGTAATATATTTCCTCTCAACTGGGGTTGAGTTCTCACAGCTTGCTATTAGACTCAACGAATTCGTGTTGGACCTAGATGTAGGCTTTCTGGTACCTTTAGAGCTGCTCGGCTTCTTTTTTCGGAAAAAACCATCTTTATGACCCACCGCTTTACATTTCCTGCACTGATGTCGTTTATATGGACAGTATCGAACAAAATGCTATGCACCGCAGTGCCAGCATGTGGCAGGAGGATTTGTTTTTGTCTGTTGACCTGAACTAGATGTCGCTGGAGCAGATTTATGAGAGTTGGGTGGTTCTTGGACCGAATGAATTTCGGCACGATCTGAACCACCACGCTGGACCATCGTAGTATCACGCTGTAGACTGATTAGACTTTGATATTCGTTTGCAATATCATTAAGAGTTAGTTTTTGGGTCTTGGTCGAATCGACTTAGCAAACGTGTTCTAATGTCACTGAACTTCTGCGATTGAAGGCTGCAGATGAGAATGAGTGCTTTAAATAGGTCTTCAGTAAACGACTACAACCGGAAGCGTTCACATTCTCGGCTGACGATACCCACATGTTTGGGAAAGTCATCATCTTCGTTCATAGTGAGCTTCAAACATCGGTAACGCGCATTGAATAGTGAAGAGTTGTCTCCGCATTGTTGGCTCAATGACTGGATAGTGTCCGAGAATGAGCGATCGCGTGGGTTTAGAGGCAGAATTAGGCTGCGATACCTGTCTAGTTCACTAGGACCCAACTTTCGAAGCAGCAAGCGGACCTTCCAAGCATCATCCTGATTAGCAAAGTCGAATTTGAATAAGTCTTCGTAACGTCGAAACCACATATCAAACGTGACATTGGATTTTGGATCGTAATGAAACTCGGAGATACTGTTAGCAATACCATCAACTGATGGTGCAGTAGTAGTAGGATTAGAACTGCTTGGTTGAGAATTAGACGTAAGCTTTGCATCTGCTAACATTTGAATCAGTTTCATCTGCTGCTCGAGTAATAATTCAAGTTTAGAAGGATCCATGTTTCCGAAACGACCGTCGCCAAATTGTTAGGTTTGAAGCTTCACGAGTTCACTCAATCTGCGAACGAGAACAAGACTCAGTGACCAAAGACCAGTAATCTAGCTATTGATGCGTCCCATCCCCGCTACCTAAAATGAGAAGTCCAAGCTTGTTATGGAAAATATAATCTGCAAACAGCCAGAAAACGAGCGAACCCGTAGACACAATTTAAAACGTATAAACACAAATATATTTAATCGATAAGATGAAATTACGAAATATAAGTTTTGGGGATCTATCGTCCCCAACACAAACTGACGTTCGCAGTGATGGTTGAAGGGCAGCCGAAGTTTGCTACCCATCGTTCGACGAAGGCGCGGGCCACTGTTTCAGCAGTGATGTCCCTGATATGTACTGCTTCTGGCCATCGAGTGAAACGGTCTACGCAGGTTAAGAGATAAGAGTATCCATTTGAATCTGGTAAAGGTCCTACTAAATCCAGATGGACATGGTTGAAACGAGCATCGGGAGTTTTAAATGAGCCTAAGGGACATTTATTGTGTCTGATAACCTTAAATTTTTGGCAGCTTACACAGGGGCGTATCTAATCCCTCACGTCTTCATTCGTACCAGGCCAGCAAAACCGTTCTGCTCTAAGCTTGATGGCTGCACGAACACCTGGATGAGAAACTTTGTGCAACGTATTAAAGACGTTGTGTCGATAATGTTTCGGCGCGATTGGGCGATCCCTACCTGTAGATGTGTCACAAAGTAGAGTTTCCTTACCTGTTCCCATCTGTCTGATGCATAGCTTGAGTGCTGTAGACGATAACTCGTGCTGAAGATCAGTGTCTTCTTTTTGAAGCTAGGCGAGTTTAAGAAGGTCGATTCCTTGGAAACTGTTCAAGGAAGTTATGCGAGACAAGGCGACTGCGATTACATTGTTTGCTCCAGAGATGTGTTGAATGTCTGAAGTAAACTGCGAAATGTAGTCCAGTTGTCGAGACTCACGAGGTGAGTACTTGTCTGAAGAGGAGCTTAACGAGAAAGTAAGAGGTTTGTGATCAGTAAAATGGGTGAATTTACGGCCTTCGATGTAGTGTTGAAAACGCCGTACAGCACAATACATAACTAGGAGCTCCCTACCGAATGTGCTGTACCTCGATTCAGTGTTTAGCAACCGTCTAGAGAAAAATGCCAAAGGTTGCCAGGAGTTGTTAACCCATTGTTGTAATACTCCCCCGATTGCTATGTTGGATGCGTCTACTGCGATACTAATGGGTGCTTCGGTGTCCTGGTGTGCGAGCATTGTTGCTTTGGCGATAAATTCTTTAATTGCGGAGAATGGTTTTCGTGCGATGTCGTCCAGATTGATGGATTTCGCATTTCCATGAAGTTGGTCGGTCAGAGGTTTCATAAGTAATGCGCATTTGGGTATGAAACGTCTATAGAAACTTACGAGGCCGTTGAACGTGCGTAATTGCTTGATCGTGGTCGGCTCTGGATAATCCAGAATGGCCGCCACTTTCGTCCTAAGAGGTCGAATTCCTTGAGCATCGATAGTGTGTCCTAGAAAGTCTAATGAGTCGGTTCAGATTTGGCATTTCTGAACGTTCACAGTAATGCCATGTTTTTGTTGTCGTTCAAAAACAAGATCCAGATGCTTGAGATGTGTTTCTCTGTCCGGACTTGCGATTAGACAGTCATCAACATACGCGTGTACGAAGTTGAGACCTCGAAAAACGTCGTCTATGAATCTTTGGAATGTTTGAGCAGCGTTTCTTAGACCGAAGGGCATTCGCAAAAATTCATAGAGTCCGAAAAGAGTTATGATAGCTGTTTTCGGTATGTCGTCAGTAGCCATAGGGATTTGGTTATACGCTTTAACCAAGTCGATTTTCGAAAAGACAGTTGTACCTTTCAAGGTATCTGTCAAATCGTGAATGTGAGGCAACGGGTAACGATCGGGAATGGTTTTCGCGTTCAATCGCCGATAGTCACCAGTTGGACGCCAATCGTTGCTGTCCTTTTTAGGGACCATGTGCAACGGAGATGCATATGGGCTATTTGACGGTCGTATGATTCCTAAGTCCATCATGTGATCGAATTCGTTTTTCGCTAACCTTAGCTTTTCAGGAGCTAGTCGTCGTGCTTTAGAGAATACAGGTGGTCCTGTAGTCGTGATGTGATGGTTATACACGGTAGTTTCGGTTGAGTTTGTTGTATTACAGGATACTTATCGAGTAGTGGTTGATAGAGTGGGTCTATCATATGTTTAACTGTGACTGGGGATACTCTACAACCAGTAAAAGAAGTTACGCAAACGGACAAATTAGTGTTCCCGTCTACTAGCCTCCGTTTGCGCGTATCGATGATCAGATTGTGGTGTTGTAGAAGGTCCATACCAATGATTGGTATAGAAACATCTGCAACAACGAAGATCCAGTGAGTGGGTTTGCGTAAACCCACGTTCAGGTAAACGTACCTTTTGCCATACCTAGCGATAGGTTTTTCCGTTTGCCGCCGGTAAGTTTAGAGCCGATTCGTGAAGTCGGTCGTCAGAATTCGCTGGGAGAACGCTAACTTTTGCGCCAATGTCGACGAGGTAGCGAAATCTCGTTGTCACATCTGTGACGTATAACAGACGGCTATGTTTGCCAGCTACGGTTGCCGTTAACGCGTGCCGGCTTGGAAGTATCCCGAGTTGTTTTTCGAGTCGGTCGGTTTTGAGTTGGGAAAATTGCAGGGTTTTCTGCAATTTCTGGAAGACTTTCCATACAGGTTATGATACCAGCACCAGTCTGGGTCATCCGTCTCTCGTGGTCTAGAGACAGATCGCTTACGTGAAGTGCTTCTACGTGGTGTGTGTGATCGCTTATGGTCGTTACGAAGATTAAGATAACGCGTGAGTGTATGACATAAATCTGTTATGTCATTCTGGGTCGTTTGAGTCTTTTCTTTGACTGAAAAAACTTCGGTATTAGAAGATTTTGTGATTTCTAGAATGCGGTCGGCAGATGCAGCTAGCTCGTCTAAGGCGTTGTTGTGGAACGAGACAAGCACAGCTTGCATCTGTTGGGGAAGTTTTGACAAGAAGAGTTGTTTGAATAGACCTTCGTCGAAAGTTCTTAGGCCTATTACCTCTCTCATCCTTTGTAACATGTCCGTCGCAGAACCGTGTTGCAGGTCGATGTTATTGAAGAGTTGATCTAACCTTTGTCGATCGGTTAGGTCTCCTCGTTTAATAATCGAGCGTTTTAAGATTTCGTAAGGATCGGAAACATCACTAGTAAACATACTAGGTGTTACGTACCTGTTGAATTCGCGCGGTAGTGCCTTGACTACTGCGAGGAATTGTGCACGTGTGTCGATCACACCGTGCTCAGAGAAGTCGGCCTCTGCGTAGCAAAACCAGGCTTCGATGTTGTCTGGCCAGAAAGGCATCAGTTGAAACGAAGGTGGGGACAAAGTCTTAAGCTTAAGTACTTTGGGTGTCTGTTCAGTCATGATGAAATATGAAGTACGCTAATGAACGAGGGGAAAAATTTATATCCAAAAAGCACGAAAAAATATCACAATGTATAAAAAAATTAAGATAAGGCAATGATACGTAGAATCTCAAAAAAAAACAGACTCTCAGTTTACGATTTGGTGTACCAGATCACGTTAGGCTCACCAGTGAAGATGACACAGGTATTCAGTGTTTGACCAGTAACACCTAACATAACTCGTACCCACCAAGAGAAATCAAAAGACAGAATCGAGGAGATTGGAAGATATATTTGATGTGATATCAATACGTCGAGAATCGTCTGATCTAATCTAGCTAGCGAGCACGGCGTTCCTACTCGTGATTCGGCGCGGATGCATGACCGAGCGCCTTCAGCTAGGTGAGTCCATTAAAACATGTGGTCAGCATCCAATGTCGAAAGCTTACAGAGCTATTTATTTTGGGAATTTATTTACCGCTACAACAGCTTACAGTCCAAGAAATCTGTGAATCGGTAGGGAAAGTTTAATCCCGCGTTTTATGAAGTCGATCATGAATATGTGTCCGGAAATCAGAATGTATATTATATTCTTCGTGTGTCTTGAAATTCAATACATGATATGTCAACTTGTTTAAGGAGTTTCACAAGAATATGCACCACTGTCCAGGTGATGTTCATCAGCTAGTCATCAATCAATCTGTTGTGCTTTTGCGAAGTACCTTTTATTTCTATGTAATGCAGTTGAAAACAATATGGAGGTACTACCACTATGGATGAAGTCGGATGAAGTATTTCAACACATATTAGAACATCTTGCTACATCTATGTTTAGTGGTGTCTTCATGATAGATGTCTATGGAGGAAATGCAAGCTTTGCCAGTTTAGTGAGATTTCCACTAGCGCGCGCTGTTTCTGAAATAAGAGGAATGGTTACATGTGTCCGGATAGATCAAGGTTTAACAAATATAAGCTGTCAAACTATTGGCCGTCATACGTGACTCATCAGAATATCCAGACGCTAGTTACACAGTTAATCGTAGGGAAAGAGCAGGCTATGATGGATGTTCTGATAGGTCGTCGTTTGTATGAAAAGATGGGATCTATAAATGGTGAAGACTTTTCGCAAAGTAATTATGGTTTTGTCAGTAGAGTTAAGTTATTCACTATCAAATATATTATAACTACGAAAACCTGATAAACACGTTTTCAATATTTCTTTAGATCCAACGCAAGTGACATGCCCTGATATATCGAGAAAATTAGTTGAACTATGGATAAACTTGTCCCATAAGATGCTAAAAGTTACGACGAACACCATTATCACTGAAACGAACGTATTCATTGAGCGTTTTTAAGGTAACCTTTTAGACAATTAGCAACGATGATGCGCCTTAGGCTGTCTTGGAATTGAAGGCAGCGGGATAAAAACTATTTCTACTTTATTTATGCTCCATATTTCTTCAAACTACTTTCCACCTAACTCTTCTTGCGAATCTTCAGTGTTCAGTGGAATTGTTTTACCTCGTATTTCATCTTAAATTTCAGAGTGCTTAAGCGAATTCTGCTAGAGGTAGTTTAGTAAATACGAAGACGCTACGGACCTAAATATCTGGTATATAATACATATTTCTGGCTGTTGTACGCCTCGTCTGTGTATTATTTTCAGTGCAATACGATGGTCTTAAACTAAAAGTTTATCCTTATTTAGAGGACAACAAAGTAAGAGTATAGGTTTGCAATGATGAAAGCCAACTCGTAGCGTGGTTAAGAGCTAAATTTTTGTACTTTCATGCACAATAGGAATTCGATCGCAGCGCGGAAGCAAACCAAAGATTAAATTCTAATAATTTAAACAATCTTGATTTTTTACGGCGAATACAAACAAAAAGTGTACAATAACACAAGACACAATACAAAACTGTTGCAGCAGCCCTTTACTAAAATGCTGATATAAATAGTGATTTTTGTACTCTAAAACTTATTGAATATCAGTCTGAAAAAAGATATGGTAAAATCACTGTTAGGCGTCAACTGTTTATGAATCAGTAATATGTTAATCGTGAATAACAATATTATTGGTGACATGTTTACAATACTCTTCGGGTAATAGTAGTAAGTGAAAATAGTAAGGTTTTCTGTATATCAGCTTAATGGTATATAGAAACATGTGACTCAGTCTTATGGAATATTCAGGATATTACATTGCTTTTCTAAAGAACACCGGACTGATATCTTCACAACACTTATTTACGAACAAGCTATTCGTGAATAATACTAGTATTTGAGATTCAAGATAAACTATTAAAACAGCATACTGACGAGTGATTATATTAAGTAAGATGATACGTTCGACGACAATGATAAATTTGATGTGAGATCAGTGATGTATGTGTATAACAGATTCATGAGTCATAAGGAAAGAATGTGATATAATAATAAACAATACCAAAATCAACAAAATAAAAATGTTCAAGCTTCCGCAAGTTGAGAAAGAAGACAAGTGGAACTTGTCGTATGTGAAACATAAGGAACATGGAAACAAGTTTTTCTGAGCTTACGTACTCACGAACAAAGTAAACATGAGTTATGAAAGTGATGGCTATCTTCATGAGCTTTGTGACGATAATAAAACTACATGTGTTTGTTTTATGTGAGGACTGAGCATGCCATATGATCATAACAGTCTCTTGAAAACTTTTCGAACAAATGACATTTCCGCCAGGTTTAGTTGTTCTTTCCAACTCGGCAGTAGACTCTGTAATAGGTGGTGTAAACTATCCAACTTCTTGTGCGGGTTACTCTGGTGGTTGGGATGTTGTAATCTTGTTGACATTATCTTTGTTCACGGCTATGAAGCCAGGGTTGATCCTGTTTGTTCTGATAGCGTTCTGTTCCCCGTGTTTATAGACTTTAAGAGCTTTCTTTTATAAAACACGGGTGCACAGAGTAGAAATAAACTCACAAGCTTTAAAACCGATTCCTATAGCTGATGCCGTCACTTAGCTTGGTGTGCTAGTTCTAATATTCCTTACAATATCTTCCAATGATTCATGCAATTACATAAAAGACTATAAATCTTTTCTTTATGATGATGACCTCAAATTATCAGATATCCTTCTTCTTAAAACATGAATATTACTATTAAGTCTTCCTTACTTGGCTAAGTTTTCTTCTAATTCCTGGTATTATTTAGACGTTTCGCTCAGTAAGTACCCAGATTAGAACACGGTTTGGACAGGAACGTAATTATTTTCCAAAACAAAACAAGTTAACTAGTTTGATGCAATAGGAAAAATATTAGTATATTTATAGTTTTTATACAAGAAGATTCCATAGGGTTCATCACTTATCCACTAGCATCAATAGAATAAAAATTGCCCGGCAAAATAGTCTTCAACGTAATTGTTTATGGAACTCGATTTAATCCTGTGTAACAATTCCCTCCTGGGCAAATTTGCAATGTCTGTTGTTAGAGTCTACTTCCATCCGATTAACTGGTCTGAGTTTATGATTAGTTCAGTCTCTGGGATATAAGGAATCGGCATCATTCCAGCAACCGGTGAGTCACAAAACTGAATTTATAGCTGATCTATGAAATTGCATTTTGCAGTCTGTTTTGTAGTTCACGTTTGAAATCTCTGAATTTCTGGTCCTTGTACCCCGATATTCTATGGAATTTATTTATTTCTCTCACTGAATTCAAAACTGGTGCATCGCAAATTACTGGGCAACGACTACTTAATAGTTTCACATGGCAATGAAATTAGCTTGTTTGGGAAAGCGAAGTCTTTGAGCGATCAATATAGATGCCTGCTAACGAATGTGAGGAAACAAGCCAAAATATTATCATTAATGTTTTTCTTGTCATGCACCAGATGTCGAATCCGTTTACGTAGTCCTCAGGGACTTCCCTACATACGGACTTTAGCATAACATGATGTTGATTGCTCCTCAGGGCTATCTCACTAGTAATATACTAGTCAAGATTAGATAGGCATTCAGGTCAGGTAGAAAACAGTGAAAGTATTGATTTTATAGTTCAAAATAAGTGTGAAATAATGCAAAAAAGTTGTTCATCGCACCAACCCTACTGTAACACAACAGGCCATCATGAAATAATATAAAAAATTAACATTTGATTACCATCCTCCAGCAGCTCAGTTGTCTAGAGAATGACAAAATAGTTTTATCAACCCTTAAATATCTGTCTTTCAGATGTTACTGAGTTGTAACAAACGCATCATTAGAGACAGCAAGTGCATCACAGCCCTATGAGACTAGTGGATTTCGAAACTTCAGGCACCATAATGATAAGTTTACATGGTCTTAGGGGACGATAATTGTTTTTGACCAGTCAATCTTTCTTATTCTGACTACCTGAAGATGAACAGGTTGTAATTGGCCAGCTGAAAAACTCACTTTTGGGTGGCTTGACATTCTGAACAAACAACAACTGGATACTAGTTTCAATTGTTTACACTCCCTACTTAGTCAATTAGGCCATCTTGTCATCGATAGCATACAATTTCGGGAACATATTGTTTCTTCCGACTAGAAATATCTTTATCTTTAATCTACCATATTGTAAGATGCAAATTTTTAAGCCCTAATATATTTAGAGATGAATACTCGACAGCTTTGCGCTTTCAAACCAATTAAAAGATAAAACTTGAAGTAATTCCTCAACCAAATAAAAAATTTATGTATGTAATTACAAATCTTTCGGGAAACTTTTTTTAAAAAATTATGGGACGCAAAATCGTTACGGACCTTCTATGGTAAGACTTCCTGAAGTACTAGAACAAATATATGGATTCCGGAGCGAGAGAGAGAGAGTGGGGCCAAACGCCCTTGTTAATAGAACCCCTAGACACTTCTAAAAAAGGCTTTTAACAAATGTCCTTTCGTTCTGTACACCGGTATCTGTTGTCGGCCATACGATGCTAAAATAAGGCTCAATTCTTGGTCAGTAATTGCGAAATAGCATACGCTTCTCGAGTTATCAAATATGTACAGTAAACAGCCACCATTACTTGCTACAATTGTCGTTAACAGGTGTGGACCATCAGATTTACATATATAAGTGCCATGTCTCTAACAGAACTCCTGGCTTTTCTGAAGTCCTTACACAGGTGTACTGACAATATCACTAACCTAAAACTGACTTTTCGCCACCAAGGTGTCATTATAGTGGAAAATGCTTTGGGGAAATTCTATGATAATACATCGATCATTATAGTCATATGATCCGGTAAAGTTCATTTTGTTGATCTCTGATTTGCGGTTTCACTGTGGTATTATTTATTCACCAGACTGAAGCTCTGATTATCTGTATTATCCCGATCTGCAGAAGATAAAGCTTCTCATAAGCACTATAATGAAATGAAAAAAGCTTTCTAGATATGCTATAGCAGTTTGGGGAGGAATTTTGTTCAAAGAGATACTCATCGACAGTCACTTGATCAGTGGTGTCTCTCATGTTGAAAAAGTTTCCCGTTACCGGGTCACCACACAGTTTGATATTGAGGAAATTTTTTGCAACTGTTCATGAAACCATGGTTATGAAATCTTTTGTCAGCCTTAAGATGATGGAACAATCTAACAGTTCCATTTGTGCCAACTACAGTGGAGAACGTTGTGTGATAAAATCTGACCAACATTCATTGTGTTATAATTCCTATAAACCTAGTAGATTATTGATAAGGAGAAAGATGGCTGTGATAGAGCGGGAGGAGTTTACTTGTTCTTATTCCGGATTAGACAAGACAATATTGCTGTACACACTAACCTGTGCCTTGAATGAGCTGCGGATTACCAAAGTAACGACGATATCTGATATGCATATTTAGCTGATAAGTCTTATTGGAATCTGAGGGTTTTGCATCGAAATTTCGAGTAACTTCCGAGAATTATTAATGGACTAATAATATATATATTCTTATTGTATAACTATTCAGTAACTAGATTATGTATATTTATATTCATCTTATTATAAGCTTTGTTTTGACCTATAGATTATTATGATACCATTTACTATTCTTAAATTATACTCAGTTTGTTAATTACAGTCTCCCACGTTCACAGCCACTTTTTGGCTTGATCTTGTACAAATGTTATTTCCTATTTTAATGGTGTGATGTGGTTCGTTTGGCTTGTATATAAACCAAGTATGTTTGAAATAAGTTATACGCATAGTGAAAGCTGGTATTGGTGTTCTGGACTCAGTTGGAAGGACTAGGAGGACAAGGGACCAATAAGGGCACTGGGTGTTCATACCGTTCGAACGTCATTGGTCTGGCGCAGTACTAAGATTGTATAAATCGTATTTCGATTGGAGAATAAACCACGTGATAAACAGCCGGGCTTCAAGTCACAACGGGCAGTATAAGGACTTACCCAAGAAGCTCATCTGTAGGTAATTACTACGTACAATGTAGAAAACTAATTTTATCTAAACCTAACCGTCTAACTGAACTATTAAATAAATATACATTCATATGTTTACCTGTCTACTGAATGACTTCCTCCCTGTTTCCAATTACATGTTCATTCACTTGTTTAGCTATCGTCCTCAAATTTGTTTGTAATTCGAAATACACAATCACAAATATCTTTAGACTTGACCTTTGAGCTTACGCCCTCCGAAAAAAGATTGATCAGCAGTCTTCTGATCAGTAATAATTCTAAATACATGCGGGACGTGTAACTGTTTTACTTAATAGTTGCCCAGTCCTTTCTAGTGTAGTGTTCAGCCAACTCCATAAAATAATATTGTACAAACTGTACAAAACTATTTTAAAATCAACAACCAGAACATTTATGAGTAACTTGACTGCAAAACAATTACTTTTTGTTTTAGATCAAAAAATGATCAAAAAATAGTTAAGTATAAGACAAATAAATATAGTCTGTACAGAATATTTCAACATCACGCTTATCTCGCTAACTAACCAGAATATATCATCAACAAAATTGCATGCTACAAATTGTTTTTGTTCATTTGTCTAGTTAAACGAAGGTTTGATAAGTGGTTGTTTGTGTTAATTGACAATATACAGTTATGGTTGATCTCGGATCCAGACATTTCAGCTGATAATGATGATAATACTGATGATGACAACGATGAGTTAGTATCAGTCCGTAGACATTGTTTCATACAATGTCATATATACTGATTGTGGAATTAAATCGTTGTCCTGTATTGATCCTGACTTAGATAACACTGCCTCAGTTGTTGGGTTTTTATCAGATACTAAGGATGGTCTAACTGGCGATTTCATCAAATGTTGCAATTGTGGGTGGAAATTGTTTTTAAGCCTTAAGAAATTATTGTCTTCATAATTTTTTTCATTTATCAGATGAGTCAACGATTGTAATTCATTTTCATCTAGAGATTGAGAACTATCTGAGTAATTTGTCTGATTTATAATATTCCAGGTTTCTTTTCCCTAAATTTATATATGAACGAAAAGAACGCATGAAAATACAGGTAGGTACATCACTGTACAAAAGCATGCAATAATATCTATGAATAATAAGTTATCGATGAAAACTCCAGCAATCACAGCAATGTTCAAAACTTTGGTATAAGTGATGAATTAATGCCATTGTCCTAATTACTTTACAATCCATATTTTTCCCGCTATTTGATAAAACCATTTAGCATCTCATGTAGAACCATTACTTAACGAGACAAAGTTCGTGTTTATCAAACGAATTTAGATACTTCAAGAAAATTAGTAATAATATATCACCAATTTATTCATGTTGATGAAATTTGTTATTTTAATTCATATTAGTTACTTAAATGTTAACTTTTTATTCGACAGTTCTGTCATTCCAAATGCCAAGATAGCATATCATGAATAACTGCCAGTATTCTTCATCTTTTTCAACACGTATTTTAGTGAATAACTAGCTCTATAACATACTTTTATCACTGAAATGTGGTCGCTTAAAATTAACGTGTTTATTTTTTTAATATACATTAATTTCATTTGTAAGTGAGGATACGAAAAGTAAATATTAATTCTCACAAAAACAAATTACAATATTATTTCATTCAGTATTGTCGAATATAAGTTGTTCTTCGACTGTCTAAAGAGCTGACTTTCGTCCACTATATAGTAACTTTACTCATCGTCAAACGCAGATGTTCTCACTTCTACACATAAAACAATTCTTTCTTGCGATGATTCACATTTGAATCTGTCTATAATCAAAGTGTCTGGTGATGATTGAAAAGCTCAGTAAACATGCTTTTATGTAATTAATGTGATACTCATCTAGTGTAAGTTGTGATTAGACTATGAATGTGAAAAGGCAGACTCTCAGCTTGCTAGCCATTAAATATGTGATTTCCTTCCTATAATTGGTTCCCACTCTAGACTCTGAATGTAAACTGTCTACAACTGTGTTAAATAATATAATAATACAATCTGGTTCTTTATTTTCAGTCTTGAATCGCGTATTTGGTATTACGTGATCCAGACTATGTATAGCTAATTGATCGAATATCTACTTCAGTCGTGGTAAAGTCTCAGTCACCGATCGTATAATGATGGAATATCGTGACAAACAAAAATATTTCTATCCTGTCGATATATAACAACGTAGTTAATTTTAACCACTTAAGGAGTAAATTGTTAGGTAAAATATGTAAATATCGTTACGAGAAAAATAGTCAGTACTTAGGATTTCAGTTTTTAGAAGTTCTATGACGTAGAAAGCTGAAATACCTACGAACATCTCAATACTTTTCTTTTCTTCCCCACAAATACAAAAATTTGAAAATAACCAAACTAGCTTTATTTATTCCTCGGCCACTAGGGCTACTAGTGGCTCAGAGGTCAATTACAACCAAATTATAACCGACTACTATTTTCTTCATTTACATTCATAGGCAAAGCCTAATCATCTTCAAGACGAATCCTGAAGTTCTAGTCGGAGGTCTTAACCAGTGAATTTCAACAATATAAGAAGTCCCGAAGTTCCCATGAATTAGAACAGCATATATAAGTGAACATTATTGTTTCCAATTAGATCCTCATTAGGCTTTACTTTAATATACAAGAATATTTATATGCGCAAATGAAATTATTCAACCAATCAAGGCAGATTATGAGTCAGGGATAACTGAGAAATAGATCGCATAAATAAATATAAGCAAAATGTACAAATTGATAGTGTAATGACAAGTGTACCAGTTAATAATAATAAACGCTTGAATCAATGCTTCATAATCGGAAGTAGGTCAAGGACTTGAATAAGTAAAAACTGAAATAACATTGATTAAGAATTATAAAATTACGTAATAAAAAAGTGATCAGATAATTAGACAGTGGTGTGATAACTTCATATATGCATATAAATAATATTGTTTGCCTATATATGTTCTAATTTCAATATTGCTGTGAGACGGGTGTTCCTAATGACATTATATTTCGGTCATGCTATTATGAATCAGAGGTGTAAAGTCATGTACTCGCCATGAAACCTGAATATATTGAAGTTGATACCATTAAAATTTACATGTGTGTCTATTGATGCGATCGAATAAAATAGCTATCTTGTGTTTCTTGGTCTCCAACACCTCTCCAGTTACTATCAGCTAGTGACGAAAACTATTTTCAAATTAAGTTAAGATCCGGAAACTGTTTAACTAAATTAAATGTGAATTGTTTTATATGCTAAGTTTTCTATAATTTCGTTCATGAGTTGTATTTATCGTAAAATTTTACAGTATATGACCAATAATTAATATTTGTGTAGAAAACATTCATACCACAAGCATCGGACATGATATTGCTGAACAGCAATAAATTACATTACATAACGGGCTTTGTGGATGAGACATTTTTTTAAAATTAGTCTAGTTTAAGACAACAAAGACATTAACTCTTAGTTTCTGTCTTAATGCCACTTGTTAGTAATGTTTGTCTACCATCTATCGAAAAAGTTAATGTTTACCCAGATATTTGGATTTTGTTCATTGAATAGTAATCAGAAATATTACCAATGAAATTTATAGGGTGATTATTATACTTTGAAGAACTAAACTATGTAATTTAAATGCTCTTAGATATCAACCAAATGATACATTGTTTAAACCTCAATTATATTTGGATCCTGTTAAGCAAGTCTAGATATATGGTGGTGCGTAAGATTCAAAAAAACATCTTTATAAAAGTTTACGTTCATTATCTCGGTAAATATTAAAATGGCCCTAACAGTTTTATTCAGTTACTCAGCTAACCGTTAAGATTTGAAATGCCATTTCAAAAGTCATTTAAATGAATACTGATCATTTACTGACTACGATAGTTATATGGTTTGATTATCATGTTTATATTCGATTTGAAGTTCATTTATATCAAGAAAAATTAACTATCGACTATTGACTGTTTTATATTGGTTTGAACTCAATAAGGGTCTGAAAAATCAGGAGTTTTTAATTCGAATCACTGACAGATGATCTGTTAATTTATGGTATGTAATATGCAATCAGGTTCCAATACATAATAACCAATACCCACTTTGACTGTCAGGTATTACTTCTATTAGCTAATGAGTTTCACAGCAAAATGAAACAGGTGCAATACTTCAAGGTTTTTAATAAACATGCAAATGACATCAGCAGTGAACTAAACCAATAATAGTTCAAAGTAATTCCTATCATGCTCAACTATATTAGAGTAGCATATCTGAAAATCGATTCTAACTCCCAAGCTTAATTGTAAGTGATGCTTATATGTGAGGCATATCGGTAACACTTATACGACTTCTGTGATTCAAATACGAGTTTAAAACCTGATATAAAGTTTGTGTCTATTGGTTTTCCTAAATTAATTGTCAATTCTCACTGAATGATATGTTTTACTCTACTGGTTTCTAGTTATTATTGATTGGCTGGTTTCTATTCAACTTTACAAATCGTTTAAATACATTGAACTTAATATTTGTTTTTCTCTATTTTCGTATCAGTCGATGCTTATATCATACTATGAAGGATCGTAAACCGTATCAAGCCTCAGATGTAATTTACTAATTACAGTTCATAAAATTATTAGCCTAAACACTTTAGCATGAACAAAATCTATAATAACTTACACGTTACATAAAGTAAGTTTTCAGTTCATATTTAAGTACTAGAAATGGAATAGTGGATAGAATTACACTATTAAAATTATAAGCATTTTTAACGTCATTCAATGAGCTGAACAAAATTCATTAATTTTTCTGTTAAGTTCTGACTAGGTAGCAGATAATTAATCTGCTTTTAATCAACTCCCTTAAATGACCTGGTACAGCCGAGGGTGGAGAGAGCCAGCCATCACTCTCGAAATGCTCTCGCACTGCCACGCGCATATAGCCCTTCTCAGAGAAGTCTTACTCACTGCCTCCTCGTGGCAGGGGTGTTGTTTGCGAAATTGAGAGGACGAAGAACGAATATCTGGTGCCTTGTCGGGTTGGTGGACACGGAGGATCCACCTAGGGGAGTTGGAAAACCCTGACTCCAAACCAATGGTGCACATGGGCTCCAGGACAAATGGCGAACGAACCAATTGTTGGTCACCGGCTACTATGGGACTGCATCTCCTTACGATGCTCCGCTGCCTTGTGGATCAGAACTCTAGGTCAAAAGCTCGAGGTTCCCCCCTAAGAAAACCACCTACTTCTGCAATATCACAGCCATCACACAAATTAAGTGACTTTTGTGGCGCATATGTATTCGATGCCCCTTTGTACCAATATTTATGTGTTCAGATAAATAAATAAATAACTTGTCTGAAAGAAATTATAGTGTTAGATAATAACAACTGAAATTAAATGAGTCTTGTTTGAGAAAGAATTGATATTACTTGTCTATGAAGATTTAGTTTTATATTGTATCAACAAAACTTTATAACTTATCTACTAAACATGATCCATCTACTATGTAAATAAAAAATACATAAGCGTTTGCTTTAGACATGCTCATTGCTTACTTTGAATTGAGGAAAACTAGATGGAAAAAGAAACTAGTTTATTTATTTATTTTCCAATTTCCATTATTACCATATGAATGAAATAGAGGCAAAGTGAAGAAAAATCCTGGATTCAAATAAGTGATTTTTAGGTATTTTCTTAAATTTAGTCATCATCACAATCCTTGTATCAAAAACATCTAAAAAAATATACTACTGTAAATGATATCCTTACGAGTAAAAACTTTTCCTCCTTATTACTATTCTGAAAGTTTAAAAACCATGGATTTAACCAGAATTTATGCTGGTAAGAAATAAGATTTGGATACCGGCTCAGTGGTCTAGAGGTTTAGTGTTCGCGCGCGAGACCGATAGGTGCTGGGTTCGAATCTCGCGAGGCAGTATCGTGGGCGCGCACTGCTGAGGAGTCCTATGTAAGGACGAAACGGCCGTCCAGTGCTTCCAGGTTTTCCATGGTGGTCTAGCTTCAATTGACTTATAATCTCAACTATTAAAATTATTATCCACAAAAACCTCTTCCGATACTAATAAGATTCAGTTTATAAAAGGAGGAACTTTAAAATTACATACAGAACACGTTTTTACAAATCATAGTTCTCTGAAACTGAATATATCTTAAACAGGTCACATTAATATATATCAGTTAAAAGTCAGACTAAGAAAGTGGATAGCGACTATTTTGGTAAGAACTTCATAAGTGAATTTCAAGGTACATAAAAACAGTTCATAGTCCTCTATAGTAATACATTTCGTCCAAATTTTGTTCATATATTGTTTTCATTATTAATTTACTTGTAATTAATGTATGCTTTCTTTATCAGTAACGTTTGTATCAATTTTCTGTGGATTTCATACACTCTGATTACTTTAAATATTTAAATAAAAAGAAATCAACAAAATTTGCAGAATCGCATTAATTTACTATATTTCAAGGCTTCTCATCAGCTACACATGGCCTAAAGTTACATAAGCAATATCACTATTTAAAGTTCAACATAGCGCAGTCAATGGAGTTTAATTGGAAACGACGTAAAAAACGAGAGGAAATACCATATACAAGGTAACAGTTAAGATTTATTAGATGTTTTCATATGAATCGCCGAATAAAGTAAGAAAATATGGACTTCATTTGCATGTGCAACCTCACTGAAGGGGTAAACAAAAAATTTCCAAATTTTGTAAAGAAAACGATACTGTCCAGTTAGTGAGTTGAAATAAATAGTCTACGTATACTGTGAAATAATTGAAGGCTCTATTATTTGACTGTTTAATTTAAATGATACATTAGTTGTTACAAGACATTATATTCTGGATTCGACCCCCTGTGTTGTTATTGGTATGTACAACCGAGGAGCCGCAGACGGGGACGAAATATCTGTCCAGTGTTCGTTGATTTTCACAAATTTGCTAGCTGATATCAGTTAGTGATGAAAAGTATTTTTAGATGCGAAAGTACACTTCAAAAACTTCCCTCCAAATAAAAAGAATTCTTATAACTGTTTCTTTTTAACTTAATATAAATTGTGTAATTAGAATTACTTAATAAATATAAAAGTTTAAAAATGTTAAGCTGGGAATATAAAAATATTATTTCCTTTTATTATTAAAGTAAAAGTGATACATGTTATCTGATGTACTGTGTTTAATTCTTCCCCAAAACACTTAATATTCGCATAACAGAAAAAGAACAAGCTTTTGCTAATTTACTGCAGCTTGTAGATGATGGAATTATTCTTAAAAAATTACCAACCATAAGAACTTTAATTAATAAGTTCACTTGGTATTGTTTACTTGAATCTTCCCACTGATGTTTAGGACTGCAATCGATCAGTCTGTTATTGGCATGTGTGCATACTGTGCTCATTGCCTCGATATTTCCTTAATTCTCAAGCATTCTAAGCAAAGATGGATGGTGGCTAGCTAAGTGGATAACGCTGGGTTAGGGTTTTAGAGTGAATATCGCGTCTGAGATGCAGGTACATCCAGCTGATGACTCTTAAATAGGATGAAATGCACGTCCTAGATTCCACTGCTAGCCACTATTCATCTTTGCTTTTAATTAATAAGGTTTAAAATGGTAACTGTCAAATAAATATTCCCATCACAAGTTTATAATAATTAAACATTACAAGTGTCTCTTTGGTAATGCTAAGCAGATTTTTAATGATTTTAATAATATTGAGAATTTATGGTCGATATAACTGTATCATTTCCTTTCAACGATATGATATATTCAAAATATTATTCACAATTCTTTTTTAGATACATCAGCAGAATAGAATGTACCTTTTTTTAAGATTAAGAATTACAATTTCAGTGCTCAAACTTCTAGGATGAATCCCACCTACTGTTATTGATTATAAACAATTCGTATTACAATAAAACTTGGTTCCTGTTAGAATAGACTTTTCTGATTCTAAAAATGGTAAATATTCCAATGAAATGTAACATTTTCTAAATATGATATTAGAAATGTTCTTTCATTGTGGATTTCGAATTGTTAGTTTATATTAATTTAGAAAATATTGAAATAAATATCCAGTGTTACTTTATTTTTTATAGTTGTTTGGTATTTAGCATGAGTTACGCAACAAATTTATTGTCTGTATTCTTTAGTAACCTGTCTCAAAATAGCAATACTACATTCCATTTACAACCTACCACATGTTAGCCCATGAACACCGTATATCAGGTAATGTCAACAATTTTGATGGAGTATTGTTCTCTGAGCTGGATGGTTTGGTCGTTGCGCATTCATCGATGACCAAACCATCCAGCTCAGAGAACAAAACTCCATCAAAACCATCCACCTGAGCTACAGATCTCCACCATCTCAATTTCAAGAATTCCTAACTTGCAACATTAAAAATGCTAGCCATAGAGACCCAGTGGTTTGAAAACAGGGTGTTGACAAGTACTAGAAGATGTTTCTCCAAATAATAATGAATTTCATTAAAAAATGGTCTATAAGATGCAAAACTGATTCATCATATTAGTAAACATGTTAATCTTTTGCATTTAGTTTTTTTCAGGATTTGATGTATGTTATATCAAAATTATTTTTCTTAAAATAATAATAGACTGCACAACTGAGTAACAAATCATTTACCTGTGATCTGTCCGAGGACAAATCGTCCGAAGTTTTTGTTGGAAGGCATGATGTGTGAGAATAATAAAAAATCAGAAATTCTGGTGAACACCCATAGATGATAGTATACAATAGTTACTCTATGTCATCGAGTTAAATATGTAAAACATTAAGTTGTGATGGTGTGTTTATCAAAAGACCTGGGACTTTCGAAATTAATTTTCTATATAGTTAAGCATACCCACTTCTGAACTTCTGAAAACCAATGTTCGTGACTACCTGAAGTATACTGATTGGAGAAACGAGATATGATCGATAAGTTAGCTAATTTGGCATCAGGATCAATTAAACTAGATCTTAAGTGTTTTGATTTGGGATAATATGAAGTTTTTTTGTGCTAGGTCCCCTCAACTGAACAATACAAATGAATTTATGCAGCCTATAGACACTATTACACTACATATTATAGATACAGATAATGCTGTTCATTTCGGGAATGTAAATTTGTTATTGACACTATATCACCCAAATTTTCCTCCAACTATGACGCCTATAAAGAGAAACTTTTATATCTCTACTGATTAAGACTAGATACTTTCATAAATCTGCTACTTACCCAAATAAAATCTAATCAAGCTGTTTGTTTACAATACTACACTCTTTTATTTTATTAGATATTGACAATTTTGTTGTAAAGGAACTAATTGAACACCAGAAAACTCGCCATAATTGATTAAAAGAACTCGAAATAGATATATTCATCATAATGACCGAAATTATCAGCATATTTCGCCGTCCTAGCAAGAGTTATTCACTCATCGATGTATAGAGTTAATTTTATAATAAACACAATAATGCATGTATTACTCATGTCTAAGACCATACTAACTAATAATATGGTAGGAAAATCCCACTATATTTTACATGAATAATTTTCATTTAAATGAACATACATTCTCGAATACATACAGTCCGAATAATAACGAACCTGTTAAATGTTTGATGAAGTGATCTATTTTTCTAAAATTTCAATCGTAAATAAGAATAACACGAGTGAATATGATTGATAAGTAGGATATTACTAGATCATGTGTTTCCAAGTAAATACATCATATTGTGTAGTAAAAATTTATGTAATTTAACAGTTGAATTCATGGTTCGATTAAAGCTAGACCACCATGGAAAGCCTGGAAGCACCGGGTAGCCGTTTTGCCTTAGTATTGAACTCCTCAGCAATGCGCATCCACGATCCCGATCACAAGATTCGAATTTATGTTCTGGTAAGTTAAGAAAAATGGTGATTGTATCATATCATAAGATTATACCTCTCTTCACAATGTAGTCGTGTTTTATCAAGTACAGTAGGTTTTACTTTCGGAAAGGTAAATTTTAAACAGTAATCAAAATTAGTCCGTAAAATAAGATGTTATTATGTAATACACATATACTCAAGATACAGTCAGTTAGCTATATCCACTTCAGTTTGAAACAACTTGACAGTTTTAAATCATGAATTCTGCCAATTCCATCCAGTGATTATATATTTAAATTAATGTTAAAATCAGTTTTGGAAAGTAAATTTTATTTTATGAACTCGTTGAGGTTGAAGTGGTGCGCAATAAATTCGAGGTCATTCAAGGGTATTTTTAACTGTAGTGAGCTTTAAGGTACCTCCATTTAATGTAATCAAAATCATCCATAGAGAAAATTTTATGGTTTAGAATAGCCACAATAAATATTGTTTTTCAAAGTTAGTTAAAATGAACAGCTATTTTTCAATTCGACACTTCTAATAAAAACATGAATAACGATAAAAGTGATGATAATATAAACAGGCTTGAGAACAACTTATTTGGAGCTTAATTTATTATCTCTAAAGTTAAATGTAAATTTTTATATTCTGTTGTTCATTCTTTCAGTCAATCTAAACTTCAATTAACATTAATGAGTATATAATTAACATGTTTGATAATATAAACAATCTAATTATACGATATATTACTCGAAATTTATTGAATTTATTAGAAAGACTTCTAACAGTGCTACACAATGAAGGCAAGTTAGAGTCCCATTAACAATAAATAAACAATCCCCTGATCTGAATGAACTATTACAAAAGCAAATTTTGACTTATTTTAAAGATTACTAAATTTATCTTCACATAGATAACCATTAATAATATGAATTTAAATCTGAAAATTATCAAAAACTCCAGAGCTGAATTTCAGTGTTTGTTACTTATGAAAGGTAAAATATATTCATTATCTTATAGAGTATGAAAAATGTAAATAGTGTATGGTAAAACTTACATAAATATTATCTAAATATGAGGATATTGATGATTTGAATTTATGTTGATTGGGGTATAATTCAGAATAGATAAAAGACGGGCTATTTTTCATAGTTAAAGAACTATCATTCATATATCCCATACAATAGATAGAATTATTATTATTATTGTCGACAGCTTCATTAATCGATTGACTGATGGAAAATTCGCTATCTGTGGTGGGCTGTGTGGTAGTCGGTGATGGTGATGACGATGTTGAGGTTGATAATAAGTTGAATTTACGACAGGTGACGGAATTTACAGTATGTAAATGATGATTCTGATGTTGAAGTGGAGTCTGATCGTACTGATGATCTGGTACATAAGGAATATGATGCTGATGATTATAATGATTAATTATACATCGATCTGACTGAGAATACTGCTGATTATTATTTTGCTTTAGAGGATTTTGATGTTGTTGATTGTGATCAAGAAGGGGTAGATAATCCTCCTCCTCCTCTTCTTCTTCTTTTTCTCTCCGTTTTTCATGTTTATAAGTATATTTTGAATAGTTTTCATCATAGTGTTTCTTCAGACCACTGTTATTCGTAAAAAGGTTGAATAACTTTATTGTATCCGGTAATGTATTACTGTGTAAATTTGAATTTAATTCAAAATTCGATTGACTAGTCGATAGTTTTAACGATGTAGCTGTTCTTACTAATCTTGATTCTTCTGTTATCTCAACGGATGGTCGTGCTATTATTGCATGTGTTTCCGATGTGTCTAATATACGCCTTAAATAGGCGATATAACCAGCAGCTAGTTTTAAAGTATCTAACTTGGAAAGTTTTGTATCTTTGGGAACCCATGGGAGTGCGCCTTTCAGTTCAACAAATGCACCAGATAAGACACGCATTCTAGATCTTTCTCTAGCGTTCGCTGCACTTCTTTGCGCAACTGTACTGTTTAAACCTGGTTTACGTCCTCTCCGTTTACCATTTGGTGTAATTAGTAGGGTATTACTATAGATAGTGTTGTTAGAGGTAATAGTCATGTTGGGATTGTAAGGTGTATGATTTTTTATTTTCCCAGTCATTCGCTTAGTATCATAAAATGTATGTTAAAATGATTTTCAGCAATTATGAAAATATCCTAAATCTAAGATTTCTAGGGGATTAATTAAAAAGGCGGAATTATCAACCAATCAGAATGCACATTTATTAATGTTATTTTCTCATTGGGTGATACTAACAATTCAGCTGCAATTAATTCTAATATAACGTGGGTTAGCGAGAAAAGTATATGGCAAATTTCCTATCCCTAACTTTCATTTATAAAAACAATGCTTCAACAAAATAGGAACATACAGAAACGATTATGGTGATAGGCGAGTGGTGTTAGAAACGATCATAGCCAATAAAAAAACTAATGTAAGAAGATCAATCTTCCCAACATAATGTGAAAATATGATCAGTACATAGGTCAAGGTAAATTGTTGAAAGTTAGGGAGATCACAAAATGGTCGAAATTAGATAACAGCTGAAAACTGGCGAACACTGGACAGTTGTTTCTTTCTCTTATTACATTCTTTAGAAGTGAGCTGTCCAGTGCTTCCTGGTTTTCAACGATTGTTCGCTTACGTCTGTTCGTGATCCCAATAACACTTAACAAACGCCACAAACCCTCAGTTCTGATATTTATTATGTGGTCACTAGTTACAAACTTCGAAAAAGAGTTCTGGCATTCTTGTGAGAAGCCGTAACCGTTTCAACTGTGTTGGATATGAGGCATCTACCCATTTAAGACAAAACAAGATGTCTACTCAATGTCGCGAATTGATTGGAGTTGGTCATGAAAACTATATGATGTCAGTTCAGTTGCTTAAAGGTTGAGCTGTTGTCAAGATAGCTGAAAGTTCTGGATTAGACCTCAGGTGAGGTCATGAGTGCTAATTACTGAGGTGTCCTAGGATATGATAACAATATGATGTTGACATAAAAAGTAAAGAAATCAAGGAATAAGTTGCATTCCAATCTGTCTATATGATGTTTACGAACTGTGAAAATTACGCAATAACTTTTTAGCAGTAGTTATTGGTGATAAATGTCTTGATAGGACTGGATTGTTTAGCTATATTTCTATGGTTTCGGTATTTTACTGGCTGGTACACAGTTCCAATAAAAACTATTCATAAATCATGTAGTGCATAAGTCTCGTCGCACACTACACTTATTCACTCAATTTTCATTTTAAAACAAACGACCGTCAATTATGTTAGGTAGTTAGAGGCAGTTAGGAGGAAAATCTAGACCTAAATTTCGTGCTATATAGCACTCGTCAGTAAAGTGTACCTTTAATCTCAAGAGAATAGATTCTCCCATAGGGATTCATACCCGCATCAACCAACTTCACGATTTGAGAAGTTACCACTGAACTGTTCGGGTCGTGACTGAACTCCTGTAGGACAGAAACATTCACGTTGATTGTTCATTGAGTAGTAATCAGTGTCATGTTTGTCTAGTCCCTATTTCTAGTGGTTTTTTGGTTATGCGTCATATAAATTAATTTATACTCCGAACACTGAGCACTAAGCAAACGTTAAACGATTTCCTATTGAATGTATAACGTTATAACTACAAATGTTTACTGATGTATAAACATTTACCCACCATTATTGTAATGAAGAATGTGGGTGAGCAAAAGAGAAGGATTTTCATTTTTATCCTTGAATAATTATCTAACTAAATATTCTACCCTGACTGATTAGTGTGCTCATAAATGGTGACTCTCATCCCCTGACAACATATTCCATTTGTTCATCCGTTTCTATTTCTTGTAATCAATTAGGTTAGTTCCATGAGTAAATTATTTTGACCACAACCGTTATTGTAGTAATGTCAACAGGATCATCGTGATACAAGATAAGCTGATAAGCAATAAAACATATAGGTAAAAACAATGTATATGAATTAATTGTGAATACTGAAATATTTTTAAAAAAAGGATTAGATGAAGATTTGTATTACTAATACTCTTCTTTTAATTTTGACAACTTCCAGTTTAGTACATGAAAAATTAACTCAACCAAAGAAACTTATTGATTTATTAGAAAAAAGGAAGACGTTACAGAGAAATTCTTTCGACGATATTATTTTCATGAGCTGTACAGTAGTATTCATGGCTAACATTTTTATATGCGATAGTCTTTGGTAAAACAGAAGGGTGTTACATCATGATACAAAGCTATGAAATATGGTTAAATATACCAAAGTATCTAATGTGAAAGGCTGTAAAAATAACATAGTGTTGGACTGTTCAATAAAGTAATTAACGATTATTGAAAGCTTTCGAGTAATCAGTTAAAAAGGTACCACATCATTTAGCATTGATCAAAAGTTATCGAGGAATTGAGTTATATGATATTTACAGAAGTTTTAAGAAATTATAATTTTAACTGTTTAAAAATCCCCATCAAAATCAAATAGTGTTACACAACAAATGTAAAAGACAACCAACCGCTATACAAAGAAGAAGGCGAAGAATAAGATTATTATTAGCACTTACAGTTCGTAAAATTGAGAGGGGTCCTAAGATCATTGAAGAATAGGAGAATGAACATGAATCTTGTGCACAGATAACCGAATTGAAATTTCTATAGCTTCAGGTGAGAACGAGTTCCTCTCCCAAATCTTCGAGCCAATTCTTTCACTTTAGTATATAATCTTGGTGGCATATGACTAGAATTGACGATATGTTCAAGGGCTGAACAAGTTTGTATTCGAAATCATTTATCAACTACCTAAAACAGAATGAAAATATCTTTCATTACACGAATTCGTACATAATGTCCTTACATCAAACTCTGCCTGTAGCTCTTCTAGAGTTACTGCCGGTCCCAAGCCCGGGTAAAGGAGGAGGGTTGGGTATGGGGTTAGCGACTCCATCCCGTAGAAAACTAACTCGCTAAAAAAACGCTAATCAGAAAAAATAATTCAAACCACTTAAACACTGCCCTGGGAGTTAGAGGGCTTTCATTTAGAAAAACTATGACGCCTCATGGTGAAACCCGAGTTCCTTCGAAAGCCACGAGGCCGATGCCCCTTCTAACAACCAGAGCAACAATTTTTATAGGTACATGGAACGTCCGAACAATGTGGGAGACCTGGAGGACCAGTCAAATAGCAACGGAAATGAGGAGATACAACTTGGCAGTACTGATAATCAGCGAAACTCATTGGACCCAAGCTGGAAAACAAAGGCTAAATGCGGGAGAGATGCTGTTATACTCCGGTCATGAATAGTAAAATGCTCCACACACTCAGGGAGTTGCTCTAATGCTGTCCAAAGTAGCACAAAATGCACTTGTAGGATGGGAATCTCACGGATCCAGAATCATCAAAGCATCATTCAAAACAAAGAGGGAGGGGATCACAATGAATATTATCCAGTGTTACGCACCCACCAATGATAGCAACGACGACATTAAAGATCAATTCTACGAGCGGCTGCAGTCAATCATAGAGAAATGCCCAAGAAAGGACCTCACCATTCTGATGGGAGATCTAAATGCCAAAGATGGAATAGACAACACCGGATATGAAGATAACATGGACTGGGAGAGAAAAACGGAAATGGGGAAAGATTTGCAAATCTGTGTGAGTTCAACAAATTGGTCATAGGAGGCACAATATTTCCACACAAACGTATACACAAAGCTACATGGATCTCACCGGACCACACCACAGAGAACCAGATAGATCATAATTACATCAATAAAAAGTTCCAAAGGACAACGGAAGATGTGAGAGCCAGGAGAGGTGCTGACGTAGCTTCAGATCACCACCTAGTTGTAGCCAATTTAAAACTGAAGCTAAAAAAGAACTGGACAAGTGGACAAACAGCACTACAAAGGTTCAATACAGCCTTCCTTCGAGATACTGACAAACTCAATGAATTCAAGATAGCTCTCAACAACAGGTTCCAAGCCTTACAAGATCTACTGAAAGAAGAAGAAACTAGTATGGAGGACAACTGGAAAGGCATCAAGGAAGCATTAACTTCAACGTGTCAAGAGGTTCTGGGCCTCAAGAAACATCATCATAAGGAGTGGATCTCTGTAGAGACACTGGGCAAGATCAAAGAAAGGAAGAACAAGAAGATAGCAATTAACAACAGCCGATCACGAGCAGAGAAGGTCAAAGCAAAAGCTGAGTACACAGAAGTAAACAAGCAAGTGAAGAGGGGCATTAGAGCCGACAAGCAGAAATACGTGGGAGAACTAGCAAGGACGGCGGAAAAAAACTGCGTGAGAATGAAATATGAAACAGCTTTACGATACAACGAAGAAACTAGCAGGGAAATATAATAAATCAGAGAGACCGGTCAAAGACAAAGAAGGCAAGCCAATCACTGAAATTCAACAACAGCGGAACAGATGAGTAGAGTACTTCGAGGAAATCCTGAATAGGTCGGCTCCAATGAATTCATCGGACATCGAAGCAGCACACATAGATCTTCCTATAGATGTCGACCCACCAACTACGGGAGAAATCAGAATGGCCATCCGACAAACCAAGAGTGGGAAAGCAGCAGGAATCGACGACACAGCAGTTGAAGCACTGAAGTCAGACATCGAAGTAACTAGAACCATGCATCACCTTCTATTCAAAAAGATTTGGTAGGAGGAACAAGTGCCGATGGACTGGAAAGAAGAACACCTCATCAAGACTCCAAAGAAAGGAGATCTGAGCAAATGTGAAAACTACAGAGTCATTACACTACTGTCAGTACCAGGGAAAGTCTTTAACAGAGTGTTGCTGAACCGGATGGAAGACACAGTAGACGCCCAACTTCGAGATCAACAAGCTGGATTCCGTAAGGATCGATCGTGCACAGACTAAATCGCAACACTACGGATCATCGTCGAACAATCAGTTGAGTGGAACTCATCACTGTACATCGACTTCATTGATTATGAAAAGGCATTTGACAGTATAGATCGGAGAACGTTATGGAAACTTCTTCTACACTACGGAGTTCCTGAGAAGATTGTCAACATTATCCGGAACTCATACGACGGACTACAGTGCAAGGTCGTGCATGGAGGACAGCTAACAGATGCATTCCAAGTAAGAACCGGAGTCAGACAAGACTGTCTACTCTCTCCCTTCCTCCTTCTTCTGGTGGTCGACTGGATTATGAAGACCTTGACATTTGAGGAAAAACACGGAATACAATGGACAGCTCAGAACCAATTAAACGATTTGGACTTCTCAGATGACCTTGCCCTCCTATCGCATACACACGAACAAATGCAGGCAAAGACAGCCAGTGTAGCAGCAGTCTCTGCATCAGTAGGCCTCAGCATACACAAGGAGAAAATCAAGGTTCTCATATTCAAAACGAAGAACAGCAGTCCAATCTCTCTTGATGGCGAAACTCTGGAAGATATAGAATCCTTCACATATCTGGGAAGCATAATCGGTGAACAAGGAGGTTCAGATGCAGACATAAGGGCGAGGATTGGCAAAGCAAGGGCCGCATTCCTACAGTTGAAGAGCATATGGAACTAAAAACAACTTTCAACCAATATCAAAGTGAGAATCTTCAATACGAATGTCAAAACAGTTCTACTGTATGGAGCTGAAACTTGGAGAATTACAACAACCACCATCAAGAAGGTGCAAGTATTTATACATGGTTGTCTACGCAAGATACTCAACATCTATTGGCCGGATACCATCAGCAACAGCCTTTTGTGTGAGAGAACAAACCAGCTTCCAGCTGAAGAGGAAATTAGGAAAATAGGATGGAAATGGATAGGACATACACTACGCAAATCGTCAAACTGCATCACGAGACAAGCCCTAACTTGGAATCCTGAAGGAAGGCGGAAAAGAGGAAGGCCAAAGAACACATTACGTTGAGAAATAGAAGCAGATATGAAAGGGATGAATAACAACTGGAAAGAGCTGGAAAGGATTTTCCAGGACAGGGTTGGATGGCGAATGCTGGTGAGTGGCCTATGTTCCTTCACGAGGAGTAACAGGCGTAAGTAAGTAAGTAAGTAAGTCCCTATATCAACTAAACCATTTACGTAACCACTTATTGAACTTTATAAACGGTAAAGAGATTTGATTTAGATATTTTGTATAAACATCACACTTCAGTACTGGTTTCATACATTATTTTTCACTGAATTCAGAAATCAATCTTTGTAACATACAGTATAACGTTTACTAGATGTTTATTTTAAACTATACGAATATTACTTCACTTCCCATTTATTCATTGAATTAAAGATGAAGTTTTGTTTCCTTCTAGCCTACTGTCTAGTGACCTAATTATCTTTTTTTCCTTTAAATTCTGTTAATGGCATTCACATATATCGTCAACTGTGGTAAACAAAATATATGCTACCAAAGGTCAATTGGAGTTTACCGCTATATATGGCGTTATTTGAAACAGAAGTACGATGAAAAACTCTTCAAGATAGTCAGATCGACACAAAGGATTAAATCTTAAAATTATTGAATACAGATTTCTGTGACCCGGCAAACTGTAGATTTCTTGATTGATCGAATTCAATAAAATGTTTTCCCTTTTTTCTGTTATTATTCACTTTTTCTCTACAATCACCGATAAGCTTGTGAAAATTTGAGAGGAGTTTTTCTCTGATTGATATCATTTGAAGAGCAAATAAAACCAGAGAGATATTGGGAATCCTTGTATTCTAGATAAGCACTTTTCAGTATCTGTAGTTTTATCAGGATAGAACTCAGAACTGTCACTGATCCTTCAAATGACATTAGTCGGTAATGAATGGTATTTCTAAACTGAGCTAATTTCCACAAAATCCCTTGTGTTGTAAAAAACTTCAAAAAGTTTGAAATAATGTTTCCGTATATGCTGAACAAAAATTTACACATGACATTACGTTTACAAATTATCCTATTTCGTTTGACTGCAAACCTTCACACTAGAGTGTATGTTTTTGTCTCAGTGAAATTAAAATAAATTAATTATTCATTTATTAACATACGTAAATGCTTATTTTTCATCGTGAATTCTGTAACACCTTCACTGGTTTAGTTTACATATTCACATATCTCGGGCGCCTTTGTAATGTGATCGCCAGTTTTTTTTTAATTTTTTGTTGAAACCTTAAGTGTGTAAAAACACATTTCTTATGTAATATGATCTACTAAAAATGTTTGTGACTAATTTTTGATGAAAAATTGAGGTTTGAATTATTCTGAGAAAAAATTGGTAATGTGCTTCCACCTTATTTCAAACATACACTTTTAATCGATGTTGTACTAAAAACAAGATTAGATTGGGTACATTGATTCTTCTTATAAAATGAATTAACTAGATTAAATACTAAGGATTTTTATGTCATACCATTGACAAATTTAATAGTGTCTAAAGGTTTAGATTTACTGGTTACTCATTAATCTTCCTATTTCGGCTTTGACTAAATGGAATGACTCCTTCACTTGTTATCAATTATGAGCTGAGAATTCACTGAGTTCATTCATTTCAAAGGCAGTCTTTTTTTGTACCATAGACTGACTGAAAACTGGGACCAGCTGCTTCCCCCTCTGTAGCAATAAATGTGTATGTGGGAAGAGCACACGTGAGCCCGAAACTGTTCAATGAATAATGCTTTTCAATTGTTCTCCAGTTGAAGTCAGCCTGTGACAAAATCTTTTAAATTAAACGATCTAATCATTTAGGATCCATGTTTTTTACTTCTTGCAAACTTTTTTTCCAGAATTATAAAAAATAATAGAATGTCAGGAATTAAAAATCTACTTTATTGGGTGATTAAGAAATATTTATAAACATTAGAATATATTAGTTTTAATGATTGTAATAACGTAGTTACTAAGATTAAAATTAACATTTATGATAAATTATTTTACTAGAATAGAAGAAATAGTGCGATGAATTGAAGTTTATATCCATTAACAATTGATAGTGAAATGGTTAATTACAGGTTAGTTTATTGTAGTAAACTGTTCGGAGAGAAACCAATAAACAGTAACCAAACGTAAAAGTGTACTTGCTCCAATATTATGATCAGTAAGAGATAAGTATAACGAAACAGCAATTGATGCTTTTTATATGAAATTCGTTGATAACTATGAGATACGTATAATAAAACTAATAACAGTTCATAAAGTTTCCCTTATGAGTAAATTTTTCATAAATTGATTACAACTATTCATAATATCAAGATCACTTGAGTAATGAGAAACAATAATTTTAATACAAACCACCTCGTTACCCATGTTTAAAGACTACGCTACTAATTATAGAGTGACTAACTAAATTAGTTAATAAACAAGAAAATGATATCGTTATAAAGTTTCTGACTTTTATTTCTAAATGGAACTACTTGAAATATTTCAGGGTCGATTTAGTGATAATCCGCTATTCATAAACACCATATTAGTGTAGAAAAACATCATGTCTGATTTAGGTTGACCAATTGATAGCAGTTTTAATAACTAAGTCTCTGTATTAAAACGCTTTCGTGGGTAAGAAAACTTTATTTAGTAATAATAAAATTAAGGCTTGTGAGTTTCAAAAGGAAACAGATTTCATGACTGTACAATCCCTGGAATATAGAAGGGTCTTATAAATATCTGATTACTCATTAATTGAGAGAAATTTGACAAGTTTGTCAACCAAGACTCCTTAAGCCAGACTAACATCTATGAAAGTTTTCGCGGAGAAATTGATAATAACTGCCGATCTAGGTGCTCAGTTAACGGTGATAATTCATTCGTTTCAAATATATGATGTTTGATCACCTGTTTTCATATTACTCCCACTCATGATTTCTCTAGCCTTGTTGAGGTTTAAAAAACCTAACAATGCTTTACAAAATCCAGTATATGAAAATAAATGATTGTCAACAATCATTGGTGAGGTTTTAGGTCAACGAAGTAGTATATATATAACCCTTCTGAATGTATGATTGATTTTTCAACCTTACGGGATAACTACAGTCCCTGTCAGCATATAAAAGTGTTCTGTTAAACAACGAGAGTCCTATTATTAAATATTTTGATTCCTTGAAACCAAAAGTTAATAGTTGGCCTATTCGTTTTGAATTGAAACTTTACGCGTCCATAATCCAATATCTAAACAAATTCAGGTTCTCCACAAAATATGTGATACCTTCAGGCAAATGAGCTCAGTAAGCTATGAGCAATGTACAACGTGGTAATATATTCATTGACCCAATTTGCCTCTTTTACAACAGCACAGCGAAATCAAGTTATCAAGATGGATGTCACAGTAAAAGTTACGGTGACAGGACTAGTGGTGGTAAAAAAGATTAGGCATGAAGAATATGGTTCCCAAAAAAGAATAAACAGTATAAAATGCACCTTCACCATTGCAACTGAATCTAAATCACGGCTTCAACTTTCTCTGACCATTGATTCCGATAGTCGTAAGGCCCTCAACCAGATAGTCTGCGTCTACCTGGACGGGTCAATCCAATAGTCACTGTCTTCATGGACTGATGTCATGTTTTGTTTTACCTATTTCTCACTTTCTTTCAATCAACGGATCATCGATGTAGTCGATGGATGAACATGTATAACGGATGTTTAAACCACCTCGGTTGATGAACTTTCACGATCACTTCAACCAGCACTATTCTAATCCAATGTCACTATCGACTTATTGTCTCACCAAAAACTTGGTTGATCTATTGATTTTGGTTAGAAATATAGTCTTCAAAAAAAAATTATCTACACAACCACTTAATTTTTACCACAATTTTACAAAAAACATTTTCAAAAAAAAATCATAATTGTAATTAGAAATGAGTAAAATACACATCAATAGATTAAGGACTATCTGAACTAAACTACTCAAGAGCATATGAAGTACACTTCCATGTTGAAAGAGACACGATTAACAATAGGAAGAAAAAATCTATTCCAAATTTATTTTACACATTTATTGTAAATAATAATAATAACAGCAACAGTAAACATAATGAACAGATTAGTTATATTTATTCCTCTTTATTTTACTGTCAACATAATCGTCATCGTAAACTATTTCTAGAGATATAACAACATTTAGGACTACAATGAAGTATACAAATATTGAACATAGTTGCACATTATTTATTTATCTATTAGTACTCATAAATAAAGATGGATACAACATATTCCGAATATTAAAAACTATTAGTACAATTTTCTTCATTCTAATGAAATTTATACAACTTCCTTGAATTACTATTTAGTACATGTTTAATGAATTAATGAAAATACATCGATTATCATTAGTTAGAATGAAAAGTAGATTCATAAATTGTAAAAGAAGAACCAGTTCATTGAAGTAGTAAATGTGAAAATTTCATAGAAATGATTTAAAATTTTTAAAAAATGCGAATTTTCCTTTTTCAGAAAATCACGGTAGTGGTGTTAAATTTTAATCATGGTAAAGTACACATTGCAATTTGTAAATACAATGAATGGACATTGTATTATTCATTTGCTAATGATTTATCCCTGATATGAATGTGTATATTTAATGATCTAATGAAAACATGAAGATCAAGAAGAAAAAAAAGATGTTTACAGATTTTCGCAAAAAATTTATTTTATTTCCTTAATTTGCCCATTTACGTGTATGTAATTGGTGTAGTTGAGATAAAGATATTGTACCATATGTTTGATTATAATTACTAAAAGATGGAGAGTATAATTTTGATGGTGTTATTAACGATGATGTAGACGGTGTGTTGACGATCTGTTGTTTGTTATTTGTATGACAATAATTTATTGGTTTCACTGAGTTCTAAAACACAAAAAATGCAAGAAAAATAAAAGTGGATAACTGTAAATTGTTTGATTTTTAATAAATATTATTTAAGTAAATAATGAATCGCTTATATGTAGCATATTAATACCGATTTTAATCTTTTTATCAAATGTCAGATGAATAAGACAAGTAATACATTTTGAGTGTCAGTTAACAATTGTATATTGTAATAATACCAAGTCATCATACTTTTTCGCCAAACCACTCAATACCCAGATTATTGACAAATAAAAAGGGAATAACCGAAGTCTTGAACAAAAATTAATGAAGATTAAGATCAGTATTACAACTTCGTTCTTCCCTCTACTTTTTTCCTCTTGAACTTTTAATTCTCACTATTTATCCATAGTTTTCTCCGGTTAGTTCAGATTGATCATTTTACCTAGTTAGGACGCTTCAGAATGATAAAAATAATGTAACTGATCCACTTTTGTATGCGACTTTACGTCAGTACATTCAATTATTGAGTCAATTATTTAGTCGACTTATTTATTTATTTATCACTGTTTGTCAAAATGTTTGTTACCACTATACTTTTTAAGTTAATCATACTAATATCTAGAATTACAAACTGTTTATAATAACTTCAACGCTTATGCTCACTATCTGAGACGATATTCACCAAGTAAGTTAAGAATGCAGAGGAATGACCTCTGATTATAGTAGTCACATTCTGTGATGAAATTGTTAAAATACAAGAATATGAATCATGAATTCTAAGCATAATGAGTGAATTGAAATATGTTTGATATAGAAAAGCTAAAGGAGTCGAGTTTAATTTGCGCATGAAGTATAGGTATGCTGTAGAGTTACAAAATGAGAGAAGGCACTAATTCAGTCCTTCATGATCTTCAATAGTTGATAACAGGGTACATCAAATGATGAGTTAATCAGAGTGTGTACCATGAAAATGAGACCATAAAAATAAACCACCAAAATTTGCTGACCAATGAAGAAAAAGATCAACCCCATTGTAAAATGAAACATCAATTAACAGAGAAGTAGGCAAACTTTGTCTACAATGAACTTTATTCTTTCATTATAATCAGTTATGTGATGTGTACAACCATTTTGTGTTTGCAAACACCAGTAACGCAACTATAACAAGGACAGAAATAATAATAATAGAAGTAGTATTAGTAGCGATTCTGCTTCTATCTCTATTCGCATAGTAAAATTTAGTTGGAAACTTTCACCGAAATTGAAAACAGTTTAAAATTTAGAACAGTATTACATATCTCAAGTAAAAAAAATAAACTTGCCCTATAATCAATTACTTTGACAGTGACAAAATGTTTTAAAGGTAACTGAGTATCTTTAAAGCAAAATTCCCTGAAGTATAACGATTAAAATTTTCTGTTCTAAAAATCCATCATTTTATGACTCATTATATAAGTAGAAACACTCATTTGTAATCACTAAATAAATTGGTATTGTTTTGTGATAAATGATTACTGAGCTCGATGTCAATTTTCATCACGAACTGAGATCTCTTAGGAAACCATTTTAAAAAATCAAGAAACGCTAGGTAGTCGTCTTGGAGTTCCTACCTTGTATGTACCCAGTAACTTGCCAATAATGAAAATCAGAACCTTTATTTATAATGATGAGTGTGCTAAATTTAGATCATTTAGTTGAAATTAAACGATCCATATTTTTATTTTAAGTAAGGCTGATTCATTTAGCAATCTAAAATACTTCATCTATGAAACATGAGGTGTCTGAATGTTTGTTAATCTTCTCTTTAAATATGTGAAAAAGCTTGTGGAAAGTAGTTTTGGCAGTGATTTCTTTTACAACATCTGTGTGCAATCAACCGAAAACACATACAACACACAGTTAATGTTTTGGTCTGATGATAATACAAAGGGAATTCTCAGATAAACGACACAAGAAGGATAAATAAGAACAAGTAACTGTAAACAGAGCATGTTGACGATCTCGATAGTGAAATAAGGAGATAAATTTTATCGGAAATGTATGATTTATTAGTTAGATATATTTAAAATAATCAGATCAGCGCCATCGTGTGTGTTCGAAATCAGTTTGTACTTTTACATACGATCGACCCTGGTAATACAGATTTTAATTTAATATCCAGAGGGATTTGATTAGTGTTCTTATTATCTTTATTGTTCCTAGTGTTGCCGGTTGTATAGAATAACTTTTTCATTGCTCACATAAATCTATTACGTGATCAAATTACTTGATTTACATTACTCCAATGTAGCCCACTGTCTTAATAAATCTCGTATTCTCATTATACTGTGTCAGTTTACCAAATGGGCTAATTATTTTAAACGTTAATCAAAAACTGAATGGCTTGTAGAAATTAAAAACATTACTTGTTACAAAATTTATAACTCTTCAGCTATGCATAATAAACAATTACGATTAATATCAGACTGGGGGTTTGTGGAGATTGTAATATTGTAATAGTTGAATTTATGAGTCGATTTAAACTAGAGCAGCATCGAAAACCTGGAAGCACTAGACGTGGGTTTCGTCCCAGTACCGGACTCCTCAGCAATGCGCACCCATGATCCCGCACTTGAGGCTCGAACCTAGGACCTTCGGTCTTGCGCGTGAACACTTAATCTCTAGACCACTGAGCCGGCATCTACGCCTTAAGCGAAGCAAGTTGGAAAAACCAGCATAACTTTCCGAATCTTTACTGAGATTTCGTCAGATACCAACCAAGATTTATGAAACTTTCAAAGTGAGTGAAATGACAGACGTGCTCAACTACTTCGCTGTCTATCAATATTCCAGGCGTTGACGCAGATTGGTTATGAAGCTACATTTTGCATTTAAGAGGAGAGAATCGTATCCGAAACATGCCTGCATTTTTGTTCAAGACGTTAAGAAGACGGTATTTTTCTTAGCATCTTCACCAGATAGAACCATATCATTTATCTATTATGAGTCAACAAGTATATCTTATGGCAGGGAATAAATTCCGGAGAATTCAGGCAAAGAAAACGTTATTTCAAGGAGGATATGGGCGAAAAAATTAAATAAAAATAGGGCTAATGTGTAACTATGACGAAGGATAATTCGGGTTGACAGCTCTAATGACAGTTTACTGTAAGCTCTGGCTCGATGAATAGTGTTTGATGAGAGATTCTTCACAAGGTTTATGAAGTACTTTGGTACTCCTTTCAACGACAAATATTGCCACGAAACCTCTCAGTTAACGTGTTCAAATACTGTTTTAGGGCCAAAAAAATACAACTGCAGTTATACGTCGGTAAGTATTCATGAACTCTAAAACCTGGCGAATGGTTGATCAGTCCGTTCACGCTTGCTCCTGAAATCAACGTGACTTTCTCGGAGTTGTTTCTGAGAAGCTGGTAAACGTCAGATTACTATGGAGGCTAGTGTTTTAAATACTATTTTAGTCAAACTGATTTCTCTGTGATTTATTACGAGAGGGTATTTTATTAGACGAGGTCAAATCAACGATAATGTTGGAATCTTGTATGCATATTTTGGAGACAGTATAAATTAATGGCGTCAAATTCTATCGCTTTAGCTAGTGGTATCTATTATTCGATTTGGCTTTGGGTTTGAACATTGAAAGCTTCAACATATAGCTTGGAGCGTGGTTTCAGGAGACCTAGGATGGCATTTCATGAACTCTAGTCGTTTGCACTGGTAAAATAGTAGGGGAATTCGAAGACAGAAGATGATGTTTGATGGTAGGAACAGAAGAAATATTTGTTAATGAAGATGGGATTTGATTGTGAACGAGGTGATCTCACATGCTGTTATAGGTATAAGAGCGGTTTTTACTTTCTGGCTATCTACAGCATAAAATAATAGTTTTTATTGGGACGCGAGTAAAAGGAAATGCATTAGTAGTGGTCTTAGACGCCTAAGAGTGTGACCCCAGATCCAAAGGAGTACATGACCCTTTTTCCAAGAAGTTTTAGATAAGCTATTTCCACACTTTTAAAACCTTACTAATGAAGATGGAAACCTATGGAGTAAGGTGAGGTGTGCTGTTTTTAGAGATGACTTTTTATAACCCATTCGTTTCACTGTAAGATGGTAGAATTGTTGAAGGGTCTGGTTGTCTGAGGGAAACACCTTACTACCACCACACCTCATAACACTTGGCTTTATGGCTGTAACCTCAGACCACGAGTTTGTTGTTTTTAATCTTACCGCTTTCTAGCCAACCTACTTGGGATGGTAGGACCGAATATTTCAGTCAATATAGCTCGGCCGGGTCGTCACAAAAAGCAAACTCAACCACCATGATCTAGTAGCAGCTGAAATCGAGAGCATAAAGGATAACGTATGTGTTAGAACAATTGTTTATCTTGAAATAATAAAGAAAAATTCATATTTTAAGCGTAAGATAATGACTGACATTGTTCACAACGAAAAGAAAAGCTTTAATATTAAATGTTCAACTCAGAGATCTCAACACTGCCAAAAGATTTAGGATTTTTTTTATCTTTAATCAGATATCACAAAATTTTCAAATAATCTATGTTCAGAGTTTTATGATTACTGACAGTTGATTGACTGATTTAAGTTTATGATGAAAAACAATCTTGAATTTAATTTGATTCCTTAGAAAAATAAATTTTTTTGGGATTATGTTCCACCTATACTTATCCAGAAATATATAAGAACAATTATTAATTGACATATGTTCCGTGTGTACACGTGTACAACATGTGTGTAAATATGTAAGAAGATACAAATTACGCAAGTATTTCTTAATTTAGCAACTGGATTATAAATCCCGTTAGTGTATATTAAAAAATAATAAAAAAACTAACTTAACAATCATGCATATAAACACTGCAGTAAGTTCTCAATATAACATTACATAATATGTAATAACAATTTCCTTTGCTTCTGATTCACAAAACATAACATCTGGATAAATCAAATCAGTAAACTAGTTAGTGAGTATGGATGTACGAGTACATTTCAATGAGAAAAGCTTAGGAAAAGTGATCTTTTCATCAGAATCATTATCGTCAACATAATTCCATATTTTCATACTTTATGAAGTAGAACACAGCAGGGATTCTGTTCTTCAAATATCATATATTTATGTGTAAAATTTGTTTGTTTTTTTTTATAAAAAAAATTAATCCACAGACTTTGAATGACTGTTTACATATTATGCTTGTTCTGTCGACAGTTATGATAAAATCATTAAACTATAATGTTTATCGCCCCTGTAGAACATTATTTTCATGTGTATGTATATTTAAAAGCTGTCAATTCTTTAATTTCACTCTCTCTCTTTAAGGTACAAGTTAATCAAAAGTGTGGGAGGGGTTAGCCTACAAGGGATTATTTATAAAACATTTAATGGAAAGATAAACAGCAGACAATAGTACATGTGTCTGTCTACCAATTTAACCAACCTGAAAGACACATCAAACAGGGATAGGATAGATTTGAAACACAACTATTGATTATGTAAAAATAGAATATTTTTTGGTGAAATATGCAGAAAGGAATTAATTAGACAATATATGTACTAATATATTTAGAATGAGTGATTTCGAATAACATCAAAGATGGTTTATATCAGATGGTTGACTTTTTGTGTTCTAATTTATATAGGACATATTATTAATCAAGTGGATTTTTCTACTCTTTCGATTAATGTGTGCACATGAGCTTCACGTTAGGTGTAGTATTCTTGATATAATGAAACGAGAGATAATTGTAGTATTTAGTATCATTTTACTGAACCAACAATCTGATGATATCTGAAAAAAAAACAGTTGTGGTCCCTAAATGAGTCTTTCAAAACACAGAGTAACGACGCGTATTGAAATGACGTGTTAGTTTGACACATAGTAGATTGGAAATTAAGTACATTATTATAGATATATCTAAATGGAGTTATCTTTGTTTCCTGTTTTATTCAATAAATTTGTAACTCGTGTCGTCCATCAATATAATTTTGAGGAGTAAATTCCTTCCCAAACTACCAAACTCAAAGCATGTAGTTCTCAGAATTAGACGATCAAATCATATTTGAAATATTCCGAGACCTTTGTAACTCATCTTTAAAAAAAACTAACATTAAGACTAGTCAATGTTCTTGATTGGAGTAAAAATAATGAAGTTGGTTTGAATCCAGTAACTATTTAATTATCATTGCTCAATTTCAAAGGATTTAATCTCAATGTAACGTTTCATATTTGCTAGTTGACTGATACAGATGCTGAACACTGGAAAATAACAAACTAAGTCAAGATAAATGTAACTGTTAATGCCAAACGTGTACGAGGCTAAAATATCAGATTACCTGCATAGTAGATTCAAATATGTAACAACGAACAAATACACATTGAAATCATGCTCTATTACTTGAGACCAAAGAGTTAGAACAACAATTAGGAGTTGATAATATCAGCGATTATTTCCTGATGAAAGTTCACACTCTCACTTCAGTTAGCTAGGTCTCTTGTATAAGAAATTATTTCACGAATGTAACTTCAAATTTTTCTGAGTAATCAAGGTTAAAACAAAGCATAAAATAGTTAGACATATCATCTATAAGTTAATATGTAATAAGAAGTAAACAAACACGATAACTAGTGGAAACAATACAAGATGTATGTATCATACCTACACACGATTTTGTGCGTTTGGTAATATATATATATATATATATATATATATATATATATATATATATATATATTCCATATCCTAGAAAAATATCTTACAGTTACCAAAAACTAGGACATTCAATGAAATATGAGTAATTACAAAAGAACAAAAGCACTAAGTGGAAAATTAAGTTGACAGATATTTTACTTCTAAATCATTTACATAAACAAAATGTCTATGAGTAAGTGATGAAATGATTAGAAATAGTTGTGGCTATATTGTTGAGACAACATAGCAATGTTTAATATTTTTGAGACTTGATTTTTAGAAAACGAGAGAGATTACTCGAAGAAACTCTTGAAAGCCGATCACCGAAAGCTGAATAATGTACATTTATTATGAACAACATCAGATAGGATGGATAAATCCATCAAAGTAATAGTGAGTATACACAAATTGAACTTATTTCATAGCAGGTAAGGCATATATGTATCAGTGTGAGTTTTCATTTTAAAAAAATAATCGAATGAAGGAATAATTAATTAATTTAGATCAAAATATGAAAATGCTTAACCAAATTTAAGAACTCCATGAATGATTAATGAAAGGTTAGGATATGTGAAGACAAAGTTATTCATTGGGTTTCATGTATAAAATGTCTAAAGACAAAAATATCGATAGTTTGAACGGATTCATTTAATAAACTAATAGTACATATATATATAAACTGGTAGATGTCTATGGATTTTGTTTATAGCCTTTAGAAATACACTCATAGGAGACATTTCCCTAATAATCACTGAGCAATAATTGTAAAATCAACAATTTTCTTCAAAAATACTTAAGCACAAAACATTTGAATTTTCTTTATCAATAACCCTGATGAATCAAATTAATCAGCTGCTATATGTAAGGGAAATTAAAAGTGTAAGTTATTCATAGATCTGTTGGTCATCTCTTAATTTAAAGAAAGGTCGCCTCCAACAGAGTTTTTTTATAAACAGACAAACGTAAACAATATAGAATCTGGTGTAAAGATTTAACGCTTTTTGGTGTCACAGCTCACATCAACATTGAGAAAAAGTGAGAAGGAGAAAATAATTAGAATGTAAACTCAAAGAATTAGAATGACAATAACATAAATGTGCTGGAAAATTGAATAGTAAAGACATTTCAAGATGAATGATTAACATAGTGAATGGAAAGGTGTAGGAATAATACTTGATCTAAGTTTTACATTAAGATAAGTGATGAATGGATCGGTACTTCTGAGACGGATTTCAAGCATTGTTAATTAATGTATCCAAGCATACGTTATGATTTTCACTCTGATTCCACCCAGAAAATCTGCAACTTTTCAGACAACATAGATGAACAGATAATAGTTTTACAGGTTGATACAAAGTCTGATCAAACTTAAGGTTTTCTAAACTTTGTTATACATTATCTGTCACATTGCACTGAGATCACTTGTGGTTAGGCACGACTAACAAACTTTAACCGTTTAATTCAAAGAAATCTTAACCACTTATCTTCTGTAACTGCTACCGAGTAGTAGGTCGAAAAAAGTTAATGAGTGCTCTATCAATTGATGAGATCACGGTGAATGGATTTCACAAGGGATAATTTATTGTGTGAAAAGTTGTTTTTAGATTCCGTTTTTGTTATGTCATATTTGTCATGTAGTCAAGGTTTTTAAAAGTAGATTTGAGATAATCATATCTATTATTGAAATATTTTTTAAGGGTGTAATATGAATCGAGTACATCAGGTTAGTAATAGTATTAAAACAATAATCTGGTATTCACTTTTAACTGATTTTCATAGGCTAAGTTTCAAGATACATATAGAAGTTGCCGGACGTTTGAACGCTTGATTTTTTATTTTTGCATTCAAATTTATTAATAGCTCAAGAATCATCAAAATTTGAAGATTATTAACGATCGACTATTTAGATAGCATTGCCCGTGGCCATGACTGCAGTTCAGGAAGTATATTCATTTAGCACTTACAAACTGGACATACAAGTACAACCCAGTAAGTCTAAGATTTTCCGCTTAGACTCAAACGCTGGATCTCTTACTTCAAATGCCAATTAGTTAACCTTTTAGCTGCTGGGTTATGATAGATACATTGTTAAGCGGTTACTATTTATTATTGAAGCTTGATTGATACTTTCGAGACTGGGTCAACAGGTTTGTTGGTAAGCTCAACCTTAAAATATTAAATCGTCTGTCAGATATAAAACTGGGAAAACCTGATAATTGCTGATTACCAAATTTTAACACTTTTCAATAGTATATCTTTTCATCAGACTGTTTTTTAAAAAAAAATAAATCCAAAAATTTCACAAGCATTTATAACCTTGCTTGAAAATAAATAGAGATACTATATTGTGATAATTCAGCATTTCAAAATTTACTCGTTTGACTTCAGAAACGAGTTTCATTACAAACTGATATCTACTGAAAAACTGTAGGAAACCTGTTGGCACTAGAAAAACGTTTCAATTCAGCTTAGGACAGTCCAATAGTATTTATGTAAAACTACAAAAAAACATGATTCAGTCCCTAAGTCAGAAACCAATAATACAATACAATATAGCTATCACTGATTAATCCAGAAGTAATCCAAACTTTATTTCAAGTCTATTAATCAGAAATCAGTTTGTTGACCAATGCTATTTTCATACAGCACAATTATTAAATAATTATTTATTTATGAATTACAGCCATACAAATATACAAAGATTTACATCGTAACATCACTCATAAACGTAAGTCATAAGTTACATAATATAATTCTGGAAAATAATCCAATTGTATACATCCTTATTATTATTATTTATAAATTAAATAGATTACAGGTGTAAACATTTGCACATATTAACTACAAAGAAAATAAATAGAATAACGAAAATCACATGTATGTGTGTGTATCTGTGTAGTATATGTGTGCTGTTGAAAAATAAGCACCGTAATAAGAATAGAAATGCGCGCACAAAAATAAAAATATTAGAAAAAAAGCAGGAATCAAGATACAAATTGTAGAATTGGAAGTATGGGAAAAATTTATAGGGTATCTAATAGGATGAATTTAGTAAAGAATTTAATGCAGTATAGATCCTAACAGAATATTGAAAATAAGAAAAGTGATTGGATGAACACAGTGATAATCACTGAAGGTAGATTTATTCATGTCGCTAGGGGTGGAAAGTAACATTAGTATCATTACTAGTAATATTAATGATTTGGGTGGAAAGGTAGGTCAGTAAACACCTGTTTGTTTTAAATAAAAACTACAGGTAGAGATATTAGGTATTTAATTGATTCGATGTTTAATAGGTGAACATGGAGTAAAGAATTGTGGATAATTAAATTTCTAAAGAATATTCGGGTATCTTTGTTGTGCAAATATTCTTGTTTTCCCTTATTATATTCAAACAGTTTATTAGAACCAATTTATATAAATGAGTGAATGGGTTTTGATTTAAACATAGCAATACAAATCTATGAACTACCTAGTGATGTGCGTTAAGTATCATAGCTGGTTGACTGGTGTTCGTTATGTTTATTTGCAATTTCTTGCATTTAGATAAATTTCACAACTTACGGGATAGGTAGAATTCAGTGTATCATATTTATTGTCCAAGTTCAGTGGTTTAATTTCTTTCAGGACAAGCAGAACAGAACTTCACACCACTATATCTTTCCAGCTGGCATTTAGTTATCAAGGTTAGTTATATGACTGGGAGCTTCTCTTCACCAAGTTCTAATGTAAAATATGTTTATTGACATAACACCAAATTTTTCAACATATAGTTGCAACCTTAACACTGGTATTGAATGAGTTTTGGTGATATGTGATACACTCTATTGATAGTTACTCTTTAAAATCTGCTTATTCAAATTTTCAATTGAAATGATGATTGTCCTCAGGAACGGTAAATAAGTATCCCCTAATTTATGCGCAAATAAAACAAAGTACGCATGAGGTGACTTACTCAGGAAGTGGTTTTGTACGGGATCCGTTTATTTTAAAGGAAAATCAGTTAATTGTATCATATATGTCTCAGGACCTAAATTTTCTGGATTCAATCTTCAATTTGAATGTAAGTGGAGACTAATGAAAGCTCCAAACAACTACCTAGTGGTATCTGCTTTCTTTTTTTATTTCCATTGATGTCAAATATAATGGTAAAAACAAGCTTCAGATCATATGCCTCTCTGGAAAATCCCAGAACAAACGATATTTTAATATTAGATATAGTTCAAATTTTCTCAAGCTTTTTTACCATTCATTATTCTTCATTTGACATCTTTAGAAACCTAGTTTCGCCATAGCTATACTCTGGTTTAACCTATTACAACTATTAGTAACCTTAGAAAAAAAACGAAATGTTCTTGACTATCCGGTTTCCTGTCGATGATTTTGGTTAAACTTCGACTAATCGTATGCTTTGACATGTTATTATTAGAGTAATTTCACTCGACTACTTATGATAGATTGTTTTACAATAAAAAATTAATCAAATAATTAAACTGACTAGTGGAAATCCATTTAACTGTAAAAAACAACTCGGTCTTAATGAATACCATAGAAATAAGAGTTTATGTGTACTTACTAGAAATCAGCTTTATGGTGTAACAAAGTCCATGAAGTTCTAGCATAGTGTCATAGACTGTATAATTAACCGAGTAGAAAATTCAAATCAGTAGCACCTAATACTTTGGACATTAGATTATCATCTATCCATTATTATCTGTAATTACAGCTGTCAACCGTTTTCATTACACCTAATAGTTGAGGAATTTAAATTATGGTATGAACGGCTTGGGAGTAAATATGGACTTTCCAGTTAATATCCTCATGGTAATCAATAATAACATAACCGGAAGGGGTTTTGTGGAGATTTTAGAAATTTCACTGATTGAAATCATGGGTCAATTGAAGCTAGACCACCATGGAAAACCTGGGAGCACTGGACGGCCGTCTCGTCCTAGCATGGGACTCCTCAGCAGTGCGCATCCACGATCCCACATCCTCAAGATTCAAGCCCAGGGCTTACCAATCTCGCGCCGGGCGCTTAATCAACTAGGCCACTGAGCCGGCATCCAACGGTGTTAATGTCTAACTTCAACCAATCCACAAAGTTGCGCCACCGTACACCATTGTCTTCAGTGAGTTGATTTCTCACAACAGACCTGGTTGAACTCCACTGGTAACGGCTTCTCACTAAAACTCCAGGAGTGTCTCTTGAAGTCAGTCGCTAGTGAGCAGATGATTATTATCAGAAGAGGTTTTGTGGAGATCTCTCGGGGCGCGGGATCGTGGATGCGCACTGCTGAGGAGTCCCATGCTAGGACGAAACGGCTGTCCAGTGCTTCCAGGTTTTCCACGGTGGTCTAGCTTCAATTGACCTATGATTCCAATCAGTGGAATAATAACATAACTCAAAATCTGTTGCGAAGGTAGTAAATTATAATCGGATTATCAAATTCTTTTTCACTAGTCTAAAGGTATTCTGTTCGTCACCAGACCTGATGAATTCTGGCTTTATTCCTGATGCGATTACAGTTGCAGAAATAACTAAAACCTAGTTTTTTTGTAAATTCTATTACGAGATTGTTAAAAGACTGTATTTTTTTCCAATGAATAACAGTAGTTATACTGGTGTCATTTTCAATTATTTGAATATACTTTCAAGGAAATTGATTTACATCACATTCTGGTAACTTGATCTTATTTATTCTTTTCATTTATCAAAGTTCATTTTGTCAATATTTTTAATTTAGTAAAATATAGAGTAAATTAAAAGTGGTGCGTGCTTAAAGTACTGTATAAAGTTGTAAATCTCTTTCCTTTTTTTCTTTTACAAAAAATATCATGTATACTCTGCTAACAACAGTACACTTTCATTTATATGTATACGCATACGTATCATGCATAAACATAGTCATTATTTCGAATTACATTCATACTAAATACTACAACTGAATTTTGTGCAAGCGCGATCATTCGTTCGCATGCGTGCACACAAAACTAAATAGACACAGATGTGTGAAAGTTTACCAACGTTTTTTTTCTTCAGATTCTACTCGAAAGTGCGACAAATCGAATAGCAAAAAGTATTAATCTAAAATAGTATAGACAAATTAGAGAAAATAAAAGAAGAATAACAATTCTTAACAAGGTAAGTAAGAATAATATATATGAAAGGGGAAGGAGACAAATGTTTAATTAAATTATCTGCAAAGTCGGAGAAAAAAAGAGAGATAATGTTTACAAACACTTTTTCAAAAGTTTTATATCACGAATAAAAATCGTACAATTACGTGACAATTATTTACCAGTTTGAACTGACAAATAATAAATAATAATATGTTTAGAAAGAGAAAGATTTGTCATTATTCCCAAGTGTTCGGTTTCTGATAACTTATTTGAATGATCCATCAATCAATCCTTACTTGTTTTTTTGCAGTTTTAGATCGAATATTCATATATGACATAGGTAAACAAGTAAACATATTGAGGGGTGAATAAAATAGAATTTTTTTTTGGAAAATCGTAACTTACAGGAAAAAAGATAAATTTTAAATAAAAATATCTTAGGAAGAATAATTGTAGTTGGCTACTGAAGAATCACTAAAAATTTGACGGAGTTTTTATTCTCTGGGCTGGATGGTTTAATCGTTGAGTTTTCGTCATACTTTCGAGAAGAACGTTTTGAAGATGATGTTGTACAGAAGGATAAGGAAAACTCAATGATTAAGCCATTCAGCCTTGAGAACGAAACACCACTAAAGTTATTCACCTGAGCTACAGTTTATTGCACCTCATGGGAACTTTGGGTAAATACATTAACAGCATTTACTCTTGATCGTTAAGTACAAGAGAAATTTTTCCTCATAACAAAAAATATCACGGTGAACTAAATCTTATAAAAATGAAAGGAAAGTGAGTGACATAATACTATGACCAAGACAACTGAATGTTATTCACTTCTTCATATTAGTAATGGTAAAACTGTAATATAATGTGGGTACAAACCAAATATCATTGGGAACCAAGCATTTAAAATGTTTATCCAAACATCGCTTTATTGAATGATAAATCACTGTTCATAAGTGGCATGTAAAACGTATAATCCTCAAAATTTCCAGTGCTAATGTGAAATTTGTAGAATAATCACTTCAGAAGTGATAATAACAATTAACAATGAGCATTTTATTTCAGTCAGTCAACATCGAGTTTAGACTAGAAGACTGGACGATAAGACCTCCATAGAAAAAATAAATCATGGTTCCGGATTGTGTTTCTCATAGTCTCGAAAGAGAGACTAAAATAACCTCTCAGTGCCTCTTGATTCTTAGTGAATTTTCACCTTATGTCAAGTTAAGAGAAAAATTACATCATTTAGTTTGTCGTTCATATATAATACAGGTGCAAACGTGCATAAGCCCAAGTTGTTTTACTACATCAGTATACTAAATGAAAATAACAGGATATGCATCACATAATTAGGGGTATGAATATGCTTATAATAGAAAAATATACTTCAAAAAGAGAGAGTAAAATAGGGGAATTTAGAAGTAGGAAACACTATTAGGAAAAACGATAAAGGACGAATCCATAGAAAAATTTGAAAAATAGTGTGCCATTCAATATCTGAAACCACTAAGGTTAGAAACGATAGAGACAAAGTTTTGACAGTGAATTTTTGTTATTTATAATGGTCATTAATACAAAATCCGCCTGCAAACTGACAAGAACTTCCAAATTACCCTAGATATTAGATTCCTCATTGGTTTATTTATGTAGCAAAATGGATTGTTGTTTAGTAATCAGTATTATGGAAATGGTTTGCTCAATTTATTAAATAATTTATTTTCGACTTCATACATTCACATAATTAACGACGAAAGGAATTAATACCACTTTTATTCAGCAGAGATCTAAATTGTTTATCTGAAAGATCATAGATAAGCTGCCAACTTGAGCTACCTTAATGTGTATAATTCAATTCACATATTTTTGTAGAAAAGTTTATATTGGCTTCACAAAGTGTGAAGCTTTTGAATGGATTTCTGAGCTCCACCCTCCTTAGCTATCTAAGTTGAACAGAAATCGGTCACTAGCTCAATCCTTGAACGTTTGGTTACCTCTAGTAGCATACCTCTACCTTTATATTTTAATATAGGCTGTGATATGTCAAAGTCAACTACAAATACTATTATTTAGGTTCAGTAAATAACTTCATCGAGCGAAAATTCTATTCTCTGAACAGTCTTTCGTTTGTTTAATTCACTTAGGTGTTATAATTTTAAAATTTATCAGGCAACACTGTTCATTTTTAAAGAATCAATAAAACTTTGGCTTTTTAATGCTATACGTAAAGTTCAGTAAATTACTATAGGATCCTGTTCTCTTCTTTATTAATGCTAGTCATAGCTATTGTGAAATTACTGATTATATTACTGTACGAGGTGGTGACTACATCTAGTGGTTCTGTTATTATTCAAAACCATGTTGAAGTTGCTAATAAACTGTTAACAAATTTCATAGTACACCTCGCCAGAAAAGCTTCCAAATATTGATAAACTAAAGCAGTTATATGATACATGGTAGTTGTTTAAAACTTATCGTTTAGGAGTCACGGTCTTGTGCTGACAGATGGTCACTAAAAAATATCGGAAACATTTGAGGGACTGATAATAGCCGTTGGTTCGAAACCCCACTACTTGGTGTCGCAATTAGAAATCATTTATTCTCTAAGATTCAGATATTCATCCTAATTGATCGTTGTATATTAGACGACTTTATATTGTCTAGTTTTACGTATTGATCCACTTCCAATGATCATGTTTGCAGTATGATGGATAAATTAAATGATTTGATCTGCTGCTTCACTTAGTTTAGAGTGGTGAACGCCTTCAAGATAGTTATTGAGTCTCAGACGTAACAAAACTTAGGTCCACGACTTCCTTCTGACTACTCTCAACCACAAAACATCAAAAAGGCGTGCCTAAATGTCTAGTCACTTTGTCTGTTGACCAAAATTTAAGCTTGATCTGAGAGACTTCGGTAGTAGGCAGTACAGATTTGATCATTTCAAAATCATCAATAAATGTCGTGTTGTCTAGATTCATTTCAAGAGTGATACAGGGAAAGTATGAAGGTTTTTAGCTAAACAATCATTATGTGGTTACAAACAATCAATGAATGTCAGCTAACAGTTTTATAAAATATGTCTATTCATAACGTTTTTTTGTGAAAAATAATTTACAGAAGTTACTCAGATAGTTGCAAATATCACTGATGAAGTTGAATAATATCCACTTGAGTTCTTAAACTATTTATAAACTTCTGTGAGGTTACCGATAAACCCTGATGATTACAAACTAATTTAAAATTTAGGTTTTAGACTTTCTATTAATTGGCACTCACTATTATATACATTCACTGCCTGCTCCAAAACAATACACGTAAAATAATGCTTTGTTCTACATGTAATAATATAATCTATAAATAGTAGGTTATTTTCATTTGTTTAGTTAATTGCCTAGGTTTTTAAGATAAAATCACATCTATTTAGTTGCCTTGCTGCATAATTATTTCTTCAGAAATGTTTGTAAGTATGGATATACTTATTCCTTCTGATAAGGTGATAATGTTACAAGACTCTAATTTGTTTTTTTCTAAAATCTGAAACACAACCTTCCCATTATTATTGCTTATTCTGACTGAAATCAAACAACTATCCATATTTCCCTGCTATTCCCTACTCTGATAATACACACATATATGTGTATATGTAAGCGTGTTTGGAAATAATGTGTACCACCGGTTATTAAATGAACAGTATTGGTTTAAGCACAGTTCAAAATGTAACACTATTTGCAACATATGGTAAATAGTAGTTATTTTATTTGCGTCCGTTCACTAATAGCTAATTGATTCGTTATGAATAAAACATGGCAGTGTTGTTGACTATGATAACGGTGTTGGTAAAGAAAAATAATTATTCTATTCCTTTGGAAATTAAGGCAAATTGTAATTTGTATGAATATTAAATAGTTACATTTGTGTCTATTCGATATATATATATATATATATATATATATATATACTTGTAGTTGTTAATATATTAATTTGTAGAATAAAATAATGCATGATACACAAGACATAGGCCATTGAAAGTTCACATAAACTAATTCAAGTTATGTACCGAATTGTTTTACCCCAATTAGATATTAGATATTCTTCGTTTACGTGAAGTATAATGGACTAGTGTTATAGACATCAGTCAATTACCTTTCCCTTTTTAGGTACTGATGAATCATTATAATTCATTGTCTTTCTTAGATTTCGGTGTTCACAGAAATATATGTGGCTTACTTCAGGGTGCAATTTAGATTTCTGAGATTTTAAATAGTTATTAACCGTCATCATTTTTAATATCAATTATTAAGAGCTAAATTATTAGATTTTCAAAAAAATGGTTACTGTTGTCTATAAGTTTTATGATGAGGGTTTATTTACAATGTTATTTTGTAACGCTTCCAAGTGTACATTGACTAAACACTTTGTATTAACAAATGTTGTATTGTCTCATTCTGGTCGAATCCTGTTTATTTGGGGCCCAAATAATGTGTTAGTAAAGACCCTAGTTACAACATTTTGTCATACAGTTTCAAATCCTGTTGGTATATTCAGCTTTTTGAAGGGCAGGAATAAGTCTAGATTAGGATTGCCAACTGGTACAAAACTTCGGTTTATGATTTCCTGCTAACTACCTTCAATCATGTCTATGAAAACGACCCATTTGGATATCACAAAAAATAAATTTATTAACAACTAAAAAACTTTGTGTAGACTATTTTACACAGCTTTTATGTCAGTACTCTTGGTGGATGTCTGTAGGAAAGTGGGATTAATTTAAATCGTGTAATAAACAAGCTTTCGAAGTAGACTTTTAAAAAATCGCAACAGAATACTGCGATCGTGGATGCGCACTGCTGAGGAGTCCCATACTAGGACGAAACGGCCGTCCAGTGCTTCCAGGTTTTCAATGGTGGTCTAGCTTCAACTGACTCATGAGTTCAATCTGTGAGAATACTGCATTATCAGGTTGTATGCGCTGATGTTTCATAATGAACACGAAATTTAATAGCTGACATTTCGATGCTTTAGTTAAATTATGATTCAATGTGATTAATGATCAGGTATTTTGAATATAATCTACTGATACCTTTAATAATCCTAAATGTATGTCATCCAATCATTATTCATATAGTGACGAATTATCAATATCAATTGAAAGACGTTAAATATATAATTAAATTTACGTAACGTTGAGTAACGTAGGAAATTTAACCACTCTTCATTATTTCACCGTATAATTTCTATTTGTTTCATGGACAGAAATAACTACCTCCTCACAGTTATTATGAGTCAGTAACACAGTTTATCAGCGAAGCTCAATCAGTTATAAAATAACAAAGATGATCCGTTCCATTAGTACTGGGAAAAGTTCACCATAATAACAGTTAGAAGTAAGATTTGTGGTCTATTTTTGTAAACGTAAAACAGTGTAAACAGTAAGTTTGACAACACAGAACAGAACATTCCGAAACAGATCAACCATTTTTATAATTTAAGAGTAATATATATTTTCCAGACTGCATCTACTGCAAACCAGAGATTACTGATCCGCTGTACCATTCTAGTATGGAAACCTTCAGGAGCGTGGATCCGTAGGCCTACTAAGGATCGAACCCAGAGCCCTTGGGTTACATTGAGAACTGTTAGATTTAAGACCACTGACCCAGTATCTAGTAGCTAACGTTGACATTGAAAGACGGTTGAGTAATACTACGAATATATTTAAGTCAAAGATGCTAACCAATAGGTGCCGGGCTAACGGTCTAGTGGTTAAAAGCCCTTCGTGATACCTGAACGTCCTTTGTTCAATCTCCGACGGGGCATTAGATAGGCAATGCTGAGCAGTCTTGTATTACGAAGAAATAAATTACTAGTACTTCCCGGTTCTCATTAGATTAGTACGTGATGTAGTCCACAAAATCCAACAGTCTACACAAGCACCTACAGTAATCAGTAATATCTTTATTTAATTGATATATTTCTAGCATAAATTTCAGTTATGAGCATGTCGTGTATAGAACTACTGAGAAATACGTACCAGGAAACTCAGTATTAGACGTCAAAGATGGATCACTGGATACTTTACATTTCATTTTATACTACTTATTATATTGACAGTAGTTAAAAATAATTGTCCATATAAGTAAAGGAAATGAACTTACGTGCTGAGAATTTCTTCCGAAATTTGTATTCCTGTTTCCCCGAAGGATAATTGGGTTATTTGCCTCCTTACTCATACTGGTTTTCATAATCTGAGTGTTATTTTGGCTCTCTGAGTTTAAAGAAAATTCATGTTTATATTTTTGTGAACTGACAGATGAGGTAGGTATCGTTACTCGTCTACGTAATTCGCCAGATATGTTATTGTTCGTTAGATTGGAGTTTGTGCTCGCCTTAATTATAGAAACAGATGTGGATTTTGGCTACACGTGACAAAAAAGCCATTGAAAAGCGGAGTAAGTTTAGGCATTGCTATTTATTAATATTACCTTTCTATTACTGAAAAGAGTTTCAATAAACATAAAAGTTGTATACAACATTCTCGGGTTTGTTTGTCCAAAACCGGTATTCACTTAATAAAAAAGAAACACATATTCTGTATTTAAGTCTTTTTTCATATCATTTCTTTAGAATGGCACTGTTTTAGCAAAACATAGCTAGACAGATCATGTCGGTGAATGAATTGAGAGAAAAACGCTGTCTTGCGAGCTACTAAATTACGTTTAGTTAAATTGATCATTACCGAATTATTGTGTCAAAATCTTGTAAAGTTGGTTGTAGCTAAATAATATAGTTTCCCTTAAAAACCATCATCACTTGAAGAGAGAGTAAAAGCTGAAGGTTATGTATATGTAGCTTTGGACTTATGGGATTTTCATGAACATATTGCTAAAGAATCATTTGATGAATTGCATATAAAAACAAATAAAAACAATCTAATGAATTAACTTTGACGTCACCATCAATCTCGAATATCGTCCCATGAATTAAAGAGAAAATAATGCCAAATGAATACTAATTTCAATTGATTCATAACATTAATGAAGAATCAGAATGCTCATACACAATATAGAAAATTTGAAATCACCTGATTATATACACTGGATTGAGAAGTGTGTTCATTTTCTAATGTACTGTTGCTGTGTAAATGTTTTATATGATTCACCGGTGATGAGATTGATACATTGTGGTTAATATTTGTGCTACCTTGATTTCGCGAATTATATGAATCTGACAGAGATTTCGTCTCATTTAAATCAGAGCGACATTGATATTGATTTACTGTTTCAGTTGGTTTATATTGTTGGTTGGTATTACCTGATATAAAAATGTAGTCATGAAACATAAAACTTTGAATAGAAGTAAATGAAGACAAGAAATACTAATAACTTGATTAGGTTACAGAGAATTATTGTTATTGGTTAGTTTGACACTGTAAATCCAGCTTAATTGAATTCTATGAGATATTATCTACTTTATTTATTTATTTATTTATTTATTCATTTATTTATTTATTCATTTATTTATTTATTTATTCAGATAATGACTACGCAGTGTTTCCATTAATGATATTAGTTAAGATTTCATCGAGTTGATGAATAACTTCCTCATTTCTATTTTGATTAATTCAATTATTCCAAGTGGTTCTGCAATACTTTTCAACCACAAAACATATGTTAAAATATTCTTCAATTGGAATATAATGGTTCTTGGTTAAAAATAATAATAATCTAGGAAATATTACTTGACACTAGTTTTGATTATAAATCAGTTTGATGACAGGTTTAATGGATATATCTATTATATAGCAATTTATAATAGCAACTTGCTGATCATTTCACTGCATTTAAAGTAGATCTAAAAGAATTAGCTGAAGGTTGACGATTCAGTAACTTCACCGTTAAAAGCAGAGTTACCTCCATTAGTATGTTTATAAGCAAGTTACTACAACTGAATAGGGCAAACTACCTTAGTGACTGCCAGTTCTTACCTTAGGTAATGGTTCTATACAAGCCCTTTAATGAAAAAAAGTGTTTTAAATACGACGTAATATTTGTTAAAGACTCCGTTCAAAGTCAGGTATCAATTAATCGGCATAAATTCCGCCTTTGGGTTAGATAAGTCTGTATAAGGAATCAGGAATATAACTACATCTTCAGGTATGGTGAAAGATGAACATTTGCTCAATACATTACGAAACAAACTTGAAGCACTTCTGGTTTTAATCGCTTTACTGTTCTTGAGTTTCAAAAATTATTGGTCCTTGCAAATGCGTATATTACTAAGAAAAAGGAATAGACTTAATCCACACCTCAATTGCAAAATATTATTTTTATTTGTTGTGCTGTTCTGAGTGTAATTACATGAGACATTTATATGGTTGTATGTACCATTATGCAAAATACTATGTCAGCTTGATCGAACGAACCTCTTACTTTTAGGTTGTGGCTTTCGAAGTTCATTTCAGATCGATACACCAATGCTCCAATTCATGTTCTTCATATAAAGGTATTTGGCCAAACAATCTTTGAAATGTAGAAAGTTTTCAAATCACATAGCATATAGTTCATTTACTATAAAAGTAATTTTAATAACCCACTGTTTAGTGAACAACTTGAGTAAGGTATTCGCCAGCATTTCTACCAGTTTTCATGCTGATGACGGCTTAGTATATTTGAAATAGGAGGACTAATGACGGTATACTATAAATTTCAGAAGAAATTTACGATAAACAATCTCTGTATATATTATGCCCTTACAGTAAAGTTGATTGATAGGTAAAAGGCTCAGCTATAATATTTCTGACTGATTAATCAAACAAATGAAATCCCTGTCTTGTGATTTCCAAGATTTACCATCGGGTTAACAGCGTACCAATAGAGCTTGCCAAAAATTTACAAAGTTTAGATTTCAGTATCTCTTGCTAAACTTAATATACCATTCAGAAACAATTAATATAAATCAATTAAATTTAATTCCAGCAAAATAGTTTCTAATCCTGTTTTTTTTAAAAAAAAACAAAACTCACTTAGTTTTGGATCGTGACAGCCAACTCTATTGATATTTTGATTAATCAGATCGGTTTTGGATTTGTTTTCAGAAGTATTTTCATGATTCAATTCTTTCTTTGAAGCCTAACCAGAGAGTGAAGAATATCAGATTATTTGAAAATTTGCAAAGTATCATGTACAAAATAAAATATAACATGACAATAATGTTGTTCTTATAATTTTAATGTTTTCAAACCTTGAGTAATTATTTATAGGGAATTTAGACTCAGTTTTCTGGTTATTTCCATAAAACAATTCAAGTTTATATAAACAAAATAAATGGATGAGTCATTTTTTAAAGAACTAGAATTACTATACAGGGATTGCCTATTCATCTCTGCTAATCGTACCATAAAATTTGCAAAGGTATTTTCTGGTGAGATCTGCATCAAGTGAATATGTTTTTCGTTGATTAGACCGAAGAAAACCATTGAAAATAAAATAAAAGTGAATAGCTGTTATGTTCCGGATTGGACAGGCACTATTGATGAGTTAGAAATTATGTAACTAGAAAATATTTAGCAATTATAAGCTATTATCTGTTTGAAGTATTAGCGATCTGGTCCATAGTTTATTAGGCTTTATCTGTATAAATTTTAAAATAGCTCGTTCTTCAAGTTCTTCGTTCCTCTATTAAAACTAACTGCTGATATTAATTAAATGTCAGTACTTCTAATGATCAAATCCAGTATTTAAGAGAACGCTTTTATTATCGTCTTTAAGGATTATATAACATGCTCACAGTATTATTAACTAAAAATTTTCATGAGATCACCATGGAAAACCTGGAAGCACTGGATGGCCGTTTCGTCCTAGTATGGGACTCCTCAGCAGTGCGCATCCACGATCCCGTTCGCAGGATTCTGACTCAGGACCTTCGGTCTTACGCAAGAACGCCTAACCTCCAGACCACTGAGCTAATTGTAAGAATAGAAAGGCAACTCGCTTGAGAAAACATTCGGAACCAAAAAACGAACGAACCAATGAATTTCCAGTTGTTTTGTTTTCATTCAGTTCAACTGAACGCAGCATTTTACGCATTTTATGTTGAGCTTTCTTTTCCACTATAATCTACAGAAAATAGAATCGTATTTGAAAAATAAAACTGATTACTAATCTTAACACATAACATAACACATGACTGATTTATCGTCGTTCGGATTACTAAATTTTCTAATGGGCAATTTACCGAATTCATTCATTAGTTGGTTATGCCCAATAAAAATTACAGCTATTAGAAATGAAATCAGTAGAAATGTAAACAAGGATCAGAAGGTTGTAAATATAATGTTAATTCTGATTGCCTCAAGACTCATTATTAGAAATTTCTTTCACGTCGTTTATAAATAACCAAATATTCTCAAATAAAATTACATCGATAAACATTGATAGCATTTGTGATAATAAACGAGAAGAAAAATACCTTAAGGTAAGGAAACAATTAAGAGAAGTCTAGATAATGCGGTTCGATACAATGTAGGTAAGGTTTGAATAATTGACAAATTGTTGTTTTAGGTCTGAATGTAAAATAACTGTAACTGAGTAGATTAAATTCATTTCAACTGGATTCACTTATGTCGTTTAGCCTTCAAGCACCACTGTAACGATATTAATAGCGGGAAATATCTTTTATTTTCCGCATAATGATTATTTTACCATTGGTAGTATGTCTTCACAAACAAATCTGAAGCTTTTTAGTAATAATACCATTTCGAAATCAACTAGATAATACTGAAATTCCATGCTTACTATAAAAACCTCTAAAGCGTTGATTAGGACTCAATTAGCTCAAATTCTCGGTTTAAACACCCAAGTACACAGTTTTTCTTTCATTTGACACAATTTTGATAAGTGATTATTTTGTGACAACTACAGATGGTAATTTAAACAGAAAACAGTTACTCATAAGTATTTCTGAGTACTGTAAAATGTACAACAAATTTTCGATCCAATAAATTAAAAACTCCATGTTAATTATTATTACAGAATAAAGATAAAGAATAATCGTTGTTTGAATTACCTCATATAACTTTTGACGATAATCTGATACGCTTAATTGTTTGTCATCTCTTAGAATTGGAGTAACTGGATGTTTCAATACGATTTCAGATGAAGGATCACGAAAGCTGTTTGATGAAGTTGCATATGTGCAAACATATGTATGGAGAGAGAGAGAGAGAGAGAGAGCATGAAACAAATGAACATTGAATCATCTAATTTGTACATTAATATTTTATAATTTTTACTACTGGAAAACCACTTAAAATTAGGTAGTACCAAACAGATGTTTTATCTTAGTTGGTTTTCACTATAGTCAAATGAAATAAATCAATCTAAACTTTGAATCCTTCCAAATTACATGGATGAATTTAAAAAAATATATAACCCATAGTCTGAAACATTTGGGGGCTATATTACAAAGTCAGATCTGGAACTTTCAAACCTATTAAAAAACAGAGATATAGTAAATTTTTAAAGAATATCAATTAGATGAAGTAGTCAAGAGAATTAATCAATGCCTGATACTTACTTTTCCACGTAACTATGATTTAATGCTTGTTCAACAGTGAAGCGTTTCTCTGGGTTCAACTGAATCATATTTTCAAGTAAATTTAAAGCTTGTTCTTCTGTATTATTTGAAAATAACGTACGTAAGCGACGATATGGTCTATAAAAGAAAACAAAGCAAGAGAAAAATTGTAAACAAATAATAATAATCAATTTACATTTATTATGTATTATGTATTATTACTGATGGTGCCGAAAGCTTCCCTTAAACACGTCTAACTTTTATCATTAATCCCTTGTCTTAAGAAACCTCTCATTTTGCCCTTGTGTTACCAAATTTTCCTGTTGCATAAATATCGTAATTTCGTTAATATACAGGCCTAATAATACTTCACAACGAGAATCAAGTTATTACAAACCATATGTTCGAAAGACAGTTCAATAGCATTTACACTCAATATTCAATAGAGAACAGTTAAAGTTAGAATAAACAGTTAATACCTGATTGATTACATTTTCAAAAAAAACTAATAAACATTATAAGCAAAGATGGATAGTGGTTAGCAGTGGAATCCAGGATGCACGAGCGAGTGACTATCAGGACTCAGTAGCTAAGTGGATAACGCGATGACGTTTGAAGCGAACGGTACTGGGTTCGAGTCCCAGAGTGAACATCAACTCAGATGCAGGTACATCCAGCTGACGAGTCCCAAATAGGACGAAATGCGCGTCCTGGATTCCACTACTAGCCACTATCCACCTTTACTTATAATGCTTGTAAATTAAGGCAAGATCGAGGAAATACTCACTGTATGCACATATACCAATAAAAGACTGATCAATTTCAGTCATAACCATTAATGGGAAGGTTCAAGTAAAACAATACCAAGTGAACTAAACTAATAAACACTTTTTATCAATGGCTTTTTCGGCTATTGACAAGTAATTTAAAACGTTTTATCTCTATAAAACCTGTAACTTTCCAAAGCGAATTACTTAAGATAGAAAAAAAATTAGTCTGTTATATTTTTGCGGTAAATTTGTAGCTCATTGTTAAAAACATTTAATTTAACACCACTAAGTTATAACTTCAAGAACAACACTTGTTTGTCGACATTAATCATCTATTATTGTTCATCATAGTTGTCATCAATAGCTTGGTACACAACCGTATTTTTGCGAAGAATCGTTTTTAAAAGCAATTCTTTGGGTTTTATTTGACGATGAAAAATCATACTCCATTGAAAGATATTTCAAGTACTTGAATTTATCAGTGGTACATTAAAAATACTTAGGGGTTATGAAAAAATTACCTCAAAGAAGATGAGAAAAACATCTATACCATGAGCTGCGAATATTTGTCAGAATATCATAATATAGTGACTGCTCGGAAAATTTCCGTTAAACTGAATCAATAAAGAACATAACTAGTTTACAATGATAATTTTTGGAAGGAAAATGATATCTTATTCAACTTAGTGACACTATGCTATTATTAGCTTACTTCTGTAAAGCTTTATCCAACACTGATCTACCGTAGTCTGAATGAAGGCATTCAATGTCTGTAAAATAAAAGAGTAGAGATAACTACTTACTTAACGTATCACATAAAAGCAAAAACCAATTAAGTATAATAATAATGGTCATATATTAGAAAAAATGCAAGCCAAATACAGGCAATATGGTTAAAAATATATCAGAATTATTTCTCTCTCCCTTTGATACTATCGATAACATTAATTGGAAAATATGTTACGAGTTATTTGCCAAAATACACTAAATATTCTTCCAACTATGAAATAATCACTGGTATATCTCGATGTTTCACGAAGAAATTTGTTCATTTTAATTACCAGTGGAACATTACTTCCTTCCTTCCTTCCTTCCTTCCTTCCTTCTTACTTACTTACTTACTTACTTACTTACTTACTTACTTACTTACTTACTTACTTACTTACTTACTTACTTACTTACTTACTTACTTACTTCACTTCACTCACTCACTCACTACTCACTACCACTCACTCACTCACTCACTCACTCACCACCACTCACTCACTCACTCACTCACTCACTCACTCACTCACTCACTCACTCACTCACTCACTCACTCACTCACTCACTCACTCACTCACTCACTCACTCACTCACTCACTCACTCACTCACTCACTCACCACTCACTCACTCACTCACTCACTCACTCACTCACTCACTCACTCACTCACTCACTCACTCACTCACTCACTCACTCACTCACTCACTCACTCACTCACTCACTCACTCACTCACTCACTCACTCACTTCACTCACTCACTTACTTACTTACTTACTTACTTACTTACTTACTTACTTACTTACTTACTTACTTACTTACTTACTTACTTACTTACTTACTTACTTACGCCTGTTACTCCTCGTGAAGGAACATAGGCCACTCACCAGCATTCGCCATCCAACCCTGTCCTGGAAAATCCTTTCCAGCTCTTTCCAGTTGTTATTCATCCCTTTCATATCTGCTTCTATTTCTCAACGTAATGTGTTCTTTGGCCTTCCTCTTTTCCGCCTTCCTTCAGGATTCCAAGTTAGGGCTTGTCTCGTGATGCAGTTTGACGATTTGCGTAGTGTATGTCCTATCCATTTCCATCCTATTTTCCTAATTTCCTCTTCAGCTGGAAGCTGGTTTGTTCTCTCACACAAAAGGCTGTTGCTGATGGTATCCGGCCAATAGATGTTGAGTATCTTGCGTAGACAACCATGTATAAATACTTGCACCTTCTTGATGGTGGTTGTTGTAATTCTCCAAGTTTCAGCTCCATACAGTAGAACTGTTTTGACATTCGTATTGAAGATTCTCACTTTGATATTGGTTGAAAGTTGTTTTTAGTTCCATATGCTCTTCAACTGTAGGAATGCGGCCCTTGCTTTGCCAATCCTCGCCCTTATGTCTGCATCTGAACCTCCTTGTTCACCGATTATGCTTCCCAGATATGTGAAGGATTCTATATCTTCCAGAGTTTCGCCATCAAGAGAGATTGGACTGCTGTTCTTCGTTTTGAATATGAGAACCTTGATTTTCTCCTTGTGTATGCTGAGGCCTACTGATGCAGAGACTGCTGCTACACTGGCTGTCTTTGCCTGCATTTGTTCGTGTGTATGCGATAGGAGGGCAAGGTCATCTGAGAAGTCCAAATCGTTTAATTGGTTCTGAGCTGTCCATTGTATTCCGTGTTTTTCCTCAAATGTCAAGGTCTTCATAATCCAGTCGACCACCAGAAGAAGGAGGAAGGGAGAGAGTAGACAGCCTTGTCTGACTCCGGTTCTTACTTGGAATGTATCTGTCAGCTGTCCTCCATGCACGACCTTGCACTGTAGTCCGTCATATGAGTAGTTGCACATTCATAAATGTTGATTTTCTCAAATTCTTTTATTTGTTGCACTAGATGACGTACAGTTACTCATTGTTTTACTGAGATACTTGAATTACATCATTTGGATAAGATTTTATCAGAACAGGATATCTCAATTCCAATTATAAATTGAATGTTGATAAATAAATTATGTTAGCAACTTTTCGGTGAATAGTAACGTGCTCTCTCATTCCTACTATTGGTCACCTTCTATTTAATCAAAGTTAACCGATAATCGACAAGATTTACTTGAGACTTCACTCAGTTAGTCAGTCAGCTACAACGTAGGACCAGGCAAATAAACGCATCGCTATAAGTTGCCATACCTCATTAGCACAACAAGATGAACACCATATTCATAGAAGCATTACTTCAATGGTAGTAAAAGAACATTCCATATAAGGATATGATACAGGGAGAAAGAATAAGTTCTTAGAAAGAAAGGTACAAAGTAATTTTAATCTCATGGTTTAAGGGAAAGCTTATGAAGAGATAATTCTGCTTCGAAGAATTGGAAACATCTAACCACAATCTGAGAACTCATCGACTACGAATGTGTCATGAACAGTCCATCGTAGAATCGCATCTTAAAATTATATTATAGTTTTCATGGAAAGAATGTGAGTACCACTGTGAGTCGTACACCATAATATTAGTTACTACGATGTGATTCAAGAAAGTTTCCTAGATTAACATTTATTGTTGATGTAGCATTTTGTAATAGGTGGGACTCCACCAAGATTAAACACCAAGTTCCCATCTGAATTGTCGTTCGATGACTAAATGTTCTACAGAATCTGGTCCAACAACGAGTAAGCTGTGAAATCAGTTTATGGAAAACTTCAGTAATTTATATCAACAGTAGAAAACCTTTAGTCAAGTGATTTATTTCAACTGGTTTTTGACATATAATATCAAATTAAACAAATTGTTCTTGTCAAACGTTTGCGAACTGGTCATTAGTTCGAGTTTTGAAGCCGATACAATTTTTTCCAATCTTCAATAATATGTAAGTAAAGACGTTGACCACATTGTCTATTATATTATGACTGTTGATACAATTTATACAAGGGTTGTAAAAGATTACGTAAACGTATTTAATTATCTTTACTTCAACAAGTTTTAGTTAGTTAGATCATTACTAACTGGATAGAAAATGGATAATATCCCCTAAATTATCAGGTTTTGAAATCGGAATTAAGATACAAAGCGTTAGTCAAAAGTACTGACAAAATTCTTGAAACAATAGGAGTGGGATTGTTAATATTAGAATGACTAACATATAATGTTAACTTGAACAAGCTTATACGGTAAATGAAAATGTGGAATTAATTATTATCAGAATAAATATGGGTAACATAGGATGAGATAAATAATAATATAATTACAATTCAGATCGAATATTTGGTAGAAGACTATATAATGTATGAAGTTATATGAATTCAGTAAGGAATAATAATACTGTTGATGTATGGATGATACTTTCATCATCAGCACTGAAAGAACATGACAGCTTGAGGTTCTGAGGCAATTTAATGGAGTACACCTACCTATTAAGTTTACATCTAAAGAAGAAATTGGAGGTAGGATAACCTTTGAGGATTTTCTACTAGAGGAGAGTGTTGATAGGTTAATAAAAAGGAATTTAAACAGGTAAAGTACCTGAACGAGGTATCACACATGTATCATTGGCCCCGTATTTCTACAACACAAAAGAAACCTGATAAAAACTCACAGTCATAGAATACATACCATATATTGTACGGATATAGTTGGATAAAAACTAAACGCCCTTAGGGAAAATGGATACCGTGCGAACTTTATAAATAAATATATGCCCAGGCTAGAATAGGAGAGCAACAAACACCAAATAAGAAATCTCCGTTCATTCGCCTATGGTTCAGAGGTAATGCAGCCAGTGAAACACTAATCTAGATATTACATAGAGCTATCCAGGGAACATTCAGCACCGGAAAATTCGGATAACCTTTTTTACGCTCCTAATGGAGACACTGAGGCTAAAAGATGAATTAATTAGGATGCCCAGCTCGTTATGTATTTATCAGTTCGACTACCCCTGTGGATAATTTATTTTGGCCAAAGTTCCAGAAATTTACTTTTTTGTATTCGTGAACACCTCCAAACGTGGCTAAACAAAGATGTAGTGAAGTCAGTATGCGGTTTAATACCAGACCATTTAGTGCAAACTGGTCATGGTGCCAGCGTAAGTCAATCATTCTCAATAATTTATCCCATTAGTAATTTCCTGTCAACGTCTATCTTAATTAAAGTCCTTCAAACGGTGGAGGTGATAGCCATTTAAATTATAAAACAAGAACTATGCGTGCACATGAAACATATTTAGCCCCTTCTCTTACCTTGGCCAACACCAGGGCCAATGAATCAAAACTAATATTAATTATAGAATGACCTAAATTGACCAATTTACGCAAGGCCTTTCTTAGTTTTGTCTCTTCATAGTTTTAGTTATGAAATGATCTAAGCTAGACCACCACTCGAAACCTGGAAACAATAGACGGCCATTCTGTCCTAATAGGGGACTCATTAATAGTGCGCGTCCACGACCCTGGACACTGTAAAACTTCGCTTCTAGATCGAGCTGGTATACAACGGTGCTAGTGTCTTATTTTTTTATTCACATAACTTACTACTGGTTCAACATCCCTATCAATCTTTTGAACACATGATTAATTTATTTATTATCAGAAGGCGTTTTGTGGAGATTCTAGTAATTTCAATAGTTGAAATCATGAGTCAATTGAAGCTAGACCACCATGGAAAACCTGGAGGCACTGGAAGGCCGTCTCGTTCTAGTATGGGACTCCTCAGCAGTGCGCATCCACGATCCCGCCCCCCGCAGGATTCGAACCCAGGACCTATCGGTCTCGCGCGCGAGCGCTTAACCATGATTTCAACTATTAATTTAGTTATCTCTTACCTCACTTTATTATTTCTTACTGAATTCATATAACTTCATACATTACATAGTCTTTTATCAAATATTCGATTTGAATTGTAATTATATTATTATTTATCTCATCCTATGTTACCCATATTTATTCTGATAATAATTAATTCCACATTTTCATTTACCGTATAAGCTTATACAAGTTATCACTGCATATTAGTCATTTGGACATTAAAAATTTTGGTTCATTTTAAGAAATAATCTTAAATTCACATGTTATGATTATAAACAATGTATTTGAGTTAAACGCAATTACTTTGGGGATCATTAACTTGAATTTATAACATTAAAACCTGAAGACAATTCATTAAAAAAGAATGTTCTTCGTTCATATGTCAGTGTTTTAGTGTGATGGGAATTCTTAAGCAGCTAACAATGTGATTTTCAAAAAGCTTGTGAGAATAAGAAAACAATTGACAATCTGGTTTTTATGGATGATATTTGTCACAGATTAACGTCGATTCAGTAAAAACGATGGAATACTAGCCATAAGTTTTCTTCTAGAATGGTACTACTCATCATTGAGTAACCAAATTTAAAGTTAAGATTCGATACCACTGGTTAGTAATCCAGTGTCCCAAAAGTCAAGCTGTCAGCTGGTAGGACAAAAAAACCAGTCCAATCTACCCTGGTTATCAGTGGTACCCAACTGAGTTGTCTCTGTGATAAGTCTCATCCACAACATATTGAACTAATCTCAACTAAAACCCATCAACGATTTTATTCTTAGTTCATTTCAGTCTGTGACTAAAATATACAAACAAATTAATCGACATAATGACTAAAACGGAAGTTTGTTACCATGGTGTTAAGGGTTAGGTATTTTTCTTTTGAGCTAAAAATGAGAGATAAGTGATCACATTACTTATATAAATTTAGGACATTTGTAAAGTTAAACAACGCCTTTATCCTAACTAATTTATTGAGTTTCCGTGATAGAATTTCTTTCTTTCATTGTTATGATTTCCATAAATTTAAGTTGTAATGATTCTGTGTATTTTATTTACTATTTTACGAGTGGTTGTAAAAATAATGCTCAACGTTATTAAAGCATTTTCATAAGACAGTATTCTATTTCCATGAATTATGTCAAAAGTATCAACGACTTAGTCTTATTATTTATCCTTTCCAAGTATCCGTTGACTATAGAAGTTTTCGAAGTGTAGTTTGCATACAATGGAACCACTGAATCTGTGTTACAGAAGTTAGGTGTAGAATACTAAATAGAAATAACATGTCAACGAATGACGATGTAATTTTTTTTCAGCTCAGATATTGTAAACTCACTGTACTGTGCCGACTAACATAATATAGTTTGAGGAAAAAGTAGGAGTGACTAAATTAAATTAAACCGTCATTCTATGAACTCATTTATTTTATGACAGATTCGTGTAATGACTTGATCCATAATCCGTAGCAGTGGATCAGATTCATTTATTTATCATTTTCCACTAGCTGACTAGCTTAGAATTTGGTTTAGGATGCCACTGATATTATTATTTCAACCCCATAGTTTCTCACCCTGTTCAACCCCACTCTCATTCTGGTGATACTGAGCGTAAGAATATATATATATATATATTTATATATCGGTAGATACTGATAGACATAAAGTAGTGAGTTGTATAATTCTTTTTTCTAAGCAGTCGGAGAGGATCTCTTCAATAATACATTGAGTCACTTACCTTCATAGAAATATTCGAGGGTTAAACACTTTCTTTGTTTCATTTTTTTGTCTATACAGCATTTTTGATATTTCAATTCAGTTGTCTTTAGGTTCATTTGAAACAAACCTTGAATTTTGTTTTTATTGTTGGTGACTTTCTTCGTTTACTTATTATGTTCATTTTTTGAGGGTTTATCAATTAGAAGTATTCAATATATTCGTAAATTCTAATTATTTAGCTATCAGATTTTTGGGAAAATATTTGATTTAAAAACAGATTTCATCGTAAACTTTGAGAGCTCAAGGATTTTATAGTTAATATTACGGGATGATCTTAGTTGAATAACCATTATTATCCAAAATGGGTTAGATAGCTGTTTCGTCCTGATAAGGAACAACTTAGCTGTGTAACCGTGACCCCAATATCAGGGGTCGAACCCAGGACGTTCAGTTTCTCGTACGAGTGCTTAACCTCTATACTTCCTAGCCAGCATTTTGTGAGTTATATATTTAGCCTCAGTTTAGCTATAATATCGTGGAACCATCTTCCAATGTATCTTGTGAGTACCTATCTCAGGATTGTTGGATTCCACAAGGCGATTGGTAGTCATCTAGTACTAATTTGGTACACTAGTTATCCCTTATGAAACCAAACTTAAAAACGTATCACATTTAACGGTTACTGATAATCTACTTTACTGGGAATTAGGGATCAGCAAATTTCAACTTTGCAATACATAAATACTTTCGTCTTGTAGCATTGAGATTTATGTGTCTCATCACTCTACGTTTTACTAAAGAGACTGTATTTCGTTCATCTTATAATTGACATTTAGTAAAGGAATTAGTGCTCAGAATGAGTTTCTACATCTTGGAGCAAATATCTCTTACTTATTCCAAGGTGTGCTTTGAAATAGTAAATGATTAAAAGTAGATTGACTGGTATTTGATACATGTAAATTATTATACATAAAATTAACCAAAAGAATTGATTTTTCTATGCGAATAAAATGATATCCTTAATAAAAGAATCTTATTTAATTCCAACAGATTTCTGATCTCATAGGGACTCATTAAAGCAGACTTTCATGCGTTTGACTAGAAAATTAAGAAATTCTTAGAATGAATAATATTCAGTGTTCAGACTCTAGGAGAGTATGTCACGTAGAATTACTGTATTTTGAAACAAGATTTGTGTACATTAACTGATAAAGATAATTAACAAACAACAAATATGGTGACATAAATTACAAACCATAAGCCAAAATTCTTTATCTTCACTCAAGGTTTTAAGGCATATGATCACCCATTATTTAACTCACTATGCAATTTTGACCGAAGTAAATGGAAACTGAGAATAGCCTGAGGGTGGTCAAAGATAGATTGTATAATTATTAAAAGTTGGTTTTGGTTTTCAAAAAAACGGCAAGCGTTTTAACCGTGATATAATAGTTAGTGGGACCATTGGGGGGAGTGCTTTGGTGAACTTGCATGAAAACCATAGAATCAGCACAGCTCCACTCTCGCTTTTTCTGGCTTCTAAAAAAATTTGTTTAAGATATATCTGTTTTCGCATGGGATCTCGCTCGATTTCTCCACTGTGTAGTTAAGATCTGGAAGCATTCAAAACGATATATCGTTTAACACATCTATGTGACTATCGATCCGCTATTAAAAACATCGCTAGTGACAAGGGTTGTGTTCTCATAATTTTAAATTGAATATCAGCTAAATTTGGAGATATAACTACTAGAATATTCTATTCGAAACGCGTTTAAACTTTGATGGTCAAAGTATGTTTCTCACAAACTGATATATAATTTGACGATGAACACAAATGGAAAATACGTTTTGATGAAAAGTTTTCTCTTGAATAAATATCTGGATAATCTATTTTCTCTTACTAATTTATGACGTCCAATTAAAAAGTAGTTATTTTACATTCATATTAACCTAATCAAATTTTAGTTTGGAAAGCTGATATTGAAGGACTAACCTTGTATTGTCGGTCTTTCCATAACCGATATGATTCTCTCAATTTGATTGATTGTCGATGTACCGGGAAATAATGCTTTGCCAAGTAACATTTCGCCTAATATGCACCCTAAGCTCCATATATCTACATATTTTGTATAACGATTTGAAGCTAGCAGAATTTCTGGTGCCCGATACCATCTCGTAGCTACATATTCGGTTAGCACAGGATTGTCATAATCATCATCTCCATCTATAAATGATTCCATAGATGTTGTACGATTTTCTAGAGTATTTGTCAATGAACGTGTCAAGCCGAAATCACATAGTTTCACCAAACAGTCTGAGTTTAACAGAACATTAGATGGCTATAAATGTAAACGAAAAATAAAATAAAATAAGCAGTATCAGGATAAATCTTATCACTGACTGGAAATAACAGGATACCCACAGAGTTCTGACTACTTGTTTTATCTTCAGCTCAGAAAAATGTCCACAAACTACTTGTCAAAATTTGATTAATGGAATATCCTCAACAGATGGTGATCAGTCAGTGTTAGAACGTTTTACCTTATTACACATAATGATAAAATATATGATGAATAATTTATTTTTGGAGATTATTTAGTCAATAAAATTTGTTCTAAAATGTTTAAAACTTGAGTACTTCATTGTGATATCCTAATTTACTTTTAGTTATTTAAATAAAAATAGAATAAAATGGTATATTCGAAACGTCTCACTAGGAAAAGAAGTGAGAAAATGATATCATAGTCAATAGTTCAGGTTTAGACATTCGTTTCCGAATAAAACAGAAAGTCGCTTTTATAATGGAAACAAGAAAATTGCACCAGAGAGCAAGAATTAAGTAAGAATAGAAAATTTAATATACATAATTCAGAATTAGATATAAAATAAATTCCTTATTATCAACAACTTCATTTATCGGTCAAATGAGGTTGAGGATAACTCAAATCATCACTTGCGTAAGTTTACGCAAAACTAAATACTGAAATACTACTGTTGATCGTTCTTTTAGTTTGAATGCATCTCATAATTTTCCTTTAAAATAGTAAAATTTATGATAGACTAGATGTAAAGGTATCATTAGATAATAGTATGACAGCTAAAACTCAGATACAAACAGGTTTCTGTAACTTAAAATCAATTTAAATAAATTAAACCTCACTGATCTAAAAATTTAGACGATAACTATAACGATGGTACACTATGAAAACTGAATATCCATAAAATCTGGTCTGAAAGCTAAGATATAATTAAATCAAATGGATGAGCAGTTTTAGGGAAAAATACATATCTTCCCACTCTGATGAACAAACTGGCATTTATAATTTTGTTTAATATTTGAAAATCTTTAACATAATATAACCACAACATAACTTATACTGTGCAGTTACGAGCAAATCTTTTTAAAAGAACTTATAAGTAAAATTATATAATTACATTAATGGGTATAAGTAGATATTTCATTTTGCGACAAGAAATAGTATTAAAATAGTCATAAACAGTTAGTGTTAGATGATCGAAAAAACGCTAGATAATAAGTAGTTCTGTATCATAAACTGATTTTGTTAAATAATCTTAATTAATGGATCGAGTTTTATACCCCAGATTTAGAAGTAACTTCTTTGGGGGCAATAAACATATCTTGCGAAAGAGTAAGAGAAAATAGATGGATACTTTCCCGATGATAATTTAGTTTTCACTTATGGTTTCCCGAATAAGACTGATTTACAATGGGAACCATTTTTGACAATTCGCGAAATTTCCCGGTTGTTATATATTCGTTTTACTTATTACAGTTTTCAATTCTACGTCCCCTTTGTTTAATTTTAACAGGCGTCACAATTTATCTGGCTTAAAGATGTGTGAAGAAATTAGACCTCCTAAATCATTTCCTATCTATACTTTCTTTATTGGTCATGAATTACGTCGTCGGACCAAAATTCCATCTGGTATTACAGATAATGAATTGGTAAAGTTACTCGTATCCTTTTTCCCGAATATACTCTTACGCTATCCAGTCAGAAACTAGAATGTCGCCCAACCATAAAGATTCACACTTTTCCTATCGTATACTTGAACACTTAAATTTGTGAGTATGCGAATCCGGCTACAGCTTTATAGCTCATTCTACCTAATTTGGAAGAGAAAGTGGAATATCATGATCACATTTTACAGATTCAGACTATTATGAAGATTTTTTAACTCACCCCATAGCCATTCTACAGTAAATGCAGGTCCCAAGCCCGAATAAAGTAGGAGGGTCTGGCATGGGGTCAGCCACTTCGCTCCATAGAAGACAACATTACTAAAACACTCTAACCAGAAAACATAATTCAAACCATTTGAAGTCTATCCTGGCAGTTGAAGAATCTTCATTTAGGAGAATCATGACGTCTCGTGGTGAAAGCTGATATTCCTCTGGATTCACGAGACCGATATCTCTCCTAACGACCAAGCAACAATTAATATAGATACATGGGATGTCCGGACAATCTTGGAGACCGGGAGGACCAATCAAACAGCCACAGAAATGAAGAGATACAACTTGGCGGTTCTCGGAATAAGTGAAACCCATTGGACCCATGCTGGATAGAAAAGATTAGCTTTGAGAGAAGTGTTATTGTACTCTGGTCACCAAGAAGAAAATGCTCCACACACGGAGTTGCTCTGATGCTGTCCAAAGAAGCACGTAAAGCACTCATAGGATGGGAATATCATCATTCCAGGATCATCAAGGCACCATTCAAAACAAAGGAGGGGATCACAATGAATGTTATCCAGTGTTATGCACCCACAAATGATAGCAGTGACGACGATAAAGATCCGTTTTACGAGGCTTCAGTCGATCATGGCGAAGTGCTCAGGAAAGGATCTAATCACCCTGGTGGGAGATCTAAACACCAAATTCGGAATGGAAAACACCGAATATGAAGATATCATGGGACGACATGGACTAGGAGAAAGAGACGAGAATAATGAGATTTGCAAATCTATGTCTATTCAACAAAATGGTTATAGGCGGCACAATATTCTTCCATAAAGGCATACACAAATCTACATGGGTCTCACTGGATCACACTAAAGAGAATCAGATCGATCATATCTGTTTCAATAAAAGCAGCATTACAAACGTTTAGTATAGCCTTGCTTTAATATACTGACAAACTCAACGAATTCAAGATAGCTCTCAATAACAGGCTCCAAGCCTTACAAGGCCGAATCAAATAAGAAGAAACTACTATGAAGAACGACCGGAAGGCATCATTATGACCATTAGATAAATCATGTGGGCAAGCAGCAAAACCATATAACACAACACACGAAACACGTAAGACACAGAGGTAACTTCTAAGATGCTTCATGTTCTGTTAAGACGAATTTGGGAGGAAGAGCAATCACCATCAGACTGGAACGAAAGATAAATCATCAGGATACCAAAGAAAGGAGATCTTAGTAAGTGTGGGAACTACAGGGGGACCACACTACTGTAGGTACCAGGAGAGGTTTTGATTAGTGTGCTGCTGAACTGGATGAAAGATTCAGCAGACAACCAGCTTTAAGATCGAGAGGCTGGATGAATTGGTCGCATACCGATTAAATCGTGACACTACAAGTGATTGTTGAGGTCGTCACTATTCATCGAATTATTTGACTATAACAAAATATTCACAGAATAGATATAAGGACCTTATCGAATCTCTTTTGACACTATGTCGTACCTGAGAATATCATCATCATCATCATACAGAATTCATATAGAATTCATTCACTGCAGAGCGGTGCATGGAAGTCAGCTCATAGATCCATTCTAAGTGTAGACCGGTGTCAGATAAGGATGTTTTCTTTCTCCCTTTCTCTTTATTCCGGCGGCTGACTGGAGTTCGAAAACCTCCATATCTCAGGCAAAGCACGAAACACAATAGACAACTTGGATGCCGCTAGACGATCCGGACTTCGCAGATGACCTAACTCCCCTGTCCCATACACAGCAAAAATGCAGGTGAACACAGCCAGTGCAGTATCAACCTCTACAGCAGTAGACCTTAACATACACAAGGGAAAAGGCAACACTCTGAGTGAACAAGAATGTAAATATTCAGATTGTTTCATAAATTTCTCTAAGGTAAACAAACTTTCCTTTTTCAAAGTTGGAAAGATATTAGGGAGAAAATGTCAATTATTCGACGATTCCATCAGTCCAAAATACTTTACAAAATATATTTTTACTGTTAGTTTATACATATACATATTATTGATGTGGGAGGGTATTGAAGGTTTTAAAGAATAAATAAATAAATAACTTTTAACGTATGAAGAATAAACCGTTTCATGATACGTTCAATGTGAAGAATAACTGGGTCAGTAAAAGGAATGTTGGGTGACAAAATTTAAATAAAAAAATTGGCTTTTGGGTGTGTTCAATTGTAAAGAGGGAATACTTACCCAAACACATACAAACCTTAGTTTTTCACAGTACATATATAAACATAAATAAAATAATGGAAATAATAGAATCTTTAGCAGGGTCATACAAAAAATTGTACACAGTGATAAACAATGGAATGTAATGTAAATAAATATAATAAAGAGTGAGAAACGAAATAAGATTGCTATCAAAAACGATTTATCAATAAAAATGGTAAAATAGAACTTCATACAAATAAAGGTATTAATATCATCACAGGAAATTAAAGCTGACAAACACAGAGTGGCAAATAAAATGTGAGACAGAGGAAAACGAGTAAACAGCGTTGGAGTGGTGAGAAATTTGTAAATTATAGAAAAAAGTTGAACCAGTAAGATTAGCTTGTCCTTTTATTTCTTACGACCTAAATATCTAATTGTAAAACCAACACGTAATACAGCCTACAAAGACAATAATCGAAACTAAAGTTTAGTATTATATTTCGGTCCGGTTGGCTCGAAGTTACATTGAATGCAAACAACTCCAGCATTAGGAACCGTTACGGATTGAAGTAACTGCACAATTTAATTAAATAATTAAAGAAATACGAAGTGCTAATTATATCAAAATAGTAAAAACAATCAGTTATAGTCTCATATCATTAATTATTTACTATCAGCTATTTGCTTCTAGATTGTATTGTATGAAAACATATGGACTTTATTAGTACCTAATAATAACCATCGTGAAGAAGCCCAAATAACAAGAAAAAAATCTTATTTATTGATGTGAGTGTGTTCAGTCTTTTGTAAACATTTTTCAAATTTAATTGGTTTAGTATTGCCTCTTTCTATAATGCCGCGGAGTGCAAAAGCTAACAACGGCCTGTTATAATGTAGGGCATCACTTTCGATCTACAAATATCACACAGTAATATAAACAGAGCTAACCAACGCTTGATACGCGTGGGAACTGTTAACAACCAAACTCAACAATTTTTTGACAGGTTTCTTATTGCGGGAAGTATCTTGAATGATGTTGTTTAGAGGCATCTGTCTAAATACCAGGACGTATAAGCAATAAGTTGACTTAGTTGAATAAACAAATTTTTTCCATGTTTCATCAGTATAAATTGAGAGGTTTATTTTTTTCAGCAGTCAGGATTCACGGTCAATCGATAACCAGATTTACAAAGCATCTTCGCTGTTTTCAAACTTTTTGCGCTCAACTTAGTAGCACAATGTTCTAATTCCATGTGAGTCAGTTTTATTATACTTTCAAGTGAATTTCATCTACACATTTAGACATATACAAGAATGTATCTCACATGATTCTTGACTAACTCATTATGGTGTTTGAGAAATAATAAAAAAACGAGTTGTAAACAATTGTATTTTCTGAACTAGAAAGTTAAATCAAATTAAACATAGTTGCAACCTTCTGTCTGAAATGAAATCATTCCTAGATGAAATATAAGGTAGATTATTTGAATATCATATAGTTAACGTTTATATCTCACTTGTTGACCATATATATCACGATGAGTCGCTTTGAGGCTTGTAATAAAGCATCGAAGTTTATCATTTATTGTCAAGTCTTACAACCTGGCTGAGCTAAGAGCTTTTGTATAGGCGGTTTATTTTAATTTATTAGGCGAAGATATGTTCGAGCGACTTGCTTTAAGGTTTATATAAGAGACATAAACTACTACCTAATCAGTCGAGTTTTTGTTTTAATTATTTTTTAGAGAATAAAAGTAAATTCGTAGAAATTAAGCATCACCAGTGCCTTGTGTAAAAAGATTAATGGAAACAAGTAGCTTTGGCTTAACCTCTTAAAAAGAAACTGTTATCAGTGTTTTTAAACATTTGGGCAGAACTATTTCAAATCTAAATTTCAAGTAACTTTAAGCATATGGTAAAGATTGTAACAGATAATGCCTGGATCACAGTATTTTAGTCCTTTTCCAATGCAAACGATTTTGATCCATGTCTTTCAAGGTCTCTAACCATCGGCTGCTATCATCTCGCGGATCCCAACCAAGTGGTCTACATCTACCAACATGGCTCAGTTCAATAAATAAATATGACTGATCCGCTAAGGTATAATGGGCCATTTATTCAAAAATGACAATCAAGAGTTACAGTTTTTTAGCCAATATTTCTGACATATGGAGAAAGTCACTTGGCAACCAAACGGTGAGTTTATATTTCAAATATAAGTGGGACTTGCTGAAAAAAAGAGACAAAACAAAATGTTGTTTGCTTTTACCTTATACTGGTCGCATTCCGTCCCTTAGCTGTGAGATGAAAAAGTGCATTCTAAAATTCCGTGCATTAAGCAATGACTTTTAAAGAAATTATGTCATATTTCTCCGTTATGCCTGTCTTAATGTATATGTTTGAAAAAGTTGATCCCAACATTTTGAAAATTCCTACAAAATTAATTTGCATTTGTACTAAAACGAGACTACAAGTCACATAGTTTTTTTAACAAAAATACATAAAAAACAGCTTCGTAAAAAGTTAAGAAGCAAAAGTGGGTTTCAGTAGTACATAAGAGTATCAGACACTGTATGAGACACATGAACTTTTATCTTCACTCCTGAGAAGGGAGAGAAAAAAGTTCATTTTATTCAGTGGGATCAAAAGGTCCGATTTGCTAAAATGAGACTAATGACAACTTCAACAACTCAGTACATTTATTTGAGAAGAAAATAGTTGTTCAGTTGGTAAAAGTAATAATAAGGGACATCCATGTTAAAAATAAACGTTCTACATATGTCTATTTCACAGTATATCCAAATAACAACGATTCTTACTGTTTTAAAAGTGAAGTTCGATGAGAAAGTGATATGTGTCAGTAAATAAAATGGCGACAAAAGCAGTGTTGGGTGCCTTTATAAAGCGATCCCACAGAATAAATATCATGAGAATGTTTTACCTTTAAATCACGGTGTATTACATTCCCGGAATGAATATATTTAACTGCTCGTAACAACTGGTACAAAATGAACCTTTTATGAACATCTTTCAGAATATTTCCTTTTTTGATGCAGTTATTTAAGTCAGTTTCTATTTTTCATCAAAAATGAAAGTTTTAATTACCCATGTATTCAAAAACTAAGTAAATATCTTTGTCGTTCTCCGCCTTTATAACATTTAAAAGACGGATGATATTTGGGTGATTGGAAAATTGCTGTAGAAATGATATTTCTCGAAACGTCCTCTGAACGACTGGTTAAGATGGTGCTTTATACCTGAGCATCTGTTTGATTCCTGAAAGCATCAAATATCTTTTTGAGTGCTAATTTTTTGTGTGTTTTCTTATTCACCGCTTTCCAAACTATCCCATAAGCCTGTGGATAGTAAGAAAATTATATGCCACAAACCCCTTTTCCTATACGTCTCTCAATCGTGTAATTTTTTAAAATAACTGGTTCTACTTCTAGTTGTATCATTTTCTTGCATTTTGATAAAGCGGGAACTCCGTGTAGTCAATAGAAACAAGTTAAAACAACAGTATCATATATTGTTACGACATTTCGGTTCACTTCCTTTGTCGTGTTTATGTCCTTCAGGTTATTAACCTCAGACCGCGAGGCTAGTCATTTCAGAAAACTGAATGAATACCTGTCGACAGAATACCTGCACAATAGTAATTTGTTTCGTCTGATCAGTCTTATTATTTACAGAGTTAAAGAGTCAGGTGCAGAAACAAAAAGCTGTCAGGCAGATTCTTTCAAAATCCAGTGTCTTTTTAACAAGTGAATGTAAACATCTGGTTACACTGTGCTTGCTTCAAGTTGTTTCGGTACATGCTGGGGTCATTCGCAGTGTCTAACGGGCAGTAGTATTTCCGCTCGTCTCTTCTATTTCTAGTCAGTCTGGTTATTTGGACTGTGTAAGAATTCGAAATTGGGGCTATTATTCATGAGTATAACACTCGCTTTGAAAAATATCTAGGTGTAGTCCACACTGATCTTCAGGCACCTTGTAGGTAATGGTCCTAGGTTGTGGTTTGTGAAGATAAATGGGAAGGGACTTTTACTACAAACGTAACTCTGTTCCTACACGTGAATCTAAATGTTTTTATGTGACAATTTCACGAGTCATATTATCACACTGACCACAACCTCCTTTTCATTTGTTATGAGGACTGTAGCAGTAAATAAACCCCCAAAATAAATAGCTCTGTAAGTTATCGACATTGGATTCTGACCATATTAGTTTTAATGGAATCACCTAGGTGAAGGCGCCCGGTCATGCATCCGCACCAGATCACGAGTAGGAACGTCGTGCTCATCAATTCCCGCAATCGCTAGTCAGATTAGATCGAACGATCCTCGATATACTGATAGCCTATCAAATATATCTTCGAACCTCCTCGCTTCTGTCTTTTGATTTCACTTGGTGGGTACGATTCATATTGGAAGGTGTTACTGGTTAAAGCTTTGTCAAAGTCCGAATACCTGTGGCATCTTCGGGACCTTTCAGAAGTCGAGTGAATCCTCTTATATTTCCATATGTCTCTATATCCTCACGTATTCAGAGCAGATTAGGACCATTGGGTTATTTCTACTAAGAAAGTTATGAATGAAAATTTCGAAGAGAAGTGGTTTTACAATGGTTTCGTGTGAAATGACCTGTTTCAAAACAATTCATCTTCCATTCACTCTATTTACCTTGATGCAGAATACCCGGTTTCCCAGAAAAACAACGGGAGTAGGTGAGTGAAACTTGTCTTAGTAACTTTTACTATAGAAAATTATTGTAGTAACGAGTTGAGAGCTTTCTCGATGTTGAGGAATATTACACAGACCGGTATCTTTGATCACAGTAGATTGTTCAACTAAACGCTTGTTGTCTGCTTTTTCTGGGTCTGTGTTGGACTTCATGAAGTTTACTGTCTGCGTCCACGTATACCCGCATCTAGTTATTGCACGTAAATTCCATAATGCGACCGGTCTGTTACAAGTTGTTTCCTTCCCTTCTTCTCTTCTGAAGACTGAATAAAAAAAGTCTGTGTCCATTATCTTGGAAGTTGCTGAAATTTCGGTTGGTGGCTAGATATGTCAGATATCGGTGTTATGACAGGCAAGACTATAGGTATGAGTAGTTTACACGCACTCATGATTTTACTGGGCGCAAAAGCCTTGGTTTTCTCAGTTCTAACCCAAGAGATTCATAGATATTCCCCAGATCGTTATCTGGTGGCAGAGTGGAAGTGTGTTTCATGCTTGTAGGTTTCTGGTTTCATTGCGTGACCGAATTAGAATCAGAGACTTCTGTTGCTGCTAGATTGATAATTTCGTCACCGTAAAGCCACTAAAGTTTACAGGTCTGTTTGTTTGTAAGCTTCCATCTGTAAATGAAATCATGGCTTGTGTTTTAGCTCCCAACTTGGTCTGAAAATACCTATTGTCATTTCATACCTTATATTGCTCCTGTTTCTTAGTGTTAAGTAGAAGATCTTATCTGAATTTTATAAGGAAACTTTTCACTTACCCGAGGCTCTTTTTGTACAGAGGTGTTCTGCTCCTCACTTCAGCCTGGTTGTTATCTGCTCGGGCACGTGGTTATCTTGATACACAACATAATCCCCACATAAAATAAGGAAGTTATTAATTCTCACTTCCAGGTATTATTTTTTCTAGCAGCAGTTTACTGGCTACCTTTGTATCCTTTGTCTACCACAGACGTTTTCACTATGGATTCCTGGAAATATCCTACACGTTATCTCATTAGTTATCCTCATTAGACGTTATACGTTCTGTAGATCTTCATCAATGCTTAAGATATTCTCTTTTAGCCATGTGGTCTCTAATATGTAGCAAATGTAGGGAAAATCCTCGTCTTTCTGGAATATATTGTTTCTGATCATTTTAAAGACGGCTGTGCTGTGGCTACTATCTACATTAGTATCCGAACATGAACATATGTAACCAGAAGCTGACGATTTGATAGAAGGTGATCTGAGTTTGAAGATTTCCCCTTTTCCCCTAATCACATAACATCGCTTAAATGATGGTTTTGACGACCTGTTTTTGAGACGAACGCCCTACTCTGTGATATCCACAGACGCAGTATTGGGTTTTCGTGCCACGAGTATCTGATCAGATCACAGGTATGGTTGTGGTGATCACAGCCGGAGTACATTTTCCAGTTGGGTGGAAGTGCCTGTGGAAGGGTGTTATGTTCCTAAAATCATTTAATTGATGCCTTTCGAGATAAAACAAAGTTAGGAAGACTTCGGCAAATGGACTGTTTGAGCAGTAAGTTGTATTATGATAGTGAATGCATGTCACCATTTGACTACCTGTTTAATGTTCACTATCACGTATGAATATTGTCATGCCTTTCATCTCCACCTCATTATTCGTGGTACTATAGTGTTATTGGTTCCTAACTATAAGATTATCGAAGCCAAACATATAATAGCTGAGAAGATTGACATTTAAAATGTAACATTTGGAGGAGGTCGGTAATTGTGAGGGCGAGAACTATGATCCCAATTTACATGGCTCAACCATTCAGGCGTGGTCACTCTATATAAAACCTATTGCATATTGTGCTGAGTATACTGCTCTATACCCATCCATATTGCGTTCATCAGAAATATTTAATACTGTACTGCTGATCCTTATGTAGGACGAGTCAGTGTAGACAATGGCGTAAGATCTCATAGGTTAGGTTTTCACACCATGTAGCATTTACAATTTTTGGGTTAGGTCTGTTTTTACGGTAGCAAATGTAAACATACTAATACCTAAGTAGACTGTAATTCTACGACTTGAGTGACGAGCTAGGTTTTATTTAGAACAACAATCTTTAGTTCAACTTAGAAACACGTTTTTCCTATTACCCATATTTTCCCTTTATATACCTTTAGGTTGCTTACTGACTGTCGCATTTCCCTGTGTTATTTTATGGGAGGATCTGTTTACGAGGTTGTAAACAGACTACAGTCTGGAGCAGGCTGTCCAGTTCTGTGTGAACTGTTTAATATCACTTATTTTCTCATCAATCGAGCTGAGTTGGTAAATGTAAGATCCATTTTGAATGTTTTGTGTGTGAAAATCCCTCCATGTATACACTTGCAGTTTGTTCCTATTTATTCCTTCAGTTGTACATTTTGTTAGTCTTTTTGATTCCGTTTGGGTTGGTAATATTTGTATTTTATTATAGTTTTTATTTTTCATACGCCTTCACTAAGTTTCCGTGTTTCTTCCTGAACTGCATTTATGTTGTTTTACTTGGTTTTTAGCCTTGTCAGCAGCCATATTGGTTCGTTCCCTCTTTTGATTGTGTTGCTTGTATTGACTGGAATTATGCTTTTTTGATTGTTAATTGAAGCACTGTTCCAGAATTGGAATTGTTATAAAGCAACCAAGTATTATTTTTTGAACGAATCTGTGCGTGATCTATCCAGACAGGATAGAATAACATTTATTTGTGGTGATTGGTACTTTTCTTGCATCCTTTATCAACTTTCTTATTTATTGTAGTTTAGATTTGATCAATTGAACAATTATTGGTTGGATAGCTGAGTGGTTATATTTGTTTAGGTAATAATGTACACTTAAATTTATGATAAATTATAGAACCGTCATCTTACCCAATTACTTTGTTTTGGTTTCAACCGGGCAAGAGCGCGTATCTAACTCACCTGGACAGCAATTCTTCAGTTCAAACCCTAGTTTGGATCTTACAACTTAGGTGTATTGTCGAGTTTGACTAGACTTGAATGAGTTTCTTGGGTTGCTCAGCTTTTTGTATACATTAGCTTCCTCTGAACAATTACCTAGGCACTCAGATACGCAACCGACTATCATACTCGTCAGTTCTTCAGTATTACTGATGATTTGCTTGCGGCAACTCTTACAGATTATATTGCGATACGTTTACATCCGATGTCCGATTACTATTTGACTGACATCAGTAGGGTTTTGTATTCCGACACAAGAATCACCTCTTCTTTACGGCGTTTTATGAACTTAGGACTTATTCCATTGAGTTCTGCAGATTTTCTTGTTTTGTGTGTATTTTATAAAGCAAAGATGTCGAACACTGTAATGGTTACAATGCCCAGAGTTGGTACTGGAGGATGTGTTTGCTCCCGAGGGAAGGGAGCATTTACAGCCCATGACCATTTTGCAATGATAGATAGCAACCGAAGAGGTCTAGATTGATTTATGTTCGATTCCGTTTTCTGCACACTTATTATAAAAGCGTTTAACAGGGTGACTGTAAGATCCGTTTTGAATGTTTGGTGTATGTGAAAATCCCTCCATGTATACACTTGCACTTTGTTCCAATTGATCCCTTCAGTTGTACATTGTTAGTCTTTGGATTACATTTGGATTGTTAATATTTGTATTTCGTATCATAGTTTTTATTTTTCTTACGCCCTCACTAAGTTTTTGTGTTTCTTCCCGAACCGCGTCTATGTTGTTTTACTTGATACTTGTTCTTGGCGGCAGCCATATTGATTTGCTCCTCCTTTTGTGCGTATTCTATCCAGTCAGGATAGAATAGCGTTCATTTGTGGTGACTGGTAATTTTTCCCGCATCTTTTATCAACTTTATTTATTGCAATTTAGATTTGATTGGCTGATGAATTATAGAACCGTCACTTACCCGATTACTTGCTTTGGTTTTGACGGGCAAGGGCGCGTGTCTAACCTACCTGAACGGCTATTCTTTAGTCCAAATCGTTGTTTGAATTCTACAGTGTCACCAGTGATATCTTAGTGGATTAGTCGGCTCAGTAGGCTTATAATTAACCTGGTTTTATACTTAGACGATTTCCGAGCATACAGATTTTTTCTCTGCAAGCTTCAATAAAAGATAACCAGTCTATCACTGTGGTCAGCCTAGGATTTCTCAAATGTAGTTTAGGAATTTCGCATTCCCTTTATGATATCTTATCGTTTCCTGTATGCACTTATGACTTGTATCCATTCCTCAGTTTTTAATGGAGTTGCAATCTGATCTCCATAATCCTCACATCAATATCCTGAACATTTGACTAGGATTTGGACGATCAGGTCTTGTTTTTAGCTGCCTGTCTAAAAAAGAGCTATATAGTGTTGTGACTGGACTCGCTGAGCGTGTCTGAATTGATTCTATTTAAAGGATGTGAATAGAAAGAGAACTAATTTAGCATCTGGTTGCTTGTGTTTTTACTTCAGGCAGACCTCTTTGCAGGTGATTCCTCATGTTTCGTCTTGGGTGGGTCAGGTGAACTTGAGCTTTTTTGAGGTGACCACGTCAGTAATAGTTTCCAGCTACATTCACCAATTCGGAAGCTTTTCATGATAAGCTGATCGCCTCCAAGTAATGCCGATTGAATAGCCACATTCATTCGGGTGCAACATACCTTTCAGAAGCTGAGTGCTAGGTTGAAAAGAACTTCATAGTACAATTTTCCTGCCGTTTTTCGTACCACTGTCCACAGAATATTGACAGAAGGGAGTTGAAAACACTTTTTAAGACCTTATTTTAATTATTAATAGATCTTTAAACAACTGAGAGAAAAAAAGCATTTAGATCGGCGATATTCGTTGAAGGGCTCACCACTTTAGTAGTGGCCCGTTTGATCTGACTCCATTTAGAGCGTATGGATGTTTGTTATCGCCAGTTCTCGTATATCATCGTCGACTTAAATTGCGTTATCCAATAACGGAATTAAATAAGTCGAATAACGAGAATTGACTTGAGAATACATGTATTTCGTACATGAAGCGAATGAAGCATAGCAAAGCAAAATGACACGTATGGAAGATGGCTGGGAAGCCAACTCCATTTTATTCAAGCGTTACTCAATATTTATATGCAGACAAAATAAACTACAGACATGTGATGAGTCATGGGACATGAAGTGTACACACATATACGCTCACGTGAAAACAGTCAAGGCTAATAAGCGAATAATTAACAAGGTCAAACATGACTCAAGTAGAACGAATAGAATGGAATGTCCGGAAACTAGAATAAGATATATTATGGGCTAAAACTAATGACTAACACAAAAAGCATGCAGAGTCAAAACTGACAATAGAAAAGTATGGTAACGAAGTCGAAAACTAACCACGAATCACTTCGCCTAAAGCGGAAATAAACAAAAGACGTGCTTTTAAGAAAACGATCCTTTTCTCATTTATGCTCTAATTAATCCAGCTAAAATGAAACAATCAGTGCTACAAAAATGCATTTGGTAAAATCAAGTAAAATATTATTTTGAAATAGCGGCCCCAATGAAGTGGAAGCAGCAAAATGGGAGAAGTACAACTGTAGGCAAACATCGCCAGCATCTGGATACTACGCCAAATATCAAGCATGAAAAACAAAAATGATTGATGTTGTTTGACAGACATTTTGTGTTGCATAGTAAGCTATATATCATATGGTTAGTTTCACGGTTTAATTGCTAAGTCTATCAGCGCCTGTTCGCCTTTTTTTACTCTAAGGATTGATGATGAAAAACAATGCTCATTAAAGTATACGGTTCGATTCTTCGTCCTCACCATGAGTAATAAAGAGGAAATTATTAAAAACCTATCGGACACGGTTGATTCTCTCTCTTCATAGGGACTTCTGAGACAGTTTCGACGGCCTAGCTATTCTTCGTCACCACATTTGTGGTGTATGAAGGACGGTTAAATTCACTGGCTACGACTGCCACGAACGTTTATCTTCAGGAGATTTTCCGGAAGGTTTACTTCCTGTTTGAATTGCCTTACATCAGATCATGTGATCAATTGAGTAGCACACACGCTATTAGCGTTTCCACTAGCACTTAGATTATAACTACATTTTCGGTAAATTAAGGTCTTAATATAGAGCTAATGTAAGTCCCTGTATCCAGCGACAGGGTTATGAGCAAATCCAAGAGAGCATTAAATAACGAACCTTGGAGGGATGTGTACAACACGGACTACACGACCGAAACATTGAAACCGAGTCTCCTGTTAAGTATCCATATTACACTCCAACCCAGATTACTGCTTCTAGAAAGCCTGGCAAACGAGAAAAAAACTACGATAAAAGGCCACCCTAAACTCACCGTAACGCCATCTGTTTAGGGAAATGAGAACAATGGCGATACATGTATCACATGCCCATAGCTGCTTAAAACCGGCGACTCAGAATTCAAATGCAATTTTTTAACGTCTGGTTCCACTGAAAACAGTCATACCAATTCTCATCAGCATACTCAATTTATGTAACATAGCCGCAACCATATACTCGAATATGGTAGTCACCTTGAACACAAATACCAGTTTATCGGTAAGTCGCGTCCTACCAATGATGTTTGTACACAGAGTGTCCTGGATCGCAGACATACAGATCTGAATGTCCTCGACACCAACTCCGTCGATCAATTAAACCGGGAAATTTCAGATGCGGATCACTCATCAAATCCAGTGACAAATGGTGAGCTGGCAAATATTCGTCTAACTCTTAGGTTAGTACCATGTAATATGCCTCATATAAGACTTGAATGGGAAGAGAGACAAAATGTCTTAAGATCCGTGTGAACTAACGTCATCGGGTAGGTCTTCAACAAAACTAAGTTTCCCTGTCCGCAACACCGCTAATATCTCTTAAGAATGTTAAGTAAATCGATTCTAACCGACTTCGTTGAGCATTTACGTAACCTTGGATGCGCCAACAAACAAGTCGATGATGCTGAGAGTTTAAAATTAGTGTACAGCGGTTGTGGCTCACACTGTTGAGGAATTATTGGGCGTAATTACAAAAGGAACAGTTGACAGTCTGTCTCTTTACACACTGAGATGAAGTCTAATGTTTCGACATTTACACTGAAAGTCGGAAGGAGTACTTAGTTCACAACTTGATCTTAACTTATTTGTATCGCGAATTACATATTTGTTTATATTTCTTAGTATTTTGTGAAATAAACCTACACGTAGATTGTTTAGTTTCTTCACCACACCTAAGTATTACATGGATTTAAAGGAAAAGTCGGGATCATAATAATGTCAAGCGTTTTCACATCATAATGGCCTTGATGTTGAATCTACTAAGTTATCATCAGTTCTCAATGTACATTTACCATTTGGAGAGATCCTCTTTCCGTCAAGACGACGACCCACCATAACAAACCTATCACATCTTGTTTCACCATTGTGATTAACAATGTATCTAACATCTGGGCGAGTAGGCTCATCATAAATTACAGCTATCAGTTTAATAGCTATGTATTTGTTGAACTTAACACTTGGCAGACTCATGTCCATCAAATCTTCCAGTTCCGAAGTAGTGATTAAAGGTATTTCGTCGAATTCTGCCGGCTAAGTGCTTCCTCCATGTATACCTATTATGAACCCGTCACTAAACCGAGGGGAAAAGATGCGTCCTGATGTAGACCATATCTGTTGACTGAAGCTCCTTGAAACAGAAAGTCCATCTACTTTGATGTGCTAACTCAACATATCGAAATCAAAAGTACACAACCAAAGTTAAACATAGCGGATTATTTTCAACCCGAGTTAGTAGTGAATCCCACTGCTGATTAACTCCGGTTAAGTCCTTGTGCGGGTGATCAGCATCTCTGATGCTCAGATAGCTGTTTTTCATCAAATTCATCAATGTCACGTTGATCTGTTCTTTCCGTGTTAAAGACGTTTGTAAGCAAAAGCGAGTGTCATCACATTCTACACGAAATAAATGAACGGACTCACTTTTTCACGTGCCATTTTAATTCAGTCTCCTTTCATTGTTGCGGCTACCGAATGTTATCACAGTTGACAGATTCTGATTACAATTAAACTCGGTATTGACCGATGATAAGGTGATATAAATAACTGATAAAGCCAATTACCATTGATCATGCTTTCATTAACAAGTTGGCTAAACGGGAGCGAGTTATGTGTTTTTATGAATGTCGCCCACATTCAGTTTTATGTAGATCTGTGACATCTGCATTGTTGCCCTACGTCTACGAACACTCTCACAGACTTTTTGCTGAATTCATCTTAAAGGACAGACGAAGTAATTGGTGATAACGAACACGGATAAAGAGAACATGCTACTTGCCCGAATGTCGTAAGCTATTTGTGATTTCCATCAAGCATGTTCGGACAGTTAGGTTAAACAAACAAAAAAGTTCGGATATATACATCTCAGGAAGTCCCCCCTGTTTGCATATTTGAACATGTAATAACGATAACTGTTCTCAACTGTTATTTAACAATACGTTATTTTGAAGAGGATCACGAGGATGTCCGTGAAGAGAGCGACATATTCAAACGGGTTACTTTACATATATTGGCAGCGCTCCGCGGGTATCGCGACACTTTTATGCGTTACTTTTTCATTTCTGCTTTGTGCACAACCAAAATTCGAAATTAATCATGAATAAATTTGAAAGTCTATTTTCCGTTTTCATAATTAGGTAAAAAGGGATTTTTCCATTTTGCGTTACATGGTATCGCGAAGTCCTTAAAAATTCATTATTCAGGTGCTGCTATAATAGTTTTTTTCGTATTTGCATCGCAGACCAGCAATTATTTCTACTAAGGTATACACTGATGGTAGACAAATCATTTTTTATATGAAATAGCATGATACAGGCATATATCGTCATAAAAATTGTATTGCCGTCAAGGCTACCAAAATTGCGCTAAAAGTAACGATACCATTGAAGATGATGCAGGTATTCAGTGTTTGACAACGCCTCTATCAGTAACACCTAATATAATTCGTTCCCACCCAGAGAAATCAAAAGACAGAGTCGAGGAGATCGGAAGAGTGTATTTGGCGATAACCAAAATATCGGAATTCTCTGATTTAATCTGGCTACCCATTGCGGTTGATGTTGAGCACGGCGTTACCACACGTGATCTGGCGTGGATGCCTGACCGAGCACCTTCAGCTAGATGAGTCCACTAAAACATATGGTCAGCATCCAATGTCGAAAACTTGCAGGGCTATTTATTTTGGGGATTTATTTACCGCTACAGATCACTCCCCCCCTAGTGGGACAGTGATGACCCTAAGACGTGGCCAGATAGAAGTTTAAACCCAACGAGTCTGTCCTTGGTAAACACTCTTCTGATAGCTCACTAGGTTTAGCAGCGTCTGGTCGTCTTTCCTTACTATATGGGACCGTGGTACAACATAGTAAAAAAAGAAAATGTACAATGAAAATTTCGGCTCCTCGTAAACTGTATCGTTCTTTTCCAGCCGTCCTGGAAAAGAAAAAAGAAAATGTAAGTGCGTGTCAAAATATACTCGTATGCGCGTAGAAACACAATGTCGGCGAAAAAATTGGAATATAAACTAATTTACACGTAATGTCGTTAAAAACAATTTATAATGTTTTCTTGGAATAAAAATAAAAATATATAAGCATATTAAAATCGTTTTTTTAAAAAATATATTATATATCGTAAAAAGAAAGATCGAGATAATATTAAATGTCTAGTACTGCCTTACGTGCAATAGTCGTTTAAATGTTCTGGAAATCTTACTCTTCTTCCAGAACGCGTTGTTTTAAGTTTATTTTCAGATACATTCGGAGTATCACCGTGTGTGTTGGTTGTCGGTTGAGGAATTATGAGTGGAGTCGTGTCGTTCGATTGTACCGAAGGAAAATCGACGTAGATAGGATTTCCTTCTAAATACGCTGCTTTGAGGCGATCGATGCTGATGCTATCGTTGGTTCCGTTCTTATCGATTAGATAGTACTTCGGTTCGCGTTGAAGAACTTTGAAGGGTCCTTCGTATGCTGATTCGAATGGTCGTCGATGCGAGTCTCGACAAATGAAAACGTGTGTACTATATTGTAAGTCAGGTTGAACGAAAACATCAGTTGATTGTGGTCGAGTGGAAACAGGTTTAACTGAACGCATTACGTTTGTAGGCCTGTTCATGTAGCAGGTTAGATCCATGCTCATTAAAGAGGATGAAGGATCCACGAATTCTCCTGGAAGTCGAAGTGTCGTTCCATAAACGAGTTGAGATGCAGTGTATCCAATGTCAGCTTTCACTGCATTGCGAATACCTAGTAAGACGAGTGGAAGATCGTCGGTCGACTGTGAAACGTTTGCAGCTGATAGTGAAGCTTTTAGTTGTCGGTGAAAGCGTCCTACCAACTCGTTTGCTTGTGGGTGGTAGGCGGTCGGTCGGAAGCGAGTGATTCCTAGAAGTGTGGTCAGACAACGGAAAAGTTCAGACTCAAACTGACGTCCGCGATCTGTAGTGATGGTTGAAGGGCAGCCGAGGTTTGCTACCCATCGTTCGACGAAGGCGCGGGCCACTGTTTCAGCAGTGATGTCCCTGATATATACTGCTTCTGGCCATCGAGTGAAACGGTCTACGCAGGTTAAGAGATAAGAGTATCCATTTGAATCTGGTAAAGGTCCTACCAAATCCAGATGAACATGGTCGAAACGAGCATCGGGAGTTTTAAATGAGCCTAAGGGACATTTATTGTGTCTGATAACCTTAAATTTTTGGCAGCTTACACAGGGGCGTATCTAATCCCTCACGTCTTCATTCGTACCAGGCCAGCAAAACCGTTCTGCTCTAAGCTTGATGGCTGCACGAACACCTGGATGAGAAACTTTGTGCAACGTATTAAAGACGTTGTGTCGATAATGTTTCGGCGCGATTGGGCGATCCCTACTTGTAGACATGTCACAAGGTAAGGTTTCCTTACCTGTTCCCATCTGTTTGATGCGTAGTTCAAGGGTTGTAGACGATAACTCGTGCTGAAGATCAGTGTCTTCTTTTTGAATTTCGGCGAGTTTAAGAAGGTCGATTCCTTGGAAACTGTGCAAGGAAGTTATTCGAGATAAGGCCTCTGCGATTACATTGTTTGCTCCAGAGATGTGTTGAATATCTGAAGTAAACTGCGAAATGTAGTCCAGTTGTCGAGACTCACGAGGTGAGTACTTGTCAGAAGGAGAGCTTAACGAGAAAGTGAGCGGTTTATGGTCGGTGAAAAGAGTGAATTCACGGCCTTCGATATAGTGTTGGAAATGCCGTACAGCACAATACATAACTAGGAGTTTCCTACCAAATGTACTGTACCTCGATTCGGTGTCTAGCAACCGTCTAGAGAAAAATGCCAAAGGTTGCCAGGAGTTGTTAACCCATTGTTGTAATACTCCCCCCATTGCTGAGTCGGATGCGTCTACTGCGATACTAATGGGTGCTTCGGTGTCCTGATGTGCGAGCATTGTTGTCTTACCAATCAGTTCCTTAACTGTGGAGAATGCTTTTCGTGCGGTGTCGTCCAGACTGATGGATTTCGCATTTCCATGAAGTCGGTCGGTAAGAGGTTTCATAAGTAATGCGCATTTCGGTATGAAACGTCTATAGAAACTTACAAGCCCGTTAAACGGGCGTAATTGCTTGATCGTGGTCGGCTCTCGATAATCCAGAATGGCCGCCACTTTGGCTCTAAGGAGTCGGATTCCTTGAGCATCGATAGTATGTCCTAGAAAGTCTAATGAGTCGGTTTCGATCTAACCAAGTCGATTTTCGGAAAGACAGTTGTACCTTTCAAGGTATCTGTCAAATCGTGAATGTGAGGCAACGGGTAACGGTCGGGAATGGTTTTTGCATTCGATCGCCGATAGTCTCCAGTTGGACGCCAATCGTTTCTGTCCTTTTTAGGGACCATGTGCAACGGAGATGCATATGGGCTATTTGACGGTCGTATGATTCCTAAGTCCATCATGTCATCGAACTCGTTCTTCACCAACCTTAGCTTTTCAGGGGCTAGTCGTCGTGCTTCAGAGAATACAGGTGGTCCTGTAGTCGTGATGTGATGGTTACACACGGTAGTTTCAGTTGCGTTTGATGAATCCCAGGATACTTATCGAGTAGTGGTTGATAAAGTGGGTCTATCGTATGTTCAATTGTGACTATGATAATACGCAGCCAGGAAAAGAAGTTACGCAAACGGATAATTTAGTGTTTCCGTCTACTAGCCTCCATTTGCGCGTGTTGATGATTAGATTATGGTGTTGTAGAAGGTCCATACCAATGATTGGCACAGAAACATCTGCAACAACGAAGATCCAGTGAGTGGGTTTGCGTAAACCCACGTTCAGGTAAACGTACCTTTTGCCATACCTAGCGATAGGTTTTTCCGTTTGCCGCCGGTAAGTTTAGAGCCGATTCGTGAAGTCGGTCGTCAGAATTCGCTGGGAGAACGCTAACTTTTGCGCCAATGTCGACGAGGTAGCGAAATCTCGTTGTCACATCTGTGACGTATAACAGACGGCTATGTTTGCCAGCTACGGTTGCCGTTAACGCGTGCCGGCTTGGAAGTATCCCGAGTTGTTTTTCGAGTCGGTCGGTTTTGAGTTGGGAAAATTGCAGGGTTTTCTGCAATTTCTGGAAGACTTTCCATACAGGTTATGATACCAGCACCAGTCTGGGTCATCCGTCTCTCGTGGTCTGGAGACAGATCGCTTACGTGAAGTGCTTCTACGTGGGGTATGTGATCGCTTATGGTCGTTACGAAGATTAAGATAACGCGTGAGTGTATGACATAACTCGGTTATATCATTCTGAGTCGTTTGAGGCTTTTCATTGACTGTAAAAGCCTCGGTAGATTTCGTAATCTCTAAGATACGATCGGCAGATGCAGCCAGTTCGTCTAAGGCGTTGTTATGAAACGAGACTAGAACCGCTTGCATCTGTTGGGGAAGCTTTGACAAGAAAAGTTGTTTGAATAGACCTTCATCGAAAGTTCTTGGGCCTATAACCTCTCTCATCCTTTGTAACATCCCCTTCGCAGAACCGTGCTGCAGGTCTATGTTATTAAAGAGTTGATCTAACCTTTGTCGATCGGTTAGGTCTCTTCGTTTAAGAATCGAACGTTTTAAGGTTTCGTAAGGTTCAGAAACATGTACCTGTTGAATTCCCGCGGTAGTGCCTTGACTACTGCGAGGAATTGTGCACGTGTGTCGTTCCCGCCGTGCCCGTGGAAGTCGGCTTCTGCGTAGCAGAACCAGGCTTCGATGTTGTCGGGCCAGAAAGGCATGAGTTGAAACGAAGTTGGGGACATGGTCTTAATCCTAAATACTTTAGGAGTCTGTTCGGTCATGATGAAATATGAAGTACGCTAATGAACGAGGAAAAAAATATATATATCCAAGAAAAAACACGAAAAAAATATCACAATGTATAAAAAATAAGAAATAAGGCAATAATATATAAAAATTCCAAAAAGGAACAGACTCACAGCTGCAATTAGGTGCACCAGATCACATCGGTCTCACCAATGAAGATGATGCAGGTATTCAGTGTTTGACAACGCCTCTATCAGTAACACCTAATATAATTCGTTCCCACCCAGAGAAATCAAAAGACAGAGTCGAGGAGATCGGAAGAGTGTATTTGGCGATAACCAAAATATCGGAATTCTCTGATCTAATGTGGCTAGCGATTGCGGTTGATGTTGAGCACGGCGTTACCACACGTGATCTGGTGCGGATGCCTGACCGAGCGCCTTCAGCTAGATGAGTCCACTAAAACATATGGTCAGCATCCAATGTCGAAAACTTGCAGGGCTATTTATTTTGGGGATTTATTTACCGCTAAACCATGATAAGATTTATTGTTTTTCCCTTCTTTATCACAATTTTGGCTGATTTTCACTGTTTTATTCGACTTTTATGGCAGGAATAGGTTTATAGTGAAAACATTAGGTGTACTGAGTGTTGTAAATGTTATATAAATGCTAAAGATAATAATAATAATATATTTCTGCATGTGCAGGTACACACCGTTTTTACAGGCATGATCTATAAATTACAACATTTGTTGGTTCGCAAAATGCTTCCCAACTTATTAAGTTTATAGTTGTTATAAAGTGAAATCGTAGAGCGCTTGCTGTAAACTATGACCTTGAGCGGACGCGTACGTCAAGTTTGCTCCAAACGTCAGAAGTTTCATAGCTGTGCTCTCAGAGCAAGATTCTGAAAAAGGAAAAAAGAGAAACAGAAGGGCAGCAAGGCACTTGGATATGAACGCCAAAGGTTGCTTAACATTGTGTAGTAGTACGGACAGAGGTAGAATAAATTAGAATAAATTCATATTATGTCTTGTTAGAGTGAAGTGAAGTCCGAGGCTCCATATTAGAGAATGTACTAATAAAGAACAATGAGTTGTGATGTTTAACAAGTTGGAGTAAGCTCACATGAAGGAAAGGAAGTCAAGGTCGGTACAAGGGAAGCGGTTTATTAGAAGGGTGTGTATATAGAGGGTGTAGTGTTAATACTAGTGACTATATCTTTTATTGTCTTTTTTCTTTTTTTGTCCATCCGATGTCGGCCACGCAATCCTAGTGTAAAAGTCCGAGTTAGCATGTTATAGGTTGTCTTAGTAGAATAGCTAATCCAGCATAATATTGGAAACATGAGTCTGAGTGGTGAGCGTAAGAAGACAATCTATATCTCAGATTGACTGTCTTATTCTCAATTATAAAGAGCCTGGTACATACAAAATGCTCTGTCCCCACAAACACGGGTGGATTGAAGTTATCGCCCTCACCATCAATGCTTGCTGGTCAGTAACTCCACCCTCCCTCCTTTTGTGATGTTAGGCTCATTTAGGCTTATTTTTTGTATACACGTCATACCTCACACAATCCTCTGTTTCACAACTTGTTGGAAAGCACTATTTCTATAAGTACCATTTTACAAGCTTATCAGGCAGTTACAAGCTATGGACTGCGGGTAAAGCATCGATGCAGTGCCTCTGTTGACTATAGTATAAAGTATAGTTTGCCAATCAGAGTATAAGTGTTAAGAAGGGTATATTGTAGGGTAGTTGTTTATTTAAGCAGGCGGAAAGTATAGAAGTATGAGTTGTGGATAAGGGAACGAGTGGAGAAATAATATTAATTGCTAGTCAACATAGTGTACAGAAGAGTAAAATGTTAATACAGGATAAACAGGAAGGAACTCACAGTAACTTGGTGCTGATGTTATTTTCTGTTGTCTTAACCAGTTGATTGGTAACAGGTTCCATAGATGCAAGACCACTGGTAGTAGGCAGCCGATTGTGCGGTCCTCTTGACTTTTTAGGGTGGTAGTGAGTGTCCCTTATCGACCGAGTTTAGTTTAACAGTAATGATAGGTCCAGTGAGTTACCTGTCTACTTCAAGTGAAGAAATAGGGTGGAAAAAGTAATTAATACAACTACAAAGTAGGAAAAATAAGGCAAACTGAACTTGAAGTCCATTTTGGTCTAGACATGGAGAGAGCCTATGATGTCTGAGTGGGGCGCAGATGTGTTCGTACGTGCAAGATCAGTGCGAGTGAGGGCTTGATCAAGCAGTTTCACAAACGTATGTAGTTCATCTGCCATGCGAGTCTCGGAGGGAAGACTGTTCCATATTATTGCATACTTGGTGAGGAAGAAGTTTTCCCGAGTTTTTGATCTGTATTTCTCAACTTTAACCGTAGATACTTTGTTTCGAAGTCCGTATTCATGTGAATCTCGGGCAAGAATTATCTTACATGTTGAATAAGTAAGGTTTTTGAGTAGTTTGAAGTAGAGAATCAAATTAGACCTAAGCCTTCTCTCCCAAAGGGGTGCTATTCCTAAGATTTGGCATCGAGAACTGTAGTCAATGACCGAGTCAGTCTTAAGTACTTTGCGGGTGAAGTCTCGTTGTATTCCTTCCACCTTTAGTATATCAGATAGGCGTAGGTTGGAAAATAAGAACGAGCAGTATTCAACGATAGGTCTTACACAAACTTTGTAAAGAAGGATTTTAGATTCATTTTGATAGAAATTACGGAGAATGAAGCCAAACAATTTCCTCATTTCGGATGCTTTGGCTGAGATGTGTTCAGAGAAATTAAGACTGTGTGAGTAATGTACCCCTAGGTCAGTTACTGATGCCAGTCTAGGCAGTGTGTGATTGCTAAGTGTTAGTTTCATTTTAAGAGACGTGTCTCCTATACATAACCAGCCGCATTTCTCTATGTTGAGCTCTAACCTCCAGCGTTCGCACCAGTCATCTACCATGTTGAGTTCATGTTGGATTGTTTGCATAGTACTGCGTAAATCGCAAATGTCAGTTTTATAGATGACATTTAAGTCATCGGCATAGAGGTAGGTCTTACCTGTGCTAAAACACTTGCATATATTGTTGATGTAGATTATAAAGAGCAATGGACCCAAGACACTACCCTGCACAACACCACTGGTTATTGGTCGAGGTGTAGATGTATTAGAGTTAATCTTGGTTATTTGATATCTGTTCGTAAGAAAAGACTTGATCCATGATAATAACACATACCAAGATGTTAATATCACTTTCTACAGTTAGATGTATTAGCCACCAAATGATTATATTACAGGAAATAAATCATAATCATGCGGAAGAGGTGTAATTATGTGAATATTTAACCAGAGATCAAGCTAAGATAGCTTTACTACCTCTTGTGTGGAGCTACAATGTTTTGGCTGCCGGTATTATTGCAAAAATACCTAATAGCATAAATAAATACTGATATAAAGCCGTCACGAGAAAGCACTGAAAAGTACAATTCGATAGTCGAGATATCTTGATCTAAGGTGACCAGATTGTGTGAGATCCTATGTGATGATCTTCGGAAATCAACCAAGGCCTGTCTAGCTTACGTGCTGATGCCGTAAATGACAATTACTCATAACTTACGTGGGACTAAAGTAGAATATGCATTAAGAATTGCGGGTTACACAGGACGATTCAAAGTAAATTCACACAGTAGTCTTTATATATGTTCATCGTCTAAGTTTCCGAAGTGCAACCTGTCCAAAGAATTAAATAATACATTCCGTGTATGTTGTGACCCATACTTTCCTAAGCAACGCAAGAGATAAAGGAAATAAGCGTGATTGACTATCCAAAGGAAGGGTGTGCTAAATGCGCTTTCGATCTGTAATTGAATACTGATTTCCGTTTTTATACTAGTTTCTGGTAAACATTTATACTGAAATAACGTTCCTGTCTATCTTATTTCCAGCTAGCTTCGCAAGTGTTCACAGACCTAACGGGAACAATTCCTAAGAAATAGAAGTTATTTATTAATGGATCATTTGTGCTAGATTCAAACTTTAATAAGCGTTTTCATTTATAACGCACCAGTCTTTTAATTACGGCAATTCTTATCTATCATGACAGGTCGAAATTCGAACTACTAGTATGGTACACCATGTTTAAGGTAGCAGTATTTGGTAAACGGTATGTATGACTAATCGCGTGTGCGCCAAACTGGTAACTATTACACAAGAACGCGAAACAACATCCCTGTCTCACAGCCAGATAAGACTGCACAGTACACTCCTTGCCGTTACGCTATAAGAATAAGTCAATGGCCATATAAATGAATTTATGTAAAACTAAGGGGATTACAATATTAGAACTTCTTGTTATCAAGAAGCATAGCTATGGTCTGTATTAACAATGGATTCTGACGTTGTAGCTTCATCATTAGCACCGACTGAACTCATCACTTATGCGCATATGTCTTCCGATGCTTCGAGGCATGAATGGATGAGTTTACTTGCCAAAGGTTCACTAAGAGCATGGATTGAGTGGTAGTTGTTAGTGAACTTCTCTAGCAGATCACTCCCTGTAGAGATTGAGATGTTGTCCAGCGCACGAAGAACCATGTCCATTATGTATTTTCTTGTCCACCGGTTGCTATGTCGAAATAAGTCTACAAAACTTATAGAGATAAAGGAACACACACCTCCACGAATCAGATCTTTAGAATGTGCATACAAAATATGACCACAGAGCAGCATGTAGTCATTGAAACGCTCACAAGCACATCGTGCACGTGAAGTATCAACAACATACATCATACCCTTGTCGTAGCACCGGATGTATTCTCCTTCTCCATAAATTCGTGTCTCATTGTCCGAACACGTTTATAATTTACAGCTACAATTTTAGCTGCAAAAGATGTGAACTCATTTAGAAGAGTTCGAAATGACATTGGAACCTGGAATTAATGATACATTTAACTATATTTCTTACCTGAAGAATTGGAAAACGTTGAAGATCCTTTACAGCGTCATATGGACGCACACGTAGGTCAGTGTCTGTTTTACTCCAAAATTTCCAGAACGTCAATAGCAGGGAATCACCTCTTCTGAGACATTCTTTTAGATGTTTGTGAGCACTTTCGACACGGTTGTTTGTGTGGTTGCCCAGGCTTAATACATGTCGCCGGTAACAGAGAATCCACATTGACATCCTGGCGATCCAGTAATCTTTTATGTAATCACACGCCCGTGGGAAATGCGTCCTTAGATGTTCGTACTTCTGAGTAAATCTGAATATAATGCGTTATGAAAAGCGAAGCTCACATATCAGACCGTCTAGTCTTCACAAGGTGTTCCAAGCATTTGCGCACATCAGGATTTCGGAACTACAGAAAATAATTTGTACAGCTAACACATACCTTCCTGAAAAATGCTCTCAGGACATGGAATGAACAAAGTATTATGTTAGAATGACTGTGCGTAGACTGCACAGCTGAAATTTCGGTCGCTGCCGAATCCATAATGAAAGTGCGTGTAGCATAAGTACCGCACATTATCTCTTTAAAACATTCCAATAGTTCTTCAACATCGTGTCGTTCTTGACTGCAAAGAGCATACATAACAGCGTGCCCTTGCCCAAGACTATCAATCACCACTAGCTGGACAGTGAAAAACTTTCAGATAAATTTATTACTAATCGTTACTTACCCGACTTTATTGGTCTGATAAACCGAATCAATACATATTACCTCCAAAACGCGTGGTAAACAGCTATTTGCTCTCTGCGGCTGAAGCAATTCATAGACATGTTCCCATTTTCATTGAATACTTTAACTTCAGTATTTGCTTGAACTCGCTGTAAAATGTCATTGATATTTTTAGTGTCTAAACTCAATTAATTACATGTGAGTTCAACAACCTGGGTACAACTGTGAACGCATTCTGGCGATATCGTCCTTGGTAAGCTGTTTATTGAACTCCCAAGAAACCAGATACCTTAAGCTACGAGTTGGTGTATTACTCAGTAGAAACGTTCTTAAATACAAGCGTTCACTTGACGTCAACTGTCGTTTCGATGGATCGACAGGAATATATCCTTCTGTGCAAGGATGGTTGTGCACGGTTTTAATAGAGGTGAGTTTCAACTCACCATTTACTGCCCGGACCCATAATCCTGATTGACAATGGCAATATTTCGACCTGAAGGATAAATTCATTTGAACTAAGGCATACGTACATGACCGACGTCGTCTCCTTTGCCTAGGTTGTGTTGGCGAGTAAGAAGTTGTATGCTCTTCAGAAGAATGATTATTACTATCATCATCTACATCCTGAACGCAAGCATCTGACTCTGACGAACTGCGTTTACGTTCAAGTTCAAGGTGGAAAAAATTTTTTGATAATGAAACATCGATGTACATGTCAAAACATAAATTGTATTGTTTCAAAAACTCATTGGATTCATTCCAAAAATAATAACGATGCATGTGATATTAAAAAACAGGTTTAAACAAGAGATAGGTTCCAAATTTACTTGTCAAACGAAATTCGCCATGTAGTTGCCAGTTGAATACCATCTTTTCGGTTCAGGCTGTTCTTGTTCGCCCATATATGCAGCGCTTCTGCTGTCAATCTTTCTTTATGGGTGTTAAAACCTTTCTGAAGTATTTTGGTCCCTTCGAAATTAATCTTGTGCCCTGTTTCTAACGCATGTAACGCTATCGCTGACTTATTTTCAAGTTTCTTTAAATCGACCGAGGATTTTGGAACATTTTTCAAGCATTGTTTGTGTTCCTTCAATCTTACATTCAGTTGCCTGGATGTTTCTCCAACATAGGTAGCATTACAGTCATGACAGCGAATCTCATACACAATGTTCTGTTGTTCTTCCTTTGCTAATTTGTCCTTAACTTTCACTAATGTCGATCTTAATGTGTTATTCGCTCTAAAATATACTCTTATATCATGTTTGTTTAGAATCCGTTTGATTTCTTCTGATGTTTTACTACGGTAAGGTATGACTACGGTGTACTTCCATTCTTTTCGTACACTTTCTAGTTTATGTTTTCTTTCATTTTTATTAATCTTCTTTAAAAATAATCTAAAAATGTCTTGATTTGACCGCTTCTGAAAATTTTCACGAATTGTCGATGTGACGCACCAATCATTTTGCGACAGTTTGACCTTCAAGTGCTTTATCAGTAGTCTGGGTGAAAATATTGAAAATACTGGGTACTATCTCCAAATGGTACTAGGGAATACTTAGAATGATTTTTAGAGATTTCTGCATACTGTTTTTAGTGACTGCATAATGTGTGCAGAATTTTCGTAACTTCGCCACTTTCTTGCTATACCGTGTTAATCTGATTTTTTTTAGCGACAAAACTTCACTACACAGACGGCTTTGAATAACTAAATTTCAAACTCTGTTGTAAGTAGATTCAAATTTAATGGCTGTAAATACTCAATTACTTGATAATAGCATACAACTTATCTAGCACTGAACTTAGGATTTTCGGCGATATACATTAGTCGTTACACTGAATTTGGTTGGTTAAGTCAACGTCACAATCATCCTGTACATTCATAGCCGGATTAGAGTTATTTGTTCTTTAGCCTAAATTATCGATATTTAGCATTTATAAGTGTGTTTATCATCTTAAAACGGAAAAGTTATGATATATTGACGGCCTTAAATGAGCCAATCAGAAATAAGATAATTCCTTAAATACTGCGCGACATTCAAAATTGTCTCCCGTATTACCAATATCTTTGTCACGAGTTCCCATAAACCGGTCGATTTTTCTACACTCGCTTCTTATTGCTTCGGTACAGTCCAAATATTGTAACACGGTAAGATAGACATGAATTCTAATTTAAACCTACTGAACAATTGACCGGTTAGGTCAATACCTTCAACTTGTGAGATGCAGTTAGTTGGATGCTAATTGGTCCGAGAATTTGTGCATCTCATCGAGAGATGTTCTCCAGTGACAGTTCTAGCCAACTGACCGAGTTGGACATTACAGTGATAAAAATTCATATTTTATTAACTAGATGAGAACTGAGGGTAACTGATGATTAAAATGCTAGGGATCAATAAAATATTTATTGAGCATCCAGAAAGTTAGTTTATAGTAGTGCTTAACCAGACAAGTGAAAATTACTAGTTCCTATGACAGATCGCTCCTGAAAAGGCTATATTTTAACGCGTAGTCGTGATACCACATTTAGTATTCTCCCTTCCTAGCTCCTCTGAGTCACAGCCCCAAGTTTATTTAGTTTGCAAACAGAAATGTGGCAAGGCATCGGATTATAACTGAAGTCAAAATTAATTTCTTAAAACTCAAAACTCCAGTCTTGCTTTTAACACCTAGTCCTAAACTTTGGAAGGTTTCTGGAAGTGTTTTAAATGGTTTTCAGGTCATCATATAACCATAAAGAACTTATAGCTTCATGTTTTTTAAACTTTACGGGAATACAACAACTTTTTGGGTTTATTTAGGTGATGGAACTAAACTTCAATGAAAATTTATTCTATTAAATGCTCATTTCAGAAAGTTGTTCATTGCTTAATGGATGTACACATTCCACACAGTATCTGCATAACTTAATGATTTACTATAGGTAATAAAAAGCTAGTAACGTTGTAACCACGCGTTCATGAAAATCAGACACTGATGTTTAAGTAGTAATGCCTTGGAGCATATCATGGCAACAGTTCGCTACACCCTATCAAATAAAACATATTTACATAGTCACTATGAATTCCTATTAACCCTCGGTAGTAGGATTATTCCATCAATTATTGCTGTCATTATTAATAGTTTGCGGTGTTTTATATGTTGATACAACATTCTAGATACGAAATCAATTTAGTATATGCAATTCAAGTTTGCTTGCTCTCTGCCTTTCATGTTGTTACTTTAGATGAATTTCTCTGGTTCTGGATCCATTTTCTTAAATTTAAACCACCGTTTCTTCGCTGATGTTATGCGTTTTGTGTTTTAGGTTACTTCTGTAGTCGAGTTTCTATTAGCTTGGATTGCTGGGTGTTTAATACCAGGATATAGAAATGCCCTAAAGAATCCTGTTCCTACTTCGTAACAAGAATGCACCTAAAACTCAGGATTCGTTTTTTAATAACAATATTTCTGGTACTATCTTTTTCAATTGCATTTATTTGGAGATTTCAAGAGCTGAAATATACCGAGTTACTAGGAACATGGACATTTAAAAGGGAATCTGATAAGCTTAAGCCAATTTTGATTAAATCTGTTGGGTATCAATGTGACTCTCATAACATAAGTGTATTTCAAACTCAAATTAACATATATACTAAAGTCCGTCATCAGTCAAATTCTTGTATTAGCTGTCAAAGTTCCATAGTAGTTTTCACACTTTCGAAATCCTCATTTACAAGCAGATATTTGGTTCATATTATAAAGGTCTTACTGATCCCACATCATGTTATTTCAATAAACCATGCTCAACTAAGTAATATTTCAGATCTTCTGCATTCGATTTTACAAAACGAACAAATTAGGATAATAATATTCGAAAATTTCGCACTTTATACAAACTTACCACCACTACAAAAATTACAACTTGACACTCTCTGCAAAAACTACAATATTGGGGTGGTCGGGTTTCTGTTCGATGGTGAAGGTTTCACTACTGAAGGTGGCACGTGGTCTAAGGTTAGTTATCCTCATTTTTGTGATTAAATAATGCAACTGATTTATCACGCCATCGATTTAAAATAGGCTATTACAAACGATCACTGTTATGCTGTTATGCTTCTACTTATACTTCGGTATCTGGGTGTACTGGGTCCAACTAACGCAACACTAAGCATTATGTTGATGTTGAATGACTAAGGTAATTCACGAGATATTTTTATTAAACTGTGAACAGGTTAAACAGTTGACGTCGAGTAGCTGGCGGCCATATAAAAGTTACCCTACCTTTTCTACTATCTAAAGTTCCACTAAAAGTTTCTTTATCTGTGTTACATGCATGTTCATCAGTCCAACTACGTTACCTTAAGTCAGAATTGTGTTTAATAATCAATTTTAATGAACTTTTAGGAGTGGTCAAAGTTATTGTACTTATATTGTCATGTATAGGAGAAGCGTGCATCACTTTTCTCTATCAAAGCTCGAGTTTAAAACACCCGTTCGTCTTCTAGAAAGTGATTATTAAGTACAGCGGTTCACTATGTCATTGTAATAAAGGAGCCATAGAGTCAAACGTTGTGTGAATTGTTAGCACTTAATCAGGGATTTTTTCATATCATTATTCATGTATTGTGTGACCGCTGAATAATTGATGCTAAATTTAGACTTTAAGTACCAAATAAACAAAATAAATCTGTTAATTAGGTTGACGGTTTTGTTGAAGGGTTGCAGATTTACCGGTTAATACCATAATTTGTGGTTAGTAAACTGGGGTTGAGTGATTCGAAATTAGCTATGGCGGCCCAGATACATTCATTTTTTCCCTATAAATATTGAACATAATACTATTCCACTCGTCATTCCAAAGTTCCATTCACTCTTTTTTAACTTTGTCCTTACGTTTAGTTTTGCATTGATGTTGGTATCATAGTGACCACTTTAATTTTCCTCACATGCCGATATAAATTGTCGTAATAACGATAATGTTAATGCTTACACAGTCGGTTTGGTCCAGTACACAAATTTATTTGAAGTTACTGCATAGTGCTGTTGTGTAGTGGAATTTTAGGTCACAGTTATCCTTAAGGTACAACCTCTTAAAGATATTCGTCTAAAACCCTGAAAGTAAGGCTGTTGTTGAATTAATAAATTTTCTAAAGGCTTGGAAACTTCAGAAAAATCATGAAATTGTTCTTGTTCGCATCAAAATGTCCTATGAAGTTGTAACTAAAACATGTGGTGCTCTTCATGTGTCCTACCATTAGGCTAATGATATCTATCCTTTCAAAACTTTCGGCAAAATTAAATTATTAGTTATTGAAGGTATCGTGTAATGAACTGTTTAAACCTTATAAAGTGCACAATCTCGTTTTAGTTAGACCAACTTTCACAAAAAGCGGCTACCAACTTGTTTTCATCATAATACTTCATGTTACTGAAGAAATTGCTATTCATTTGACAAACTTTTATTATGCCATCAAATCCGGTCAGGATGCACTGTGATCCGCTTGCGAAAATTAGTCATAAGCTTCTAAAAGTAGTTATGTTTTGCAATTATACTAACTGACTTTGTCCTTGTCCACGGAAAGGTCTGGAATATTTCTAGATGTACATTAGTCGAGGGATAAGTTTTATTTGATTAGCTGTACTATTTTAACCAAAGTTAAGTACTGACTTTAACACTTTATACTATTTAGTCTGAACAGTTTTCAGTATTAAGCATAAATGTGAACGTTACCAGTTTAAAAGTTGCTTCTTCGTCACTTCTGTAAAAATTTTAGGAGATATGCTTCACTTAGAACTCGAAACATTTATTCAAACAAGATATTTTGTGATCTACATGAGCTATGTGCTTAGAGGGTATCAGATTTCATGAAAAGTATCCACATGAAAAATTATAGATGAATTTTTCTGAACAATCCCTTATGGCGAAACTATTACGTGGAACTTCCTAGTACCTGTTAGTTTGTCTTTGTCTCTTTCTGATGTAGATTTAATATGTAAACTTATTTCAACAGTTTTTGAGCTCAGCACATATTTGTGCCAACAATTCTTACTATTGACTTTATAATTATGTATTCTTACTTTAAGATTGGTGAATTGCCACTCTACATCCATCGATTAAGAAAACCTCCACAAGGATTCTATACATCTCTGAATGCATCAATACTTAGGGTCACTCGTTCCGGTCGCATGAATCCTGACACACTTGAGATTGAAAAACAGATTAACGGAGCTGGAAACCAATCACAAACTCAAACTGTTTGTTGCATGGCAACGTTGGTTCCTTTTACGAACAACAAACAGTTCTACAGCACCATCGCATTTACTAAAACTGGGGAATATTCTAAACGAATACGAACTTATGACTCATTACCGGTTGATGTGGAGAGTTGTGCTGTAAGTTGATTTTAATGAGGGGAATAAAAGTAAATAATGTTCATTACAGATTTCTAATATTTTTTCAGATTGGCAATTATAGTCATAGTATGTGCTGAGAATTATAGAAGTATAAGGTATCTTTACAAGTTTAGCATGAGTTTTTTTCTTCACTCACTTCTATTGATTATTATTAAGACTCGAGGAAGACATGATGTTTTCAATTTCACGGTCCAAAAACATTTATATAAACATTACATAGACTGTCATCCTATCATTAAATTCATTTTGAATCATTGGCTTTTGTTACTAGAATGCATTTCACGGATGAAATCTCATTTATTTTCATACTGAGAACTAGGTTCTAATGCTCAAATTGAGTGGAAAAAGTAAAGCAACGGTAGAGGCATGTTACGATAATTTGGAATGAATTATACTAGTGTTTGGCTGGGAATCGCTGACCCTCCATAACTGTGAGTGGGGACACAAAGATAGAACAGCTTAGGTATATACAAATGTTATCAGAAGTGACCTAAAACCGAAGTCACCAGCCATCCTGTTTTGGTTTTATTTCACCCTGTGAATCGATAGTTAAGTGTTCCAATTTTAACTTGCTTTGGATGGCTTTTATTGATGCATTTATCGAAGTTATATGGTTTATTTTTAGTTTATTTGCAAGCATTTGTCATTTCAACTAGTACAGAATGTCTCTTGGGTTCTGATTACATTAAGCTTTATATGCTTAAGTAAATTAGGATGAAAATAGAATAATTCAATGTGAAAATCGAACTACTTTGTTTACGACTCAAACTGAGTGCTTGTTTTTCATGTCATATATGCCTTAGTTTATTCTCAACACTTTATTTATTAATTTATTATTATGGTTCGCAACTCCATGCCACAAATTTTGAGATATATCTTTATACAACTATGTCTCAAAACTTGGGTAAATAGCTTTCAGGTCACCTTGTTGATCATATACGTATCCACTTAGCTGTTCAAAAACTTTAATTATGAAAAGAGCAAGAACAAAGATTCTAGCAGAATAGCATGAATTCATTTTATTTCGTAGGTTCTCGTCAGCTGCTTACAAACTGTGATATTTAAAAATCATAATTACATAATGGGTTTAAATTGCTTACTGAATATTGTAAATATATACCTCATGTGAAAGAATATTCTACAACATTGATTGTGACAACAGTTCAAAAGTAGGTTAGAAATAACTGATTACATAATGAATAAACGTTGATAGGAATATAGTGAGTAGAGTTTAGTTGAAAGATTAATAATTTGAAAGATAGTTGAAAAAATAAAATAAAATCAATGACGTAGTAAATACAAAAGAAAAAAAGAAAAATTTTTTAAGGTGCAGTGAAGGAATATTTGTCACTAGGGCAGTGAAAGATTAACCACCGTCTCCTTTTGAATACATAGGTCACGTTTTTGACGCCTGATGGCAATGGCTTCAGCAAACTTCAGAAGACTGGAGTTTGGCTGCTTAATAATCACCCTAAAGGATTGTACCTGATGTCCTGTATCAAGGAGATGTTTGGTGATTGCACTGTTCAGAGTCTTTCTTTCCCTTGTTCTAAGACTTTTTGGAACATGTTCAAAAAATCTAAGATATGCTCTCCTTTCAGTTCGGCCGATGTAGCTGCTTTAGCAGGTACATGTAAATTTCTAAATACAGTTGGCGGTAACATGAAAGGGTTGCTTGTCGATCTTTGATTGGGTTATTGAACATGTTTTATAGAGGGTCAAAAGTTTAGCAGCCGGATAAGTTCTGGATAGAGCAGTGTCCAGTCTCCTGTTGATTATTTGTGCGAAGTTATCACCTTTAAAGTTAAGATTTATATATACTGGTTTTTTTATTGACCGTAGTTATTTCCGTCTTGTTTTCTTTGGGCTTTCTATATTTGTTAATAAACTTTTGTGGATAAAAGTTGTCTTTTAGACATTTTTCTACGTTCATTAATTGTCCTTCCAGTTTGTCGGTGGTACATATCTTTTCTACCCTGTAAAATAGTGTTTTAACCAATGCCTTCTTGTAACTAATTGGGCAAAAACTATTGAAATTCAGGTAGAGGCCATTCCAATTACTTTCCCTATAAACTGAACGTTGGACTGTCCCGTCTCCCCTGCGTTTTATGGTAGTTAAAATCTAAAATTGTAGGGAGATTCAATTTGTATGGAAGTACAAAAAATCTAGTTTGTATATGTATTTCACAGATATCACATTGAATTAATTAGAAAAACACTAATGTTTAACCTCTGTAGAACCTGAAAACCCAAGAGTTTGTTTAAATAACCCTAAATAAAATTTCTTTATTTTTCATATCATAAATCGTGTCTAATTTTTAGGTTCATTTTGATGATGATGTGATTACCAGTTGATTCGCTAATAATGGGGTTTCACAACTTTAATTATTTGAGATTGGAGGACACAATTTCTGCTTAGGTTTATAGTTAGGTCGAAAATGCACTCCATTCTAAAATACTAGATCGAAACGAAGAAGTTGTAGCTATAATAATAAAGTAGATATTGTCAGATATCAATCGATAACCGAAAACGTCGATCAAAATCATGTTTACCAATGTTAAATCATAATGCTCAAAGTAGAGCAGTAAGCGGATACGATCTAAAATCAAGTGTCATCAATAGTACAGTAGCTTGTCATCTATGGGACATTGGGAACGATATTTACATCAAATATCTCTTAAGTAAAATCGGTTGATAATTCAATTCAAGTTTACCTTGGCTTACGGAGGTCATTTCAATTAGGTTTAAGCCAGAAATTTGATCTGCGAATAACTTATTGTTTGACTTCTAATTATCCTGGTAACAGTTTTTCATTATTTAAATTCCCATTTAATAATTATATTTTCAGTTGTGGTCAAAATTCGTTTATTTTAAGTAATGTTTTGCTCTTTGTATCATCTACCTATTTCTATCATTGTCTATTTAATCCCTAACATGGTCGGTTAGAATTTTCTCGGTAATCTTAAAATGATACCGCTTTGACTCTAATTTTCTCAGTCATAATGCACAATTATAATCCCACATTTTAACAGTTTTCTCCGTTTTCTAATCGACTACGAATTCCATAATTTTAAAGTATTGTAATCGTTGTCGTTGCAATTATTAAAACTACTACTGACGATGTTGATTTTGAAAGAAAGGAGAAAATCCGACAAATTTTAAGCGTGTTTTTGTCTATCAGGATTTTCCTGTCGTTCCTTAGAACTGTTATGAGGATTAAGGCAATTTCTAAGAAGTTGTAGATCTATATTCCGTACTTCATTTTCACTCTTGTGTAGATCTTATGCCGGTATAAATAGCCTTACGAGTGTTTTTATTTTATATTGTAAAAAATTTCAATGTATCTTTTATTTGCTGTTGGACGAAATTTTACAAAAACATTTTGTGTCATTACTCTAAAGGATTACTCCACAGAGTCTCACAGTGGCACGTTTCCAGTTTACCAAAGTTTGGTTTTAGAAGATGTTGGCTTATTTGATGGAATTCAACGTGTTCTTTTTGCTTTCCGTCCTGGAGGAATTTGGTTGTCGTCGATATTGCTACTTGACACTATTGTCTACCTATCAAAAGGTACTTTCCACGCTTCTCCACCATCGTCTCATCCTTTCAGTTCGCAGTTTAGTGGTATTGTCTCAAAACTGAACATATCATCATGTATGTCTGACATTGCATATTGGTTTCAGTGTTCTTTCTTTTGAAACAAATAAAACTTTAGTTCAATATATTCTACTTGTAACTGGTTATTTTATGGATTTTCATCTCGATATTTGACGTTTTTTCATACAATGATACACTCTTTGTTTCATCTTCTACCCTCTTTGGTAGGTTACTATATTCTAGAGTTGGACAGTATAACACATGGTAATAGTTATTTTAGTGTATAATATAGTGCAAATTTTAGACATCTTTCGTCATTCGGGTCTGAAAACTAACAAAGTGATTATCCCGTTTTATCTCTCAGTTCTTCATACAGTTGGATCAATGTAAACCATTGAAGTATATTTATGTAACGATATTTTTACTGATAGTTAATTTTTGTTTGTGTTCTGGACAATCCGTATATTCTATTTTCGTGTGTTGAAAACCAATACATAAACCAAATGTCCTAAAGGTATTCCGTAATATGTAACAGAAAGTAATGGATCATCTTCCTACGGTAAATTTGTCTCAGGATCGTTTCTGAAATATCGAAGAAGAAACACCTGATTTCAATGTGATATTCACAGAAGAAAATACATTAACATCGAAGAAGTAAGCGTCCTTAGGTATATATAGTAACATGTTGATTGTGTTAATAAGCCTCTTATAGTTCTGAGAATTACGCTAGAACACTTAATAGTGTAATATCCTAACTCTGCATTGTATTTAGTATTCAGCTATGTTTAAGAATACATGAGCTGCTTGCTTCAGTCTTGGATGGTGGCAGACGTTTTGTCTTAATTTTGTATAAATTCAAAGATTTGAGTATTTGTTCGTATCTTTATGACATAAGGTTTTGTCAGTTTTCTTTATGTACGGTTACAGCTTCAATTAATTATTTATATTAAGAATAGGATAGTGTGATTATTCGCGATTAAAATGACCTTTAACAGTAAAACATCGTAGCCTAGTTAATGTGAAATATAGAAACATCTTGACCTATTTCATAACTGACAAGTTATAAACCTATAAAACCACTATTTATTTATGTTGCAGAAACTTTATGGTACTTAGTAACAGTTAACTTATGAAGCAAACCGAGTAATTTTCTCAACAAATTTCATTTGATTTGTAATTTTCGGCTTCAGTTTTAAAATTTCTAAATGTCTAAGGGTTCTAATAACCCTTCAGTTATATAATTTGTGGCTCGAAATATCATCTATCCATTCTACCTAATGCCTCCTTAATTAACTTTGCAATTTTCTGATAACCAGTCAGAATAAGGAAACTCAATCTTACTCCGCAAATGTTGAGTTCTTCAAATAAAAGAATACGCTCGCTTACTACAGACTTGTCACATTGTAAACAACAACTTCCAACGTATCATCCACAATAGGGCACTGTGATAACAGTCAGTCACTGTTTTCTATACAAAATATTTCCAACTGCGACAAACACTACATCGGACAAAGCGGACGCCCCCTCCACCTTCGCCTATATGAACATCAATTAGCGGTCAAACGCCATGATATCTCGTCACTTATATCAATACACGTGGATAACTACGGACACTCATTCGATTGGAAAAATGTAGAAATCTTAGAAAGAGGAAACTCCAAAAACACCAGAGAATTTTTAGAAGCCTGGCACTCAGGTCAATCAGCAATCAACAAACATATTGAAATCAATCCAATTTATCAACCAATCAGGAAAATCATGCATAAATATAGGAACAAAAACCAAACCAATGGGAGAAACAACCAGAACAAAGAAGTAAACAATGATAAATTTAAGGTCAATAAGAACCAATCAACATCGAGGTGCACAGAACGAGCTGTGAAACACATATGGAGAAATTCGAACACTTCACTTCTATCTGAAGTTTGTGCTGATGATGTCGTTCAGAAGGACGATGAAAGCTCCACGACCAAACCATCCAGCTCAGAGAACAAAACTCCACCAAAATCATCCACCTGAGCTACAAATCTCCACCATCTCAATTTCTAGGCTCTATTTTTCTACTCCAACCAACCCATGTATTAATATTAGTCTTCGATTGAAATGTTTTTTTACTTCACCTTTCTCTGAACCTTTATTTCAAATACGCATTTTATTCCAAGTGATATAAACTTGGATAAAATCATTGTAATGCTCGATAAATTTTATATATTCTCTTAAAAAAATATGAGCATTTTCAATTTCTTCAGAGAGAATATTCTCATTAATAATTACATCTGGTCTGTTTAAATACTTTGTAATTATTCAAATCAAGTTTCCTGAGGAAAATAAATATTAATTTATTAGAAGACTAAATAGTCATATTACCTTTGATGTTTATTTAAATATTATTGTTTAAATAATGCATTTATGACAAAAGATGTAAAGATTCTTGTTCTAGGAATTGTCTGTTGTATCTATCCTTGAATTCTTTAGGGGTTGATTCAATATAGGAACTTCGCAAGCAATATTAATAACTAGTTCACAATTAAAATAGGTTTTCATCGGAGGAATTTTTTTTTAAGAATCACCACCTACCCTGGATTTCCTGCCTAACTTTTCCTCGTGGCGTTCTTCCCCTACAGATTAATATAGTTATATTCATTTTAAATTAGTCTTTGTTCTATATCACATCGCCATTCACATCATAGTTGGACAGTGAATGTTTACGTATGTGCAAAAGATATATATCTCAATGAGTTAACTGTTCAGAGATATAATACTTTACGCTTTTATATAACTCAACTGTACATCTGTACCTTTTGATTTTGTTCCCTCATAATTATTATTTTATTTTTATTCAAGCTTTAATTGAACTTGATTTACTGCGGTGGGTCCTAGTTGATATTGATGATGTGTTTGTTCCAGATCGAAATGTGCATCAGTCAATTGATGACATAAATGTAAGTTGTTTTTTACGAAGAAAAAAACCGGACTTTCTTTTAGTTTATATCCAAGTAATTCCTAAAAGAACTTCATTAATTATATGATATTACTTTGGAGTTGCCCCTAATGTAATGTCCGGGAACAAGACTGATTTATCGAGGTTATGACTTGGAACTGAATTCTGTTTACTGCCACTGGCGCGACCATTTGCTGTGACTGTGGAATAACTGCTACTTATTACAAAGGAACGAGACTACCTTGTTGACTCAAGAGAGAAAACAAGACTGTATATGTAAACTAATTTATTCACCACCCACCTATTAAATAGCCCCCAAATGCCATGGTACAGCCGAATATTTAACTAACTTGTACTTAGTACTGAGATCCCGAATCCGACGTTGCATAATAAGAACACAAAGACTGGTTATATGGATTTATTTGACACACCTTTCTTATATGATTTCTTTACAGTCGGATTAGCATAATTTCAAGTGAGTAGTACTTATCATCAAATAATCAATAACGTACTATGTGAACACATTTAAAATATTATACAGTAAAACATCTAACATCAAACAAATATAACTAACTGACAAAGTTCCCCCAAATGCCCTGGTACGGCCGAGAGTGGGGAGAGTCCGCTCTCACATGGCCACGCGTATATGGTCTCTGCCATGGAAGTCCTACTCGCTGCCTTCTCGTGGCGGGGGTGTTGTTTACGAAAACGAGAGGACGAAAAGCGAATGTCCGGCGCTTTAACCGGATTCCAAATCAATGGTGCATATGGGCTCCAGTATCCTGCGGGAACAAATAGCGTATGAACCAATTATTGGTCACCGGCTTCCATGGGACTGCATCTCCTTACGATGCTCCACTGCCTTGTGGATCAGACCTTCAGTTCGAAGGCTCGGGGTGTGGCCCCCTAAGAAAACCACCTGTTTCGGTTTGGGCACCCGGGCAGTATCACAGCCCTCACACATATCGAATGAGATTTGTGTGGCGCATATGTATTTGGTGCCTCCTTGTACCAATGTCTATGTGTTAAAATAAATAAATAAAATAACTGACAAAGTTATGTAGTTGCTGTTTCTCAAAGTATGATTACACGTGACAGACGACTGGGAAAAATCAATTTCATAAGTCATTCGCACCCCAATCGGTTAAGTCTGCTTGTCACATCAGAGCATTAATTTAGTAACCTAGTGATCATTCGTGTTTACCCTCTTTCTTTGTCATCTTTAAGTTATTCTAAATACTACTTTATTGCTTATCTTATAGAATGGTATGTTTGGGTTCTTAAAAAAGGCACTATACTTTATTCTATTTACGAGTATTGTATGCAAATAAATTGATTTACTATATTTGCAACCAATTATTCATATGTGTCTATTCTAAAAGGCTATGATCAAAGCGCAAAATTACTGGCGCACTTTTATACCAGGATTTACATTTAATCTGGGATTCTGTGGTGCATTTCTCAGTAAATCACGTTGGTCAGATAAAATTGTTTACAATTACATTTTACGTAAGTATATTTATGTTGTCTCAATTATCTTGAAAAATTGCATTCATTGTGGTCAAAATGGATTACTCCATCCCATCTTACATTCCTACTCTTTCATAAAACTGACTAGGTCCCGCAAATTTTTCAGGTTTTTCTTTCATATTTCGTCAAAAGAGCCTTTATATTACTTCGCTCTAAATAATTGATATTAATCCTGATATGATGAGTAAGTTTTTGAGATCGTATTTGATTACCTAAGTAATTCAGAAATTGACAACACGTTAGTTCAGAAATGTTTGCTTTCTGGACATACTATTAGTGTTTGCGTAAAACGTTTATAAAACGCATACTTTAAATTAGATTAGAAACATAATTTTTTAGTCTACCAATGTATTTTCTGTCAAACTATTCGAGTCATCAATTTTCTCTTGAATGATCAGACCGTCGGTAAACTATGATAAGGATGTAAGATCTAAAGTTTTATCTTGTTTTTTACTGTATGGACCAGCTCATATATTTCACTTCATTTCCAACGTTTGAGGTGTGACATATACAGTGGTGACTTTCAATTTCGAAATTCTCATCCTGCACTTACTCTTACGTTCGCCAAAGGGAAGCAAATATGATTGGTCTGATTCTCCTTAGTGTGATCCAGTGAGACCCATGTAGATTTGTGTATGCCTTTATGGAAGAATATTGTGCCGCCTATAACCATTTTGTTGAATAGACATAGATTTGCAAATCTCATTATTCTCGTCTCTTTCTCCTAGTCTATGTCGTCCCATGATATCTTCATATTCGGTGTTTTCCATTCCGAATTTGGTGTTTAGATCTCCCACCAGGGTGATTAGATCCTTTCCTGAGCACTTCGCCATGATCGACTGAAGCCTCGTAAAACGGATCTTTATCGTCGTCGCTGCTATCATTTGTGGGTGCATAACACTGGATAACATTCATTGTGATCCCCTCCTTTGTTTTGAATGGTGCCTTGATGATCCTGGAATGATGATATTCCCATCCTATGAGTGCTTTACGTGCTTCTTTGGACAGCATCAGAGCAACTCCGTGTGTGGAGCATTTTCTTCTTGGTGACCAGAGTACAATAACACTTCTCTCAAAGCTAATCTTTTCTATCCAGCATGGGTCCAATGGGTTTCACTTATTCCGAGAACCGCCAAGTTGTATCTCTTCATTTCTGTGGCTGTTTGATTGGTCCTCCCGGTCTCCAAGATTGTCCGGACATCCCATGTATCTATATTAATTGTTGCTTGGTCGTTAGGAGAGATATCGGTCTCGTGAATCCAGAGGAATATCAGCTTTCACCACGAGACGTCATGATTCTCCTAAATGAAGATTCTTCAACTGCCAGGATAGACTTCAAATGGTTTGAATTATGTTTTCTGGTTAGAGTGTTTTAGTAATGTTGTCTTCTATGGAGCGAAGTGGCTGACCCCATGCCAGACCCTCCTACTTTACTCGGGCTTGGGACCGGCAGTAACCCTTTAAGATCTACAGGCGTTTTTTAATGGTAGCCTAAATGAAATTAGTCCGTGATCTCATTATTTTAAAATAAAGATGTTTACAACTTTTTCATCCTGCTAACTTCTATTATATTTTAATAGTGGATCAATTAATGTTCATATTCATCTCTCAAAAAGTTTTGAAAACTTCAGAATTTTACCTGATTTTTACTAAAAATCGACTAATTTTGCATTTTCTTTTCACGTTGAGATCTTTCATCCTTCAAGATTTATTTATTTTTAGAAAAAGTGCATGAACCTTAATCATCTAGATTAACAATAAAACGCTCATTTTGAAGAAACCAAACTTTAAGATCAACGATATTAGCAACAATGCGATTTCTCTGTATTTTAAATGTGACTACTTTTTTTTCCGCCAGAAAATCGCCATAAATTTTGGTGGTTTAGTCATTTATGGCATCATGGTAGACCCCATATGATGAATAAAACATTTATTCAACAAGATATAGAACGCAATCAAGTATTCGCCAAGGTAAGAAATGGGATCATTTGAATTTTTAATGACAAAACCAATAACCTTAGCTATAAACTTGTATTCATAATAAGCAATGTGCAAATATTTCATATTAGAAGTGTGCTTTTCAAAACTTCTCACACTTTTAATGACGAACTCGTCGTCGTGAGATCACAAACAGAGTTAGAAATCTTTATTGATGAATAACTTGAAATACGAGCTAAATAACCGTTCGATATCTTTTTGTCGTGTTATTTATATAGTTCTATAATAGTCCTAAAACTGGTTTAGGAGTACCAATTTACTGGTTTGCTCCATCGACTTGAGTTAGTTATTTTAATCTTGCCCCATATACCACTTTGTAACATTTAACTAATGTCACGCAGTATATGTGATATGTGACCCGCTTATAAATTTACTCTTGGTCACTAAGTTTTATGTTCATTATCGCTAATTATTACAGCTTCATGGTTTTTAATGAAATACTGTTGGTCTATTCCAATGGTTCATTTTAGGAACATGATATTCCAGTTCAAATTGGTTATTCTGTTGCGCCTCGTCATTCTGGAGTTTATCCTGTATATCCTGACCTTTATGAAGCATGGCGTACTGTGTCAAATGTAAATGTTACATCTACGATACATTATCCTTATGGCAGATCATCTGATTTTCGTTTGGGTTTCCGTTACAATAATATTCAGGTAACATTTCTTGAGAAGTCGATGTAATGTACTCATGTTTTTGATTGCTACAAAATATTCTTCTATACTGTTCAAATATATCAGTTTCTGCTGTATATACGGTGGGTAGAAGTTTATACAATTAAATAACTATTGAGATTTATATACTAAACTCCTATTCGGAATAAGAATGCGTTTTAGTTGGAAATAAAATATATGGTTTGTTCGGCTGTTTAAATCTGTGAATTCACTAGTTCATCTGTATTTTATTTGGTTTGAGAAGTTGATTTTTAGCCATAATATTTCAGGTTAGAATTTCGGTTTGTCAGCAAGTTAATATTTCTAACAATCGAATAACAAGCGTAACTCAAAGTTTCTTTTCTAATGAACCTATGTTCAGTATCTAATTCGCACCAAACATATTATTAACTCAATAAATCTTCACAAATGTTAATCAGTCTGCAGCTTCAAGAGTAATTAAAGAATCTAACTAATTTAGGACGTGTACACCCAATATATTCAGTGGAATTTAGAGCGAATGGTCGGGCTACCTGTTTGAGGGTACGACAGGTTAATACTTGCTGAATATTATATTGTCTTAATTGACAATAGTAAATATACAGATATCATATCGGTAATAATTTAAACTTCTATGTTAAGTTTCGAGTCACATTTATCATAGAGGAATTAACAATTCCATCTCGTTCCTTAGGCTGATTGACGGTTGCCGCTCGCTCACTCTATTAAATCTTGAGGGCCCACAAGTGTTTTAATATTTAGGGAATTTTATCATAGCTGTTAGTCTAACTGAATATTATGGTATACAGTATTCCGAAATTTTCAAGTATGTGTGGCCAAATTCGATTTGGGTTTCGAAACTTAAATCTAGATATGATGGCATTATTATATCTATGTCTTATATGCTAGTGAAGTGTAGTCAACTCTATAAACTAAACTGACTTTAGTAACCTAATATATTAACTGTATGGATATACCTATCTAAGAGATTGAAAATGGATGTTTGAGTTTTGCAGCTACCTTAATTGGTCCATTGTATTTGTAACTGGCATATTGATCTTGTAAAATATTAAACTTGAGACCACTAAGTAACTGACTGATAAATCTCTCAAGTACAATAACCAGTCACTTGACTAATTGATGATTAACACTTTACTCACTTGTTCGATGGTAATACTATAATGTTTATACCAGTGTAAAACGTTCAACAATATGTAAATATCCCTAGTTTTAAAAACTAATCATTTTTCAATGGTAGATCACCTAAAATCTTATTTATTCAAATCAAAGGTGGCCAAATTAATAATGCTCAGCTTTATAAGTATATGGTTAAAATTTTAAAATAATTCGCTCAAAGACCTAACCAATATTATCGTGTCATTGTAGGTTCTTCCTCGTCAAACCTGTGGAATTTACACTCATACACCTCATTCCGAGGATATACGAGGCGGAATAAAACAGTTAAATGAATATATTTTCGGCGGGACACTATTTAGCACGTTTCTGTTCAATCCGGTACGTTCATTATTAATGTCATTCGATTATCTCTTTGAGATTCTATTAGTACACTATACCATACAAGTTCATATGTGTTTTAATTGCTAGTGTTGCTCGAAATCTGTTTAGCTAGTTCTGAATCAAGTTGACTAATTTGGTCGATTAAATTGTTACATTACAAGGAGATAAAAAACTGTCTGGAAACTTGTAGAGCACTTCACAACTGCAGAGTAGTAATAAATTAAGTGAACTACTGGTAAATAATGAAATCAAATCTGAAAAGAAAGGAAATCAGTTTATTAACATTAATTTCTTTAGATCTGACTTTTAAATTTAACATATCTCATCAATTAGTCTTACTGTGGTGTGTGCTACTGATATTGACAAACATGTATGTATCACCAACCCAAAGTGAAATGCATGGCGGCAGAAGGTTAAGGAGATCGAAGAGAATGAGAACAGAGAGTGCTTGGTGTGGAAACAAGGAAACAATCAATTCTGAGACAATTGATTGGCATTTTGCAAATGAAGTGTTTACTGTATGGTTCTCAGATTTTACTAAGAAATTGTGTAATTTTGTATTCAAATACGTTTGGTTGTCCCCACTTGTGTTATCGTTCACTATACTACTACACGTGAACAATACTTGAAACGTGCTTATAAATCTCAATATGAACTGAATATTGAGGAAATCTTTAAAAATCAAGCATAAAGAGAATGATCATTGATGATTATTAATATATGATAAACTTTATAGACAAATAACTTACATCATCCTTATGAAACTATTACCTACTAAAACATTGGGTTTAAACAACAACCAAAACAGTTGTGATCTGGTTTCAATTAAATCGGCAGTGTGTATTATACTCGTACTTTTGACAAATTTATACAGAACCAACATGTATGTCATAAAACCTATTATGCACTGTATGGTATATTAATATGCTGTCAACATCAAATATTCAGACAGAAAGCTCATATTCTAGTTATACTTCATCAATTTAATCTAATACGTATGAATAATAGTAATGAGGTGTTTCGGTCACTTGTTATTCTCATCCAGCTACCGTTTTTCCTTACTAATGACATTAATTATCATTGTTAGAAGTAATCAAACCAAGGTAGCACTAGTCTATGAAGTTATTTATTGTTGGTCTGACCTATCTAGAAGAATATGAACTCTGATGTAGTTTCGCGGGATGATCGTCATGTAGTTCAAACTAAACTTCAACAGCATAAACCCACCACCCTATTTGTTGGATGCTAATATTCTTTTAAATTTTTCTGTCACTCAATTTCATTCTTTCCGAATTATATTTTCTGTACTTATTTAACTTCTACTACCGTTTATATTATCATTACTACTTGCTCACTTTCTTCCAGTCTGATGCCTATATGTTCCAGGCCCTCGGTAATTTATGAATTGGTGATAGATTAAATAACGATAAATTATAATTCCTATTAATAAAATGTTTTGTATTGTCCGATTACTTCTATTGTAAATATAGTAATATTGCATAATATTGATCATAATACTTATTATTTATCTTTATTACTCAGGTGTCCATCTTTATGACACATCTTGTCAATTATGGAAATGACCGAGTAGCTCTTTATTTATTTAATGCTATTTTTGAATTCATGACAAATTGGACGAATATTAAGCTAATTACATCACCTCCTTCGGAATTAGCTAATATCTACTCCGAACGTTTCAAATTATACGGTGTCAATGAACTTCCTTTGTATTCAGATCCTTGTCTTAATTCACATCTTCATGAGTTATGGCCAAGTGATTGGCCGTGTGGATCAGATCATTTACCTAGTTTTATTATTATTGGACCTCAAAAAACTGGTTTGTTCTAAATTTACAACTGTTTAGTTTTTCACAAGTTCTCTTTATTTTGTATATATATTTTTTGAAAATTTATTTTATCGAATTTAGTGAAATGTTTTTCTCTTCAGCTACACACAAAATAAAATATTTAAATATTTCTAATTCTTAACATAATTTTTGAAAAGCTCCCATATTACAAAGTACTCGGATATATATATATATATATATATATATATATATATATATACCAGTTTTTGAAATCAAGGTTTATTGGAGGAATGAAACAAAATTGTTAAGAAAATAACTACTAATGGGTAATGATTCAGCTAATAGTTCAATTTGATGAATGTAAACAAGATTTTTATTTCAATTAAATTATATACCAAACAATGTTAGACAACTATTGGAAACCTGAAAGCACTGAACGACCTCTTCATCCTAGTATGGTATTCCTCGGTAGTGTGCACCCACCATCCCGCGCGCAAGAATTGAGCCTAGGACCTTCGGTCTCGTACATGGACGCCTAACCTCTAAACCACTGGTTTGGTAATCCAACGATACCAGTGTTCAACTTTAAACTGTTACTGTTGGAAAATGAATTGTCAGTTATTAACAAATAATCCGTTCACAATGTGAAAGGATTTAAGCACTAAAGTTTAATAAGGCTTTTATAATTGCTTGGGCTGATAGTTCTAGAATATTTAAGATAATTTTACTAATTAACATGTCATAACTGTATTGAAATTACAATTAATTGAAGAAAATTTAAAATGTTTAGTTAATTGTAGCCTATATATATGGTGCAATTTCATTTTCTTGTTTTGTTTTTGTCAAATTTTTATATAGGTTCTACAGCTTTATTACATTTTCTTTTATTAAATCCTGAATTAATGTCTAATAGATTCCAACATGATTCTACTTTTGAGGAGTTACAATTTTTCAGTTCTGATGATATTTATTCACGTGGTGTACATTGGTATATGAACCAGTTTCCGAATAATTCAATTATATCTCCAACGCATGCTTATAATTTTAACAATAATAGATCTAATTATTTAAAAAGCTATGCTGCTGAACAAATACGATTTGAAAAATCAGCTACGTACTTTGATAATCCTAAATCTCCAGCACGAATTTATGCTTTAATGCCCAAGGTGAAATTGATTGTTCTTCTACGCAATCCAATTGAACGAGCTTATTCATGGTATCAAGTAAGCTTAAAGAATTTTTGTTATTCTATGTCAATCTAATCCAAATCTATATGTCTACTACATACATATAGAGATTTATGCATTTCTCTCACTGTTAAGTTTGTCCTTAGAGTTGTTCATTTTAAAAATATACGTTATAATATCCAGTGATTTTCTGTGCGCTAACATTTACGCTTTTTTTACTAACTCTGTTAATCTATTTGAATAATCTTGTCTATTTACTTTTTTATTTTGAAGTATTTTAAATTTTAAGAAATACACTATTGTTCGAGTTCCTTCTTTATCTAGTTACAATCTTGCTATGATTGATTAGTTTGCATATTTGCTATTTCTACTGATTTTCGAATTATTAGTTATCGTGTAAGAGTGAATATGAATTAGTTCAACTGGAGATTACGTTTAGAGAATTTTAGGTTGATCACTTCCAAGAGCAGCGTACTCGTAATGTAACCTAAGAGTCGTAGCCTTTACTTTAAGATTTATCAGCTCTTGATATAAATCAACACCGCGATTACTGTTTTACATTGCCATGAGTATGATTAACTTACAGTATATATCTACCAATCGTATTTCTCACTGTAAACATTACTTTTATTTATGTTTTTTCCATACAGCATCGTTTAGCCCACAGAGATATTGCTCCACAGTTGTTGTCCTTTGTTGATCTGATGCAGTATGGTCATAATCTAACTGAGGCTACTCTACTTAGTATTGTACCAACTGATAGATTTTCTAACCTTTCTATCGACATTAATAATTCAAGTTTAATGCGACAACTTGTTTCAAGCATTAACCACTTATGGTCTCGATGCACTGGTCCAGGGAATTACGAACAATATTTACGTAACTGGCTGACATATTTTCCGGCCTCACAGGTACTTATTCACTTTGTTCATTTGCTAGTTTACTTTTTTAAAGATGAAACATGTTTAACATCCATTTTCGTCTACTACAATTTACAAACATTATTGGGAAAAAGGCTAAACCGATTTATCCCTATTTCTTCCAAGTTAAATGGGTTTATTTTGATCACTGGATACATCACGTAATCATTTATCTTGTTTGTATAGCGTAAAACTGCAACAAAAATGTCTTGCCGTCTGCGTATAAAGCGTTTATCATAAGGTAATCTTCTGATGAGTTTTATACGTATTCTGAACAGTCTAAGTGTATTACAATAATTTTTCAATTGATAACAAAGAGTGATACACAGGCTTCCTGGTACTTCATAGCACCATATATTTATCAAATCGTGTATGAGTTATGATTCTGTAGAAAATTGAATCCACAGATTTTGAATATGTAAAAAATCTACTGATTTAAATAACCTGTGAATTTTTCCAGGTTTACTTTTGCTTTTTTTTATACTTGTGAGAACAGCTCACGGCTGAACTCCGGGAAGCTCTATGAAGCTCAGAAACAGCCGAAGATATTCCATCCAATCATCTTTAGGAAGGATACTCCAGAACCCCTTGTACTCGGATTGGATGACTATAATGATGATTTCGTTTTTACTAAAAAACTATAAATACCTGGTAGTTTTATATCATATTTGACACTGTTTGACATAGCATTCCTTTCACTTGTCTTCTCATTTGCGACTTTGAGGGTTCTAGCGTTAGAGTGCTTAAATTGTACGCAGTATAATAAGAATCTAACCTCTAGATATAACAATACTAAGTATCACCAAGTATATAAACCTTGATTTTTGCACCCCATCAGCGTTTAGATTTGGAGGATTCCATTCAGTGCATCATTATGTCACTGTCACGCTAATTTATTTAACTAGTTGACTGGTTGATTTTTTTCAATTCTTCAATAATGTTCATTTTATTTCTATCGTTATCAACTGTTATTCTGTAGATGCCATTATTGAAAGATGTAATGTGAAAGTGGATCAGTGAAGCATTAGTTAAATCAGACAATTTTCTCTAGCCAAGGTTGTATAGTAAATGAAATACAAATTTAAACAGACTATGATGAATGGGCATTTGGTTAAATTTTATGTTACATAAGTAATAATAAATAATAAATAAATAATAGTTGTAGCTAATTCAATCGTATTTCAATAACTTGATAAAATGTAGCTTCTCTGGCTGTTTAGGTAGCATAGTGGTAGGAACCGATCACAATGGCTGAGTTTCTCCTCAAATCAAACTTTAGGAGTACTGAGGAAGTTATTGGATGTAATTAGAAGATTAGGAAACAGGTAAATATACCAACAGTAATATGTTAACTTTAAAAGAACATAATAAATGAATACATTTCTGTTATCAGAATCTACAACTAATCTGAGCTATTATCATATAACTTAAAAAATATATATGGATATTACTTTCTTTAGTTCCAATTTTATGTATATCATGTGTTGTTTCTGCAATAATTTATCCAAATATTTGATCTTTTCTTTTTTTAACAAACTTCTTTTCAGCTCTTACTTTTAGACGCCGATAGATTTTCTCGAAACCCGGTGCCTATCATGAAGATTGTGCAGCAATTTATATTAGTTCGTAGGCAGTTAGATTATTCACAATACTTACAGTAAGTATGAAGGCATATTTCACAGATATATTTCTACGTATTTTACCTTTTATAGTTTCATAATGACTCCGGTCGTTAACTGATAACAACCATTGAACTAGAGTATTGGACGACTGTTTCGTTTTAGTTCAATGGCCAATCATGAGTACACATTATTTCACACTATTTACTATACAATAGTGATTTATAGCTAATTTTATAACTAAATGCAAAAATACATGTAACAGAGTAGTAGCACAATCAGTAATTTTCTCAAGTCATCATTGTGATCTTAATATTGGATGGTAATATTGCTTTTGTATTTAGTGAGAATACCTTTTCTTTACATGTACCTGTATTTCAGAAAATTATACTCGTCGTCGCAAATTACTCATGGAACAAGCAGCAAAACGGTATATATCCGAACTGATATGCACACCTTAAAACCTATGATTATTTTTTGCTATTCATTTATGCTTACTTATTTAGAAGAGTTGAATTTGATCGAAAGCTTCTCCTTAAATCATAGTGAGGTTGCTTACAGTAGATATATGGAAGATGCAATTGTTATTGCTCTCAAAAAAATGAAAGTATTATAAGAATCAATATTTTAAGTAGTTGTACTTAAAATTCTGCACGAACTTACAAAAAGATTACCACCATTCCAATATTAAGTAATTCATAACCGAAAAGATATCAAGTCATCTACTTACAATATTAATTAAATAAATTAATATTTCACGTGTTGTAAAATTAAGTTAATCTAGAAATTGGGGAAAAAATATCAAGGAAAGAGATTTAGTTTCAATTGAATGCTTTATTTTAAGATCACTCAGTAGTACCTATCTATGTCTGTAAATTTTTCTCCAGTTTTCCAACTTTTAGTATCTAGGTTGAACTCAATATTCCTGAGGACTAAAAGGAATCGTACTTATGTATTTATTATTGTTATTTCATAGTTAGTCTTACCTCCGAAGCCATAACTTTTCATCAGGAAGCTGACTATTCTAACGTATTTTCAGTCGACTTCATACTCAGCATTGAGACGTTTGAATTCGTTTTGAGGCTGATTTTCAGCTAATATTAAACTTATTCAAAATATAACGGCAAAAAATTACCAAATAATTTATATACCAACCTGGATCGTTAAAAGATGTTGGTTGATTCAGTTGTAAGAAAATTAATAAGAGCTCTAATACCAACTTAAAGTCACTGAATAACAGGTAACCATTGCAAGTCAATACGTGGAGGATGGGTTCCTATAAGACGTTCAACTGAGAGAGATCTAAGTCACTGTAGTTGGTGGGTTTCAAATATGCTAAACGTGTATTCTAAATTCACTGTTATCCATCACCAATTTCAAGCAACTATCTAATACTATTTAACTTTAAATTATTCTATATGTTAAAAGATCTATGACATGACTTCAATTAAATTAAAAAACACAACACCCTTTTTTCTTACTATTTGTATTTAGCTTCAATCGTAAAAAAGGATTCTTTTGTGTGGTTACTAGAAACGCATTTAATTGGAATAATGGTTGCTTGGGTCGAAGTAAAGGAAGAACCTATGAACAATTAGATCGCAATATTTTATTGCCAAACTTAATGGAATTGTATTTCTCTAAGGCTAATCATAAACTGTATAGATTATTACAAAAATATCCTCTATGGAATAGTGCATTGACATTAAATACACATAAACTCCCATCATGGATTAAAATGAGTAATTAGCTTATTAAAGTCTTTTGTCTCCTGGTTAACTGCCTGTACAAAATATTGCCATTTCTGCATTTCTTGATTAATAAACTTCAGAAAATTAACTTTTCTCTTTATATGTAATAGTGACGCTGTATATCATTTAAAAGCGATTATTCCTCTAGATTATGTACATTAAGAAAAGCAATACAAACAAATATGATGAGTAATGTAACTACTAAATCGATTTTAACATTAATATAAAAAATTGCACTCGAAAAACTATATCGCTCAGCAACATACATTTTTGATCTATGGATATATAACAGTGGAAGTAAAACGATGGTCGCTTGTGGATGTAAAATATGGGTTTTATGTGAACATATAGATCAGAGTCGTTTGGGTTACATAGAATATAAGACAAAGTTAGCAGCTTAACCTATTTTGGTCAATAGACTAATTATATTGATTTTTTTCATTACGTGCTGGTAGCTATGGAACATGCATAAAGGGAGTTTCATATGTGTTAGTGAGAAGCCCTACATCAATTATTAATAATATTTTATTGCACTTAGACGTTTGAACATACTTCAATGGCCCTCATGTAATTATATAAGTCAGCTCTTGAAGATCATGTCTATGCAGAATTCAGGAACGACTACAGTGGCATGATGAATCTATTATCTACAACGTCCTACAATCTTAAAGATTTCAATGTAACCCCGACCGTGCGTTCTATTTCTAGTGATCTTACCGTGAAGAGCACCTGGCTACATAAATACATGCAAACAAACAACTCTCCATACCCAAGCTGGTTGTCAATAAAAATTACTATTTTAAGATCTAAACGTGTGCCATTTGACAAAAACAAATTCGTTGTATTCCTACACTGTTTTCATTATTCGGACCATATATACTGAAACCAGATAATTTAGTTTCATTGTAGGTCATTGTTAGTGAGTGAGATCTTCCAAACTAATAACCGAAATCACAAACGGGGATACGATACCGGTGGATTTAAGAAGACAACAAAGTCTTTATATCTTCTTATAAGTTCATTTAAACAAACAACATTCGCACTGATTTTAAAACCAACCATTTCCACAAATAATCAGAATGGGCAGAAACGAATTAAACACTTGTCGCCGTAATAGTCAAACACATTGCTTCTATATGTATAGCTATTCAGTCACTGATCCTATAGATTTCCTAATTTCCTTTCAGTCAAAAACTGCACTAGTCCTTCGGTTTGTTGAGTAGCCCTGGTTTCTTTTTGTAGTCACTCACCTGCCGTGAATGTTACGAAACTCCTCCCAATAATTAACAAGTCATTGCAAGATATTTCAAATGTTACATTCGTGTAGTATTTAGTTATAGGCCCATTTCATCTCACAATGGTCCCAATGATGCGACCATACTGTGGGCTCCTAATAGTTTATGGCGTAATTTTTTTAAACAGGATCCCCACACTTTTTAACTACCCCTAATATTTTGCTGTTCCTAATGTTATCTTTACAATATTCCTATCTGTGAGACACTAGATATAGAGACTGTACTTGTCGAACACAGTGAGACGAGTGTCTTCAAATTATATCCTAATTCAGTTTATTTATGGCAGCGACCTTATGATCTTCCTACTGTGGAAAGAAGAAACTCCCCTGTGATGAACCGTAGTATATGTTTGTAGCTTAGCGATGTTTGATACCTGAAACCCAATCACAAATTTTATTCCATTTGGCATACCGTAATTCATGCAATCAAACAAGACGATTGGCTATTAAAATATCTGTTTCTTCTAAGAACTCATACGCAAATGTGGGTGTATTTGCTATGTTAGTTTACATAACCCATAAAGCGAGATGTTGCTAGTAAATCGTACCAACGTTGTGTTATTTTACCATCTGAATAACCTTATCCACATATATACGTTCAATGTGGTTTTTTGGGGAATATAAACAGGCTTTGAAACAGGGAAATGTAACTAAGTGTCTAATTTTCTTTAAATAATAAGTTCATATCATAAAAAATCACTCAAAAAGTTATAGGAAGACTTCAGGATAAAATCACAGAATACTTTTTATTTACAAACTTCATATTGTAAAATGTAGTCAAAAGGTAATGATCTTGATGCTTCACATAAATTTCATCTAATAGACAGAGAGTCGTTCCAACTTCCTATCAAGTGCTGGATTCACTAACTACAGTCGGTAAGCTTGATTTAAGATGTGAGCTCTGGGAAGTTTTTAATGAATTATTTCCATCCAGACAGCTGTATTCATTACCACCAGCCGTTGGGTCAAGTTGTCTATTTGAATGTTTGGAAGAGTGATCTAGCTTCCCAGAACCCGGTACCAAAGAGATTGTCAGTTTTAAGGGTGATCGATGATTATTAGCTGTTCCGTTAGAATATTTGCATTCCAGTTGGTCAGATGAGGTTGCTGAGTTCTTATACGAGATCATGTCTCCCGAAGATGACTCCAAAAAATTCTCCTCGGTTTCGGTATCATCATCTTCTAAACGTTGTTGTTCTGCTATGCGCCTAAAAGTACAAAAACACTATTTCTTAATTACCAACTCTTGTATTCGAGTTTAAGTTGATGATATAACACCACTACCCTGACTAATGTAAGTAGCTGTTTTTGTTTCTTATAATGGTAGAGTGGAAATACGGGTCCCCAAATATCTATAATTATTGTCAGTGCATTCGCACTTTAGGTTTTACCAGTACGGAATATTGTGTGATACCCTAAATGTAAACCATCGATAATTTCGAAAGATATAACTACTACACTTAATATGTTCACACTTGAGAATAGTATTTCTCCCAACTCCATATTACTCTCGACATCCTCAAATACCACTTTATTCCATGCATATAAAAAATAATAACTGGCATTTTAAACGTAAGGGAAATCCACATTGAGTTTGCCACAAATTCTATTTAGATCCAAAGTTACACTAAGAATAAAATTAGGACTATTAAGCGTGCAACGGTGGTGTGAGGTACGACTGCACATGCTATCTGTCAATCTAAACAGTTCAAGGTTTCGGTTCTAAAATCTATTGTCAACAAAGAACCTGGCAATACTGCAAGAAATGAATTACGCTGATATTTTGGGTGACATATTTCGAAAGGGAGACAATAATTTGTTGGTTTGTCTCAATAAACTTTATTACGGTAGACTTCATAACAGAAACAAAGATACGAATGATTGACCCATGAAAATAACTTTAGCAAGAACGAAGTTTCAATAAAACATCAATACAGAAGTGTCCCACTTACTTGTTGGCTCTTCTTGAACTGTTTCTTCCTAATCCCATACAATTAGATAAGTGGACAGCATAACGTGTAGCAGCAACCTTACAATTACACTTCCCACATCGACAGCAACTAGCAGTTTTGCTAGGGTCTCTGCCAGAGCCTGAATTCGAAGAACCATTGCCAAGATTATCCGACAAGTTTGTATTTTGTTCAGGAGCAATAATATGGAAATATCCTAATTTTATTGCACGATGCATTGTTAAAATTCCATCCATCAAACATGAGTCAACTAACTCATCAATAAATTCTTGCAGAATATCCTGAAGATCACTATGTGTTACAGCAAAGGGCTTTTGCATTTATGTCGTATTAATGTAGGTGTGAACTTCAGGACCGCTACTTGGTAAATAAAAAACGGAAATGTATTTTCTCTTAACGAGGTATATGTATTCATGTATCTATATTCAGTGAAGAAATACAAGTTGGTAAGTCCTTATGAAAGCAAACAGTATAACAAGGCCCCAACAATCTTAGAAGTACAAGATTATAAAGATGATGGGTTATAAACTGAGTTATCACTTTTACAAGGACAAAAACTATTATATACCTCATTATAGTAAGTATTGGTCATCAATATTCGAACACTAGATTTCCGTTTAGCCTGTATGTTCACTGATAATGATAAAATGCGAATAAAAACCATTTGAGTCAGGTGATAACAATCTAAACGCCGAGAAAGCAATCAAATAAAGGAGCGAAAAGCGCACATGTAAAACTTATGCTAGCATAACTTTTCCTTTAGATCCTATGCACATGGTGTACCTAGGTGTCACCAAAAAGCTAGCTAATCTTTGGGTAGAATTCTCACATAGAAGATTGCTTAACTTGAACTCATGTGCAATTAGGGACATAAATAATTTAATATCTGGTTGCGTGACAAGTACTCCCTCCGACTTTCAGCGTAAATGCCGTACATTGGACTTCGTATCGGTATGGAAAACTTCTGAATGTAGGTTGTTCCTTCTATATTTAGACCCAGTGATTCTGCAAAATCATTGCCCCAACCTCTGTATCTTAATTTCCGGTGTTTAGCGTTATCCATTTATCTGATTGCACATCCTAAATTACATGATACAGTTGTAGAATCTGTCAAAATGGACTTACGAAACTTTCTTAAGGAATACGAATGGTGTTATGGGTCTGAAAACTTAGTTTACAATGTACATTTCTTACAGCACCCTCCTGACGACGTTCGTGCACATGGACCTTTAGATAGTTTTCCAGGTTTTCCATCCGAGTCTTATATGAGACAAATACAAAAATTTGTGCATAATGGGTATGTTGTTACAAAGCAAGCAGCTCAGCGTTATGCTGAGAAAATGTCATTCTGCGATAGGCTTCAAGTTAGCCATTCAACTAATACTACCCCAATAGCCGCTAAGGAGGTCTGCAATAAACAAGTAATTATGTTTAAGAATAGTAAACTAACTTCATTTAAGCCTGATAATGTTGTAGTAGTAAACGAACAGCCTGGTTTAGTCACTGATATAGGGGAGGATGGACTACTAAAATTTAGGTCTTTCACTGACCCACGCAATTACTTCGAAGATCCTTTCCCATCCAGTGATATAGGAATATTTATGTGCTCCGTAGTTAGCCATGAACACACATGGGTATCGGTTAAGGACATTGACTGTAAATGACTTGAGTATAAATGTAAAGCTGCTACTAGCGAAGTTCAGTGAACGCGAATATCCGCATCAATTCGACTGCGGACTATCAAGTCAGCAGTTCCCTTTGTCATCTGAAGAGGAACTGCAGATTCTGGACACTGGTTTGCAACAGAAAGAAACCAGGGACAGATTTGTAAGTCAACAACATTAATTTTATAATTTGTTCGTATCACAGATGGCCATGGTAACGAGGTTAATGGATAATGATCCTAAGACCTCAATGCGATATGTTTTGTCGTACCTCATGACACCTGAGGTCGCCAGTAATTTTACGCTACTTGGCACTTCAGAAATGCCGGTTTTATGGCTACATACGAAGTAACCTATATCTATTATTTAAACTTCAGGTGCTTTGACCAATCGCTTTTTGTCATCATCTGTCAATGAAAAAGACCTTGCGAAGCTGTACGATATCGCTACACAAGTTTATTTTCACGACGTCTGAGACAAATTGATAAAGCGTAATAGGAGGAAACAAGGACAGGTATGTACTAATTTAAAGTGATAACTTCGCTACTACTATATAGTTATTGTCAAGTGTTAACGAACATAACCGTAATTGAAGCTTCAAGTATCTGGCTGTGCCAAAGCATGTCATTCATACATCGTTGTAATTTCTTTCGTTCTTTACACTTCAGATTTCACAGGAAGATTATTTTTATTCTCAATAGCCGAACATGCGTGGTTAAAGGAAGTAATCCGTGAAATGTTTTTTATGTTCTACTTATTTTTCAATAAACATTATTTTGTAAATGAGCTTACTTTCTTACCTACATGGGGAACTATTTAAGTGTTGAGAAAGTGCGTTTGATTTTCAGTGAACTTGCTATTAAATACACATGCCTTAATAATAATACATCACCTGTATCTTCTTTTGCAGATATTTTCAAATAACAATGAATCGGGAATTACAATGAAAATGTATAACGCTTGATGCTCGAACTTCTGTTATAATGTTGCACAACAATACGCTTTTCCTTTTCAATAAATTTATCTAAACATGTCATTTTACCCGTGGATTGCAGTGTGGTTTGTTGTTGGGATAAAGGCGAACATAGGAGACCTATGGGGTTATGCCAATGGTGTTTTAAAAGTTGGAGCAAAAGTAGATAATTCGGTGTGCATTTAGGCGAAAAGTAGACAATTCATCAGATATTTAGGTGAATATTAAACAATTCAGCGGATATTTAGACGAAAAGGACACAATTCAGCGACATTTGAGCGACAGAGCGACAAAAAGGGGTAAATCCGCATCATTTCCCCAGGACAGGCGAAAAAGTAGACGTTTTGACGCGTTTCCCGTTTATTTTCCAACGCCACTTCCCCTTTGTTGGTTGATAGGGCTCCAGAATAAAACCAGTTGACAACAATCAGAACGATAGGAGGGTGAGCTTTAAAAACCTTAAAGTTATATTTTAAGAAAGATAATCACGTCCTGAGTGTTATATCCCCTTGAATAACAGGTAAAAACGAGAATTCGACATATGAAGCGTAAAAATGTATAAGAGCAAACAAAGTGGCTATCTGGATACATAAAACACCATTTGACTAACATTAGTAAGTTCAAACATAATATGAGTTCCGAAACGACTTCGGGATGTCGTTAACCTATAAGTCTAAACAACCTTCACATTTAATAGTTTCGGTCAAACAGGTGCCCAAAGTGAACGACTTATCACTGAAAGAATTTTGATTCGAATATGTTTTAAGGACTCTTATCTTAAATATGAGGTTATTCTTAATAAAAACCGAGTGACAGTGACTAGCTTATTTCAATGTTCAATAGAAACGGTATTCCCAAACTACTTTAGCAATATATATACTATAGAAACACCCTTCTCGTCAGTCCATACAAATCCCTCCACACAAACACTGGACAGTGTGACTATTAAAGAACTCGATGTCTTTGGTCTGCTAAATAAGCTTGACATAGGTAAGTCAACGGGACCCTATGAATTGCATCCTAGGCTACTAAAGGATTTAGCTAACTTCGTTGCGAACCCTTTAAGTATATGAATCAATCTATCTGCAACTCAGAGTCATTTACGAAACATAAACCTGAGAATTACCGACCCGTTAGCCTAACTAGTGTGATTTTTAAAATCGTAGAAAAGATTATTCAGGAGGGTTTGTTTAAGTTTCTCGATGAAAACCGGATCCTTTCGGAAAAGCAGCATGGTTTAAGAATAGGTTATTCTTGTTTCACTAACAAGTTAGTCGCTCGTGAAAGCTGGTGCGCTCTTAAGGACCAGAAGTTACCTGTAGACGTAGTCTGCATTGACTTCAGAAAAGCTTTTGACAAAGTTCCACACAACCACCTGTTATATAAGCCAAGAAATGTCAGAATTGGAGGCAATCGATTGATGTGGATAAAAGACTTCTTAGTTGGGCGCCAACAAAGAGTACGGGTGAACTCAAAGTTATTTAGCTGGGAAACTGTGCTTAGTGGAGTGTCACAGGGTACAGTCTTGGGGCTAGAGTTATTCCCCTTGTACGTAAATGACCTTCCTCGCCTAATATTATCATCGGTCTTGCTATATGCTGACGATGTCAAGATATGGAGGACGATACGAAGTGAGGGTGATAGCACAGAGCTCCAAAAGCACTTAGGGAAATTATCTGAAAAACCTCAAACCTGGCAGTTGTCAATAAATATTTTCAAGTGTATTGTGATGCACATCGTTCATCGAAGTACAGATTCATACACGATAAATAACGCTGAGCTACCTGTTGTCCGGACACTGAATTGGGGGCCATCGTTAGCCAAGACTTAAAGACCATTGCCGCCAAATGTTTTAGACCTCTATGGTCAATACGAAGTGCTTTTGTCATGTCAACATTGAAAGGTTTTTGACTTTTATACTGTGTGCGTACGTCCTAAACGTAGGTACTGCATACAAGCGGCTAGCCCCTGACTAAAAAGACAGTGGACTTCTGTAAAAAGTTCAGACAACAGCAATTAAGCTGATTCCCGGAATAGCAAAGCTCCCGTACGATGTTTGACTGGCCAAGCTAAACCTTTTCCCGTTGTCATATCGAAGAAATAGAGGCGCCTTGATTGTAGTTTTCAAATTGCTTAGTGATAAATTAGCACCTGATGTGCCCTCATCTTTCATGTCTTCCAAAACAGAGAATTTACGAGGACACCAACAAAGTTCACAAGCCCAGGACAAATCACTTGTCAGTCGATTATCGACTTGCCCACCGAATCATCAACGAGTAGAATTCATTACCTCAGCACGTGATTGAGGCTCCATCCATCGATTTTTTTTCAAAAGAAAGTTGGATCAACTGAGAGACCACCATTGCCGATACTAACATAGGCCATCAAGCCTCCTTTCTTTTCCAAACTGAAAGTGAGACTGTCAAACATATTTGTGTTCAGTGCCATATTAAACTGTATAGTTTTTCATTTGTGTCATCCACATGTAGATACAGTCCTTCTACGAACACCGTTACAGCGCACTCCTTTTCTCAGAACGAAGAAGTAAATAAAGTGGAACTGAGGGACTGAAATCACCTGCTTGTGGAGAATCGCATGACAAACCTATACTGTCACATGCATTATTCACTTATAATGTGGAGGAAAAGTGCTTAATTCTACACACATGTGAAATGAGAAAATATGCATTACAGGCCCATGCTAACGTATCTTATTACGTGGTTCAAATGGTTGTGGGCGGGATAGAAATTTTCGTTTAGCGGGCTTTCTTGTCTAATAGTAATGGATCACCAATACATACAGGCAGGAACCTAGATATACAAAATAATAAAAGAAGAAAAAGCAATTGGTAAATCATAGAAAGATACTATCATTAGTCCATAAGAATAGGTCAGGAATCCTCTTAAGGGACTCCTGAGAAGTCTCATAGACTAGCTAGGCCGGCAGCGAATTCCATCACTTGACACTTCTCAAGGAGTAGAAGATGTATCTGCAGTCCGTCCTGCTGTGTTGTGTCTCTAGTTTCTGGGTGTTACACCTTGGGTTTGTGTTGGGACTAAGCTTAATTAATCTTTAAGGAGATGTCCAGAAGTATTTAGGATGCTGTAAGCCACTAGAAATTCACATCTAAGACGCATGTACTCTAATGGGTAAAGGTTTAGTGACTAAAGGCGTCCTTCATAAGGTTTGAATCTGAGTCCACGAACTGATTTCGTGGACACGATCCACAGTGTCCTTAGCCTTTTGGAGTGGAGGAGGAAATACTATGTTTCCGTACTCTAAATGAGGAAGAATAAAACTTGAAGATCATGTGGAAAGTTCTACCGTCAAACTGGCCAAAAAGATTACCAATGTTACCAGTGCAAGGTTTGCTACAGATAGCGTAATATTTCAAATGGCAAAGTACCAGCACTCTTAAACCTTTATCAACTTGGTATACTTCTAAAGAGGAGTTCCTAATTTGTAAATGTAGTCACCAACATGTCTCAGATGAACAACTTTACACTTGGAAGTGTCAAAGGTACGTCCATTGTCATCTGCATAACTTTGAAGTCGAGTCAGATCCTACTAAAGTGCCTGTATATCGTCTTGTTTGTGTATTTCTATCCAAAGTTTCACATCAGCAACAAAAAGTAATAAGTTTGATGTTACCTGTTGTTGAAGATTGTTTATATAAATCAGGAAGAGAAGGATCCAAGTACTGAACCCTGGGGTACCCCACAGGACATGTCATAGCCCGAGAGAAGAGGAGTTTACCCTGATTTAAAAACGTCGATGTTTTAAACATGAAGTGAGCCAATCAATTAGAGGTGGTTTGATACCCAATCGTTGGAGCTTATTGATAAGACATATATGGTTGACCCTATCAGAAGCTTTTGAGAAATAAATGTAAATGACTCCAACCTTCCGCTTGCGATCAAGGATGGTTGTCTATCTGTCCACCGCAGTCATCAAGTTGGTTATATGTGATTGACCCTTCCTGAAACCATGCTGTTGTGGTGAAAAGAAGTTTAAGGATAGTAAACAGTCATGTATACCATGGAATATCAGGGACTCCATAATTTTTGATGGTATAGATGGAAGAGCCATCGGTCGGTAGCTTGAAGGTTCGCTGCATCGACCTCCTTTGAAAATTGGTGTGATGTGAGCCAGCTTCCAATTTTCCGGTAGTTTGCATCGGCTTAGCGGGTGTGAGTACATCACGCTAAGCGGTGTTGCCAGGATTGAAGCTGCTTCCCTCAGTATAGGAGAATGGACCATATCCAGACCAAGAGGAATGTCTTTTTTTACGTTTCCGGAACACCAAGTCAGCGCTCACGTTCACTTTTGAAAGTCATGTGCAGTTGTAGATGAAGCTCTCATCAATATACTTAATATGGGTCGGTTGAAATGTCCGAGAGTGCTGTTCAGCCAGAAGGTTAGCGGCCTCACCGTCGTTATTGGTCTGGTCATTAGGACCTAGCAGTAGCGAAACGTCAGGTTTGGGTTGTTGAAGAGAGGTTGCATAACGGAATAGGCTTTTCGGATTAGGGACAAATTTATCGATAAGCTTTATCTGGTATTGAATCCTGTTCTCTCCTATTGCCTTTGTGCATATGTTCCTTATATACTTGTATTGCTTGTACACGCCATTGATATCAGTTCGTTTGTATTGCTCCCAACAGTTCCTTTCACAGCTTAGCAAACGAAGAGCGCTGTTCTTGATGACTTTAGGTTGGATGTAGATTTTGGGGACCATTTGATGAACAGACTGCTTTGTAGTACAGAAGATCGTGTGCAGTAAGAAATCGCAATAAGCATCCACATCAAGTTGAGTGTGAATTTCCCAATCCACCTGTTGTAGATTGTCCTGTAAAGATGATACATTCAACCGTTTGAAATTCCAGCGCGTCTTGTTGGTGGGATGCCTTTGCTTATAAAACTGAAGGCTATGACGGCGTGATCGCTTCTCTTCAGAGGAGCAAGGAGTGAGAGTTTATCGAACAGGAATTTTTCGTTCGTAAGTACACAGTCTAAGCGCGAGTGTCGGACTTTTTCTCCAACGAGTTGCCGACTTCACATTTTTGAATAATCTCAGATCCTCAGCGAAGTTGAAGAAGCGATCTTTCACCTCTAATATACTTATGTTCCGCGAAATTGACTTTAGGAAGATTGAAGCCCCCTAGAATCAAAATATGAGTGAATGCAAGACGAGTAGAGAGGGAAAATCCTTCCAGCAAACGATTGTCATACTCCATGACAACAGTGGGTTTTCTGAAGACGACTACTACATCTCGAGGTGGTAGATAATCTTACTGAGCACCATACGGATTCATGAATATCGGTAAACTCTTGGTTGTGCGCCTGATGTACCGCCAGGCAGGATCTCAAGTGTGAGTCTACTCCATCTCCGATTCCTGTTTTACTGTCATTGCGAAACAAAGACATCCCGTTCACTAAATTTGAATTGGCTTGTTCGTTCCTAAACAATAGCTTCCTCTATATATCTTTCTGGCGTGTGTAAATGTAAGACATGATTGGATATCCTGTATTTAGATACACCAAGGCGATTTTACATAAGACAGTGCATCTCATGGTGTTTAGCTTATAAAATATTTGGTAACTAGAGACAAATGGAGGTGAGTGCAAATTGGGATTCTAAGTCACAATACTCGCTATATACAAGAACAAGTTATGGACTTCAGTTTATCGTTTAAAATTATTTCATCGTTCAGTCAATGTCGTGGGTCAAAGTCGAGAAATGTCCTTCATAACCCGACTCTGGAGATGATGAATGAAGATCTATCTAGCATACTTGTTATAATTGATAGGTATATTAAAGATGATTAGATGCTAAGTGACTTAAAGTTTTGTTATTACGGCGTTTATAAATTGACGTTGTTTTCATTAAATGAATTTGACTACCCGTATATTTTTACGAGTGAACATTGGTGAGTTTGCTGTAATAGATTTTTGAGCTTACAGTGCTATAAACGGTTAAGACATTGTTTTTGACCATCATGTTACTAGTATGTTTAACGTTGACTACAGAACTGAATCTTGATAAATTCCGTTGGAATATTGTCATCGTTCAATTTGTTGTTCACTCGTTTGGTCCTCATAAGCTAACTTTGTAGAGAATAGGCACTACAAGAACTACTATTGTTGAAAACGTATGCTTTGACTTGGTCAAAAGCATTTTTACAGAGTTTGTAGGACGTGGTAATAATCTCAGTATGAAAATGAACTACTTTCATGTAAACATATGTCTTTCTGTTATATGCTTATCCACCAAGAGAGATTATAACTCAAATGCAACCAAATGTTAAATAGTCTAAGAAAGGTAGATTCAACATCTTTTGTACGCTAACCAGTAGCTTGAATGCACAGGTCAGAGGCCTAAGAACAAAAGAGCATTGTCCTTATGGACAATGAGGACTCTTCGGTCAAAGGACGGTGATTGTCTCACGCGGCTTTGTGCATACCACAACTTGTTTCTGGTCAAGATCGACTTACAGTACAGTAGCCAACAGCGTGCGAGCTGGCACCTTAATCCGCAACAGAAGCTTTAACTCAAATTGAACACCTGGCCATCAGCTAACGCCGCTGTGGCTGTGTGCATGATGCCCTATACTATCGAGTTACTTGTCTGGATTCTTATCATGTTCTAGTTGTCACTAGGCTTATCTGGCGTCTCAGTGACCGAAAAGCTTATCACTCTAAACAAAGTAATGTGATCAACTTGGCTACAGCTTGTGTTGCAAATAGATTGTAGGCCAAGATATGTTCGGGTCTGGATGTAGTTGAGCACTAGCTGGATCTTCATAATGCCACAAAAATGAATATTGAAGTCACTTGTGTCTCCTTGAAACATACTGAGCATATGCACTAGGCTTATTCAAACACTTTACAACATGAAGCATGTCGGTTTACTCCCTCTAACGGCGTAGAATGGTTGTGTAATGCTTGTATGTATACCGAGAACCTGGTTGTTGGAGTGCGTCAACGATTTGGAGAAGGAGGCCGAATCATCCCAGCAACTAATAGTAAGAATAAATCTCAAAGTTGATTGAACCACAACCAATAAAATTATTCGATGTCTTGGATGATGAACATAATTTTGGAGGAGTAGTTGGGCCAGTCTGATGCCTCGACGATGTCGTCTGTACTGTCTTTTTTAGCAGCCGAACATAAATGATCCACTTGATGAGGTGCAAGTTCTCAAGAACCTCCAATAACTCAGGTGATATAAATCACCAGTCTCAAATTACTTATTTCAAGGTCTTTACAAGGACGGAAGTGAACTTCTGTTTAGGAAACTGAGCTACTTGAAAACGATTGGCAAATAGAGACTGTTGCAACATCCAGGAATCAAGAGACAGTCGTCCTTACATTTAAAAACGCTCGCGTCACCTATGCAGCAACTAACGAGGGATACATCTATTTCCGGATGCGTCCGAGTTTTCGGCTTTCACCATATCTCGTAGATCGTCCGAAATCCACTGAAGATTGACTCACGAGGAGCAGGATGGTTCTCATCCTTGTTGAGGATGTATTGATCATGTTTTCAACCTCCACCAGAATTTAGAACAACCCGATAATTATTACTGGCCAACAGTTGTTCTTTTCCTCGATATCAGAGCCGTCTTCGAATTGCTAGGCAGTACTGTGCTCTGGTATTGTCTGCTGGATAGGTGTACCTGAGTTTAGTAACATCCTGAATTTCTCACATACAAACACCTCAGACAGAATGAGAGTATATAACTATCTCTCCTCATTGTCCCATTCAAGCAGCGGGGTTAGGTAGGGTTAGACAATATCGTCGTTGCTCTTTAACTTTCCCATCGATGATATGCTGGAAACTGCTCTTATGGAAAAAGTAATAGTTGCGTGGATCTTTTTACTGGAGAAAGATCTTTCAATCTTGAGTATTCGGATTACATTTTCTTACTATGAGATGATGCTCAAGCAAAGCAATCCACACCTAAACAGTTGGCAATCCCATCCTTAACATTGCAGAATAACACACTAGTTTTATGCACAGCAATTACGGTTTTTGGTACACATGTTAAATACTCTATCTTAGCTATCTATAATAATGTCCAGCACTAAAACGACTTTTTATTTTCCGATTCACTCATAAAATTTCGTCAAACTCACTATAATAACATTCAGACAGTATTGTACTCGTTCAGATAATATCCAATGACTACGTATCCATATAATGCTTCTTTCTCAGGCCTTCAGATGGTTTTAGCGTAGTTTTGCGCTTGCCAAATTTAAGCTTAACGTTTAAAAAGTAGACTTAAATCTGCTTACATTGACTACGACCCATATTTATTTCTGATTGATCCCACCCAGATCTGAATCAGAGAGTTTTGTAAGACATCTCTCTGAAAACATTTTTATAGATATACCTTGGTTGCATTTCTGTGTATCACTTGCTAATCAGTGTTCTTTTTCGAATTTTTGTAGGGTTGGAACGTCTTAGTCTTGTTGATTTACAATTATTATCATTCACCATAGATTTAGATCTTGAGCGACCATTGCTTATGGAGTCATTTGAACATGCTTATTATCAATTTGTAACAGTGTTGACACTGTGGTGTAATAATATGAATGTTTACACTTCAGTTGACGTTGCCTGTTAGATTACCGTCAACATCCACTCAATTATTATGATTTTTACAGCCAGTATCAGAAGATATTGTAAACTATAGGTCTATGTTGTCGTATTTGAATACGTTAGCTCCTGTATTATTCTTTAGACTCATCACAATAAGTGATTCTTCTAACGTAAATACCATGCAAAAATAAGAAGGCTTTTTGTTACGTTCAAATTTTTGCTCTATTCCGTTATTGAAGCACAGTATGTCGATCTAGTTGTGACTAACGAATCCAGATTAACAACAGAACCAAATTCTAATGTAAGCACCAAAGTTTATTCTCAAATTTAAAAATAGCCAGCCCAACTATCATTCTACTAATAATAATAACATTTACAATACAAACCTTCAATTTTTCATGTTCCTGGAGCAAAATCTTTCAAATACCAAACCAAAGACAAAGAGAAAACAAAATTCTCGAAGACAAAGAGGCTGAGTAGAACAAATACATCCAAAAACAGTGAAATTACTAATATTCGGGTTAAAGGTTTTCAATCGGCCAAATGCCTCAAGCCCTCCTGTATAATTTTTTCTAAATACTATATTTCTAATGACATCTAGTTCTTGCATACAAAGTTAGTTGCTTATGAATCTGCTTGGCAACTAGGTACTCGAAACGAATGTAAAGAAGAGTTTAAGGCAAATAAATGTAGCACTAGAACAAGTAGCTAGAAACGTTTTCGCAGAGGACACATATGTAAGAAATACATGGGGGAAGTTAAAGACTAATATTCAAAAACGCCACTCTTGTTATTTGACAAAACAAGCCGAAGACTGTGGAGAATTACCCTTGACTACTTGCTAAGTCAATACTTACTTCTAAATCGCTGCATGAGTTCACATAACTGAGGTCGCGTATAATGTGGCTTCTAGCTCTACGATCACTAAACTGAGTGTTGTGAATCAAGTAGGATAGTTATTGTAAAATCCATTGTGAATGTTTTGTGTTGGTGAAAATCCCTCCATGTATATACTTGTACTTTGTTCCTATTGATCCCCTTAGTTGTACATCGTTGTCTTTTGATTACATTGAATTGTTAATACTTGTATTTTTCATTACAGTTTTTGTTTTTCTTACGCATTCACTAAGTTTGTGTTTCTTCCCGAACTGCATCTGTGTTGTTTTACTTGACACTTGTTCTTGGCGGTAGCCATATTGATTTGCTCCTCCTTTTGTGTGTGTTCTATCCAGTCAGGATAGAATAACGTTCATTTGTTGTGACTGATTTGATTGATTGAACAATTATTGGTTGAATAGCCGGGTGGTAATATTTGTTTAGAACCGCTATTTACCCGATTACTTGTTTTGATTTCGACGGGAAAGGGCGCGTGTCTAAATTCCCCGGTCGGCTATTCTTCTATCCAAACCGTAGTTTGGATTCTACAGTTATAACTCGTAACTTCGGCAAATATAAATGGTCGGTACCAAATTACCGAAGTTAAATATGAACATCAGCACGTGTGTAAGTAGTTAAGTTGTAGAAGAAAGTATACTATGGACTCTTTCGTTCGTAATGAACGTTTTTAGCACTCGTAATTGCCTTGACTAAGAGAAAAATTTACTATACACTGGCGAACTGCAAGTATTCTACACATGCCACCAAAACAGAATAAATGAAACAATCAAGTTTATTTTACAGGAATCAAACAGGATAAAAGTATGGTTTACAAATTACTAACTCCAGTTTGGATATAACAAAAGTAGCTGGGTTGGTGTCAGAAGCAGCAATATGGACCAGACTTTGAATTGTGCGGAAGGCCAATACATGTACGTGATACGGAGGCCATTGCTAAAAATGCCCGAATGATCTATCACTTTCCGAGCAAATAGCCTCGATTAGTGCGAAAGAATTCAAACTTATGGGTTCTGTAATTTATTACTTCAATAAGTATGAGCCTGAGCTAGTCCTACGCTAAGTCTGCGTCTATTCGGTGCTCCAACATTATTCACTTAACCCCAGCAACCCCCATATACGCTGCAGGTTGAGTGTCGAAGGAACACAGCAGCAAATTACAAAGAAGTCTTCGAGAATGGATTGTGTTAAGAGTTGATTTATATGATTTGACACACTAGGACTGTAACCTCTTTGAAGAAGATGAGCTAGATTCAACCTTACTTATTGCATCACGCTTGTATACCAGTTACCATATTCTCTGAATCCTACTGAACCGCCCCATTATAAAATAAGTCACACAAGTTTAGTTGAACTACAACATTTTAGGTTTAAGATATTTTGAAACATCTTCTTACGTACATACTTTTCTGTTATTTCAAATAGCCTACCAGCTAAATTCCTGAAAAAAAACTCGTTATGAGCAGTTCAAATTGTTGGACAAACAAACACATACGAGCTACTAGATATGTTATTGGTGTATTTAAATCCCTCTGCTTGTAAGAATACACATTTCCTCTTAACGTATAGAATCAAACCCGCAAGCATATCAACACAATGCTACGAATTACATCTTACATTGCTGGTTCATACTCTCATTTGAAAAATTGTTTAAGCACAATGCATTACATGGACCATTATTTCATAAATGTTAGAAAGATAGGCCAAGTAAATAAAAAGTGTATCCTACATAAGCGAATAAACAAGAGTGGTAGTTGGGAAGAGTATGATGAAACCATTTTGTAAGTTGAATGGGATATATGCACATTACTTTGGCCATCGCATTAGAGATCACACCACATTAGGCTTCTTTCGCCAGGGTGATGTTAGTGAAAAAGTTGACTCTCTGCAGTGGAGAGGAGTCGCCACATCCTAGTTCATCTCTGCATTAGCGTAACAAGAAGATGACTTTGCCCATCCTAACATATGGATGGCAGAGATCTTGGAGGTCTGTTCTGGAACTTCAACTAGGAAATCAATTGTTACGAATAAATGGAAGAATCAGGGACTCACAATCTTCAGTTATACGACAAGGGAACTCGACCGTTCACTCCCTATACACTTCCAAGGACGAAAATACAGTCTCACCCACGGATAAATCGGATCCGAATTTTACTAGGACAAAAAGTTAAACACTGGAACATCGCCACCAGCCTTAAATTTGCAGATGTGGTGGAATGTTGCGTGTCAATCAATAATATATGTATCAAAACAATCAGTGCACTTTAATGGAAATTGAAAGCTAATTGGCACAAACCGTAATGAAGCAGTCAAGGCGACTGTTTCCAAACGTCGACCATAGAAGGAGAATGCACACATATGTTGTCAATTTAATTATGAAAGTTAGTCTTAAGTGGTAGTGGAGGATCAGGACAATCAGCCATGTAAACGTACTTCCATACATTGTTTAGTACCTGAAGCTGCTCCTGGACGACGTGACGAAGGATGCCGATGGATGTTCATTTCAAGCCGACGTGGAATTTTTGGTTACGTAGTTTAATAAGACGTAAGAGTTTATCGACATGGACAGAGAAACAGCAAATTTAGATGACATTATCGACGAAGCACCTATGAATTTCTTTCTGACTCACAATAAACTGAGAGTATTGGTAAATCAGGGTCTATTGACGACGTTTAACCACGATGAAGTGTCGGACATAGAGATTGGAACATAGTGAGTGTCAGGAACGACGGTTTATGAGTTTGATGAAGATTATTTTCATGTATACACAACCACATCGAGAACTAAACTTGGAAATAGCGCTGAATGAGAACAGGATACGCCCTCTGCAGGCCTCAGAATAGGAGAAAAAGGATCTAACCTGACACAGACCTGTTGCATCACTCCCAGTGGTATCGAGGTGAATGGAAGTACTTGTCAGTGACTGAATGAGGGAATACATGAATAAAAACAATGTGCTTTATGTGCCTTAACGTAAATCTCGTTGATTCCCATGACGTCGGAATATGGGGGTCCATAAGAAGCGATAAGAATTCATGCAGACCTCCGGATTGCTTGACAACAACCAGGAATCGGGATGAACATTTGGTTACAATTCAACCTTATAAAATGTCATATCCTGAACGTTTTGCCTCATGATGACTATCAACCATAGAGAGCTTGAACACAAGCTAAAACTACATTGATGATGCTATCACTGAAAATGTAGCCATTCACTTTATGAGATGAAAACTCGGCGTGATCTCTCGAGAACTCTTTTTGAATCGCTTTGACACGTACTCACGGTCTAAACAGGACGATCAGAACATTGTCACACTATCTATCCTCAAAGGAGGCGTAAATCTCTTAGTGCGAATATATGGACGGGAAAAGAAGTAGGTGACGAGAATGAGAAACAGACTGTACGGCGATAGATCTCAAGGCTTGCGATCATTTTCACTCTACTACGAGAGGAGGTGGTCTGGTAATGCCACGCAACATGCTAATTAATGTAGGTCATCTCAATGCAACCATCACATCAGAAATCACCAGAGTGCTTCATGAGGTGACTTTCGAAAAATTACACATCCTGGTAAGAATACCCAAGTGAATAACCTCCACCTGAAATTCTCCTCTAGTCGAAGCAGACACAGGCCTCGATGGAGAGAGCTTGAGGAGGGTATCTGATAATTACGTACTTCGTAATGAATTATTATCTCCATTTTGAACTAGTTGTAACAAATTGATGTCGCGTAACTCATCTACCACTGCAATCACCACATATGCTACTCTATTCTTGGTTCATTTATTATAATTTCCGCTCCCCACTTTATTCTCATAATTCGGTCAGATTGCTAAGTGATAAATTTATTTATCTAATTACTCCTTCAGAAGATCGTCTGCTCTCAGTTCTGCTGCATTTTAATTTCCTCTATGATTTTCTACGTCTCAACTAATCTACCTTCTATATGGTAATTTGTTGACGGTTGGTGTCAGAAACCCTAATTTCTTAAGAGAAATGAACTCATTCAGATCATAAGTTATACAAACCCACATCATTTAACGAACTGTTCAGGATTAGTGCAGCTCAATAGCAAAGTTAACAATAATCGGAGGTTAGGAAAAACGTGTAACCAAACAGAAGTAGCAATAATGAAGCTCATGGAAATCAACCATATTTTGCAAACTCGTAATATTCGTATTCTGTCTATTGAATATTGGATGCTACTGAATAATGTGTCTTGTTTTTCTACATTCAAGGAGCGGGGCCGCGTTTGGCGAACTTCTGATCACGAGGTGACACAATGACAAACACCAAAGGTTATCGTCGAGGCACAAGATACTTATTCTCTCGAAAATTCAGGCACCATGGACCTCTGCCGTCTTCGGTTTATATGCGAGTGTATCGACGTGGTGATATCGTAGATATAAAGGGTGATGGTGGTGTCCAAAAGGGTATGCCCCACAAGTCATATCATGGTCGAACTGGTCGCGTCTATAACGTCACTCCACATGCTGTTGGAATAATCGTCAATAAACGTGTCGGGTAAATTGTTTTGGCTTACTAAATTTCATTTACAGTAATCGTATAATTCCTAAACGAATAAATGTAAGGATTGAACATGTGAAGCCCAGTAAGTGCAGAGAAGATTTCCTCCGTCGTGTGAAAGAGAATGACGTAAAAAGACGGGAAGCAAAAGAAAGAAATGTGTTTGTCCAACTGAAGCGACAGGTAAATTGTCCCATTTTCGTTTATCATATTTGTCTTAGCCTGCCCAGCCAAGGATAGCTCACTTCGTAAAGACCAAAAATAATCCAGTTGTCACTGTCCATCCGTTACCGTATGAACTCATTGCTTAAATCAAATATAATTGTTAATGGTCTGTATTTCTTTTAATTGTCGTACGTTTGTGTAGGTTGTAAAAGTGATAGACAATACGCTATTTTGACGATTAGTTAGTTGAGTTAGTCGAGAACAAGTAGTGTCATGTGACTGTTGAGTGCTATATGGGTTTACTAGTCCACATGTACAACAAAATGCCTTTAAATGTAGTTCAAATATGTAGAAAAACTGCCGAGAAGACAACTTGTGTGAAAACGTGCGGGGGCTTAGATTTTGTGCAGCGAGATGCTTTCAACCGACGCAGTTGATACTTTTATCTACCTTATTTATGATGCTTCCGTACCCCAAAACAATGGTCGTGCTCATTTTCTCACAAGTCATCAGTTTGTTTTTTTCAGGAGATTTGAATGGTCTGAGATTACCTAGACATGTTTTGTAGGGTAGGTTCCCCATGCTTTCCGGCTTATATTATGACTCAGAATGCATGTTGGGTAAACGGCGGGTTTAAAACTATTCAGTTTCTTTTTATTGCTATTATAGACAGTGTGCGCATTGTTATTTATGGTGTGAAGAAATAATGCAATATTTGCTGCAGTTGTCTAACCCTTCTATTTTTTATTTTGGCGTATTGTTAGATTGATTCCCCGAACGTCGTATCCTAGGATTCAAATGTTCCATAAATGCTACAGTGTTTTCGTCGAGACTGCTTGGTCGATTGGTCTGCATGGATCTAATAAAGCCATGTTCTATTATCTGACAAAGGCAATCGAATGTCGACCATTTGACAATAGGTTAACATCAGTGACTTGAATATTCGAATGTGATTTAATTTGGTTTCGTTAGTGGCTGAGGAGACAAATTATACGAATATACAAGTTATTTTTGGTCTACAGGTTTCACCAAAGATATGCGTGTTCGTGAGAGATTACTGAATCCAAAATTTTTCGGTGTCTGTGGTGCCTTAAAGTGAAGGAATAACAGCCTTGCCATAGCTTTATTATTGGGTGGTTCGTCGCATTTCCTACAGTTATTCGTGACTGATAAGCATGTTTGTGAAGCTAAGTTACTTATTTCCGTTGCGTGTTCTTCCCTAAGATCTTTTAGTAGATTGTTCGTGTAGGATGTAACCCTTCCGTTTATCTCTTTGCTTACTTGTCAGTTCCCGTAAATTTATCAGATATATACAACCATTCAAGTGAGGTTTAGTTTCGAGTGCATTTCCTTCTACAGATTATTCCATAATAGTCGGAGACTTTATAAGGTATGTAAAGTGACTAGATGAGAAAGCTGGTGAGCTAGAATCACATGAGCTTGGGTTCCTCTAAATCATACATTGAAGGTTGTAGGGTATTGTTCAGAATTGGTTTTGTTCCTGGTGGCTCTGTATTAATTGTAGACATCATACTTTGTGGTTGTAAGTAGTAATGTTCGTTTGTCATTTTGACAGTAATGTTTATTCCTTACTACTGTTTCTGATGACTTGATTATAGTTTTAGATTCTAGCCAAATCTTGCCATTTCACATGTTAGGTTTTTAACTATCTAAAGCTCTCTTTGATTGTATCGTATTTCCGTACAAATATTTAAAAGTTGTTGAAAACATCTAAATCCTGTATTTTCTCTTGAATTCACATCTTTTTTATATGAAAAGGTGAATTCTTGCTACATGAGATTCACTGAACACAACTCGTTATATCTTTATCTAATATTATGACTTCCTCAAGTTTATGTAAGATGGAAATATTCCGATGAACGTTAAGGACGGTGTAGTTCATGAAAAACTCCCAGAATCTTGAACACCTAAGCTTACTATCATTTCACACGTATTCGTTGGTCTAAAACTGGCGTAGTTGTGCTCATATGACAATATCTAGTTAATTGAGTAGTTATGCTTAGCGACATTTACATACATGATCTCACTTCTAAATGTACACGTGAATTTCAACTGGCTGACCTGGTATTCTGTACATAACTATTTAAGAATTAATGTATAAGCCTTTCAGATAAGTGTCTTATTCAAACACTACAATGATAATTAGTATACGACTTGATTAGAAAAAACTAGGGATTGTGAGTTCATTGTATTTATATTTTGGAAAGATATGACACCTCAATTTTAGCACCTTTCTAAACGGTTTTTTTCTGAGTTGTCAGTATTGTTTGTAAAGGTGGGGTCAGAATCTGCGATATAATACATAAATAGTATCAACCTAAGCTAAAGAAGTTCAAGGCTCAGCACTTAGTGTTTTGGAAGTCTAAAACCAAGTCTGCAAAATAATAACTCCATTACTGAGAATGAGCTTTATTGAAACTGTTAACATCTTCCTTTTTACAACGCAGCTACTCTTGTTGCTTGGTATTCACTCGACTAGTCACAAAAATAAACACGGATGAACAGAAATTATATTCCAAATAAACAAGGTTGGATGGAAGTAGTGTTCACACCAAGGGAAACGTTATTTGTGATTCTACACGAGATTTTTGAGTCTTCTCTAATTATCTGCTAGTGCTGATTGAGCTGGAAATGACCACTCAGCCTTCCACAACACAATTTTGCGCGGAATGTGCTTTAATCCAATCTACAATCTGCTAACTGAAACCAGTACAAATATTACTTACAGGTAGTAATCATCTGCGTGTTTGTAAGGCACTGTTACTCCGCATATTTTTATGCAAATAATATTAGATCTAAATCAATGTGCACACTTGAATATTGTGACGATCAATCAACCAGAATAATATGAGTTCCTAAGTAAAATGTGTACAACAGGTATTTTAAAGACCTAGTAGGTTATTAGCATTATGTGAGAGAACGAAGAGTTGAGGATAGCAATCTGTAATACAATGTTTACTTTATACAAGGCAGTTGAAATTACGATATTTTGCAATTGTACAACTTGAATAAGATTATGAATATTCATATAAATTATTTATGAATTAATTGTAATCTAACCAATGCTACAATTTGTAGCTGTTAAGCACATCAGCTAAAGATGTGAGATTAGATCGCACAGAAATTAATGGATAAAGACTAAGCGGTTGCGTTCATTTGTTAGTGAAATATCCTACTACTATTTACATGTACATACATCCATTTACACTAAATTTTAATGGGAAATTTATTTCAGTTAACTCATAGACTTGTCATATCTGCTCTCTTAATAAATTTATTTCGCTTCCTATAGGAAAAGCGACTAGTGTTGGGTACACTACATCTATTTTAGGGATATAAAATATTTATTTATTTATCTGAACACAAATATTGGTACAAGAGAGCGCCAATATATATGCGCCACACAAAACAACGAGAAGGAAAAAGAAGAAAGGTAGGGAGCGTAAAAAAAGGAGAACGGTAACGAAAAGATTGGTATAAGGTAGTGTAACAATAATAATAGTAATAATGGGGGAACGGAAAGTACAATCAGAAGAAATCCTTCAGTTAAGGAAGATACAACCACTTTTTACGAAGAAAGTAAAATAAGGTTACAGCAGGATCGCCACTGGCTTCTATTCTGAGCCATATCTGATAACGTCTCTAGCCACTGTGTAGCACCGTCTCTCGGACCCCAGCCAGGGAGTCGTGAAGGACCGACACAAGCCAGTCCTTTGCAGCTTTCTTTCATACCACGACACCATGTCATGTACTGACCACCTCTCCGCTTTTTACAACCAGTCCCAGAGTTGGCAAATAATGCACGACGTGGAATTCTCTGGGACGACATTCGGAGAACATGTCCAAGCCACCGAAGTCGGTGTTTCAAGATGGTGACACCAATTGCATTATCATTTCTGTGCCCGAACACGCGATGCCGAACCTCTGCATTACTAATATGGTGTTTAAAGCAATTAGTCCCTTTTATAAATTTCGATAGAACAATAAGAAGACGGAGTTGATCTGAAAAATGTGATGTATTTGCGCTATACATTTCGAACAATCTGGTCACACATATACGTGTCAAGGCATTTTTATATGAAAATTAATAAAGGTCAAACAAATAAAAGTACAATTAAGATAACTAAGGAGGGAGAAAGAATAGGAATTTGTCGCGTTATCCTAGGCCATAGAATGACTTAAGGATTACCAAGGTAAATTCAAGGTTACGACAAATTGTTTTTGTACACATAAGGGGGGTTTGAATTTACGAATAGCTAAGGCTTCAATAAATTTAAGAATTCGACCTAGACAATTTCTATACAACGTTCTAAATGCTGTATTAATGTTAATTTTGTGTCCCGTCTCAATTAATTTTCATATAAAAATGCCTTGACAAGTATATGTGTGACCAGATTGTTCGAAATGTATAGCGCAAATACATCACATTTTTCAGATCAACTCCGTCTTCTTATTGTTCTATCGTAATATGGTGTTGCCACTAAATGTCAGCAATCCTTCGGAGACAACGATGATCGAACACAGAGTCGTCTAACATTCTCAACTCGGAGAGACCAGGTTTCACAAGCATAGAGCAGAACTGCTCTCACCGACGCGTTGTAGATCCGACCTTTTACAGCCATACTAACATCACGAAGGCGCCAAAGATGGCCCAGATTGGCATAAGCCGCTCTGGCTTTCACTATTCGTGCATTGATCTCATCACTCACGCCATCACCAGCACTTATGCAGCTACCCAGATACACGAACTTCTATTTGCTCACCATCCAGGGTCAGTACAGGAGTAGAATCCTGCCAGTCTTGTAGAAGTACTTTGCACTTGGAAGGTGCAAAGCACATACCATACCTACGGACACTGATTGCCAACTGATTAAGTGCGGATTGCATGCCTTGGGCATTATCGCAGAGTAAAACATTATCATCCGCACACTCAAGGTCGAGAGGTCTTTCTCCAGGCAACAGATCCACACCCCCATTACTTACATTCATCAGAGCTGTTTCCAGAATGTCAACGATGGCAAAGTTGAAGAGGAATGGTGAGATTGGGCAACCCTGCCTAAGCCCATTGCTCGAATGGAACAATGGAGAGAGGTGGTTGTATGCCCTCACTCTGCCTGAGGTGTTTGTATATAGGGCCTTTAGGATGTTAATAAACTTCTCAGGCACACCCTTCTTCAACAGAAAATCCCAGAGAACAGTCCTGTCCAACGAATCGAAGGCAGCCCTAATGTCAAGAAACACTACGATTGTTGGCCTTTGATAAGTATGGCGGTGTTCTAACATTTGGCGGAGGGTGAAGATATGATCAATACATCCTCGACCGGAACGAAACCCAGCCTGCTCCTCGCGAGTCAATCTTTCTCGCGTTTTGAACAGCCTACGAAGAATGACGGAAGCCAATAGCTTGGACGCAATCGGAAGTAAACTTATCCCCCGATAGATGTTACAGGAACGACGTGAACCCTTTTTAAAGATAGGGACAACTACCGATTTATTCCATGACGGCACACTCTCTAGCTCCCAAACCTTTGTAAACAACGTTGTCAATTCCTTTGTCAGGAAGTCACCACCATCTTTAAAAAGAGCCGGAGGTAAGTCATCTGGGCCAGGTGATTTGTAACGCTTCAAGAGTTGGAGTTCCTTGCGGACTTCCGCCTCATTTGGTGGATCAGTCGTCACCGGCCATGGAGAGTAGGACAGTCTGACTGATGTTGCCGGAGCAGCAGGCCAGTTGAACTGCCCTTCGAAAATTCAGCCCATCGTCCAAGACGTCGATGGATGTTAGTGGTTGACATCCCCTCATCCTCGCAGATTGTTTCGCTCACACCAGACTTCTTGCTACCAGTGTCTCGGGTAAGTTGAAAGAGCTTCCGGCAATTACCAGATGCAGCTGCTGCTTCCAGCTCATTAGCACGCTCCGACCACCAGACTTCTCGATCCTTACGCAAGCTTTTCCCAATTTCCTTACGTAACATCCTTCGTTTTTGGTCAAACTCACGGTCACCCGGAGTAGACCGACGGGCTTCAATGAGTTGTAAGGAACCAGAAGAAACCTGGTGCTTATAAGCGGGACGTTTCGCGAACCCACAAGTGACTTTACTCGCCATTTTGATGGCGTCATGCAATTGCAACCAATGCTCATCTATACTTTTTGGTGGAATGGTGGCCAGCCCAGAAGCTAGCTCGATTCGATACTTACTAGCAATAGGAGTTACAACCAACTTGTTGACATTATTCCTTTGAAGGCGGTCACTTCGTTGGCCACTGAAAAAGGTAAGATTGGCACAGACCAAGGCATGTTCAGAGTCCAGACAGGTACTCCAAAAGGAGCGGCAGTCTTGTACACAACCATGCCAGCGGTAGCTGATCGCGATGTGATCAATCTGAGTCCAGGCTTGAGGTGCGGAGGGAGGACGCCGGTTGGCACATCGGCGATGACTGTGCCGAAAGTTAGTGCTAGTTAGAAACAGGTTGTGGTCTGCGCACAGTTGCAGTAGACGGTCCCCGTTATCTGTCCTGAGACCAGCAAGTTCCCATCGGCCGGTTAAACTACTCTCTTCTGTGCCTAGATGCCCGACCTGAGCATTCAAGTCTCCGGCTAGTACTACAATATCTGTCGAACGCACTTTCTGGAGAAGAACTGCTAACTGGCGGTAGAATTCATCCTTGATTGCATCCGGACTGCAATCTGTTGGGGCACAGGCGGAGATGACGAAAAGACATCGTTTTTCACGCCGATTTCTTCTCACTTTGATGGAACTCTCTACTCTAACAGCACATAACCGACTGTTAATGGGGATCCAATCGATTAGTGCTGCCTCAGCTCTAGCGCTTAGTCCGACACCAATGCCAGCAACACCAGACGAAGATGCCACAGGGTCACCGGATAAGCGCACGTAAAACAAGCCTTTTGAAGCGACAGATGTAGAACGAATTTGTAGTACTTCACCAGAGTCTTGAATACGGGTCTCGGATAGACAGCAGACATCGATATTAAGACTTTCTAAGGACATAGCCAGCCCTATCTGTTGTCCAACCTGCATAAGTGTGCGAAGGTTGAAGGCAGCCAGTTTGAATGATGCACGTGGTTTCATTAAAACTGCTTCAGTACTCATATTCGGTGGTAACATACAATTTTCAACCGGACAGTGACTCGAGAACGTTTAGATAGAGTCGAATTTCCACCATAGGCGAGCTGCTATATAAGTCGAAAAATAAGCATAGACAGAGTAGGAATAAAAGAGAGTGAATAAGTGACGTGGTATAATAATAATAATAATAATAATAATAATAATAATAATAATAATAATGTGAATTGTTTGACTGTTAATCGAAGCGTGAATAGAATTCTCAGTAAATATCGTCATTTTCATTTTATTTGTATGTGGGCTGTGATACTGCCCGGGTGCCCAGACCGAAGCAGGTGGTTTTCTTAGGGGGCCACATCCCGAGCATTTGACCTAAAGGTCTAACCTACATGGCAGTGGAGCATTGTGAGGAGATGCAATCCCATGGTAGCCGGTGACCAACGATTGGTTCATACGCTATTTGTTCCCGCAGGATACTGGAGCCCATGTGCACCACTGATTTGGTTTGTGATCCGGTTAAAGCACCGGACATTCGCTTTTCGTCCTCTCATTTTCGTAAACAACACTAATGCCACGAGAAGGCAGTGAGTAGGACTTCCCTGACAGAGGCTGCATACGCGTGGCCATGTGAGAGTTTTTCGAGAGGGAGGGCGAGCCCACTCCACTCTCAGCCAAACCAGGGCATTTGGGGCAATTATCACGATTTTCTCTGTTATTAGAACAATGTGAATTGAGCAAATTAAACATACACACATTTTCGTCAGGTGCAACGTTGTCCATGACTCACTGATTGTCAATCTGCAAAATATTTGAGAGTCACATTCATGAAAATGTGAAGAGAAACTGGTAACACAGTTTTTCTTCGTGATGTGTAAAATTTTATGAACAGTTCGCATTAATAAATGCACTCAGGTGAAAGTATACCTGTTTAGACCCAACCAAAACAAGTTTTTAAGCAAAGTTGGGTAGTATTTATGTTGCGCCGCTACCCAACTTTGTTTGAAAAATTTTCCGTCTTAATAGAAATATCGAGAAAACTCTTACAGGATGTATATACTTCAAAAGAGATTGACCAGTTGCAGTCTTTAACAACAACAACAACAACGGAAAAGTTCAAAAATTTACAAATGAAATGGGAAAATTTCCTTTTAAAATAATATAAATTTATTAATGTAGCGAATTCGTTTCTATTCGTTTTTTATTAGGTTCGACCTATTCACAACGTTAAAATTTTGTGCATTGATGAATAGCACCACTATTCGGTTCACAGATGTTATATTTTTCCGTAAAATATTCATCTAATTATCTTATAAATGATTGACAACTATGAGCAATCTTTTCAGCCTTCTGCTGTTCCATTAACTTTCAATAACCTAATTTTGTTATCTTTCTTTCCAGCCAATATCTGCATGATAAGTTAATAACAGTATGCGTTTTTCTCTTTATTTTGTAATTTATAGATTATGAAGTTAGAAAGTAGCTTTTATTCTTAATGAAACAAGTTCTGTCGCTTTTCAATACATGACAACTTTGCGCTTAAGTTGTTATCAAAGAGGTTAGACGTCAATAAGTCGTTTGAAATAGTAATAAGCTAATCTGGATTTAATTAGGTATTTTTCAGTGAACTCAAATGACGGATATAATATTTAGATCTGACAACAGATGGACTAAGATATAATGGAATAAAAAGGCGATGTCAATCCAGATCACATTTATTTTATATTTCATTATGGGTGTCGTCTGGCTTGACAGGTGTGAGTTCTCAGTACAATATTTATACACCCTATATTATTTGATGTGAACTATATTTAGTGAGTTTGTGCAAATAATTTATATTTTTTCCCATGTTTGCTATTATTATATTTAAAAATTGGCATATAAATGAGTAGGTTCTGGTTTGATGGCGACAATGTTGATGACTTATTTTGAGTATGTGTTTTTGAACAGTCAATACATCTTCATTTGAACCAATCTTCTGTGTTTGTAATCGGCCTCGTGGGGATTACAACGGTTCCTGGTTTCTAACCAGTAAGACGGCGGACACAACAGAGCTGACAAGAAAATAATAAATAAATAAATAAGATTGTTAAGAAAATCACAACTTCTATCACTTAATTATTAGTTTAATAGCGTTATGCACACTGTTTTTATTAAGTTACTAATCGAATAGTGGTTAGGTTTATCAAAGAAGTTAGAATTTTCTGAATTATTAGGGGTAATGTTTGTTATAAACTGGAATCATTGGAGGGTTAACTGAAAAACAGATAGTGATGACTCGATTTGTGATTCTAAATCAAGATTATTCAGCATTACCTTCTCAAGGTAACATAAGTGATCGCACACAGAACCTTCATATCTCACTGTTAAGATGATACCATTGAGCTATTGAATCGTAATTTAATGGTCTGAAGCTTAAACTTTACTTCATCTGGGATTTAACAGGATCATCGTTCAATTTAATCGATAGTTCATCTCCGAACAAATGATTTTTTCATTTCTATGAGAAGCCCCAAACTTAAATGAAATAACTTTTTAATAATTTCATATTTTCAGTGGTTCAACTAATGGTGAACATTAGAATGTTTGATATCATAACGGGATTATTTCTCGTATTACCATTCTAACAGACGTATTAATGGCCTTGCACTTTATTCCTAATTATTGTTACAATATGTCTGAAATATTGTTCGTCTGTGACAGTCGTTAAGTTTTATGTTACTGATCACTCCCAAAAAGTTATAATCTAAATATATTCGTTCATTGATCACTACTCTTAGTGTTACTTTACAAAATAAAAGTAATGAAAGGTTGTGAGCTGACAGATATTCTGTTGTATGATATTCTTATTACCAGCAAAGCTGATTTTAACAAAGAACATAATAATCCACAAAATTGATTGAAAAACATCAGGCAATAGTGAAAATTGTTAGGTATATCATATTTTTATTACATGATTTAATGATTTATTCCACAAATCATTTCATTCTTTTGAATGAACTAGTCAGTATTTATCGTATATGTGCTCGATCGAGCCAGAATTAATCAATTATATATTATCCATTACTAAAATATAATTAAAGAATAACAGATCTGAATATTTGAATTTACGAAAAGCATAATTATTTATTTCCAAGAATATATATTTGTCAACTAAGTAAAGTGAAGTGAAGATTTACTGAAAAATGTTAAATCAAATTAGGAGAAACTAATCACGTCAAAGAAATATATGATTGCCGATGAAAATTGGCAAGTACAAAACCTCATTGTAAAGCTACGTATAATATTACCTTTAAACATGCAAAACAAACAATTATAACATTAAATGAACAGTTAATTTAACAGTAAACTGTATACAGATGTCAAGTAAGATGCATTGTATAATGAAAATATTTATTAATTAGGCAATACATAAAAACAATAAATCCAGTTCCATGTGGACAATGTTAGGTAGATCAGTATACTTAATAAATCTATCAAGGATGTCAAATAGTAATGATCATATCCTTTTATACTACTGGTCAGTGAAAAATCAGTATCATATTGTGACGCCAAATTTTCATGATAATCCGTAGGAGGATAGTAAATTAGTTGTTGTCGATATTGACGACGACAATTATTACGATCACAAAGCTTACAGAAGACTGATTTTTAATCGAAGACTCTTCGCAAAGCTTGATCTTTTGATTTTTTGTTGAATATTCCTTTTTAAAAGGTCTCACGAAGCATACTAAACGACTGTTCCATTGAGCAAAATGATTATTCACAACAGCAACGATAGTCGCCAAACCCATGAAACCTAGCTGATTCAATATATAAATTCCTGAGTTTATTACACAATGAGAAAAGAGAAAGAAAAAATTAGTGAACTTTTGAATAAAAGTGATATGATTGTTCAGGAACCATGAAAAATGTCCAGTCATCCAATATGACTGTCAAATAATTTTTATACCAAAAACCAATTAAAGGTATTAATGTTGTTATAATATGAGAATCCTTAGTGATCCTCCCGGGAATCCACACAAGATGTGATGTATATGGAAAAATATAAAGTTTAATTGGCAAACAAAGTTTTTAACAAGTTACAAGTTAGAAAAGTTTAGTTGTGATTGTTTAGGCCCCTGGATTACCTCGTATGGTGAAACCAGCAGGGGAATACTGACTATGGGATAAAGAGCCTCTAACAAGATTTAGCCTGGTTTTAATTCTGATGGATATATGTGTATTTAGTAGATTTCCTTTTCTGTTGGTTAAATGAATGGTTCAAATTTCAGTACATTTTGCAAATCTCATTTAAAATTATTGTCTAATTAATTAAAAGACAACTTTTCTTCGTATATTGTGTTAGTGATGAACAGATTGGATTCCTGATAGATTTCTTTTAGAGTTGTGAGATGAGTAAGGATTTTATTTAAGTAAAATTGCTGATTTTGAAAAACATATACGTATACTCACAGGTAACTAACCTCATGAATGATTCCCGAGGTTCTAATGGGAGCTCTGGACTGATGAACTTTAACCTTGTCCGGAGTGTAACAGGTATAACCAATCTCAATGAATGACGGCTGTGAAGCACCATGAACTCATTGAAGTTGAAAATGTGTAACGGCGAATTTGAATATAGGGATTTGAAGATAACGTGCTCGCCGAGAGATCTGAAGCTCTCAGTTCAATATCTGACAGGGTCTTGGCTGAACACTTAAAGTCACATTCTTCCCACATTTGAATATAAATTGTTCTCATATATGATGTTAATGTGATTTTAAGACAGAATTGGAGTGCTCAACTGGATAGTAACTAATATTCTCCCATTTGCAACCAATTCCAGGATTATTTTTGGAACCTCGAGTTTATCGGGGTATTTAACTTAATCTGTTTCAAAATTACCCTCTATCAGTTCTTTAACCGGAATACATACTTGGATTTAGTATATTAGAGTAGCCTGAAATCAAGCCTAGATTTCTTATCATTAGAAAGGTATTCAATAATCCAGCATTAACTGAATGGATTTGATGATTATGTAATCTCTACCATTTATCAAATATAAATTGTCTAACAAAAATTAAATTCAATCACATTTTTCGATGAATTTTCAAGAACAGTTAAAACCGTATTTCACAAACTCACTTTATTTAGGTGCGTTTGGTTGTATTGCCAATAAGTCTTAGTTAAGTAGCAGAGGAAAATAATACTAAATTTCGTAATCTCTTGTTGATTAGCTAATTTCAGGCAACTTTTGAGGAGCAATCATAATTAAATATTCTATTCACTGTCGATCGGCGTGCCTTGTGTGAATTATGTACAGGTGGTTTATCAGTGCTTTTAGAGATAACTGGTTTAAGATCGAAAAGTTGGAAACAATACTGTATTTCTTTCCGTGTTAATAATTGACCTGTCCGTCGAAATCCATTTTAGGAATGTTTAATTGAAATAACAGTGGTTCTTAGACAACAGTTTTAGGAATTTAATTAGGAACAAAGCTATCATAGTTGAAAACATTATCTCTGCATATACTATTGATCCATTAGTAAAGGTTCAAGGGCTTAAACTGGAAATTTACTTACTTCAGTATCAGATGGCAACATATTTTTTCCTGTTAGTCTATATCGTTTGTACCTAAATTGCCTAGAATAAAATAATATTACTGGTAAATTATGATTGACAGTGATACTAAAGTTGAAATGTCACCTAATGTCTCTCCAGTGACAGCCAAGCTTAGACGCTCCTTTAAAAGTAACCCCATTGATTCCAACTTTTATTAAACCAAGGGTGATTCAAAATTAAAACATACTACCGAAAGAAACGTATGTCGATTATTGTTCTTATATGGATTTAACAGGTATTTTGAAGCAACTGATTTAAATAGCCAAGTTCATTTATGGTGATTCTTGGCATTCAACAACTAGATTTCTTTTTTTTATTAAATAATCCTATTTCAGATTTCAATGGATATTTTCACTGTGGAACTGAATATCGTAATCATCTAAATACTAGAATAGATAATGACTTATTGTACTTATAGACCATGCACAAAAATTGACTTTCCATTGGACTGGATCATAACATCTGTATATGGAAATTGTAAAAAATTGTTAAAAATTGTAATGTATCAAATGTTCAACGCGAAAAGTAATGAAACTAAGTAACTGATTTATATCTAGTATCTACTCACCTAAAAGTGGTATCTGGCTCACAGATCGAGGTGTGTTTGATGACACAGTAATAACATATACAGTTGCACCAAAGAATAATGATAATGCAGTAGCTAACCGATCACTTGGATAACTCAATGTAAATATTGAACATGTTAACGTTGAAATCAATGTGAATGGTGCGACAACAAATGTAACAAAGTACAAGGGTTCATGTTTCAGTTTAATAGATATTACCAAATATTGATATTTTGAGTTAGTTTGCCTCAAGTATACAGAAGAATGATAACCAATTTCCTCAATTATCCATTCACTATGATTAGCGTTGGGCATAAAACTGTTATCAATACTTAAATGATCGATTTTTAGATTGATTTCTAATTGTTTGATTGTACTATATAGTGTAGTCAAAACCAGATAACATTTTTGTCTGTCAAATGGTAATTTAGTCATATCAAGAGGGCAAGATAGTTCTAAAACTGAACCATGTAACCATGTTACGTAACCATCGGACTCAACCATCAAACGCGATGCATTATTGCCCGAAGCCAAATCAAACAGCCCGTTCTTTTTACGGTTTCCAAATGCTAAATCAGGTCTCCATAATTGTTTACTCTTAAAAATCAGTATATTTTGTAAATCGCCAAAATCTCGTGGTTTCCACTTCAGACGGTAATCCATCCACCTCTAAAGTAAAAAGAAAACCATTCGTAACGTGGTAAACAGATTAAAACCGTTTTATATAAACTGTTTAAATAAATAAACTACTCACAGAAGATATATAATCCAAACTACGTGCAGGAGATCAAACAACTTTTTCCTAATTCCATATGGTAACTAAACACATTTACCAGAAACCATAGTGACTAACTTCTGTGGACTTGTATTATGTAAGTGTATTGTGAAAATCCCGTTATCAATAAATTATCTTGGGAGATCTACTCATGAAATTTGTCATTAGCTAGCGTTAAGAAGAAATCCATTTTGAGATCAGTGTGCTATTTTTAATTCAGTAGAACACTTCCTTATGTTAATTCGTTTTGTACATTTCGTTCCTTAATTCAGTTTGTCGTTTCGGTTTTGTCAATCCAGTGTGCATTGTGCTAACCAATAATCACTTGATGTAAATTTGTCCATAAATTAATGTACATCAAGCCTAGGGAAGTCTTCTAGTTATAGATAAAAAAATAGATCTTTATCTTCTACCAGCGTTTTCTTTCCTTTTGGTCAAGTCATACCAAGTTTCACTTCCATTTACAACGAAAATTTCTATCTTTCAAGTTCAATTTGTAGCGCTTAAATTTTGTACATTATTTTAACTTGTCAGATACACATGACCAAAATTATTAGAATTAAGTCTCAGAATTCTGATACAGTAATCATCATTCAAGCTTTTAAAACATTAAAATATATGCAGTATATTTTTATGTGCTTATACATTTCAAATAATTTACAATATTGTCCAGTGTATTTAATGTTTCCTCGTTGAAGACAGTCAGTTGTAATAATATATTTGCCCATAAATATTGAAAAAAATATCAAAGACAAGTTCACGTCTTCCGTATTGGATCCTTTTTTGGTAAGACAACATACAAATTTTATCATGAAGATTGCCCTTTCGTTTCACTTATCATACATTATATTTTGAACTGATAGACTACCTTAAGCATTAAGGAACATCAAATAGAAATAATAAGAATCCTAGTTTGTAGCGAACAGAAAAATACCACGTTTGAAGGAAGCAACACAGATCTTCTGTTAAAATGTGAACGTTTAGGGCTTCTTTTTAAAACAGATGGTGCATTGTACTTTAAAATAATAATAGTGTTCTCATCAATGAATAAGGTACAGCAAAACATGGTGTATGTAACACTGTACGGCTTGCAGTTATACAAATTTAATTTCACCTACCGTAAATAGTATAGTGAACTATAATACTTCCGTGAGAGATACAGATGGAAAAAAACTACTGTTTACAAGGTGATGAAGGAGTCTATAATAGTGGATCATAAAATACTTGAATCTGTTTCAAAACTTCAGATTATAAGATTTTTTTCTCCTTGACAGCGGTAACTTTTTCTACTTGTGTTTAAAGTAAATTTCTATCTTTGTATGGAATTAGTTGAATAAAATCTACAGACTTCCTGTTCGTATTAGTGTTTTAGTCTGGTATTACATTTCAAATCTGATAAAATGAACAGTGTAAAATATTATGAACATTAACGACCCATAGAAAAACTTTATTGATAATCTGATTTTACATTTATATGTTGATTAGAGAAAGATGAAAAATAAATTTGAGTCATTTCTAATTCGAATGAATTTTAGTATTAGTGATTTTTATGTCCAACATTTTGAATATAAGTATTCATTTCTGAAGGAAAAATCTTTCTATCTACTTATCATGTCTTTTAATATACATTTATTGTAGTGGTACTGTGAGGGATCACCAGCAATTACGTTAGTCAAATTAATTTAGACGACTAGTCACACATTTCCTCAGTATTACAAAGGTTTTATGGTTATCATCACAGGTTTATTTAAATTTATCCACCATTGAGAATCTAGAAACACTGGAAAGTTGTTTGGCCCTCACACGGGGCTCGTCAGCAGCGCTAACGGGTTTTTGTTCAGTGCTTCCTGGTTTCAAAATGTAGTCTTACTAAGATAACTCCATGATGTAAACTACGGAAATTCAACAATCTACACGAGCCTACTATGATAGTAAAAACAACAATAATAATAAATAGAATAATAATATAATTACGGTATTTTAAGCCAGAGACTGAAGTTCGAAGTTAAGATTTCTAATGCCTAATTATTCTGAAAGTGAGTGGGATTGAGATTCAGCATATCTGACTTGAATTTAATCACAGTGCTGGTCGAATCAGATGTGTTTATTGCCATTGTAAGTAAATAAGTGTTGTGATTATAAATATCCTTCAAGTTTCAACTTCACTAATATTTGGAGATATACAAACCATTGAAGTTTAACTGACAGGTTTAAGAGTTATATGATCATTAAGGTCATATCATATGTTTTATTCAGAAAGTAGTTAGGGATTTACACTGTTGAGCAACTAAAAACAATGTTTAAATAACCATTTTCAAGAGTAATTCAACTGATTGCATTAATTTGGTCTAGTTGTCTTTAAATTAACTAATTTCTTTAAGTAATTTAGCTGAATTTTACAACTTCTCAAAATGTGTTTCTTTGTTCATGGATGTATACACTTCTTCTACCTCGTAAGTCAAAATAATTATAGGAAAATATTTGTCTGGAAATAAATACGAAGATATCGATAGAAATATATCATTATATTACTAACATGAAGCTATATACACTTAAAATTTATTTCCATATTAAGTACAATTATTCATTATGGTATTAATAGTCTAGCTAATGTTGTTGATTCAGTTTAAACCTATATGAATGAACAAATATGGAGGAACGAATAGAGGAGAAAAAAGGAACAAAAAATTGACAGTACCATCCATCACATTTAAAATTAGTAATTGAGGTAATTTTGTTGTGTTCAAGCATCAATCAATCCGTGATTTATAAAATATTGTGCAAAACTTACTTCAAATTAAGTAAATATTACGAAAGAAAAATGAAAATAGTGAATACACTGATATGCATCGTGCATTTGTATACAACACTTAAGATAAAGAATATATATGTATATACAAAGATTAACGTACTATTGTAAACCATCCAGATATTATAAGTGTTTCATCTGAATGCGACTGAAAGGAGTGGGAGAAAGAAAAAAATGTATAGTCGATAAGCTTTTGTCATTAGCGAAAGATAGAAATTAAAATTACTGTCATAAATAAAATTGCTATAAATGAATATCTATTATCTTTAAGGTGACTTAATTGGTTTCATATCATGAGTGAGATAGATGATAGAAGGGCAAGTAACTGTACCTTAAATGACATATGTTCTTTTGGAGTTTTTGCTTTTACTCATCGATCATAGTGAACAGATGAATTTTATTATCAAACTAGATGTAAGTGAATGAAAAATTACTGTTCATCGTTAAATAATATCATACTAGATAACTAGTTGTTAATATAATTTTTGAACTACTCTACGAATTCAAATTATTCTAACAGTCTTTACGACAAAGATATTAAGGGCTAAAAGCTTCCAACACCACATTTTTCATATGTGGGTCTTGTAATTTATTCTGTCATTCTGTATCTGCCTGTTCTATAAACTCGATTATTTTTTTTACTTGTAGTGAAAACAATGAGTGATGACAATTGAAGATAAATTAATTAATACCATGCAAACTAGGTGGCTAAATAATGGACTACCGTGGATTAAAGACGCAATTTTTTGTTAAATTAACAGTTTTAGTTCGAAATAATTATCTCAAAGGTCAGAAAGAAAAGAGGAATTGGGGTTACTACGTATATTGGATCCATGAAATGTCAGAAAGTTCCTAAAACCGAAGAAGTTGAACTCAAAAATATTAAATCAACTCACGGATGATAATAATCTCGCTACACTATATGGAATTCCTGGGTTTAACATTTTGTTAAGATTTCAGACCAACAAAATAAAACGAACTAGCTCCTTCTTACTTCTTCTTTTCTAATTAGTTGTGGTCTGTGACGACAATCATGTGAATAATAAATTAACCTCTACCAGAACTGTTAGGAATTAGTTATTACTGTTACTTCATGACTAAAATTAGTTTTTGGATTATTGTGGGAACGACTGAAATGAATTTATTTATAACTAAGCATTTCAAGTAGCGTATTTTAATGACAGTAAAGTTCGCGGACACGCTTCAAACAAAGAGGCATAAATATCCATTCTACTTACTATAAAAAAAGAAGTATCACTTGAATATTTTCATTAATTTCAGAAATGTAGTTTATTGAATGCTATTCGAAATAACAGTATTTAGGCTATGCACTCAAGATACAAAGACCAATTATCTGTAGTCCCTTAATAGTATTTAAAATTGTTTGGTTTCAAAGTCATGATGTTACACCTTAGTTAATATTGGGATAACAACAGTTTGATCAAATTTATTTACACAAAGTTTTAATTAAACTGTTCGAATGATAATTTGCAAAATAATCTTCAAATATATGTCTGACAAAAATCATGTGTATGATTTGTTGTCAAAATAAATATCTTCTAAAGTTGATTTATTCGGCCAAAAAGGAGCAAATTTTTTAAGTCACTGTTTTGAAGACTTTATGTTGAATATTTAAGCATGAGTCCGTCACCTTAATCCCACATACTTAATGACTGGTTCTTTTCAATTAGAGTGAGCAGCATACGTTTTGGCTAATCTTCCAAAAACTCACGAATCTCGGGATGGAAATAGTGAAAAATAGTGGTTTTAAACGGAATCTAGACAATTTTATTGTTGTTCGTTAATAAGATTGACTAAAAGCTTTGTAACATAAATCATACTGAATTTAGCGATTATTACTTCTGTTTGACAGATTGATATTTTAGGCCCCTGAATTATCATTGATTACATATGATAACTGGAATGAAATGTGATTCCCATTCCATTCGCGATAAAATGCAGATTTATTTTAAAAAATGCAAAATACACTTCATCATTTCAAGTCGTTGGGCTCTGAAACAGAAGCTTATCTTACTATCCCTTTTATTGGGCGGAGAACATCCCATCCCGCTCTTTGCCTGCCTGTTAATATGGAAATATTAAATTTAACAAAAATTAATAAACAAAACCATATGAGCTACTACAAACATATGCAGTAGATAGTCATAAACATAAGTAAACTTGTCATATTTCATTAAAACAAAACATTAAAATAAAACATACCAACTTTACTACTTGTATAAGATTATATGTTAGATTAACAAGAAGGGGCTTCTGACAAATATGAGGACATGCAGATGGTTGCAACCATAAATTAGGTTGATTGATTAAATGATTCGCTAGAATTTCTTCATAACTTTTACCAAAAACTGAGTCTAATCGAATTAAGTTCAATGAAAAAAAACAAGACAAAAATGGGTCACTGACATTACTTAGGATACAATGTTTTCAATGCTGTACAAACTATTGGTTCTCTACAGTAACAATAAAAAAGTCTAAAGAATTCAACATAAGATAATTTGAAACGTAATTTAAATTTTAAGCAACTAATAAAATATTGGCATCATTTGAATATCACAGATTGAAATCATAAGTCAATTGAAGCTAGACCACCATGGAAAACCTGGAAGCACTGGACGGCCGTTTCGTCCTAGTATGGGACTCCTCAGCAGTGCGCATCCACGATCCCACAACTTCGTGGATTGGTTGAAGTTAGAAATTAACACCATTGGATGTCGGCTCAGTAGTCTAGTGGTTAAGTGCTCGCGCGCGGAGCCAGCAGGTCCTGGGTTCGAACCCCGAGCGGTGCGGGATCGTGGATGCGCACTGCTGAGGAGTCCCATACTAGGACGAAACGGCCGTCCAGTGCTTCCAGGTTTTCCATGGTGGTCTAGCTTCAATTGACTCATGATTTTAATCTGTGAAATTTCTAAAATCTCCACAAACCCCTTCTGATTCATTTGAATATATCTATATTTCTGTTGTGAAAACGGACGGTGGTTTTTAGTGGGCTATTTCGTTTTTCTTCCAAATTTGAAACATACATTGAGAACTAATCGAATGCGTTGTAATTAATAGATATTCTTTTGAAATCATCAATTAATAATCCACTTTGCATTATGAGATGACGTTTGATTTTTCACTGGATATGCAAGAAAATTTCGGCATACATGTCTTCGTTGAACCAGATATGATGAAACATAACAGATAATATTATAAGGATTTAAATGGATTAAATATCTACTTCTAAATGGTATTTATGATGGATATCAGTAAAACAGTGTTTGAAGATAGAATATCAGTGACCAATAATTTCACTTTATATTTTAACTTTTTTGTTAACAATCACGTTCTGTCATGTGCTTATTTGAGAAATGTAACCTTAGTTGAGTACTGAGTTTCAGTAGAACACAATGAGCAGAGGTATAACTGAACTCGTTGTTGAATTAACTCATTTACGTCATTAGTGCAATATGCATTCAAAATATTTAAAATGTCTACAATAAACCAGGTCATGTAATAATCAAATCTAATCTAATACTTAATTCCTGCTGTCTTTTTTAAATATTTTGTATACGACATGTAGTATTCTCTTTTTATGATAAAGATATTTGGTGCTAACTACGAAAATTATACCAGACTAATATGAACTGAGGATATCCAACAACAACACTTTAACTGTCATAGTAAAGAGAGGTAGACAGGTTTTTAAAAAAAACTTTTATCGTCATTAGATAAACAGACGTTTTGGTGTACCTCATTCAAATACATGACCTGTTAATGATCTTCAGGCTTGAGGAGAGAAATATTCTTTTAAAACTTGAAGCGAAGTGAATTTTGTGTTGAGGGGATATATGGAATTCCGATCAACGGAAGAATCTTAAGAAGTAAAAATAAAAGCTTCACTTATACCATAACTGTGATTTATTTCGCCACTTGAATTGACTGGACTTCACAAATAAAAACGTCATAATTTTTTTAAAAGTTGGAGTAATTCATTCGTTGTCCGAAAGCTGGTAGAACTTACTTACCTACAAATCATAATACGACAATGTTGGTTACTTGCATAAGTCTCAGTCTACATAATGTTTCCAATCATACGAAGAACTCTATGATCATGTTTTCAACACACAATCATTAAAGTAATATGGTTTTATCATGCTCTTGTTTGAAAATTTGTTTGTCCAAGATAAAAACATGAAGTCAGGCTGTAACCTTTTCTGGACTATATATGTTCAAAGTACATCAAAACACAATTATATGGACGAAGAAGATTCTTTTCAATAATTTCTCATCAGGTTCTACCATTATGTATCCAAATTAATAATCCATAAAAATTGACTAAGTTTAAGGAAAACTACATCATCTAAAATTATAACAACTGAATCAAGAACTGTTTGTCATGTAAAGTCAAATCAAGTCGTTATCAGTATGAGGTTGTGGAGATTGTTTTTTTATTGAGATCGTGAATCGATGAATGCCAGACCAATATTGAAAACCCGGAAGCACCAGATGGCCTTTTCGTCCTAGTATAGGACTCAGCAGTGAGCACCCACAATCCCGCACGTGGGATTCGAGACCACTGAGACGGTATACAACGCTGTGAATGCCTAACTTCAACCAATCCAGTGGAGCTAATCCGTGTCAGATGGAGACCGGTGTCTACCACAGGAAAATGATGGTCACGCGATTTCATGGATTGGTCAAAGTTAGACATTAAGACCGTTGGATACCGGCTCGGTAGTCCAGAGGTTGTGTTCGCACGCGAGACCGAAGGTCCTAGGTTCGAATCCCACGTACGGGATCGTGGATGCTCACTGCTGAGATTTCCCATACTAGGACGAAGCGGCCGTCCAATGTTTCCAAGTTTTCAATGATGGTCTAAAATTCGTCGATTCATGATCCAAATAATTATGTTGAAGTGACTAATATGAAGTGCTAGCGTGAATAAGCTTGGACGTTAACTGAAGTTGTGAGACCAATAATCAGAATAAATATGTTCAACATGGGGTGAGAGAGAGAATAATGTAATTACAAACCAGGGGACATGTAATTAATAAATAAGATTTGATGGTGACTAAATTTCTCAAAAAGGTTGGTACGTGTTACAATAATAATGTGTGAATAAGATTATGACATAAAGATAAACATTAATTAAATTACGTCACCATATCATAAAATTGATTATTAGCTAATTAGGCCCGGAGTTGTCAGTAATATCCCTTAAGATTTCGAGTACACCTTATTGATGCGTGTCAGCTAACAGGAAACCAAGTTCTAAAGTTTCCTACGGACTATCTCCGACTACTCAGAATCAGAAGGTAGATATTCTATTAAGAATAAATGGCTTACTCATTTAAGTCGCTCAGTTTAGCGAATAATCAAATTCAGTGATGCCAACAAAATTAGGAATAAAAATGGAAGTTAAACGGTGAAGAAACGTCAAATGACACCATAAATTTAACATAAAAATTCAGACTTTTCAGCTAACCTCGACTGTAGGATGCTAAGTTCTTACAAATGAGTTAGGTACTTTCATCAGATGGTAATTACACTATATCTTGATGAAAATGGAAAGTGAAAACAACCGGATTCCAGTTTAGATATTGATGTTTACATGTTTCAGTACAGCTAAATATTCTCAGTTCATCTGTGGACAAAAGATAGGACAGAGTAACCAAATAAACGTTTCATGGTTTTAATGATTCTCTGATGACTGTCATTCTACCTGAGCAAATAATAAAGCTTCATGTAACCAGAGAAATAATACGAGTCGAAAGTACTTAAACTGATTGGCAAATTATTATATTTCCACCGATATTTACGAAGAATATTGAGAATCTTAATTACTAAACTTTCAGGTCATTGAAATAATCAGTCAAAAATATATACGTAAAAAAATATATAGAATTTTATAAGCACCGGTAAAAATATGAGAACTTTAATTACAGTGTCAGTAGTGAGAAACATTTAGAGTGATATCATTTGAGGATAAAACATTTGATTGAAAGATAATAATTATCTACCAATAACTGATTATATACTCACCTCTATTGATTACTGATTAGTTCTCATCTAAACAATATGCCTGATATCATACAACTTCCGATAAATTATTTTGTTAATGTGAGGTAAGGGAAAAATAGTATAACCAAATGACTATGAGAAATGAGAAATTGATCTTCTTGAAAACCTTGTTGGGTTTTCATAAACAAAACTCAGATGTCTGTCAGTACTTGTATATTAATATCAGTTTATCTTTTAAAGTAATTTTTAAAAAATCAAAATAACAGTAAACCTAATAATATAGAGAAGAGCCAGTTGGAATACAGAAAGCTATTTTCGTATTTTACATGACTTAAAAAAGTCATTCTTTTAATCACCATCTAACAAAATACAATAGAAATATCTTAGTGTAGTACTCAGTACATTTGAATTTATCATAGAAAATTCTTTTTGATTATCAAAATATGAAATGACAATGTTAAACATGTCGCATGCTCACTTCGTTTGACGTAGATTACAATTAACACGCAAATCCAGGAGTTTTTGTTTTAATTTACTTTGTTCAGAGTAAGCTCGAAAAAATCTTTTTATCGGTGGTTTACTGATTAATAAGCGAACTAGTGAAATAGGACTTGCTGATATCACTGTCTTAGAATTACATCTCATTAGTTGTTAAGCGGATTTGTTAATAAAATTTTTGTAGGCGATGATGAATATTTAGGTAGTTATAGGGCTGTGAAAAAGATCAAGATAAAAACTTTTAGCATTAATACATTCTTATTCATTTATTTAAAATTATATGACAATATTTCTTTATTGTTTAAATTGAGAAGCTGATAATAAAAATTGAAAATCAATAAAATTCCTAAAACCATTATATACTAAAGTGTTTCTCATTACTTCTTTAACGAGATACCTTTGATCTGCATAGACTCTGCTCACAATCTGAAATGCGATTTCTGTATACATATTTAATATTTCAGGCAGAAGGAATTGAAACATTTATCAATTGTACTGTTAAAACTACAAGGATAATGCGCTAAAAAGTCTTGATCTACGTCCTTTAGTAAATGATGAATGGTCAATTCGAAATATTCCGTACAACCAACTATCCTGCTGTGTCAGGTTAGAATTTGATATTTAAATTATGTAAAGTAGTGTTTAGGCAGAGTGCAATCTTCGAAGATTAATTAAGTCAATCATTCTATATTCTATAATCTTTGACTGACATTTCACTCGAAATGCTTAGTTTATCTGCTTTGATACATGTATGTATTGTCACAATTCAAGTGATAAAACATGTTCGTTAAGTTTTAATTATCAATATCAATATCAAAAGAGAGCTAATTTTGATCAGTTCGTGAATTTCTTCAAACTGGGATTATTCTACTCATATAATATGTAAAGAAATTCAAAGCAGAAAAACTAAGCATTTTAAAGAAGTTCTCTGTCAGACATTGTAGATCATGTAATGATTGACATAATTAGTCTTTAACCATTAGACTGTGCCTAAAAACTACTTTGCACAATTGAAATGTTATTTTTCAAACAGACACAGCGTGACTGTTGTTTTTCTACAGAACATTTTAGACTGTCCATAAATTATTTAATAAATGACGCAAATAAAAACCTTTTAGCGTATTACTATCATGATTTTAACGTTTCAGGGAAAAATGGTGATTATTGGGTAATTTCGTAAATTAAGGATATTCAAATGGATATCATACATAAGTTGACAAACCTCAGGATGGTTAGTCCTAATTATTCAAACTGCATTTATAGATTATAAATTAACTATAATGTTGATGTTTTCACTCACCCTGGTGAGAAACAGTTATTTTAATTTTTTAGGATCTATTCCATTGATGAGTGCCATCAAGCATGATGTATAGATGTAAGTCCTATGTTTACATTTATACTGAGTTTATTTTCTATTGAAGAAAAGAATCTCAGTTTAAATTCGTTAATATTTATGCTGAACACTTACTTAGTACTGCAAAACTATACAGAAAATAACTTCTCACATTTCCACACTAATAAGCAATCGAAGTCTAGATGTCTGTACTTGGATGTTTCGGAAGATGAAAGTTACGAACATTTGAATTTATCAAATATCACAGTGAGATTATAATTTAACAATGCAAACCTTCGAAAGAAAGTTTAAATACAAATAATTTTGATAAATGACCCAGTAATTTAAGTATTGATGTTTTTTAGGAGTTAGAGTTTGTTGTACTCAACCGACTGTTTCTAAATTAGCGGTAATCATAATTTTTAGACTTCTTTATTTGCTTTCAAACAAACTGATACAATTAAAAGAGAAACAAATAATGATAACCATTTTCACAGTTGGGCCTTCAGTTTTTTACTCTGTTCAAATACATCAGAATGTTTTTCGAATGTGGTGTTCAATATTTTTAATCTATGTATCGAAAGAACTGTCGAAATCTTTTTCCGATAATCGTTTTACGAAATTTCAATGCACTTGATCAGTATCACAAAAGCCGGTTTGTGCGTTTTCTCAGTAACCATGATCGAACAGATCTTATATTTTTTCTCTGCAGAAAAATGTAAGGATATTTTCAAATATGCTTTCGAAGGCCATCATAAACTATTCAAATAAAATCTTAATATCTTACATCATAATGCATGTCAATAATTTATGCTCTTTGAATGATAAGATCCTATTTCTGTATCAGTAAATGAAATGTATAACTCATAAGTAGTCTTCTTAAAATGCGCTCCCATTATATACAAGAATTTATCAATCGAATCATTTGGTGAGTATTGTTTTACGCTTTTTATGTATGCTTTTAATAATCTGATGACAGTCATTTAGATTAGTTTCGTGCATAATACATATTATCTGATAAACCAAAGGCGTCAGAAGGAATTATGGATGGGTGTATCTAATCGCAGATTAGTTATCACCCTCAGTATAACCTCTAAAATTTTGATATTTATTTTACTTGAACTTACTTTGAACATGTTGAGTGTGATGATTCAGTCTTAGCAATCAAACTTTATTTTTGCATAAAGAAAATATTTTGAAGGCAGTATATATATATATATATATATATATATATATATAGTATTATATTGTTATGGTTTTCGGAAGAAGCACTGAACTCATGGCTTTGGACTAATCACAGCTATCTCCCCTGAAGCCTCATAACTCGTCTACTTGAAGAACCTTTATCTTCCAGGACAGAATTTAAATGGCTTAAGTGCATTTTACTGGTTAACGTCTTTTTAGTAAGGTATTTTTTTAGAGGATGGAGTTGCTAACCCTATACCATACCTTCCTTCTTTATCCGGAGTTGGGTCTTTTCATGGTGTAGAGCAAATGAATTTGTAATGGATAGTTTTTGTCTGTTTTGAGACTACGTGAAACGTCCTAGTTTCTATTTTTACATAATATACTGGCTGTTCATACCGGAAAAGATCCAAAATAGGAGCGAATCAACGAATCGACCCCAACTAATAATCAGTCATTTTCAAAATGATATCAATCAGTCATGACAGCTGTGGGATAACAGTAGTCATTTTCTAAAGGATTTCAGACCTAACGAAATGGTTTAATTTTCATCTGTCATTTATAAGCTTTCTACTTGAAGCGTCTGAAGGTTGCCGCCGTCGAGATATTGAAGACTCAGTAGATCAATCGATATTACTGTTTCATTAGCATGTGTTTAAGAAGCCTAGATTTTAAAATAAAGATAGCTTTTACTGTGAACATTATTGGAATTTAGTTCAAATGTTTTGTCGTTTTCTCATTAACTTAGTGAAGAACTTATCTGGCACTTTGACCGACGTGTCTATCCTAAATGCGCTAACTTCTTATGTATGAATTATATTTAAAGTTGAAATTTCAGTCTACGGTTTTTTTAATGAACCAGATGGTTCTTTTTTTGTATTGTAAATATAATATTTTTTGTTTTCAATAATTTATAGTTTGTATGTAATCGAAGAAAATGATCACAAATATGATGAATTAATCATCCACTAGTTTTCACCAACTATTCAGTGGCATAAATGAAGATCATCTTAGCTGATGACTTGTTTTAACTTGTAAATAATCCAAGTAATGCGGCGAAATTGATTGATTGTTTTAATGGAATACTTTTGTGCAGAAATATTAGTAGCATTAAGGTTTGAACAGTGATGAAAATAAGCGGCGAAATTCACCATCCACTTAAATATACCCTCTACTTTCAGAGGTTTGTAGCCCTAGTAGTTGCCATTGAATATCTGAGCTACCTGTTCCTGCCATTTACATATTTCAACAAGTTATCTGTTTCCTTGTTTGTTTTAACAGGTCGTTGTGTCAAGTAATTTCATAACCTATTCAGGTGGGCTTGTGAAGATTTTACTACCTTTCGCTGTACAAGTTACAAAAATTTACAATCGGAGACATCATGATTGCTGAAAATGTGCATTGAAACGAATGAATATTATTCAGATGTCGACTTCTGAAGTGCTAATATCCAACTGGCGATCACTCAATATTTATCGTCAATATCGATCAAGAAATAAAAAAGGGAAACTCGCTGAAATATTTTGTTATAAGAATTCTATATTGCGCCAAAAAAATAATACTGAATAAAGCTAATAATAATAATAATAATACAATCTGGATGTTTGTGGAATGATCAAAAGTTTTCACATTTAGTTGCAATATGCAGTGATGATTTTGTCCAGAATGACAACTAAAGTTATGATGTATCTAAACTATCCGGTTAAGAAAACAATATTACCAAGACATTTTTACTAATATAAGGTCTCATGGATTCAAAAAACAAAATGATTAACAAAACATGATAAAGGAAAAAAAAGTAGTGACTATTTTCATTTGTTTAAAATAAAACTAGATTGAACATGAATTATTTAACTCGTACTTAAGAAATGAAAGAAAATAAATTAGGAGTCGACAATAGTATTCTAAGGTATTTTTCCTAGAATTGGAGATATTTCTAGAGTTACTTATAAGTTAACGATACAAAATTATGTTATTCTCGATGTTAATTAAACGATAAGACATGACACTAGACAATTTATACCATACTCCTCACGAATTAGCTTTACTTCTTCACATATTTACTAAGTTCCAATACATATAGGTCTCCTTGCAGTATTAACATACCTGCGTCAGCAAAACAAATGTAAACCCTTTTCTTGATCAGAACAAGAAAAACATCTTCAATTTGATATTTTTTTAAAAAATGGCCTTAAATATTTTGTTCATCATTTCAATAACAGTAATACAGGTAAAAGCAAATACAAAACATGTTATTCTAAGAAAAATTTTGCACGATTCGAAAGTAGTGTTCATCATAAACTGACGTCAATTGGAGAAACATTCAAACTTGAAGATATTTCAGGGCTTTTCATCCTAATATTGTATTCATTATTTTGGGGTAAAAACGGTAAATAACCACTTGTTTAAAGTAAGTAGATTTCACTTTCAGGATCTGTCTGAATTAGGAATATAGACTAAGGAATTCTAAATCAGTAGCTTACTAGTTCCGTATGTCTTTCAAGATATCAAGTTATTTGGTTCGACATTGATGAAGTTAATTTTCCACAATAAAAACAGATTAATTATTGACTTTGCTCAAATTTACCCGATATCCGTATATTCATCATATTCTTACAGTTTAAAACTTTATATTACCACAAACAACAAAAGACAGTAGTGGATATCAGCATATGTAAACAATAAATGAATTCAGAAGTGTATGAGACAAAAAAAGTGTAAGTAAGGATGGGCAAGTTCTGTTGACTCAACATAAAAGTAAGTTATGTAGATTTTTAAATTATTTTATGACCAATAAAAGTCGATGAGGTGCATTGTAATAGGCTTTTGTTCATCTAAGTCAAGTCTCATAGTTTTCTTGATGATTGTTTCTACAGTTTTGAGAAAAACAGTTTACATTTTAAAAGACAAATGACTCACTAACTTGAGCATCAATGAAAGATTAAATATAATGATTTCTGATTATCTACAAATTGAAAGGACTTCTGGGGTAGTATTTTACATTATCCCTAGCCTAGTAAATCAGAACGATGTGCTTCGATATATTGTAATAATATCTATTCCTACAAATTTAATAATATGACATGATTTTTGCTTCACAATATTATATTATGAATTACATCCAACGGATAAATTCTTTTCTCAGTATATCTATAGACATGTTCTTAAGGGATTTTCAGTTATTTTAATACTTACAATAATTAAGTATATTGATAAAAATTAAATATAAAATCCTCAATGCAAACTGGATGCATGCAATTATTTCCCCGTAGAAGTAAATTCAAAAAAGTATAATATGAAGGTCACATCAAGGACTGACATTGGGAAGATAGCCAAGACCTTTAGGTATTACATCGAGAGCGATATGACTGAAGTTAGAAACGTAAATTTTTGGATGTCAACTTAGTGTTTAGATAGGATAAGATCTTATACAGAGGCTTGAACGTCCTGCGTTCGAGTCCTCGTGGAGTAGTGGATGCAAAATTTCTGAAGAATCTCATGCATCTAATAAGTACTTCTTGGTTTTCACTTGACTGTCTAGCCGAGGTCATTCCTTGATGTGAAACTTCAAATTCAACAATCTTCATAATACCCTATAATAATAACATAATAACCACTTTATGAAAAGAAAAATCACAAACTCACTAAATGTAAGAAGGTTTATAGAAATGATACTTAAATCAATATACAGCCAATACATAAATTCCGAAGAATCCAAGGTTGAAAATTTATATGAATATTAATTGTACTAATTATATAAGGAATCTAACTCCACTTTCATTAGGAGAGATCCATAGATGTAATAAGAGTAATTTATATTTAATATACCTAAGAATTTAATTGGCTGTTTGTTTGACCAATCTAAATTAAAATAAAATAGCATGAAAAATAAATTTACCTATATTCATTTCAAGCTGAATAGTAAAAAAAAGAGGCGAAATAATCAAATAAATACGAAATCGCTGAGAGATAATTATTATTTACATATGTATTATCAGAAGGGGTTTTTGTGGATATTATAGTAATTTCAATAGTTGCGATCATGAGTCGGTTGAAGCTAAACCACTATGGAAAACTAGGAAGCACTGGACGGCCGTTTCGTCCTCATGTGGAGCTCCTCAACAGTGCGTGTCCACAATCCCACCTCATGAGATTCGAACCCATATGAATTGATAAATAGTATGTAAAGATCACTAGCGTCATATTCGATAAATTAGGATTATATGAAAATCTGTTTGTTTATTCGAAAGAATAAGGTGTAAATATTGTATTCATGAAACCACTGAAAGATTTACATATAAAACAACCTATTATTCAATATACTCATAAACAAATAAATAATCGTCAGTAAACCTAGTGACGGTATTGACTGAGTTTAATTTCATAAATTTACAGATATTAGGTAAAAATAAAGACTTCTTTCCTCATGAAAGTAAATATTAAGATTGTTTTCGAAACTCAAAGAATAAACATAATCATTATGATATTGAAGATTAAATTGCTGAAAGCCACAACAGTAACAAAGTTAACATGCAAAGAAGTTGACTACGTAAGTGAATTAATCATTATTAACGACTTGACTTTCCAAATGTAATTGAAATTTTATCAACTAAGCTTCAGGACTTAGCTTATAATGTTGGCTTATGTGTACGTATGGTTTAAGAACAATCAACTAGCAGAAATTTCTAGAGTGAGATCATTCAACTTGTTATAAAACAGCATATTTTGTCCTTTTGAATTAAAACACTGGGAATTTAGTCAGTTAACTCTCTCTTTACAACCTCTGTATGTTGGAAGTGGATTGTGGATCGATTGAAGTTAGATATTAACACCGTTGGTCTGTGGGTTAAGGGTTTCTGCTCGAACCCGACAGGTCTGGGCTCGAGTCCAGCATGCAGGATCTTGGGTGCGCACCGCTGAGGAGCCCGATATTAAGACAAAACGGCCGTCCAGTGCCTTCAGGTTTAAAATGGTCGTCTAGCTCAGGTCAACACGTGAATTCAACTGTGAAAATAACCATAAGCTGCATAGGTTCGTTCAGTCTCATTTCGAAATTTCCGAAGTATTTATTACGTCCATTTGGTTTTAGGTTGAGCGACTAAAACACTCCAGTAGGTACGATTCCATTCATACGAATAACAATGAATCAATCAGTCTTCAGAAAAAGTATATTTCCCTTCATAAAAAACCAGACCCAGTGAATAAATCCAACTACAATTATCCTCGAATTTATCAAATCCTAACGCCCGGCCAATAAACAGTTTAGTTCTTGATAAATAATGGCTCTCAAATCTTCATCTTTTTGATAAATTATATTCTCATTTCATTATCTCATGAATAAATAAACTGATATTTTCTCCAATCAATCCAATAAACTGAGAAACATTCATCCACTGACAATGACGGATAACTGACGCATACTCAACATGGTCCGACTCCACTAATTACGGCTTCTTACTAGAACCCCGATAGTTAAATCTTGAATTTAGCCACTAGTGAGGGGTTGGTTACTACTAGTATAGGAGGTAGGTGAAGACTGAAGTGGTCTAAAGGTTAAGAGCTCTGTAGCGCGACTAGAGGTCCTGAATCCAGTTCCCGGATGCGCACAGATGAGTCTCGTGCTAGAACGAAGCAGCCATCCAATGCTTTCAGATTTCTAACGATGATCTAACCAAGAACAGTTCGTAACTCGAACTATAAAAACTCTTCAACCCATAAATTTAAAAAACGCTCGCATCACCTGTGCAGCAACTAACGAGGGATACATCTATTTCCGGATGCATCCGAATTTTCGGCTTTCACCATATCTCGTAGATCGTCCGAAATCCACTGAAGATTGACTCACGAGGAGCAGGATGGTTCTCATCCTTGTTGAGGATGTATTGATCATGTTTTCAACCTCCACCAGAATTTAGAACAACCCGATAATTATTACTGGCCAACAGTTGTTCTTTTCCTCGATATCAGAGCCGTCTTCGAATTGCTAGGCAGTACTGTGCTCTGGTATTGTCTGCTGGATAGGTGTACCTGAGTTTATTAACATCCTGAATTTCTCACATACAAACACCTCAGACAGAATGAGAGTATATAACTATCTCTCCTCATTGTCCCATTCAAGCAGCGGGGTTAGGTAGGGTTAGACAATATCGTCGTTGCTCTTTAACTTTCCCATCGATGATATGCTGGAAACTGCTCTTATGGAAAAGGTAATAGTTGCGTGGATCTTTTTACTGGAGAAAGATCTTTCAATCTTGAGTATTCGGATTACATTTTCTTACTATGAGATGATGCTCAAGCAAAGCAATCCACACCTAAACAGTTGGCAATCCCATCCTTAACATTGCAGAATAACACACTAGTTTTATGCACAGCAATTACGGTTTTTGGTACACATGTTAAATACTCTATCTTAGCTATCTATAATAATGTCGGATTACATTTTCTTACTATGAGATGATGCTCAAGCAAAGCAATCCACACTTAATCAGTTGGCAAACAATCCATAGTTGTAGCACTCGCTTTTAATCTTTTAAGTGCAAAGTATTTTTACAAAACCTTCAGTGACCTGTAACAACACTCACTTTCGATCGTTAGTAGTCAGAATTGGTCAAAGATTTTGTGCATTTGTGTAGATGCTGATTTTTGTATGACCGATAAGATAAATTCAAATGGTTGTGGAAGGAATAGAAGAAGCTTGCGCTTAACAGGCTTCCGTGTCTAGTAGCAAGGGATCACCAAAACCTCAAGGCAGGAACACAAGGGCCACAGTCTGACAGCAAAAAGTTGGGTTTACGACGTGCCGGTAAGAGCAGTTTTGCTATAGGTTTTTGAAGCTTGGGCTTTCGGAGTTGAGTATGTTAGACAAATCTCTGTTAGATCATTGTTGTCTTAAAAGGATTACTGAAACTCAGTGATAACATCATGTTAGTAATAAGAAGGTTCGATAACTTGTTCAGACACACTGACGACAATTCACGCTGAAACAAGGTCGGTGGCTTGGACATGTACTACGAATGTCGTCCCGTTGAATGCCACATCGTGTACGATTTGTCGACACTGATACGGATTAGAAAAATTCGAAACAATCAAATGAGCTTCATATATGATAGTTTGTTTAGCCATTAACTATTAAGTTTCGTCATTATATATAACACGGAAATCAGAATCCCGAGCAACTTCCTCACTTTTAGATCCCTATTACAACTTCAAATTAAAAATATCAGTTAACAAAGTTCTTCAATCTTATATCCTTTTGTACATAAATAAGCTTTATATCATTTGTACTACACAGTGAATTGCATTAGAATCTTACTCTCGAAATTTTAACGTTGGAGACTATAAGTGATTGAGTGTTGATTTAATCAGATTATAATATCAAACTACTTGTTTAAAATCAATATACGTTTTTATCATCACCGAAAAGGTTCGTTACCGCATTTTTTCAAGATTAAAGAAAAAACATTTTTGTCACAACATCAATGTCTTTACATCCTCAAGAGTGTGTCTAAAAGCCGACCAACATGGTCTTGAAGTACTTATTTTATATTGCCCCCAAATGCCCTGTTATGGGCGAGAGTGGGATGGACTCGTCCTCCCTCTCGAAATACTCTCACACGGCAACGCATATACAGCCTCTGTCATAGAAGTCCTACTCACTGCCTTCTCGTGGCATTAGTGTTGTTTACGAAAATGAGAGGACGAAAAGCGAATGTCCGGTGCTTTAACCGGATCACAAACCAAATCAGTGGTGCACATGGGCTCCAGTATCCTGCGGGAACAAATAGCGTATGAACCAATCGTTGGTCACCGGCTACCATGGGATTGCATCTCCTCACAATGCTCCACTGCCATGTACGTTAGACCTTTAGGTCAAATGCTCGGGATGTGGCCCCCTAAGAAAACCACCTGCTTCGGTCTGGGCACCCGGGCAGTATCACAGCCCACATACAAATAAAATGAAAATGACGATATTTACTGAGAATTCTATTCACGCTTCGATTAACAGTCAAACAATTCACATTATTATTATTATTATTATTATTATTATTATTATTATTATTATTATTATTTACCACGTCACTTATTCACTCTCTTTTATTCCAGTATTGTTTCCAACTTTTCGATCTTAAACCAGTTATCTCTAAAAGCACTGATAAACCACCTGTACATAATTCACACAAGGCATGCCGATCGACAGTGAATAGAATATTTAATTATGATTGCTCCTCAAAAGTTGCCTGAAATTAGCTAATCAACAAGAGATTACGAAATTTAGTATTATTTTCCTCTGCTACTTAACTAAGACTTATTGGCAATACAACCAAACGCACCTAAATAAAGTGAGTTTGTGAAATACGGTTTTAACTGTTCTTGAAAATTCATCGAAAAATGTGATTGAATTTAATTTTTGTTAGACAATTTATATTTGATAAATGGTAGAGATTACATAATCATCAAATCCATTCAGTTAATGCTGGATTATTGAATACCTTTCTAATGATAAGAAATCTAGGCTTGATTTCAGGCTACTCTAATATACTAAATCCAAGTATGTATTCCAGTTAAAGAACTGATAGAGGGTAATTTTGAAACAGATTAAGTTAAATACCCCGATAAACTCGAGGTTCCAAAAATAATCCTGGAATTGGTTGCAAATGGGAGAATATTAGTTACTATCCAGTTGAGCACTCCAATTCTGTCTTAAAATCACATTAACATCATATATGAGAACAATTTATATTCAAATGTGGGAAGAATGTGACTTTAAGTGTTCAGCCAAGACCCTGTCAGATATTGAACTGAGAGCTTCAGATCTCTCGGCGAGCACGTTATCTTCAAATCCCTATATTCAAATTCGCCGTTACACATTTTCAACTTCAATGAGTTCATGGTGCTTCACAGCCGTCATTCATTGAGATTGGTTATACCTGTTACACTCCGGACAAGGTTAAAGTTCATCAGTCCAGAGCTCCCATTAGAACCTCGGGAATCATTCATGAGGTTAGTTACCTGTGAGTATACGTATATGTTTTTCAAAATCAGCAATTTTACTTAAATAAAATCCTTACTCATCTCACAACTCTAAAAGAAATCTATCAGGAATCCAATCTGTTCATCACTAACACAATATACGAAGAAAAGTTGTCTTTTAATTAATTAGACAATAATTTTAAATGAGATTTGCAAAATGTACTGAAATTTGAACCATTCATTTAACCAACAGAAAAGGAAATCTACTAAATACACATATATCCATCAGAATTAAAACCAGGCTAAATCTTGTTAGAGGCTCTTTATCCCATAGTCAGTATTCCCCTGCTGGTTTCACCATACGAGGTAATCCAGGGGCCTAAACAATCACAACTAAACTTTTCTAACTTGTAACTTGTTAAAAACTTTGTTTGCCAATTAAACTTTATATTTTTCCATATACATCACATCTTGTGTGGATTCCCGGGAGGGGATCACTAAGGATTCTCATATTATAACAACATTAATACCTTTAATTGGTTTTTGGTATAAAATTATTTGACAGTCATATTGGATGACTGGACATTTTTCATGGTTCCTGAACAATCATATCACTTTTATTCAAAAGTTCACTAATTTTTTCTTTCTCTTTTCTCATTGTGTAATAAACTCAGGAATTTATATATTGAATCAGCTAGGTTTCATGGGTTTGGCGACTATCGTTGCTGTTGTGAATAATCATTTTGCTCAATGGAACAGTCGTTTAGTATGCTTCGTGAGACCTTTTAAAAAGGAATATTCAACAAAAAATCAAAAGATCAAGCTTTGCGAAGAGTCTTCGATTAAAAAATCAGTCTTCTGTAAGCTTTGTGATCGTAATAATTGTCGTCGTCAATATCGACAACAACTAATTTACTATCCTCCTACGGATTATCATGAAAATTTGGCGTCACAATATGATACTGATTTTTCACTGACCAGTAGTATAAAAGGATATGATCATTACTATTTGACATCCTTGATAGATTTATTAAGTATACTGATCTACCTAACATTGTCCACATGGAACTGGATTTATTGTTTTTATGTATTGCCTAATTAATAAATATTTTCATTATACAATGCATCTTACTTGACATCTGTATACAGTTTACTGTTAAATTAACTGTTCATTTAATGTTATAATTGTTTGTTTTGCATGTTTAAAGGTAATATTATACGTAGCTTTACAATGAGGTTTTGTACTTGCCAATTTTCATCGGCAATCATATATTTCTTTGACGTGATTAGTTTCTCCTAATTTGATTTAACATTTTTCAGTAAATCTTCACTTCACTTTACTTAGTTGACAAATATATATTCTTGGAAATAAATAATTATGCTTTTCGTAAATTCAAATATTCAGATCTGTTATTCTTTAATTATATTTTAGTAATGGATAATATATAATTGATTAATTCTGGCTCGATCGAGCACATATACGATAAATACTGACTAGTTCATTCAAAAGAATGAAATGATTTGTGGAATAAATCATTAAATCATGTAATAAAAATATGATATACCTAACAATTTTCACTATTGCCTGATGTTTTTCAATCAATTTTGTGGATTATTATGTTCTTTGTTAAAATCAGCTTTGCTGGTAATAAGAATATCATACAACAGAATATCTGTCAGCTCACAACCTTTCATTACTTTTATTTTGTAAAGTAACACTAAGAGTAGTGATCAATGAACGAATATATTTAGATTATAACTTTTGGGAGTGATCAGTAACATAAAACTTAACGACTGTCACAGACGAACAATATTTCAGACATATTGTAACAATAATTAGGAATAAAGTGCAAGGCCATTAATACGTCTGTTAGAATGGTAATACGAGAAATAATCCCGTTATGATATCAAACATTCTAATGTTCACCATTAGTTGAACCACTGAAAATATGAAATTATTAAAAAGTTATTTCATTTAAGTTTGGGGCTTCTCATAGAAATGAAAAAATCATTTGTTCGGAGATGAACTATCGATTAAATTGAACGATGATCCTGTTAAATCCCAGATGAAGTAAAGTTTAAGCTTCAGACCATTAAATTACGATTCAATAGCTCAATGGTATCATCTTAACAGTGAGATATGAAGGTTCTGTGTGCGATCACTTATGTTACCTTGAGAAGGTAATGCTGAATAATCTTGATTTAGAATCACAAATCGAGTCATCACTATCTGTTTTTCAGTTAACCCTCCAATGATTCCAGTTTATAACAAACATTACCCCTAATAATTCAGAAAATTCTAACTTCTTTGATAAACCTAACCACTATTCGATTAGTAACTTAATAAAAACAGTGTGCATAACGCTATTAAACTAATAATTAAGTGATAGAAGTTGTGATTTTCTTAACAATCTTATTTATTTATTTATTATTTTCTTGTCAGCTCTGTTGTGTCCGCCGTCTTACTGGTTAGAAACCAGGAACCGTTGTAATCCCCACGAGGCCGATTACAAACACAGAAGATTGGTTCAAATGAAGATGTATTGACTGTTCAAAAACACATACTCAAAATAAGTCATCAACATTGTCGCCATCAAACCAGAACCTACTCATTTATATGCCAATTTTTAAATATAATAATAGCAAACATGGGAAAAATATAAATTATTTGCACAAACTCACTAAATATAGTTCACATCAAATAATATAGGGTGTATAAATATTGTACTGAGAACTCACACCTGTCAAGCCAGACGACACCCATAATGAAATATAAAATAAATGTGATCTGGATTGACATCGCCTTTTTATTCCATTATATCTTAGTCCATCTGTTGTCAGATCTAAATATTATATCCGTCATTTGAGTTCACTGAAAAATACCTAATTAAATCCAGATTAGCTTATTACTATTTCAAACGACTTATTGACGTCTAACCTCTTTGATAACAACTTAAGCGCAAAGTTGTCATGTATTGAAAAGCGACAGAACTTGTTTCATTAAGAATAAAAGCTACTTTCTAACTTCATAATCTATAAATTACAAAATAAAGAGAAAACGCATACTGTTATTAACTTATCATGCAGATATTGGCTGGAAAGAAAGATAACAAAATTAGGTTATTGAAAGTTAATGGAACAGCAGAAGGCTGAAAAGATTGCTCATAGTTGTCAATCATTTATAAGATAATTAGATGAATATTTTACGGAAAAATATAACATCTGTGAACCGAATAGTGGTGCTATTCATCAATGCACAAAATTTTAACGTTGTGAATAGGTCGAACCTAATAAAAAACGAATAGAAACGAATTCGCTACATTAATAAATTTATATTATTTTAAAAGGAAATTTTCCCATTTCATTTGTAAATTTTTGAACTTTTCCGTTGTTGTTGTTGTTGTTAAAGACTGCAACTGGTCAATCTCTTTTGAAGTATATACATCCTGTAAGAGTTTTCTCGATATTTCTATTAAGACGGAAAATTTTTCAAACAAAGTTGGGTAGCGGCGCAACATAAATACTACCCAACTTTGCTTAAAAACTTGTTTTGGTTGGGTCTAAACAGGTATACTTTCACCTGAGTGCATTTATTAATGCGAACTGTTCATAAAATTTTACACATCACGAAGAAAAACTGTGTTACCAGTTTCTCTTCACATTTTCATGAATGTGACTCTCAAATATTTTGCAGATTGACAATCAGTGAGTCATGGACAACGTTGCACCTGACGAAAATGTGTGTATGTTTAATTTGCTCAATTCACATTGTTCTAATAACAGAGAAAATCGTGATAATTGCCCCAAATGCCCTGGTTTGGCTGAGAGTGGAGTGGGCTCGCCCTCCCTCTCGAAAAACTCTCACATGGCCACGCGTATGCAGCCTCTGTCAGGGAAGTCCTACTCACTGCCTTCTCGTGGCATTAGTGTTGTTTACGAAAATGAGAGGACGAAAAGCGAATGTCCGGTGCTTTAACCGGATCACAAACCAAATCAGTGGTGCACATGGGCTCCAGTATCCTGCGGGAACAAATAGCGTATGAACCAATCGTTGGTCACCGGCTACCATGGGATTGCATCTCCTCACAATGCTCCACTGCCATGTAGGTTAGACCTTTAGGTCAAATGCTCGGGATGTGGCCCCTAAGAAAACCACCTGCTTCGGTCTGGGCACCCGGGCAGTATCACAGCCCACATACAAATAAAATGAAAATGACGATATTTACTGAGAATTCTATTCACGCTTCGATTAACAGTCAAACAATTCACATTATTATTATTATTATTATTATTATTATTATTATTATTATTATTTACCACGTCACTTATTCACTCTCTTTTATTCCTACTCTGTCTATGCTTATTTTTCGACTTATATAGCAGCTCGCCTATGGTGGAAATTCGACTCTATCTAAACGTTCTCGAGTCACTGTCCGGTTGAAAATTGTATGTTACCACCGAATATGAGTACTGAAGCAGTTTTAATGAAACCACGTGCATCATTCAAACTGGCTGCCTTCAACCTTCGCACACTTATGCAGGTTGGACAACAGATAGGGCTGGCTATGTCCTTAGAAAGTCTTAATATCGATGTCTGCTGTCTATCCGAGACCCGTATTCAAGACTCTGGTGAAGTACTACAAATTCGTTCTACATCTGTCGCTTCAAAAGGCTTGTTTTACGTGCGCTTATCCGGTGACCCTGTGGCATCTTCGTCTGGTGTTGCTGGCATTGGTGTCGGACTAAGCGCTAGAGCTGAGGCAGCACTAATCGATTGGATCCCCATTAACAGTCGGTTATGTGCTGTTAGAGTAGAGAGTTCCATCAAAGTGAGAAGAAATCGGCGTGAAAAACGATGTCTTTTCGTCATCTCCGCCTGTGCCCCAACAGATTGCAGTCCGGATGCAATCAAGGATGAATTCTACCGCCAGTTAGCAGTTCTTCTCCAGAAAGTGCGTTCGACAGATATTGTAGTACTAGCCGGAGACTTGAATGCTCAGGTCGGGCATCTAGGCACAGAAGAGAGTAGTTTAACCGGCCGATGGGAACTTGCTGGTCTCAGGACAGATAACGGGGACCGTCTACTGCAACTGTGCGCAGACCACAACCTGTTTCTAACTAGCACTAACTTTCGGCACAGTCATCGCCGATGTGCCAACCGGCGTCCTCCCTCCGCACCTCAAGCCTGGACTCAGATTGATCACATCGCGATCAGCTACCGCTGGCATGGTTGTGTACAAGACTGCCGCTCCTTTTGGAGTACCTGTCTGGACTCTGAACATGCCTTGGTCTGTGCCAATCTTACCTTTTTCAGTGGCCAACGAAGTGACCGCCTTCAAAGGAATAATGTCAACAAGTTGGTTGTAACTCCTATTGCTAGTAAGTATCGAATCGAGCTAGCTTCTGGGCTGGCCACCATTCCACCAAAAAGTATAGATGAGCATTGGTTGCAATTGCATGACGCCATCAAAATGGCGAGTAAAGTCACTTGTGGGTTCGCGAAACGTCCCGCTTATAAGCACCAGGTTTCTTCTGGTTCCTTACAACTCATTGAAGCCCGTCGGTCTACTCCGGGTGACCGTGAGTTTGACCAAAAACGAAGGATGTTACGTAAGGAAATTGGGAAAAGCTTGCGTAAGGATCGAGAAGTCTGGTGGTCGGAGCGTGCTAATGAGCTGGAAGCAGCAGCTGCATCTGGTAATTGCCGGAAGCTCTTTCAACTTACCCGAGACACTGGTAGCAAGAAGTCTGGTGTGAGCGAAACAATCTGCGAGGATGAGGGGATGTCAACCACTAACATCCATCGACGTCTTGGACGATGGGCTGAATTTTTCGAAGGGCAGTTCAACTGGCCTGCTGCTCCGGCAACATCAGTCAGACTGTCCTACTCTCCATGGCCGGTGACGACTGATCCACCAAATGAGGCGGAAGTCCGCAAGGAACTCCAACTCTTGAAGCGCTACAAATCACCTGGCCCAGATGACTTACCTCCGGCTCTTTTTAAAGATGGTGGTGACTTTCTCACCAAGGAACTGATGACGTTGTTTACAAAGGTTTGGGAGCTAGAGAGTGTGCCGTCATGGAATAAATCGGTAGTTGTCCCTATCTTTAAAAAGGGTTCACGTCGTTCCCGTAACAACTATCGGGGGATAAGTCTACTTCCGATTGAGTCCAAGCTGTTGGCTTGCATCATACTTCGTAGGTTGTTCAAAACGCGAGAAAGATTGACTCGCGAGGAGCAGGCTGGGTTTCGTTCTGGTAGAGGATGTATTGATCATATCTTCACCCTCCGCCAAATGTTAGAACACCGCTATACTTATCAAAGGCCAACAATTGTAGTGTTTTCTGTTGAAGAAGGGTGTGCCCAAGAAGTTTATTAACATCCTAAAGTCCCTATATACAAACACCTCAGGCAGAGTGAGGGCATACAGCCACCTTTCTCCATTGTTCCATTCGAACAGTGGGGTTAGGCAGGGTTGCCCAATCTCACCATTCCTCTTCACCTTTGCCATCGATGACATTCTGGAAACAGTTCTGATGAATGTAAGTAATGGCGATGCGGATCTGTTGTCTGGAGAACGACTTCTCGACCTTGAGTATGCGGATGATATTGTCTTACTGTGCGATAATGCCCAAGGCATGCAATCCACGCTTAATCAGTTAGCAATCAGTGTCCGTAGGTATGGTATGTGCTTTGCACCTTCCAAGTGCAAAGTACTTCTACAAGACTGGCAGGATTCTACTCCTGTACTGACCCTGGATGGTGAGCAAATAGAAGTTCGTGTATCTGGGTAGCTGCATAAGTGCTGGTGATGGCGTGAGTGATGAGATCAATGCACGAATAGTGAAAGCCAGAGCGGCTTATGCCAATCTGGGCCATCTTTGGCGCCTTCGTGATGTTAGTCTGGCTGTAAAAGGTCGGATCTACAACGCGTCGGTGAGAGCAGTTCTGCTCTATGCTTGTGAAACCTGGTCTCTCCGAGTTGAGAATGTTAGACGACTCTCTGTGTTCGATCATCGTTGTCTCCGAAGGATTGCTGACATTCAGTGGCAACACCATGTCAGTAATGCAGAGGTTCGGCATCGTGTGTTCGGGCACTGAGATGATAATTCAATTGGTGTCACCATCTTGAAACACCGACTTCGGTTGCTTGGACATGTTCTCCGAATGTCGTCCCAGAGAATTCCACGTTGTGCATTATTTGCCGACTCTGGGACTGGTTGGAAGAAGCGGAGAGGTGATCAGTGCATGACATGGTGTCGTGGTATGAAAGAAAGCTGCAAAGGACTGGCTTGTGTTGGTCCTTCACGACTCCCTGGTTGGGGTCTGAGAGATGGTGCTACACAGTGGCTAGAGACGTTATCAGATATGGCTCAGAATAGAAGGCAGTGGCGATCCTGCTGTAACCTTATTTTACTTTCTTCGTAAAAAGTGGTTGTATCTTCCTTAACTGAAAGATTTCTTCTGACTGTACGTTTTTGTTTCCCTCATTATTATTATTACACTACTTTACACTAATCTGTTCGTTATTGTTATTTTTTACGCTGATTACCTTTCGTTTTTCCTTCTCCTGTTCAAATTCTCATTGTTCTGTGTGGCACATGTATATATGGTGCCCTCTTGTACCAATATTTATGTGTTCAAATAAATAAATAAATAATAAATGATAATTCGAAGCAGGAGTGGTAATATAATATCAACTGAAACTGAAAGCTAAATACAGGAGACGTAATTCTTAGAGGAAATTGAAATGAAAGTATCCAGTAACACCAAGACTGAAATTTAGGTGTGCATATATTGTGTACCCATCTTTACTAATTCACCAGCTTTTGGGACAACATTCGACGATTTTAACTATGGATTACTTACAAATTCTAAGTAGTTTGAGTATATGACTACAATTATACGATCGTGTATGTTATGAACTGTCACACTTTATTACGGTTATACTCATATTTCACTATTTTGGTTTATTATTACACTCGTAATAATACTTTTCCTTTTAATTCCTTTTTGGTTTGCTTGGTATATTTCGAACGGTTAACTTATATAGTCAAACAAGTTGTTTAGTTTATTTTCTTTAATTCCTTTCTCACTGAGCAAAATCATATAGTGTTTTACGATTTACAGTAAGTGCTCTAGTTAATTTTAATAACAATGGATAAGAGACAACTTTCCTCGGAAAAACTTTTACTGAATTTCGCTGAACAACCGATTTCTAATGAAATTTATTTGTACGAATTAAGAATAAAATACCTCGAGAAGTGTTGATAAATTATAATGTCAGAACAGAATGTTATAGATGTGACCCCACCAACGATCGAAGAAGTTAGGATGGCCAGCAGACATACCAAGTGTGAGAAAGCAATAAGACCTGACAATATAACAGCTGGAGCACTGAAGTCAGATATAAAATTAGCTACAAACATGCTTAACTTTCTATTCACGAAGATTTTGGAGGAAGAATAAGTGCCGACAGACTGAAAAGAAGGACGCCTCATCAAAATACCAAAGAAAGGGGATCTGAGCAAATTTGAGAACTACAGAGACATCACACCGCTGTCATTACCAGGAAAGGTTTTAATAGTGTTGCTCAACCGGATGAAAGACGCAGTAGATGCCCAACCTCGAGCTCAACAGGCTGGGTTCCGTAAAAACCGGTCGAGCACAGACCAAATCACCACACTACGGATCATCGTTGAACAATCAATCGAATAAGGCTCGTCACTACACATCGACTTCCTTGAATATGAAAAAGCATTGGATAGTGTGAACAGGAGAACATTATGGGAACTTCTTCGACACTATGGAGTACCTAAGAAGATTGTCCGGAACTTGTACGACGAACTACAGTGCGAAATAGTTCATGGACGACAGCTGATAGATTCATTTTAAGTAAGGGCCAGAGTCAGACAAGGCTGTCTACTCTCCCCTTCCTCTTTCTTCCAGTGGTCGATTGGATTATGAAGATCAGGACACCTGAGAGGAAACACGGAATACAATGGACAGCTCGCAATCAATCAGAAGATTCGAACTTCGCAGATGACCTGGCCCTCCCATCCTATACACGCGAAAAAGTGCAGATGACGAAAACTACTCTAGCAACAGCCTCTGCATCAGTAAGCCTGAACATACGCAGGAGAAAATCCAAGATTCTCAAATATAGCACAGAGAACACAAGCGCAATCATATTTGTTGGGAAAACTGCGGAAGAGTTTATACGATTCACGTACCTGAAGAGCATCCTCGATAAACGAGAAATATCTGATACTTCTCGTTAAGGCAAGGATTGGCAAAATAAGGGCTACATTGTTACAAGTGGAGGACATATGGAACTCAAAACAACAGGCAACCAATATCAAACTGTAGTGTTCGTGTGAACTAATGATTTTGAATCCTAAATACAATACGTTCGTTTGTGCTCATCACGTTCTACCTCACTTACATTGTGTTATTTCAGGGATTCCTAGTTCGTACAATGATTTAAGTACTTCTATTTATCACAGAAAGTTAGAATGTGCGGAGCTAAAGCTTGGAGAACTAACAGGCGTAAGTCGAATCAATTAGAGTAGATTGAAGAAATATGTTATTACGTTAGGTATCTTATTCTATATGTTCAAGGTTCTTTAATTTTTAGGATGTGATATAAACGTACTTCAAAGACGAATCATGTGAAATATACGGTTACTCATAGGATACGGCTATATTCCTAAAATAGCAGCCACCAATCTAATCAGATCATTTAAATCTCTCCGACTTGCTTTCGAATTGCACAATGTATCTCAGATATCTCAGGGCTTTATCTGTAGGGCCGGCGAAATGTCACTAAGCCATAGCCAAATCATCTGGCAGTTGGGTCATTGGATATCGAGCAAATCATCGATCCTTGTCAAGGTCAGTGACAACCAACGCGCATCAGTGAATCGTGTACCATGTACTGGCCCATGCGGCAGTGGTCTCACTTTCGCTTGAATCTACTTTAACTAATATATTTCTGTAACGACGTCCTCTGTGTTGTACAGTCTTCAAAGCATCTATGGTACCTTGGTACGTCAATGGGGTAGTCCACGTAAGGTGCTGACCATGAGGTGTGAATTCGATGTTAGCTAGTTTGTCACACCATTCACGTCTAACTCGAGTAGGCCTGCAATCATTTTCGACATAGACCGTCTACGTTGGTGATCTACATATCAATCAAGTACTACACTTGATTTCCGCTCATGCATATAGTAGTGAATTGCTCGTACCCATGGCATCAGAAGATAAACATTCACATTATATCAGTTTTCTATGCAGGTGGCTACGTGACTATATAATCATAACCGATTTTAGGAAGTGTGAATTTAGAGATGTTATTGATTAACCTTATCCAGTTTTCTTTGATATACTCTTCAATGATATTACAATTGTGATAATTAGACTGGAAAACATAAATCTGTCAACACGTCTTACGAACACATAACTGGCATTACTAAACTAGTTGGTGATAGATTTGTGGAGTCCATTATTTTTCATACTGTTCAATGATGACCTAAGACAGGTCTTACTTGTCAAGCGGTTGTAATCCACGAAGATGCTAAAGCTCATTTCCGTTATTTTACTGAATTGATTTATAGATATGACCATATCGTCACTGATATTATTGAACCATTTGCCTCCATCAAACAGTTTTACCCACAATCAGACACGCTGCAAGTTAAAGTGCTCTGAAAGATTATTTAGAAGAACCCATAGATTGAGCACATACATAGGAATAAATTTTCCACCTTGGTGTCCCACAGACCTTCAGTAACGATAGGGGTCACAGTGCAGAGTCCGTTTATTTTGGCAGCTAACGGAGCATTGAGTATCAAAGTAATTGACAACATAGCGTAAGCAATTGAAATGGACTATTATTGAAGCGGTATTCCTGAAGATCACGAAGAGGTGGCTGACTTGTTCGGGGTTCCTGATATAATTTGTCGTAGCCTGTAATCAACAATTTTATGCTTTGGAGAGACAGTTCTGGCTTTATCTTTTTTGTAGAATAAACCATCTTAAAACATTTTGTATATAAAATACGACTAAATGACTTCGTTTGCGGTAGTCAATATTATTGAACTCGTGAACATGGGGAAATAACTCTGAGCCCTGGTTAAATTATCACCTATTCTGATCATAAAATACTGATCACTTGGTGTTGCACAGCTAGTGAAAATAGTCAACGCCAAGGATATCTAACACGGATAAGTTAATTAAGGCTGTGGAACTCCACAAAAAGACAGTCAATCACTTACTGAACATATTTTAATTCTATTCTTTTCGTATCTATGCAAGATATTTATGTATCAAGATTCTATCCGTTCCACAAATGTACTGTAGATCACCAATGTATATTATCCATGTCGAATGATTAACGGGCTACTCGAATAAGACAGAGATGTTTTGACTAAGAGCTAACTTCGAACTCACACCTCACGGTCATCATCTAACATAGATTACCCATTCGACGTATCAAGGTACTATGGCTGCTTTCAAGACCGTATAACACAAAGGAGGTTATCATGGAAATATATTAATAAGAATGAGTACAGAGAGTATAGTGATACCATCACCGCATGGGCAAGCCCATGGCATACGATTGACTTATGCGCGTCGGCTGTCCTTGACCTAGATGGGGATCGATGAATTGTTCGATATTCAGTGACCCAACCGCCGGATGATTTGGCTAGGGCTCAGTGACATTTCACTGGCCCTACAGTGCTATGGAAACAGTATGTTGCGTGAGAACCTTGAAACATTTAACTGGTTAAAAATTATTGTCGTAAATACTGCACTTTTCAACAGATATTTGATGTACCTGTTGAAAACAATCCTTGAAATTAACTTGTTCAATTTTCCTTTTTGGTTGTCTCTTTGTCTCTGGACTCAGGTAAACCGTGATAATGAAGGTTTGGGATGAATTCGTCTTTAGCATTAAGGTAAAAGCCATTCTGGTAGGTTTGCAATTATGATCAGTTGACTTCCGTTTGGTTGCGTAATTCACTCGGCCTTGGTATTGTTTGGTTTAGAGTTATAAACCTGTCTTCTGAAGCCCGAAAGTTAAGATATGACATTAACTTTGTCGGTTTGGTTTATCTGATTCCTTGAATTTGGACGTCCTCAAACAATATCATATTTACCAACTTATTTGGTTTAAACAAATATATTAGTTTTGGCGAGCTTTTGAACATTCGTTTTAGATCGACTTCGAACTCACCACAACACAAACCTTTAGAATACTCCAAATGCAGCCCAAGTTTGAAGGGTTGTGTTCCTAAGGCTGTTTACGTTTCGTATGATTTTACTGTTAATAAGTTCTTGTCGACTAAGTTCTGACAAATTTGAGTTATGACGAACCTTATTTATAAATAAATGGTTGGGAAGCGGACTCAGTATGGACCAAGGGCTATAACTAACAAACATTCAAGTTGAAATAATAAATAACTACTTATGGATGTTAATAATAGAAATCCTGACGTTGAATATCATCTAGATGCTAGTACTGGTTGTAATGATCGTTTAGAAGAGTTAAATATCGGTTTTAAAGGCGAATTACGTTTATGATTTTAAGGATATACTGTGTACAAACATTGGCATTGTTGGTGTACCAGGGTTGCTATTATGTAATTTCATGAGCAACCTAGTGAGTACCACAGTCTTATTAATCAGTTTACTAGTTATTTTGAAAATAAATCACTTAATGAGAGCTAAATATTGTCGTGGAAGTTCACTTCTGAGGAGTCCTACACTAAAATGCAATGGTCACCCAGCAATTACAGGCCTCCAGTGGCGGTATAACTATGGTCGGCTAGGGGTTTCAGTGAGACTAGGTCGGCTTTTATGATCTTACCTTGCGACTTAAGTGAGATAAATATTCTCAAGATCTGTTCAAAAGTGAAAATTTAATTTCTTGTTTGTTGATTGTGGACTTGCTCAACTATGAAACAGTAGAATATTAGGATGATGATCTGAATGGCCTTGCAATGAAGCTACGCAACATATATACAGCACTGGAGTAGATTGAATATATAGCTGATGTAAAATATTCAGTTTATTCGGAGATAGCTGTATCACTTTTAACAATAGACTTACAGAAGTCTGTGGAAGCTGACAGTAAAACTCAGACTTTGAAAAGTTTTTTTCATTCATAAAGAAAGAGTTAGGATTGCGAAACTAGGGTGACATTAAAGTCTGGAAAAGTGAGTTTATTAAAAGGTTCAACCTTAATTTAATCATGAGTTTGGCCACTCACCTAACATAATAAATTGTGAGGTTATGGATTTTGTCTTTTTATGGATAATTAATGTTATTTAGAGGGGATTTGAAGTACGGGGAATTAGTTTTTGATATACACATCTGGCAAGTGGTAACTTCATTAGTGCATATGGCTCAAAATTAAAATGTAAGGTTGAGGTCTTTGAAGTACAATACTATACAATGTTGCATGACAAAATAGACAAGAAACATTCAGCAAATCGAGCTCAGGAAGGGAACTCATTGGCGGTCTATTTGGGTATCATACTTGTAGAACTAACTGATCCTAAAAGACTTTTTTGGAACTTACTCCTTGCTAGACAATTGTTTAGTTAATTCTCCCATATGTGAAAAGATAACTGGTTGGTTTTATCTGGAAGGTGAGAGATTGACGATTGGCATAAAGATCGTGGGTGATACTGTAAAATTATGGTGTACTATGATATTAGTACTGCTCTAATAATAGACCTAATCCTAAAATTGTGTACTTGCCATGCCATTCGATCAACTACAATTAATTCAACTCCTTGTTCCCGCCTTCTCCATCGTTAGGTATTTCTCCGCGTTAAATATTGAATATCTATTTTCCGAATAGTCTCGTATTGAGCTTTGAGAATTGTGTGGTTATGGTTCAATGCCACTATATTACCAACCCATATCGACGTTTGGAAGTAAGTTCAGAGGTATTTTCTTTGGATGGTATTGGACTTGTACAATTCAGCTAACTGGTCGTCAGCTTTAACAGTAGAAGTAATTAGAGGATTTAACTTCCGAGGTTACAGAGCAGCCGAGTAAGTGTTGTGATTCGAAGGAACTCCTTAGACACATATTAGATCTTACAACAATGTCAAAGTGTAGAGAAAGTCCATTTGGTGTGCATGTGCATCAGGGTTGGGTGATTATGAGTTGCAAGGGAACAAATAAATCGATACATCAAGTTTAATGGAATCATTGTCTTTCAATATACGGTATTTTATCTAAGACATAAAGATCGTGAAATCACGAGTTTGAAGATCTGCATAAGCTATTCAAAAGAGATTTAGTCAAGAAGGAGTGAGCTTTAGAAATGGTTGTCAGTTTTTAAGCTTGACAGCTTATTTTTAAAGTATGGGACACTGAATTTTGAACCGCCAACAAGTAAGCTAGAGTTTATAAAGGTTAGTGAAGGATGACGGACTTTTGGGAAAATATCGGCTGTGAGGGGTAAACATCTAAGTTAAAGCATTTTTGAACTCAAAAATGATTGTTGGTGCATTCCAGATCACCGCATGAGTCACCTTGAAAAGCAAAAGAGCCAGTAGTTGTCTTTAATTGCTTTGGTATTCATAATAGTTCTTTCATCAATGACCAACTCTTGAGAAGACTGGATATCGTAAATGGTTCGGTGAGTGTTTTACGATTCAAAAAAGGTAAGTTGGTATTAGCCTTTTTCCATTGAAAAGATGTTTCTTAAAGTGAAGTTTCCAGAGACATAGAGGACGATTCTTCCAATCGTGATGTAAGGAAGGGGAAATAAGACCGAAATCCACTTGACGAAGTATCTTCTCTGTTTTTACTAACTTTGCTCATGAGAAGTCTGAAGACGCGTTTGCTGAAGAGATGAATAATGGTGTTCAGGAAGCCGTAGACAGAAGCTTTTGCATCGACGGCTATTTGACCTGTACTCATTGTGTGCACGACTTAATTTGCTTGGCAACAATCTATTTCTCAGTTTTCGAAAACGGTTGATTTAGCTTACCAACTGTATGACTGATTGCCTGTAAGTCGCTAAATCAATCTAATAAAGATAGTGCACAGATGCTGAGAAGAAAACTGACCGAGAAAGACTTCTTGCAGAGCATAGCTTTGGCTTGTTCCAGGGTAGTATGGTGTTGGTATTTTACATTTGTTCAATCAATAAAATAAACCAACATTAGATGAGGTATACTATAAAGCCTAGCCTCATTCTATGACCACTTAGGGCTGTTAATAATTTCTACACTGTCGACAGAGCGGTTCCTTTACTGATTGAGAAAGTCAGGCTGAAATTGTGGTGAGGGGTTACTAAAAAAGGGAGCACTCATTGGCCGTAGTTTGTGGACAGTCTCCAGAAACCGGAAATCGTATGTCTTCCTTGGTAGATGTTGGTTTTGTATGCAGAACTTTCGCTAGTGTAACTTGCTGTATCCAGCGATCCTTCAGAAAATGTTTGCATGGTTGTCTGTTAATGTGTGCTTGGTACTGATTCCTATCATTGCTTCACTGTAATGAGAGCAAATGTATCATCCCTGCAGACACAAACCATACCATCTTTGTAGCCCGTGGGAACAGGTAATGTAAACACTTGTGTGGACCGTCATATTGCAACAGAATTGATACATGAACCACCAAATGCCTCTATCACAATATATTCACATATGAATTCGGTGTTTGCATTATTGTAGTGTCTACCTGTAAAGGTAGCTACAATATGCTGTCTGTTATCTGAAGTCCCCTCGGTATCATTTTAAATGATTTCTTATATATTGCAAAGTAGTTAACACACGCTGATTGTAAATGATATTGCTACCAAATCTCACCCACCATATACGGAATGTGCTAAATTTTCAAGTTGTGGTCAGATGTTTGTATCCTAACATTTTATTTGCCATACGTGTTCGTTCACTTTAAGGGGAACAAAAGTTCATTTACGTTTTTCATAAACTTCTCATAGAATGGCTGGTTTACTCTCGTTCTACGTGAACTCGGTCTAGATAAGTGATTGTCTTTAAGCGACATCAGTGATTTACTAGACATTATTTATTGCAATTCCAGAATTTGTCTCGGGTTATTCACCTTACTTCAAGCAAAATTCACATCCAATATGATGGTTATATCACTGTCAAATCTAAGGTCAACCCAAGTAAGTGGTAATGAAACATTTTCATTCAGTGGGTTTCTTAATATTCTTAACGTTCGGTCAGTATCTACCGAAATCTTTCAATGTGTGAATGAACTGAAATGTGGACTGAGGTTTCTAAACCTACAAAACAACGTTTTCGACAGATTCCATCTCAAAGAAACTTTATGGTTACATCGTCATTCATGATAAATTCCAGAAAAATCTTGGTAAGCATCAAGACCTACGTGACACACTGTTTCTCCCTTCTAATGCATAAACGTACAGGCACAAGTATGATGATGCATATTATTTACAGATACGCGCGCATTACGGCAACTTGGAACTCAAAAAGCTTAGTAGCGTCAGAGATTTAGGAAGAGTACATTCGGAAAGTCTTTCTTTCAGATAACAAGCTTTATCTCAAGTATCTGAGCTCCGTAGAACTGCCAGGTTTATTAGGTATAAATTTCATGTGAAAGAACCTAAGCTAATTCACTACAGTGTGTATTCGATCTCTACCAAAATCGCAACAGTTCTACGCGCTCTCTTGCTCGGCAGGGAACGGAGAAGATAAAATTTCTCAAAAGATGTTCCAGTCACGATCCATTTTATAAGGACAAGCGTAAAGCACGGAAGTTGTTTGCCCAATGAATTAGATAAGATAAATTCAGTTTGACGTCCCTTCACAGATTTGAACATGCGGAAATTATTATATAATTTGATATTTCAAGGTTTTCTGAAAAAAACGAAAAAAAGTTTTGAAATGCTAACTTTTTAGTGATAATATTCAAAACCGTTAACTAATTAAATTCACCTCCCGTCGTCACACAAAACACTGGCCACTGGATCACGTTTCCAAGAGATATCCGGTAAGATAATAGTCCTATCACATTTCAAATGCTTCCTGAGCATTTACACAGAACAACTTGGAGTTCAGTGCATCATCTGTACAAAGTATTTAAGTCGAACTGCGCATCAGCATAAATCTCCAAATTTGCTGCGGCAAAAAATAATGGGAATCGATCCCACTTCACATTTTTTTCGATGTTTTTTTGTATCTTAGCGTGCTTTTGTTGGTTTTAATTCGTTGTGTATGGCTACGAGGGAATTACGTTCTCAAAACATCACACTGAATGGTCCTTTTTAAACATTTGTCTGCCAGTGAGCATCCTTTTTAATTTACATTTTGTTCTAAAACGTATGCCGCATCCTACTGTACTATGCAATGTTGTACCGATATTTCCTGACATTCCTAGGGTTTTTACGGTCCCGTATTCTTGTAACACTGTAATTCTAAGAGTAATGTTTTCCAACAAGCGCTGGCATATTCATGATAAAATCATCACCATCATGAAAGAAAGCATGGTGAATTAAATAACAGGAGAGACTGATAGTAAAAGCGATAATTTCAGTCAGGTCATATTCGTGGGCCGGAGCACTTTGTTTGTACTCGATTATTTCTTATGCAGCCTCGGTGAACTATTAAATAACATTGAAGTTATTTCCCTTTGCTAGGATCTACTCGAAATCACATTTTTAATGTTATGTCAGTATCCGTATTCTACCAAGACAACTGGAAAGATTGAAACCTAAACGTTTGCGCTTGGACTAGACAATGTAGATTTACCAACCAACTAAACCACTTTATCGGTCATTCACAACCATTGTCAAGTGAATAAATTTAAAGCTCAGCGCTTAGGACTTCACCATTAAGGACCGGGTAGCTAAAAGCATACCACATACATACTTTCCATCATATTATTCATATTTTGAAGGACGACTTAACGAAGATGGTTGTTTGTTGGTTCAGTCATTATGTATTTATATTGCAGAACTTGTGAGTGATACCCTTAAGCATCCTATTGAGCTATAAGTATACTTGCTGGTTCTCAGGCACTTACCAATCGTCTTTATTAAATATATATTTGGTGCACCATCCTGCATCGGAGAAACTCATGACTGTATAGTGAGTTGGTGGCACTGTTGAGGTATTTTCCGTTTTTGCATAATTCCTTTCCATAACGTAATGCCCATAAATTACACGCAAGTTTGTATTTCTCCATATGGGTTAATTTTTCGTGTGGCATAAGAAAGCCGTGTTGTATAATAAACAAATCTTAAGATTCCTTATGTCGGATCTGGAACATCTGTAGTGGTATTATTCATAACCACACAATCCTCAAAGCTGTACGTGAAACAACTGGGAAAATAGATATCCACCACTTAGCACGAAAAGAAAGTCAACTATGGTGTACGTGAGAATGTTTAATCAAGTTAAATCGGATGGTATGGCTCAGCCTTGCAGAAATGGTCATTCTGTACAACTTGTCTCGACTGACATTAAATATATTATCATATTTTTAGCCACAAATGTGTTCCTAAAAATACCAGACAACTTACGATACGGTAAGTCAGTTTAGATAATGATTTGACTTCCACGCAAGATCTTATTGATTAGGCAGTCACATCATGACTCATCTACAATCTTATTATTAGGTCTATTATTATGATAGTACTATTCACGAAGCAGACCATAATTCTACACATCCTTTTTCTCATAGAGGATGGAATACGTAGTTACGTTCCCCGATTGTACATCCAAAATGAATGAATGTTCCTTGACTTCTTACAGTAATACGAGTAAGCATAGGCCCCGTATTCTACTCAGAAAAAATCGGCAGACTGGATAAATAAAATAAACCTTGGTTTTTATGAGTATCCTTTAAACATCTGTATTTTAGTTATGCCACTTGGGGAAAGATAGACCATATTTGTTAGGGAATTTGTAGCTTATGTATTCGCCGGTAAAACAATGTGCCCCCCTCATTCGCTCGTCCTTAGTAATGAGTTGGACTTTTCACCTTAACTTCCTTCGTGCGTAAATCCATCTGGAAAATCACCTTTCGCTTTGCACTAATTAATCTATTGTCACCATCCATGCAAAATATTTCGGTTCTCTTCCTAGATTAATACAAGGCAGTTTATTTTTTGCCTAAACGCATTTTTCAGGCGATGTTCGTCAAATGGTCTTCTAATTACCCAAATGTCTCTGATGTTTGTCATTATCTTCTCGGAGGGTACAACCTTTAAAATAGGACTAGGGGTATGATCTTGGCTACACTACCAGCTACCATCAATATATGCCTAAACATAGCTGATATGCTGATATGCCCATCACAATTTACAGATCTGTTAAAAGTACTACGAAAAAAGTTGGACATCTGGCATGTATGATTAGTGTCCACTGACACCTTGAGAGAAATAAGGTTTTGCAGATTATAACATGATCATTAGGCATAGTTACCAACTTTACGTACCTCCCATTTTAAACAGAATAGCGAGCCGTACAAACTTTCTGAAGATATTTCTCATTTATCTGAACTTATTATATCTAATTTAGAGTGCTGACGTAACAACAAAAACATTCCGACAAAAAACGCATAACTGTAAAAACAACTGCAGCGATAAAGGCATTTGAGTCAGACATTATTTCATGATCAGTGAGGAGCAACATCATCGTTTGCGAAATTCGAAACTGAAGGAGTGAGGTTTTATTAAGATTATTTGTAAAAGAATGTAACAGTCTTAAGTGAGATCTCGAATATATTTACGCAGGATTTATACAAGTGTTAATGAACGAGAAGAGCAGGTTTTTAGTGTTAAGTTTTGCTTACATCACCTTTTCTGTTCAAGTAGTTGATGAACTAATTTTTTGAGCAAATAAAGGCACTAATAACGATGAGCATAAATTAGATTCACCTGTCGGAGCACGTAGAACGTGTACACGAACGTCCAAAGTGGATCTTCTACTTTATCATTTGGCCAATATATGGTGATTTTAAATCGGCCGAAATGAAACACATAAGAGGTCGACACGTCAGCTGATTTGTTTGCATGCTCAGGATTTACTATGATGAGATGGGGATAATGTGACCTCCTAGTATATGCTGAAGTCATGCTTCAGGATTGATACCTATCTTGGCTTATCCGAGCGCGATAGCCAAGTGAATCCGCTGCGTTGATGACTGATCAGAACAAATAATATAACTACTAAAACACTATATAATAGCAATTTAAAACCAGAGAATTAAAGTGAAGAACCACTGCTTCAAGTGCCTGTCCAGCCTGTTAATACGCGTTGGTTGTGCTTGACCTCGCAGAAACTCGGCGAGCTGTCTGATATTCAGTGATAGCCTGAGCTGATTATCTGACTCCCAGTCATTGGCGTTTCACCTAACCCACAACTGATAATAGTTTTGCAAAACATCAAGTGATTTTGAACGCAGAGGAGTATAACTTACTATTGCAAACAATAGGCTTATCTAGCCTAACAGAGGAGATAAGAATACTAGGATGTAATGTGCCATCAGTCATCCTTTCCAGAGCTATTTTCTAAGAGATCGAAGATGCCAAAGGTATTTGCAGTTTGACGACGCTTTAACAAGTAACATCTACCAATATGAATCGTACCCACTAAGTGAAATCAAAAGACAGAAGCGAGGAGGTTCGAAGATATATTAGATAGGTTATCAATATATCGAGGATCGTCTGATCTAATCTGGCTAGCGATTGCAGGGGATGTTGAGCACGGCGTTCCCACACGTGATCTGATGCGGATGCATGACCGGGCGCCTTCAGCTGGGTGAGTCCATTAAATCTAATTTGGAAAGCACCCAATGTCGAAAACATACAGGGCTATTTATTTGGGGGATGTATTTACCTTTACAAGATCATCAGATAAGCCCACATTGAATTACAGTGGAATATCTTTCCGGGCTTACATCCGCATATTCACGAAATTGTAACGGTGAAAACAAAAGAACCATGGATAACTTATTACAATATTGAACCCTTCATCCACTTTTCATGGCCGTAATGATGAAAAAACTTGAATAGTGCTTCACAAAAAATGAAAATTCCAAGCAGATCACCCACTTTCAGCTTCATTAAATTATTTGCTATCTCATTCAGTATGTAAACAGGGTTAATATTTTGAAAATAATTTTTTGGCTACCTTTTGCTTCAAATCTTTGTTTGATGCTTTGTTGAAGGTCATTTTCAGGACTCGCAAATTTGACGCGGATTCCGTGTTCCTCGTTTTCTTATTGCAATTTTATGCAATTTTCGTGTACTTAGGGAGAATGATCAAGAGGGCAACAGTTGTAAGAGCTCCCAAAACTTACAAAAGCCGCAAAAATCAGGAAGGTAATGTGTATAAAAATTTATACTATATTAATATGTACAATATGGGAAAAACTGTAAATTAATCTTTTTTCCAAACACTCGTTCTCACGATTCTCATTAATACTTATTTTTACTATTTTTTGCATTTTTTAGACGGTTGTTCTAGAGTGGGAAGTGATTTCCAGGCTGACGTTTCGGAATATGTTGAAAAATTCTCATATGATGAGTTACAAAATTTATCGCCGAAGGAATTTAGTATTTGGTTGCCAAATCAGCAACCTGACATGCGAGAGCTTAATTCCTACCTTGAGTTTGCTAGGGAGCATCAGTAAGTCGGATTAAACTAATTTTTTCCACAGATACACTCAAGAATTAGCCTTAATATTGCTACACTGGCATAATTATAGCATTCCGAAGGCAGTTGATGATATACCCAACTACGTGCCTGTTTATAATAAATGGACGAAAGGAGAAGTTAAAAAGTTTCTGCGATGTATTGATTCAAAACCCAGGAAAAATTTTGTCGAAGCTAAAAAAACGGTAATCCCTAATTATAAGATCTTTAAGAAATTTATACTAAGCATTATATAACTCTGGTTTTGGCTATTTCTGTATTGATTTTAATGCTGTTCAAATGTTTTAATTCCAAAGTATTCTGGTGTGCAAAGCTAGTCACTGAGTTTCAACATGTTTTAAACATTTTGTTAGTGCGATTGTTTACATTTCTATAGTTGGCAGTATTTTATCTTTTGGGACATTGAGTTTAACTTCCTCCATGACTGAAATTTGTGCCACGTCAACTAGTGGTGCATTTGTGTAGTATTTATTCCTGTGAGAAATATTCGTATTGGTTTCACTTCATATGATTAAAAACACTAGTGTCCCGGTATCTGAACATTGTGCATAATTACGATCCAGTTTTTCAAATCACTTTAGATAAGGAACAGTTCATATTATTTTAGGTCTCCTTTACTTACCGTTTTTCGTTACAAACATTCATTTACCCCAACTTTCGATAACTTAGAGTTTGATTCTTTCCTCTACATTATCTAGTAACATCTAACTAAATTGTGCACATGTTAACACAACATGAATGTTCGTCATGACGGCAAAATCATTTTAAACAGTAGTGAAAAATTTAATCCTAGTGTATAACTTCGTATCTCTTTGTCTGCTTCCTCTCTAATTTGTTGGATGTGTTATGTCAAACATGATTAAGTCCTCGTATGTGTATTTTCCAAATCCTCAGATAAATGAGTCTATTGTGTTTTTGTTTCGATAGTACTGTACAAATTTCATTCTAGTGATACCCTTGCAAAAATACCCCGTCCAATAAAAGCGATCATGATTTCTATTTTTAAAGATATTTAGTAGTGTTGGTAGATATACCGTATGTGTATTTTATGAAAATATACCGTTACTTTTTTTAAAGAAACAACAGTTTAAATTACATGTTTGTTTGATATATATCCCCAGTAGCATCCAGACGAAGCAGTATGTAATAATACGATAGGAAGAAGTTAGGGGTTGTGTTGAAAATTATAAAACATTGCAATCATAAGTTTTCAACCAAGTGTCTATTCTAAGATATTTTGAAAATACAATAAAAACGTGAATCACTTCGCTTACCTCTTTTACATTGCAGTCAAATAATAAAATCACTCATTTTGCTTAGCCATTCGGCAAGTGTTTTGGAGGATAACTCTACGGAGATCCTTTGTATAACTCGTGTTCAAAAATATTTAGTGTTTATAAAGTTTTGTGGTGGAGGTGCACTTGTTAAAATTTCCCGTTACCTATCATTTTTAAAGTAGACCCTAGGTGTTTTGATTTTGGTATTTCGTTTGTAAGACGTTTTACTGTATTAATGCTACAGCACTAAAAATAAATAAACGTAACTACTTGGGTAACCACTAAAGTTATCCTACATAAGTTAGTAGCTTCAATTCAGGACTACATTTATGTATATATTTTTCTCTTATTGCTCCATACTTTTATGGTTCTGCCCATAATTAGATGCAAGATAAACATCACCCACCAAAGCTATATAATACTTCATCATAAATCTTCAGTTTTAACGGCCTAACAAACTGTTTTATGTTCATAGTATACCAACTGCCTCTGTGAGGAATAAAATCGATTGTCTATCACAACCCTTATATTTAACTGTCCGACTAAGTTATTTTTTCAAACTTTTAGTTATTTTTAATTAGCTTACGTCAGTGATTTGCTCGACTAAAAAAGTGATACACCAAAAAATTTTCGACTTAAGTCACCACTCTTGACAATATCACAGAAAGTGAGAATAAGTGGAACCGTACATTAAAATAAACCAGGGAAAACTAGAAAGCAGACAATAAATTGGTATAACACTTAATTCCTGGTTGCACACTCATTAGTACATATTTATGTACTTCATTGAAAGCCTCATGAAACAAACATCTATCATATTCAGGCTTTTTAAATTTTGGGTTAGAATGTATTAGTCATTAATAATGTTAATAAATTCGTAAATATCATTATTAACAACATTTCCCTAATACAATCCACCATAAAGTCAAACCATTTGTATGTTAACTTACTCTGAAAACAGACTAGCCCGGAGTGCAAGCTATTATCAGTATTATTAGCTTATTGAATGGATCCTTCAAAAGTAAATATCTACTTTAAAAACTGAAGCATGATAACTTAACAAAATCCTGAATAGACCGTCAAACACAATGATTTAATATAGACAAATTATTATTATGATTGTCTATTTACAAATTAACCATCAAGTACACACTTTTGTGCTTGACTTTATCAGAGGGCTAGTGGTAATATCCGGTTGCTTCAACTGCACAAGCCGAAGTAATGTTCCAGCTTACCAACCCATGCACAGTAGTGGGTTTCTTTAACCACCAATCTACCGTTCGTTAGTATCGTCTTCATAATTTTGAATTTCAGCCCAAGTTCAAAATGTAAAACCAAATACCAACCAAAATATCAGGATTATTTTACCTTACCCTATCAAGAAACCGTGTTTAGTTCATCCTACGAGAAGACTAAAGGCAGGTTTCATTTTCATATTGCGTTGCTTTTCTTCCAGTATTATAATTATTATTATCAACCCCTCATAAAGTTTAAGATATAAACTAAATTTGAAAACGACAGTTTCCCTAACAAACAGACAAATAAACTTGATTGTTATTTATATAGCTTTTGATAAATGTGCTGATAACTACAATTTATTTGTACATGAAGTCAAAAGTCATACTTCAAACTAATTCTTTTTTGATGTACAAGTATCACTAATGTTTACAAACGGTAATGCTTCTTAAACACTGAAAGTTCTTACCCCATATGGAGGGTGTGAGTGATGAGATCAATGCACGAATAGTGAAAGCCAGAGCGGCTTATGCCAATCTGGGCCATCTTTGGCGCCTTCGTGATGTTAGTATGGCTGTAAAAGGTCGGATCTACAACGCGTCGGTGAGAGCAGTTCTGCTCTATGCTTGTGAAACCTGGTCTCTCCGAGTTGAGAATGTTAGACGACTCTCTGTGTTCGATCATCGTTGTCTCCGAAGGATTGCTGACATTCAGTGGCAACACCATGTCAGTAATGCAGAGGTTCGGCATCGTGTGTTCGGGCACAGAGATGATAATTCAATTGGTGTCACCATCTTGAAACACCGACTTCGGTTGCTTGGACATGTTCTCCGAATGTCGTCCCAGAGAATTCCACGTTGTGCATTATTTGCCGACTCTGGGACTGGTTGGAAGAAGCGGAGAGGTGATCAGTGCATGACATGGTGTCGTGGTATGAAAGAAAGCTGCAAAAGACTGGCTTGTGTCGGTCCTTCACGACTCCCTGGTTGGGGTCTGAGAGATGGTGCTACACAGTTGCTAGAGACGTTATCAGATATGGCTCAGAATAGAAGGCAGTGGCGATCCTGCTGTAACCTTCTTTTACTTTCTTCATAAAAAGTGGTTGTGTCTCCGTTACCCGAAAGATTTCTTCCGATTGTACCTTTGCGTTCCCTCATTACTACCACACTACCTTACACCAATCTCTTCGTTATTGTTCTCTTTATTTTTTTCTATTTCTCTTCGAATTCTCATTGTTTTGTGTGGCGCATATATATTGGCGCTCTCTTGTACCAATATTTATGTGTTCAAATAAATAAATAAATATGGAGGGAGTCGAAGAAACTGCGATATAGCGCTTGCTTGGTTTTGTTGGTAACCATTAGTAACTGTTAGAGATAATCTGGAATAAGTTTTCGAAGAATTTAAATAAAATAAATCCTATTTGTCAAACAATCTCGTTTATAAAGTCATCTTTTGCGTTGATATAGATTATAAACCATAGCAGTGGTTATTTCTACCAAATCAGCTTCACTGTCTAAAGACTACTGTTAATTCTGACCCTATTGTGTCAAACCAATCGATTGTATAGTAACCGATTTTATGTATCACATCGAACCATCTTCCGCCCTGTGAGTGATCCAAACAGCATAACAACAAATTAAGGGAGCCTTCGCCATAGGTGACGTAAGTTGGTAAAAGCCAAACGAGCTTTCTGAATCCGTGCAGAGATTTCGTCAGATACCAACCAATTAGGGTTGATCAGAATTCCAAGATAAGTGAAGTTGTCACCGCGTTCGACTGCTCCACTCCCTATCCTGAGTTCAGGTGTTGGCGCAGGCCAACCCTGGAGAAACAGTTTGCATTTAGAGGGGGAGAAACGCATTCCAAACATCCTGGCATTGTTGCTTAGTGCTACCAAAAGACTTCATTTTGTCAGCTTTCATCAAACACACTATCATCTTCGTATCCTAAGTCGATTAGTAGACCTCCTGGAAGGAGATCAATGCCCGAAAATTCAGTCGACGTGAACGTTATTTTCAGCAGTAAATCTGTGTTGAAATTGGACAAAAGTGGAGATAGTGGACAGTCCCGTCAGACACCACTTGAGGTTGAGAAATCAGATGACAGTTCGCCTTAAGCTCTTACTCAACTGATAGTGTTCGAGTAAAGAGCCTTCACAAGGTGCATGTACTCCTGAGGTACGTCTTTCGATGACAGACTCTGCCATAGGACCTCTGGTTCTACAGAGTCAAATACTGCTTTTAAGTCAAGAAAAACTATCATTTTCGGATGCCGATGAACCTGCCTGTTCTAAAACCTGACGAATGGTAGATAGGTGGTCAATGCAGCCACGACCAGGTCTGAAGCCTGCCTGATTTTCTCGTGTTTGCAGTTCACGAGTCTTTGTTAGGCGCCCGATAATTATTGAGGCTGGTATTTTAGATGCTATTTTAATCAAACTAATCCCTCTATGGTTACCACAGGGTGATTTTGACCCCTTCTTATATATTGGGACAATCAGTGATTACGATCAGTCAGATGGGATTACGTCCAGTTCTCAGATTTCGGCAAAAATATTAGTCAACCTAATCGCTAAAATTGCACCATCATCCTTAAAGACCTCTGGAGCCAATCCATCTGGACCAGCTGCTCTTCCTCATTTCAGATTAGCTATAGATTTTTAAACTTCAGTTAGATTCGGGAGGCCTATTTCAATATTCCATTCAGGCTGCTTTCGAATGGTGGGTAGCTGTAGATTATGTGAGGGCCGGCTGAAGTACTCCTTAAACTGTTCCGCCCATCGTTCTAAACGTCTGGTCTGAGAGCAGCTAAGAGTGTTGTCTTTTTCTGACATCGTCTAACTTACAAATGACTTCTTTATTCCAGTTTCTTTTATTAGTTTGAAAAGCTGTCTGGTGTTACCTACAGCCTCTGCCGTTCCCATCTCTTTTGCTTTCGTTGCCCACCACTGCTCACGGTCGTTCCTTAGACTGTAGTGCCAAAGGGACAACTGCTTGAGGTCGGTCACACATGACCTTTCCGTGAGTAGTTTTCTTGTTAGCTCCGTACTCATTTGAACCTTACCGCCGAAGACGGAAATCCTTGGGATAAGGCGAGATGTACATTTTCAGGTTTGACCTTTTCTAACCTTACTCCTACTTGTGGGAAGACAGCATCGCTGTTATGCTGGTTGTCTGAAGGAAACACTTTACTGCCTCCACACCTCTGTACAGTCAGCAGGACGACTTTGCCTTCGAACCTTGGGTTTGCTGCTTCTCGTTTTACCGCTCTTCGACCGACCTGTCTGGAATGGTAGGACTTTGGGGACCGATAGTTCCAGCCCGTATAGCTCGATTGGTAGCATAAACGGACGCAACGTGTCTTAGCAACCATACTTGATGTTTTTTCAGTCGAATATTTTTATTACTTATACTTCTAAGTATAAGTTTACCGTTCTTCTGGAATTCTATCATATTTCCGAATTGTTCGGAAGATGATACAATGTTTGTGTGTAGTTTTCTATTTAGATCTTATAATATTTCATGATAAGTTTCTTGTTTTTATTCTCGTTTATAAAATGGAATCGTGTAGCGATTTCCCTAGGTTGTATGTATGACAAGTAGAATTGTAGGTGCTCACAGAAAGTTGCAACTGAATATCTCTATAAGAGTATTCAGTCGTGTTTTTCTAGTCTGCAATATGTGGAATTTGAGAAAGTTGATAATTTTCCAGATACAGCATATAAGTATCAATTATCAAGAAATCTCGTTAAATGTACTTTATGAATTCCCGTCAAATATAAAGTATTGAGCAAACCTAATCATCGCTTAGTATTTAGGAGTTAAAATGGAAGATAGTTTAAAGGAAACAAAAGTCTGTCTTAAAAAAGTACTGCTGAAATTCTACAGTGTATCTAAAAAGTATGGCAGCTTAGTGCATATTTTGACAATGTTCTGGAAGTCATTCACTCAAATCTGCGCTGGTAACACTGTTTGATATCTCTAATTTCTGAGTCTTCTATTTTAAATCGCTATACATCTTTATTTCGAACTAAATCATTTTGCTGACAGCTTGTAAGTACAGGGTGCAAACATTTTATTGTAATTATTTGCATCTTTAGATGGACTCGGTGTTTATTTTAGTTTGAGCAGAATTGTACTTTAACGGGGTTTTATTTGAGCTACTCTTGTCTTGTTTAGATTCATTAGACTAATCTAGTTTAAATAAGTCATAGCAATTAAATTAGTCAATCACAACGTAAAACATGGCACGTGTGTAGACTTAGAATCTGGGGTAAGAGAGGGTGTGGATGTACCTGTGCCATTGTGAATGATTCTAAGCCATACCATTTAAAGTCCCCGATTCCTGGTTACGGTAAACACCTACATGGCTCAGTCCAATAGTCGGTGTCTTCATGGATTGATGGCATTGTTTTGGTCTGGTCCCCACCCTACTTTTACACCAGTCATCATCGGGCCTTGAGGTAGCTAACTGCTGTTCACTAAAATTGTCCTTTAGTTAGCAAACGAATATCGCGACTACGCTACAAGTGTTCTAAGTTATCGAAACTCAACCGGACTTTCTAAATTCTTGCTGCAATTTCGTCACCGACCCACCAGGGCTGATAAGACTTGCAAAATAAAGTCGTGATCGACACACTCGGCTATTTTGCTTCATATCATTAGTTCAAGTGTTAATGCAAACTAGTCCTGAAGCAATTTTTTCCATTTAGATTGGAATAAACGCATCCAAAACATGCTTGGATTGTTGCTTGGGACTGTTTGAAGACTGGATTTTCTTAGCGTCTTCACCAAACAAGACTAAATCATCTGCGTCATCAAAAGAATCTTTTGATAGAAGATCGATTTTCAATAAATTAGGCTATAAGTGTGTTATCTCTAAACAAAATGTCTATGGCAAGGTAAGGCGGAAAACCCTGACGAACATTACTTGAAGTTATCGTCATAAGTTTTGACTTAACTAGAAGTGCTCAAGTAGAGAGCCTGTGCAAGAAGTACGTAATTCTTTGGCCTTTCTCTTAGTAACAAAGTCACGTAAAACCTATCAATCTACAAAATCAAATGGAGCCTTAAGGTTGAGAAATACAGCCGTGGTTGGGAGTTGGTAGGTATGTCTGCGTTTCAGGACCTGGGGAATGGTGACTATTTGGTCTACTCATTTTAGAATAATTGGGTTATACCAGTTACTCCAAAATGTATGAGGATAATAATGATTGGAAGGGAAGCTTTAATTTCTTCAATATCAGCTCTACATGTAATTACTAGTATTAACGTTAGATGGACACCGATTAAGTACAAAACAATATTTGTGATTAATAGAGGATTATTATAGGATAACCTCAGTGACGTGGTCTACTCTACATACGCACCATAACTTGCAATTGAAGGCTTCTGGGATTTGTTTGCTGCCAAACAAATTATTAGTACAGTTGTTCCAATAACAATTAAAAATTCTAAAAAATAGATTTCCTATTTGATTATAGATCAATTGAAAACAATATTATTCAATTACTTATCGAACTATTATTTAAAGATATTGCCATAAATTTAATATATGAGTATGTTTCTGTGCTAGAAATGACCGGTTTTAAACATTTTTCAAATAATCTGAACGGAATATAATACAGGGATTTCTGGCAGCTTAATGAGCTATAGTTTTACTACTAATATATCATGTCATTTGCGGCAAATAATTAAAATTTGCATAAGTATTACACAACTTGACATTTTGGAAGGAGTTCCCATTTCACACATAGAAGCTTCATGTCACGTTATATTTATAGTTTAGTAGTGTACATCTACTGATTTAATGGATAAAACACTTCAAAGTAAATCGACATCTAAACTACCTGGATTCTCTCTTTTTAATCCAAAGTAATTTACTGACAGTAAATATCTATTGAAAAAGTGTTGTGTACAATACTTTTACTCCCACGATTACCATTGCTGGTAATGTGTTCGTTCTTCCTTTTGATTCGCAAATTCTTTAAGATAATGCAGTTTGAAAATCAGTAATAAATTTCTAGCTTATTGAACACATTTTTCTTAATAGTATGAAATTCGGATTTTGCTATGACATTAATTATAAACAAATATTAAGAAATTGTATGACATTAGTCGTTACGTTGTTTATTTATATGTTCCATTGGGGTGTGATCCTCTAAGAAGACCACCTGCTTCGGTTTGGGCACCCGGGCAGTATCCCAGCCTTCACATAAATCGGATGATTTATGTGGCGCCTATTTGTTTGGTGCCTCCTTGTACCAATGTTTATGTGTTTAAATAAAAATAATAAGTATATGTTCCATTAGTTGTTTAATTCAAGATAACTTTTAACTGAATTAACTAAAATATTTCAAAAGAATAAGCATTTTATCGACGATTACTTTTAACCAAATACATTAAGACTACATTCATCATGTCATTACTGGGAAAGTTAATCTTGCACATAAGTTCCATGTTCGTAAATTAAATTCTACTCGCATCGGAAAATTCAAAAATCATCTTGACAGTTTGGTTTTTGTAACTAAAATTGGTGATGACATATTGTCCGATTTACAATGTCATGAGAATTCCCAATCAAGCGTATTGAAATGATACAAGAATACAGGTACATCCAGCTAACGAGTCCCGAATAGGACGAAACATACTTCCTAAATTCCATTGCTAACCATCATCCATCTTTGCTCATAATGTTTGTAACTTAAGCCAATATTGAGGCAATCCGTGCAGGATGCACATATGCCAATAAGAGACTGATCAAGTGAAGTCCTAAACATCAATGAGAGGATTCAAACAACCAAAATAAAATCAGTTACTATATTGTTTTAACCTTTTGGTACTGTAAATTAGATTCTATTTGTTATCATGACAATACAAGATAGTCTGCTGAAAACATGTGACCTAATATAATAACAATATAATTACTGAACTATGTGTGTACACGTATTAAAACAAGTTGGTTTACTAACAGTGAATCTTTTTGTAAGAAAATTGTGTATTTTGAAAACACTCACTTTAAATATTGAGATATCGGTTAATTACTTAAGAGTCGCTGGATTTTTTAGAAACAAACTAGCGCTATTTATATTTTTCTACAACTGGAATGGTCTTTTTAACAAAATACTCGCCCGTTAGACGAAAAACAATAAAATTTTTACTCGCTCCTCTCTGTGTATTTTACACGTTTAACATGCCGATATCTCACTATAAAGTGTTTTTTGTCATCACGATTCAACCAGAACTTGTGTGTACGTCATTTCTGTACATCTGAAATGTCTAAACCAAAGGTTTTTTTAATTTGGACAACTAGTTCTTGTAAAGTTTCAACAATTATTGTTTGTTAAGCAAATTAGTTAATAACTATTTTAAAAAAGTTTGTGCGCGATTTTCATAAGGTTTATGTGAAAATGCACTTGTATAAAGATTTTTAATAGTTTTGAAAATGTTACTCATTTGTACCAAGTTTATTTGCTTTTGAATCTGACTGTTGCTTCATCACAAAAATCAGATGGAAATTATCATGTATGTATTAACAGCCCGGTTTTTGTGAATTTTAAATATTAACATTGATTTTGGTACAAAGGGGTTCCAATGTATATATGCACCACACAAAGAAGTTATCAATAAATTTGTGTGCAGGCTGGGATACTGCCTGGGCCCCCAAACTGAAGCAGATGGTTTTCTTAAAGACACACTCTTCTAGCCTTTGATCTAGAAGTCTGATCCACAAGGTAGTGGAGCAACGCTAGGTGATACAGTCCAATGACAACCGATGACCAAAAACAGGTCCATACACCATTTGTTCTCTGAGGACCCTGTGCAGGAAGCAATTTCCTACAGGTTTAATTCTGAGCTATTCCCTAGACCGTCGAATACAAAGTCTTGGTTTGGCTAAAGTCAGAACAAGCAAGCTGTTTGGCTAGGTAAACGTTATCTGTTTCTAAAACATAAATCAACATCGTTAGTGTACAAACAAATAGTACGGTCTATCAATACAGGGAAAAACGGAGACAAATAACATACCGAACAGTAGCCAGAGAATAATAAAAATGAGTCAACAAGCAAATATTGTTTTACAATGAAAATCAAACTGTGATTGGTTAATAAAGAGATACAGTCGCACAAGGTCAAAGGGAGTTAATGTGGTGGTGGGCGTTTCACTTTATTATTGATGGGTTCGTCTATCGATCACATTTTACACCCTGGAGCCCATATACAACACTAATCTGAAATCAGCGTTCTCCAACTCCCCTCAGTGGATACTCCGTGCACACAAACCCGGTTTAAGCTCCAGATATTCGCTTCTAGTCCTCCCAATTTCGTGAACTATACGTCTGCTGCTGGAAAGTATTGAGTAACGTAATTGAATGATCGTATTTACTGTTAAAATTATTTGCATAACTTTCAATAACAGATTCATCTTTCATACCAATCTTTGTCTCCTGTGAAATGTCAACTATAGTTATGTAGTAACAGCTACCTAGTTACTGTTATATTACAGCAATCAGATTTTTTGACCATCCTTTTTGTATTTTAATTTGCGCATGTTATCGACAAACGTTTAGAATTTTAGAAACTAGGAAACAAAATATACTAGAAGGTTCTTAGCATGTTAGCCTTCATTACAGTTAACAGACTAACGTACTTATTCATTTTACTGGAAAAAATACGAGTTTAGCATTTACTAAGGTTTCTATAAAAGTTTCACACGATGAAGTAGCTTGTATTTTAAAAATGTTTGATCTCTCATTGTTCATGATTCTTTGTGTTCTTGTTTAAACTTGTTTTCTACAAGTGACTTTTCAAAATACATTTGCAGTGTCTTATGTCGTGTTTTTGTTAATGATTTGTCTACAGTTACTCATGTTAAAGACAGTAAGATTAAATATTCACTCCTTTTGTTGGTGTTTGTAAACATAATTTATTGACCTCGACTACTTTTTCAAACCAGTAGGAAAGTTTATGCGAATAATTAGAAGATGGAAACACTGTATACAATTACATGGTTAGTTTCTAAAGTGATTGAACTTTTCAGTAATACATATTCGTAAGTTCGCTTTTATCATAAAATGATCTCTACCAACGGTTACCATAACACCATTTGCTTTGTTTGCGATTATTATGAATGCTTTAAAATTGGCACATTATTTCTTCCGATGTTACTGTTTTATTCAGTGACTTGTAATTCGGATTTGGATTATGAGTCTAGTATATCCTTATTAGCTGATGATCGTTTAGAATGTTAGAATTAAAACCACATTTAATTGTATTCTATTTTATACAAAGCTTTTTTTATGACTGAAAATCTAATTTATGCACATACTCAATTTAAAGGAAGAGTAACAACTGTAATTCATTTTCTTGATGTTATATAGACAAGTATCACTAAATAATCTGTTGTACATTGAATTACTTCATATTCATATTGATTCTTGTGTGAATGCCTTATGAATTATCCTACTGTCATTTAGTAGTCACAAATTGTTTCGTAAAATGATGAAATTCTTAGGCCTTCTAGCTTTTTAAATGTAGTATTGTAATGCAACTGTGAATACCCAATTTTTTCATTTGGAGTATCACTTGAATTTCCGGTGACAAGTGGAAGCATTTTAACTGAGTATTTACAATGTATTTGTCAATGGTAACTTAGACGTGCTTTAGATGTCTTTTTTACACTCTTGAACTATCGGTATTTGGATTTTTCAAGTTCAAGGTTTTTTAAATGATACCAAGGTGTATGTTTGGTAAAATTTGTTAATTCTGGGTTATTCAGTTTTTGTAAACAATTGAACAGTAAGCAGAAATTAGTGCTAGGTTTTTCCATATATTATACTTTCAATTTGTTGATTTTCACTTTTGAAGGCACACTTTTTCCAGATAAATTAAATTTTATCATTATGTTATAAAGGTCTATGAGTTCTTGTAAGAGTTTATTTCCTCTTATCTAAATTGTAAACTAACTGTAATCCTAACTGTTTGTACTGAGTTTTCAAATGCTAATTATTTACAAGTGTAAGATGATCACTAACTCTGTATATATAGATTAAAAATATCTAGGAACTAATAGTGCAATTTTCTATGTAAATTTTGATAGGGATTATAACAAATATCTAAGTAGTACATACCACTAATCATTTAACCTAATATTCATTTGAAGCAAAGTCCTTTAGGTTACGTAAATAATCATGATTTCGTTCTTTTGAATAAAGTTTTGTGCGGTAAGACTTCAAACAATCCACTTTATATTACCACTTTTGAGTGTGCATGAGAAGTGACTTATCAAATCGTATTTCATCTTTGTTATGATACTCGACATATTTGTTATTTGAATAAATTCTTATATGATTACTTATTGAAACTCTATATTCACGTAATCAGTCCCACTTACTGAACATTTATTATAATTTTATTTACAGTAACCTATGGACTAAGCCTTTTTTGCAAAGTTGATGGGTTGTTTATATGTATTTAAACAGACCGAAAACTAAAAAAGGAACATCAGATCTCTCTACTTAGTAGCTCATTCATGTAGTACTTTCAAACTAGTCAACAATCACGAGACTTACTGGTTAGTATTTTTGAATGAAATGCATACTCAGGAGTTCAGAACTTGGTAAATAATCTCCTAATCTTCATGGATATATGACCTGGATTTATTTCTCCGTTTTGCTGGAACTAACTTCGAGAGGTATTGAGACATAACGTTTTTTGTAGTATATTTCCAGCCTACTTTTTTGTTTATAAGTAGGCAAACATTTTCTACATCTAGCTGTATATTACGTTTATTTTAATCATAAGTATATATTTGGGCGGTTATATTTGTTCTAATACCGTTATCATTTCTGATGGATTGAACTGTTTAACAAGTTAGTTTCATAATTCTTTACAAGTCGAAAATATAGTCGTTATTGGCGTTCTTTTAGATTTTTATCAATAACTGGAAAACATATTTCTCGTAAAAGGATACTTTTCGATGTGTATTACTTTATGTGTGAGAATTTTTCAGTTTTAGGACAAACGTGATAGAAGTTTGTATCCTTGATTATCCTTATATCACAGATTTTCGTTTCCTCACACTTACATTATTTACTTCTGAGTATCTTTTTGTTCCAACAGTACGGTAGTAAAGGAACTTAGTACAACGATTCATTTTTTATCTGTTTAACATTTAAAATAAAGACTAGGCTCTATATGGACTTTCTGAATGCTTGGATGAAAAATAATTCCAGGGAATTTTGTTTATTTATGACTGTAATTTCTGTTTATTTTCCGCAATGCTTTATTTGTATTCCTTTATTATTTGGTTACATTAATTCAGCCTGCATATAGAAAAAGCTGATAGTTATTTATGATATTCAATGTGTAGTGTATGTGAACTTTAAGATAATGCTGTAAAATCCCTTTAATATTTCGACTGGACTTTTTTGTGTTATAGTAAAGCTAAGGACTTTTATATACTTTTGACAGTATAAAGATTCATTTCAAGTTGATAACCTTGTTACACTATAATCAACTATAAGGATGGATGATGAGGAAATAGTTAAATCCTATTGTCAGATTTCTTCATATCATCAAGAGCAGATATACTAGTTTGTTTAGTGTTAATGAGCGTTATTATTAGTATTAAGTATTTGTCATTGAACTGATCTCCTTTTTCTTGTCTTATTAATGGTAGCAGTTTATCTAAGCAAGTTCATGCCCAAAGTAAAGCAGCCGAGTGCTTAGCTCTGCTACAATCCCCCAGATGCCCTGGTACGGCCGATAGTGGGGAGAGTCCGCTCTCCCTCTCGAAATGCTCTCACATGGCCACGCGTATATAGCCTCTGCCAGGGAAGTCCTACTCACTGCCTTCTCGTGGCAGGGGTGTTGTTTACGAAAATGAGAGGACGAAAAGCGAATGTCCGGCGCTTTAACCGGATTCCAAACCAATGGTGCACATGGGCTCCAGTATCCTGTGGGAACAAATGGCGCATGAACCAATCGTTGGTCACTGGCTTCCATGGGACTGCATCTCCTTACGATGCTCCACTGCCTTGTGGATCAGACCTTCAGTTCGAAGGCTCGGGGTGTGGCCCCCTAAGAAAACCACCAGTTTCGGTTTGAGCACCCGGGCAGTATCACATCCCTCACACATATCGAATGAGATTTGTGTGGCGCATATGTATTTGGTGCCTCCTTGTACCAATATCTATGTGTTAAAATAAATAAAATAAAACTACAATCCTATTAATCATGTATGTCACCCGAAAATTTCAGTAGTTTGGTTTCTAGGTCGTGAACCAATTAATGTCATTTTGCCCCAATTTTGTCAATGTTGCGATTGCTCACAACTCGTTCTAAACCATCTGTAATCAGTAATATTGCTAACTGTCACAAGGAACTTTTAGTAACTCATCTGAATTTCTTAAATTCACTAAAGGTACCTGGACGACATATGGGCGATATATGCGCCTTATATTATTCCATTGCTGCTCCTTTCAAAGCAAGAACAAGAAATAAATATCATAGTGAATTAATTGAACAATGCTTTTCTCGAGCTGTTCGGAACGGGTTAGTTACATGTCGTTGGGCGAAATCTTCATCTCCTGGAAACATGCACATTAATGGCCGGAGATTCGGACTAACCGAAGATCCTTTGGAGAGGGAAATTGAATCGTATTTAGTGAATTTACTTGGTGCTTCGAAAACAGCTCATTTACTTGGTAAAGAGTTGGTGTCTACGCCATATCCTTTCCAAACTTCAGACAATCAAACTTCCCCTTCAAAATCTGCACAAGATGTCTCTTCATCTTCTCCGCTGCGAAGTCTGCCATATTCAGTTGCACGAGACAATGAATCAAGTTCTCCTACTATACCTCTGTCTACCAATACTTATCAGACAAGTAGTTCTGAAGCATCTTCACAGATTGGCAGTGAATCAGTTAGCCAAGGAAAGTAAGTACATATCTATTATCATTTGTGTGCTATTATTAAGCTAACAATGGACAGTATTTGCAAATTTTCGTTGGGTTCGCAATATTTCATGGTAAAAATGTAGAACACCGTTATAAACACGTTTAAAGATAAAGAACATAATCATATGACATCACCTTAATAACAGACCCTTCTAAATATTACTTTGTCGTGTGAAAGCATAAAAATGTATGGACTGGAAATATAAATTGTCAACGGTTGACAAACATTTTATAATCGTTTTTGATTTAGCTAGTTTTATGAAATTAGCTTTTTCAAAAATCTTTTTTTTTGTAATTTAGCGAATTATTAAGGGAGAATCAATGTACCACTTTATAGAAAATACTTTGTCTTCAAAGAACTGATTTTGTCATCTTATATAACACTCTAATCAAAGTTTAAGAAACAATGTAGCGTTAATATTAGTCCTTCATCATACTATTGATGACCCTTATAAGCTTCCATGCTAGAATTGACAAATCATGAAATTAAGGTCATGAAAAACGCATATTAGTATTTTTCATGATAATTTTTTCATCTATTGCCATTACGAAACTTAATTTAAATCAGTGAAGTTTACACATTGAATTACTTTTCCCTTGTTTCTCTTCGAGTACCTCAGCTTTTTATCAAAATGAAGGCCCAACCATCTTTGTTTATGATATTTTTCAATTATCTGAATGTTAACTGAAGCGATAAAATCGTAGCGTTATTCTTATTTGTGATGTACTAGCCATGAAACACAAATCTCATAGGTTTGATTTTATTTATATATGAAAATATTCATTACTGAAGTAATCCTCAATTATTGCTGTCGTATCTTCAATGGTTGTTAGACTAAAATTTTTTATTGATAAATACTACTTTCAGATTAGATGACTCTATAAAAACAAAACATTTATTTCTGTCCATTTGCACATTTAGTATTCAGATTATTACAAGATACCTTGTCAGTTTAAGCTGCTTCAGTTCAAAAACATAAAAGACATGAAAATGAATAAGAGCAGGGACTATATACGCCGATAGTAAACAAATAATACAAGAAATCATAATACTCGATATTTAACAATAAAATTAAAAATTGGATGTATTTGCTTTACTAATATAGGGTTGTGGAGATTCCCGTGTTTTTATTGAGATCATGAACCGATCAATGTTAGACCATCATTCAAAACCTTGAAGCACTGGACAACCGTTTCGTCCAGCGGGCATCCATGGTCCTGCACGCATGGCTCGACTCACGATGTCTCGCGCGAACTTATGTGAATATCATTTTATAAGAAGCTTATCTTTTCCATATTAAATATACGGTCAGTTTCACTGCATTCAGTCCATGTTCACAGTAGTATCTTACTGAATAGCTACATGGGGTCTAGGTGTTAAGGTCTCTCTGCGAGACCGAAAGTTCTGGATTCCATCCTCAGTGAGGTCGTGAATACGCACTTCTGAGGAGTCTCATACATCTATCCAGCGCTTCCTCGTCCTTGATGTAAATTATGATAACTAGATGTTAAATTAATTGTTTCTGTTTCGAAAGATTAATAGATGGCGTCATTTTTATGATAAATCTGCAAAAACAATTATGTAACTTATCCGAAGTTTGGCTTTTCACATATTGTACAAAACATTTTTGAAAATCGGGTTATTCTGTACAAGTTTAGAACAATTATTCCCTTTGATAAATTTGAATTTTGCGATGAAACGAAGGTTATCAGAATTATATGACAAATTTGCACATTACATTTCGAATAATCTGGTCACATATATACTTGTTCAGACATTTTATGTAAAAAGTACACTACAAATTTACACAGAGTCACTGTTCGTCTCACTGATAGATATTTTGTATAAATTAATAGACATTATTTGAAAAAAGAACTTCTAAACTTAGCTAAACAAATCTGATTGTTCAATAAGATACCACTTTGATATGAATTATTTTTATCAAATTTACTGTATAGCAAATGAGTGAATACCAATAGAAACAAATTTACACAATTAATAATTTTATATAATGCAAGTCTATAATGTGCTTCACGTTTAATTTATTAACCGATTTAACTCAATTTGATTTGTAGTGGTTTGAATTATCCCGCTGTTGATATTATGACTGAATTTCGATCAATCTTAGTTGCCATATGCTCATCCTGTGCGGATTTCCTCGATATGGTTATTACTTCACAAGTTTATGTAGAATAGATGGAATATCAGTACTAGGGGAATCAATAACGCGCGTTTCGTCTAACCTACGAGTCCACTACCAGTCATGTTCACCTAGTTATTTTAAAGGCGATTGTTTTTATTTAAATATTAGAATTAAACTAAGCTCAAACAATTGAATTTTATGAGAAATAATCTATACACTGAACACTAAGCTGAATATGATCGATAATCACAATATTCTGTATCTACTTGCAGTATATTATTATAAAATATTCAGTTGACTGAATTGTTCTTACTATACCGTAAGCTATTAATTTACATCATTAGATCTCAGTTTTAATAAGTCTTATCAAGTTTGTTCACTGTATATATAAGCCCCGTTTTTGGTGGTTTCATTTAATCAGTGTTGAAAGACTAATTTTATTAAAATTAACATCATGTGTTGTTTTTCCTCTGTTATTCCAGAGTTAATCGACATACTCTTCCAAATGGAGCGTATTATGATCATGATGAATTTATGGCATTTTTAACTATGTCCAATGATCAATTACTTCATGAAAAAGAAACAGATCTAGCTGATTTAGAGCGAATTAAAGAAGAACTATGTGAAAAAAACGAAGTGAGTATATTTTTCTTGTTTGAATCTTTCGATATATATATACCTTCATTTCGTACGGTATTTTCTCCAAATTACTATTGTTTTCTTTATATTGATGACATTGTATTAAGGTACTTTATGACTAGGTTCGGAGATTATACTTCTTAGTATAACGTTATTACAATTTGTTTAGTTTTTTGTGTAATTATATTCATTTCTTTTTCTATAGAGTCGATGACTCCGCGATTAATGCATTCAACTGTTAGGCATTAGAATGCATTTTCAAACCCGGTTCCTTTTTCTGTTTCCCCAAATCTAAGGGTTAGTAATATTAACCCTCAGATTTCGTGTGTGGCTTGTTAAAAATATCCAAACCTATCGTGTCATGAAAACTAATTTAGACGCTTTATACAGCCTTAGTTTAATAGTTATTAAACTTAGCTATGAATCATTGAGTTGCTTAATGTTCAAAGCCCGTTCTGTAAACTTGAATTCGAACACTCAAGTCACTCCAGTTCAACCCTTAGAAATAAATTTATTTTTGATTATTCACTTTTTGCCATGTTATAATTGTTTGATATCGATTGGGTAGTATTAATACTAAAATGGAAAAGCTTACACTTGTTCTCCTCATTAAAAATGTTTAAAAAACTGTCCAATCTATTTTTTTGTCGTTTACATAAATGGTATATAAATTTTCATCTCTGTACTTCGATATATTTCACCATGTATATGAAATATTAGATGTATCAATCTGGCATATGTGTATATCGGTTCAAGTTTATTTCTACTCTAGTTATAAAATTATTTACCGGTGGAGTTTATTGAAAGTTAAGGATTTCGTCAAATTTATCTCAGATTTTATAATCGGTAATATTAATATTCTACTTGCCTTATCGCAGACGTAGTTGATAAATTACATATCTTAATGATTCGTTCTTAGAGTTACCAATAAAATAAATTTGTTCAGAATGGCAACCACCATCAGTTTTACTGTGCACGAAGATCACCGGCCATCCTTTTTGCAGTAAATATGGTTTTTAACACATCTTTTAAATATTATTTCAAGATTTTTGATAACAAATAATGCAATCATGTGCAACTTGGGTTAATTTATTGGGAACTACAATCATCATGTGTTACTATTTGATAGTCGAGTCCTTGGTAGATTTGATGAGGTCTAGTCAACTTACTAGAATAATATTTTCATATTTCGTGTTCGTTGATACCTACCTATAAGTTTTGTTTTTAAACCTTGAGAAAACCTGTATTACTTATGAAACATTTGGCATTTAACTACTCCAGGCCCAGTTGACCTTCTATTAGTTTGCCAAAGCATACGATGTAAGTTTTACCGTCCCACAGCATTCATGATCGTAGACTCGTTTTGCTGATTTATCAGGAACCATAAGGCTTAGTCTGAGAGTTTCCAGTTCATTGCCTTAAAATATTTAACACAAGTGTACGTGATCTCACATTATAAATGAAAGATTTTAGAAACAAGAGAGCTGTTTATATAGTGTTATGGTGGAGGATTTCATTGATTAATGCGATGAAATTTTAATCGTTAATATAAATGGAAAGAATGCTGATCGATCGATGATATACAGTGATTCGATATACCCTAGTGATGACTGTTCACGAGAACTAGTTGTTGATTTAATCAGCTAACAATTTAAGACCAAAGACAAGATCACTAATCAGAAGAGGCTTTTTATTTAATAAATTGCCATGCTTATAAACTAAGTATTAATACAAAATAAAATGTCAGAGGAGATTGGAGCAAATCAGTCTATATGTCTGATCTTTTAAGACCTGATTGTTAAATCTAGTTCTTTGATATCCTATCGCATAAATAAACATGACTTATCTGATTAATCCATATACGTTCTCAAACTTTAAACATGCCATTGATAGTAAAACTCACTTACTAAACGACGCACTTTTCAATTATGTCATAACATATGTGGGCAGTAATCGTGATGTACTTTTAATAAGAAATTCATTGTGCATAAAATCGATAAGTACAAATACATCAATATTCCGAGAATCTTAGTCGCATTTCCATCATTACAACGTATTGTTCCATAGTTTTCAAACCACTATTAACAATGGCTTTACTAATTCGTTCATTATTTCTGGATTTGAATTTCCAACTATCAGTCTACCTAAATTTTATGACATCGTTCCTAGAAGTAATATCAAGTGATTGTTGGTTAATTTATTCGATGTGCCTCATATAAATTAAGATTTTTGTGGAGTGAACTGGAAACTGTGTCAATACAGAATTCTACTTAAAATCACACCATTTTCATTACCGTTAAATTATTTCATTCCTATATGCACATAAATCCTATCGTGAATCTAAATGTAAATTATTTTATATCTATCTGTAACCATGATCGTTTTATTATGATAGTGTCGATTCCAAACTGTATAATAATTAACTGAAACACATGATCAATACTGATCCAAAGAAAATATTGGCCTTAATTTTGTCACAAACTTTTTAATACACCGAATTCAGTAGAGCTGAAAATATAACATCCTCAACAAAATTATGTATATATCTAAAAGTAATTCAAGCCCTGTTTGAGTGAACAATAAAGATGATTTAACCTGAGATGGTGGAGAAGATTTGTAGCTCAGGGGGGATGATTTTGGTGTAGTTTTGTTCTCTGAGATGGATAATTTTGTCGTGGAGCTTTCATCGTTATTCTGAACGACATAATCAACACAGACTTCAGATAGAAGTGAAGTTCGTACTGATTATGTCGTTCGGAATAACAATGAAAGCTCCACGAGCAAACCATCCAGCTAAGAGAAAAAAGCTTTAACAAGATGGTTTGGCTTTCATTATTTTATGTGGTAATAAACTACAGGATCACTAGTTGATAGCAGTTATCCGTTACCGAGAAAATTTATTCACAAAATCCAATGAACTACGGAAATATTTAAATAATTTTAGGTTAGTCGACTCAACAAACAAAATTATTTATGTAATGATAAATTGAGTAAATGCTTTCCATTCTCAAGAAATTTGTTTTAAATAACAGCCGAACTATTTATATCATATGACAGTTTTAATTTAAATTTTAAATATGTATTCTATCGTTTTACTTAAAAATAACTTTCATTACAGCAATCATTAGTGTTTATGAAATTCCCCCGGTCCTCTTGTTCATTCGATTACTAGAACTAAATTATCGAGTTTACTTGGTGTTCTTTGCTTGTATCTTCCCACTGGTGTTTAGGACTGCAATTGATCCGTCTCTTGTTGGCATATGTACATCATGTGCGGATTGCCTCGATATTGCCTTAAGTCACAAGCTTTACTGAAGACGGATAGTGGCTAGCAGTGGAGTCGTCACCTGGACGTACCTGCATCCAATAGTCGATGTCCACTCTGGGACTCGAACCCAGTACCTTTCGTTTCAAATACCATCGCGTGTTGGTATATAATTTATTGAGTGTTGAGAACGTGAAAATAACCAGTGAAAATCAGTAGATTTAATCTACATCCTTATTGTTAATCAATTAGTCACAACTAATGCAGAGTCTGGCACAAATGCAGGCTGAGATAAAATTAACTTCATTAATAACAAAGAAGTCGAAATAACTGTAGTGAAAATTGTAGTCAAATGTGATTTTATTATAGCCGAATTTTCCTGAGCCCGTTTTTATATTGTGAGATAGTAGAATTTGTATAGATTCCGGTTATCCAAGCGTAATCAAAGCATAAATTTTGTTTCAAAATATTTTTGAAAAATAATAAACTTACTAATAGTGATTTATGGTAAAAGAAATTCATATACCTATTACCAGCAACTTTTACTACCGAATAATTTTTCAAAATTGACCACATGAATAAAATCTGACATAATCATAATTCTTTTTACCATCTATTTACCAATGTAAATTAATTAGTTCAATAGATCTCAGTACAACTTTGAGTTATGCATCATATGAATTCTAGTCATATTAAACTGAGTGTCTAACCCTGAAATATATAAAGTGAATTTCGAACTTGTTACATAATAGCTGAAAGTTGATTGCTATGATATCTTTTTTAAAATGTGCTTTTTGATAAAACACCGTCTTCTTTTGCTTTCATACCTGTTACCTATGACCCCATCGGTTTTCATATTGATCATCATTCGCTGCAATTAACACTGATCGGATCAAAATCAAAGACAATCAGTTTCAACGTTATACTTGAATTAAAATATAATTAGGTTTAAGGTATTATCTTTTAATTCATTTTTTCAGTCAGAAGTAATGTAACTGTATAATTCTAAATGTTGACCATAACAGGCAAGTAATACATGCAACAACTGCTTTGCAGTTTTCTAAAGTATTTATAAGGGAACATCTGTAGTGAGCGAGAACACAAATGGGGATAATCGAATATATTTGAACACAAAATTACAGAATACCTTTGTAAAGTCCAAGAACCATACAGTAAATAATTCATTTGCAAAATATCATTCAATCATCTCAGACTTCATTGTTCCTTCGTTTCCACAACAATCATTCTCTGTTCTTGTTCTCTTTTCTTCGATCTTTTTAACCTTCTGTCGCCAGGGATTCCATTTTCGATCGATGATACATACTATTTATATAAGTCGACATCAGTAGCACGCATCCAGATACTTTTAAATATATAACATTTTTGTTGCAAATATATCCTTTCTAAATTATGTTGTAATTCTTCATCTGTCGTGGTATAAGAATAATATTTTGATATATATAGTCTTGGTGTCTGTTTTATCGGACTTTTTTCACTTGTTCTGTTTCATGACGGATTTAAAGAAATTTTCCGTTTCATTACGGTGTTCCTAGCCTATTATTGTTGGTGAAAACGTATCTAGCGAAGTCGAATGTCTTTCCTGAAAGAGTTTCCACTTTGCACGACTCACGAACCCACCGCGTTGATGTTATTGCGTGGAGAAATAGATACCCCTAGGTTTTGGCCCGCGGGTGTCGTACCGGCAGCAAGTGTAACCTACATACATACCGGTAACATCAGTTTTCACCCATGGATCCCTTGGAATACACATAGATGTACTTACCCTGTCAGCAAATATACGTTACTTGTACACCAGTAACACATAAGTTTTCACCTATGCATCCCATAGGATACAGTTAGCTATATTCGCCTGTCTGGGAGAGCAGATGATCACCACTCCTTTAGTATGTATATGCTACAACTGATTGTCACTTACACATAACATGCATATCACTGGTACAAAGACTTTCGCCCTTGCACATACATACACATAAGCGTAAGCACTTTTCAGGGAAGTTTAATGGTCAACTCTCCCTAGTATTTGGTTTCAGTAATTTTTTGCTATGCTTCCACATAACATTAAACCAGAGAATTTTTAATCTAATTATCAACATCTCACAATACTAGTTAGACATTAGATGCTCGTGTAATTTAATAACGTGATGCTGATCGTGTATATTGTCTATTCACTATCGCTTATAATGGAAGTTTTGTTATTTACAATCTATTCTTCTTCTTTGCCTTTGTCTTTATGTAAATATTTTATAATCGATTGTGAGCGCACAAGCGCACATATCATAGGTCGCGTGACCTAAAGTTCTTTTTTCATTCTACCTTGTTGAAACATTTTGCAAATTATGTGATGAAAAACATGTGGTTTAGCTAATTAATGTTTTACGATAAACATTTATATTATGGTTCCAATCTAGGTGAACGCACAATGACAGTGTTTCTTTCGGTGTACATCATTATGAATTTCGAATAGTCATTTACAATATTCGAGTTAGCTTATCACACATCATGCGGAATTCCGTCTCCATTATTTCACATCACTGATAAGAAAAACTAAGAATATATTCGGAATCTATTACTGTTGATATCTTTCTACCTTACCTAGTTGAATAAAATAAACGGATTATAGCTAGTTGTGAAATCCAAAACACGCGTTTCGTCCTATTTATAACTTTTCAGCCATGTTTTTGCATCTCCACACTATGACTAGAACCTAACAACTTTCGCATCAACTGACCGATGTGTTTTCCACTGAGCTACTGAATCCAAATAGCTTATGCAACGGATACAATCTTTATTTCGTATTTATTACGGTTTGAATAGTCCCTTTGTTAATATCCATGACTGAATTTTGGACCTCTCGAGTCATAATACGGAAATCAACACTGGTATTCAGGTACATCCAACTAACCGATCGTAAATAGAATGAAATGTATATCCTGGGTTCTTCTGTTAACTACAGTTCATCTATTCTTTAAAACGTTTTGCAAAGTTTATATCAAAACAATCCGCTCAGAATAAACATATGCAAATAGAGATTGATCAAAAATTTAGTCCTGTGTATCAACAACGAAATAATTTAAACCCTTGCTGAGAATAGTGCTATCTAGTTTGAGTTTGTATATACTTATTTCCATTCGGTATACAGAATTTCATGATGCTTATAACGTAGTCAACACTCATTTCATATTTGTCTTTTCTAGCCTTACATTGTAGTTTTAAATTATATTCCACTCTTGTTCAGAATATTTACTCAGGGCATCAGTGTCCTTAGAAACACAATACTCATCTTTCTGTCTTTTAAATTATTATCAGAAAAAAGGAGATATACCATATGCTTATATATTTTCCTGTCTATGTTCTATACGCGTCCTGGTTTTGAAGAGGTTTTATGACCCCTCTTGAGTTGTTGCAGATATAAAGTATCACCAGCCGCCACATCAAAGTGCGCAACTCATATAAACTTGTTTTTGGTTACTAAACCACTGTAGTACTTCTTGAGGAATTTCTTTACTTTTTCACAAATCTGCTGGCTAGTTGTTCATTTTTCGCAGTCCTTACAAATAACAAGTTGATAGTAAACATGTTAACTTTTTTTTAACAGTAACATTATGTATACAAATCAGCGTTCCCATTTTTTTGCAAATACGCCGACAAAATCAAGCCTTCAGAGTATTTTATGCATTTGTGAAATGCAAGCATATGTTGTTTCGACGTCGATCTTGAACAATATTAATTGGGAGTTACTTTGTTTTAAGTCTCCTTCTACTGTAATGTCTTTTCGAAATAGTGATTACTGCTGCTTGTTATAGATGCGGAATAACCGTTACTTGTTATTTGATCATCGAAATAAAACCGATTTATCTCGATATATTGAAGAAATAAAAATTTATGCAACAAACACTGATATACTTTACAAATGATCAAAACGACAACAAAATTACATATATAATTTTTAAATGTCCATCCAGTCAATAGATAAATTTGAATTTATTGAACTGGTAGCGGTTAACATTAATTAATCAATAGTTTAATGTAAGTATACAATTTGCAAAATCAATAGATTATCTGCGTTAAATAACAAATATAAAATTAAATTACTGGAACATATATTTGCTTCTTCGTAATATCTACACTAGTTTTGCATTAAGTGTAACCGTTTTTTTTATCGACTGTTTAATTGTACTCATAGCTACCTAATTATTGATTGTTTGGTTAACATTTGACGTAATTGTTAAACATCTGTACATGTGTGTTTAATCTTCAGAAATCAGTGAACGATATATATATCTTATGCAGTTAATTTTGCACGTGAATAATTCATTTTTGTGTTACAAAATCGATTCCTATTGTTTATGTACCTGGATGTTTTAACAGTTTGGACATTTAGTAATTTAAAAATTAATGGCCAGTAGTAAAGTGGCCGATTGAACAATTGCACATTAGATAATATTAGAAAATCAAATAATGTAATTGAGTATCATTAGTACAGAAGTGTGAATTTTGTTAAGTTTGTAGTTAACACAACTAAATGACTTTAGTTTGATAGCTATGGAAAATTAGGAATTACTAGACAGCTGTTTCTTCTTTATGTGGAACGGATACCAATAGTGACAATGGTCGATAATAAGGAATTTCACGAATTAATTGAAATCGAAACTGAATCCCAATATCATGGTTTTAATTAACTGTGATAAAACTAAAGTATGTTACTGATGGTAATAAGTAATCACCAACTTCAACCAGCAATACATTTCTGTCAGCCAGTTCAATTCTGATATTAACATGAGATAGCTGTTTCACTTTCTCACTTAACAAGCACATGTTTATATATACCATTTTACATTGAAGATTTAATCCACTTTTTATTGTAAACTGATCACCGTAATGTTGCTGTGTCATATGCAGTACCGTATCTAATTACTACTCGAAATTATTTTAGTCATTTTGGTCCTCATATCATCACAATTTATTCAACGCTATCAGTTGTTAATTCCAATGTCACAGTACAAATCGTATGATGTATGATTCTTATGTTGTTAGCTCAAACAAATCGTTATAGAGCAGCAGCAATTTGATCATGACTCAAAGACTGTACAATAGTATACTGGAAATGCCAGACCATACAGCACACCAAATAAGAAATCACACTAAGTGAAAGAAAGCGGATCAAACACTACATAATTAGGTATTATTACTAAGGTTCGACTTGATAATTTCGAATAAATTGAGCATTGGGTAGATTGTTATAGATAAATAATATATTTTTAATATCACAAGTAGTAGAAATGTTACAACAAATTTATCTGTTATTTATGCAATAAAGATATAATTAATCATAATCCGAAAAATAACTCCGACAGCTTAAATTCCGAAAAAGATTTGTCACTAACAATGATTAATCTGAAGATTAATTGTTACACTTCGGAGAGTTGGACAGGTAATCAAATCCATTTAGACATTGTAACGCATACCAACTGAAATAATAATCATTTGTTCATTAGGTAAAGTGGCTATAAGTGGAGTTCAAGGTGGGCTTATCGTCCTATTTGGGTACGCAACAGGTGAATGTATCTCCACTCAGTATAGATGTTCACATTACACTCGAGCCCAGTAAGTTTCATTTCAAGTGAATAACACATTGTCCACTGAGCTACTGAGTCTAGATAACCGCTAGGCTGTCCAACGGAAATTGATCATATTTCTCATCTATAAGGGTTTAAATCTTCACTTTACTGAGACGATCTGCACAGGATGCACGTATGCCAAAAGAGATTGACCAATATTAGTCTTTAATATTAACAACAATGAGATTAAAATCATTACAACTAATGAATAATTCATTTTGTAAAGTGTTTTTCAGTTATCTTATTATGTAAATTTTGATATCTGTAGATCTGCATTTAAATCCAATGCAAAATAAATTATGATCAAGTTGCTTGCTTAGTGTACTCGATTTATTTTTCGGTTGATTTTTATCTTAAACAAATTCTTTGCAATGGATATTATCATAATAAGAAAACAGTAAAATGAGGAAATATGACAGTTGTAGAGCCGATCAATATTTGTGTTTCTTTTCAATCAGCTTAGCAAGGTATATTCACAAAACCATGAAGTTGCCAAAGCATGTAATTCAATCCACTTACTAATTGATTTTTAACCAAATTAATTCTCTTAAAATGTTTGTCAACAATTATTACCATGTTCTGTAAAGAAAATACCTTGCATATGTTACTTTTGATTAAGTTATAAGCATTTGTATTCAAGTGAATATATATTTTCTTAGTGTGCGTTGATCTTTTTTTTCTTTGTGTTGAATGAGAAATGAAATAAGCATATAATGATTCAAGATATCTTGTGCGATAGTTTTCGGTGTTTAATTGCATGATTTATACATTAATAAAATATTTATTAGACTCGTTTTTGTATTTTTATCAACAAATTCACTGAAGAATTAATTATTCAATCACTCTTAAAATCACCATAGTTCAATTATGTAATTTTAAAGACATGAAAAATGTACTACTGCTCACTTGTGAATTATAAATAGATAGTTTTATACCCACCTATCTCAATTCTGTTAGTAGTTTATATTCGCATCAAGACTACTAGTAATTGTCTCCTGTCAAACCATTAAACAATTATCATCGTAACATTCAGTAGATCCTATAATATATCAAATTTACACATTTTATGTTATTCATCAGTTCTGTGGAGTATAACTTGTTTCATTATGGTTTGTTGTCTTTATTGACGACAGAATTTTTCTTTTAACTGACTTATTATCTATATTTTTGTTTATTCAGTTTGTATTATTTTCATTCTTTATTGGACCATTAGATTACTGAAGCCCGTTCAAGATCTGTCCTTTATAAAATGGAATTGCTTAAACCAGTTGAAGGGTTTCCTCAAGTAAGATTACACAAAATAATAATTTCTCTGTTGTAAATACTGCTTAAGGAATTTCGATATTGATTTGCAATACTGTTTATTTCATACAATAATAATTAAACTATGAGAAGTAGTGCTCAGTGTATTTTCTATGTATTTAGGGTAAAGAGGTAGAAACTCTTAAGCTTAAATTTGTGGCCTAATTGTACTCGTTGGAATAGTGTAGATCTATATTGTTTCTGTAAATTATTTTCTTTTCACGCATACATAAAACAATTTGTATTTTAAGAGAGTCGTTTTTTTCACGACTTCAATAACCACTCATTGAAAACAGTGCTATATGTATCATATCAATTCGTATTATTGGAAAAGTATTCCATGCTTTGTTCACTGAATACTTATGTGATGATTGGAAACGCAAAACATCCCTTAAACACTTAAATTCACTGTTTTATCAAACAGCACACTGTCTTTACTTAGTATTCTATATATTTATAATTAATATGCTTCATTTGGATGGTTCTATTATTCGCGAACAATGCTCTATAAAACACCTGTCATCAATTATGCATGCCTTATAGATTTTCATAGTTGTATTTGATAAGTGTAAAGTGATACAAATCACGTTGCTGCACAGTTAACATTCATTTTAGCTCACAGTTACATCTTGTTTGTAACACAATTGGTAGAAATTAGCCAAATCCAAACAAATCTTTTATATTTCTATCAGGATTTCATCAGCTACTAACTTGAATTTTCAAAATAGGTGAAGTGATTGAATGCATTCAACAAGTTCATTTCGTATCGCTAGACTAGGTAATAATCTAGACTGGTTTTCAAGAAAAATATTGCAATTGTAAGAATAAATATGCGTCAAAATCATCTATGCACGACCAATTGTTGTTGAAAAAATTTTGCACTCGATCATTTTCCCCTCAAAACAAAACTTTCATTTACGTACTTCAAGTCAATGAAGGTCGTTTGGTGATAAAATTACATTCTGGAAGGTCATACAATCTGGTTTCTTAAATCAAAGTTCAGTAAAGTTTGAACCTATAACCTTTTGATTTTAAAGTTGAACGCTCTATGTACTGGCGCACCACTACACAAACGAATAACTGAGTGTAAGCTCAGACTTAAATTAGCATTTTAAAGTTATATATAAGAGCATACGAACTGTTACGTCACCTTACAATTATAGTCGGTAATGACTGGGTTGTTTTGAATCATATTCTGTCATTGAATCTAGTGATTTTGCATTTCTAAGTGTAACTTTGAAGTAATATTTTTGATTCCCATATCACGTCATGACTTCATATTTTACCTGATTGAATCTAAGATGTACTGTGCTTTAATCCTGGGAGATTTCACCCATAACATTCCCAGCAGTTGAATGCTCAAAGTTTTAATTTAGCTACTGAAGCATTAATTTTATGCATTATTAAATTACTCTCATTCTCATGTTGTACTCATTGGGCTCCCATGAGTCACAATCGATTTCCTGTAAATGCTTTTGGTGAATAAATTACCTGAGATTTCGAATATTTGACAGTGAATCGAGAATAATACTAAACAAATAATCTTTTCAGATTTGGGGTTTGTGGCGCAATATCGTAAATTGCTTGAAGTTAGACATTAACACCGTCGGATTTCTGTCCAGTGGTCTAGGGGTTAAGCGTCCGCGCACGAAACCGAAGCTCCAGGTTCGAGTACAGCGTTCGGAGTCATGGATACGCATTGCTGAACTGTCTCATATTAGGACGAGAGAGCCATTCAATACTTCCAGGTTTTCCATGGTGGTCTAGCTTAAATCGACTCATGAATTCAACTATTAAGTAATCTTGTGAGACTTTTAGTAGTAGATCAAAATTGTTATGTTTCAGCCTTCAATTCAGTAGCATGTAAAAAAAGTTATTTATTTCGTATTACATAGTTAGCTATTCATTTACTCTCATCTCGAAACAAGAACATATACACTGTCAAATTCGTTGTGTGAATGTTTAGTGATTATTCATATTTTTCTAGCTGAAAGTAAACCACCGCATCTTATAGCTTGTTATGCATCATAGTTTTGTCATGAGTGATATGAATACTACTTAATATGGATTAAGTAGGCAAATGTTTACATGCGTGGGATGATCACATTTCAATTTACACTCAAATTCTCCACAGTTGAAATTTTTTAATTTTTCTTATGAACAATAAACTGATGTTGACAATCGGATTATTTTATTGTAATTATTTATTCACTCATCTCAATCAGTATCACAACTTTTGGTGTATTCACTAAGTCTCTTAAATTCAATTACTTGTATTCACGAAGCTTGAAAACATTTCCTAATTCCAGCTATTTGTATAAATTCTTCCCACGCGCGCTCTAGATTCATTCCTTCACCCTATGACATTCACTTTAGTTGAAAGCGAATAGGAGGAAATATTTCCGTTGGATTATTCGACATCATTTACGAAAGTTCATCAACGTAAGACATGTGTTACACATGTCCAACCACTGCCTAATTCAACTGACATCGTTCCCTGAGTATGTTGAAAGAATAATCTACACCAGATCAACGTCCGAAAACATTTCTAGAATTTTTGTCATGCGTTCTATTCATTTTAAAGACATGATAATGTTAGACTTTTACTTCCTTAAATAATAAAGTACTATTTACGTTGCAAATACATAACAGCACTTATAGGCAATATATTCGTTTAACTGTTTTTTCGCTAAAACATATTACAAAAACATCTATATGACCTAAAATTTGTATTCTACAATTGAATAGCTATTTCGCGCATAGAAGTTTCACTTTGATATTGACCCATTTAGTACTGGTATATATATATATTTGTATAAAACACTTATTTATTTGAGCCAACTCCCGTTTGATACATTGGTTAAGATCATGAGTCAGTTGCGGCTAGACCACCATGAGAAACCTGGAAGCATTGGACGACCGTTTAGTCCTAACGTGGGACTCCTCAGCAGTGCGCATCCACGACCTCGCCCCCTGCGAGACTCAAACCCAAGACCTACTGGTTTCGCGCGCGAGCACTTAACCACTAGACCACTAGGCCGGTATCCAACGGTGTTAATGTCTAACTCCAACTAATCCACGAATTTAAGCGACACATCCACCATGGTCTTCAGTAGTTACTATCTCACAACAGACCTGGTTGAACTCCACTGGTCACTACTTCTCACTAGAACTCCAGGATATACATCTTGAAGCCAGTCACTAGTGCGCATATGTTGATTAATATCAGATGGGTTTTGTGGATATTATAGTAATTTCAGTGGTTGAGATCATGAGTCAGACTAGCTTCAACTGACGGTCGTCCAGTGCTTTCAGGTTTTCCATGGTGGTCTAGCTTCAACTGACTCTTGATCTTAACCATTGAAATTACTATAATATCCACAAAACCCATCTGTTATATTGAAATCTTGATCCAAAATCCGTTTCATTCTGTGTGTCATCGTTATACATTTTCATGAACTTCTGAAATCTAGTGTAAAAATACGTGCATCCGTAATTAAAATAGAATCCCGATTTGTCCACAGCAGATAATAGACATTTAAAAGCTAAAATTATTAGTGACCTGTATGTATAGCAGTGACCTTCTGAATGATACACTTTACTTTCACTGGCCCACTGATAAATGGAAACTTGGACTTTCCTATTTTCGGTTATTTCCTGAATGATCAACTTGAAATGTACAATTTTAGTTCAATTTAGTAAGTGGAATTTGATGTACGCTAATGCAATCTATAAATAATTTTCTACCGCAATAAAGTACGTCTAGAGTTTGTTGTTTATAAATGAAGAAGGTTAAATCGCAAAGGTAAGTAATGTCTAGTTTTAGTTTAGATTTTGGTTAGAACATTCATTGTTTAAACCGCACCTTATATATATATATATATATATATATATATATATATATATATATATATATATATCCACCCACCATTGTATAATATAACTATATATTTAAATACATTTTCATAAACACCTATCTACAATATACAATCTGTTACTTAAAGATTACATTTATATACAGCATCTATCGTGATTCCCCTACACGGGTGGTGGGAAATAATCGTCTAGACTCTTAACATGTACACAGCCCGTAACTCAGTCAAATAATCCAAAAATTTTGTTGTCTAATCATACAGACAGATTGAAAACTATATTCGTCTTCTGTTAATAACTGAATATGGAGGGATGTTGTGGCATTTTCAACGCTAGAAGTCATCATTTCTCCACATCAACAGATCTATGATGCTGTATTATAACAAAACGCAAGAGATTTGCAACAAAATATTCACACTTTCTATTCTTAGAATATAGATTGTTAGTAATTTCAATGTCATATATTCCATGGAAACTTATTAACTCCCGGTTGCAAATACTATTGGATAGCTCGGAATTGTTGGCGGTAATGTTGAAATTTTCACACGTTCATGCCTTAAATTTTGATTATCAGCCTATAATTCCTATTCCATTCGATTGCGTTGAGTTCTACAGCACAACGCTTTCTTACCTTTATATCAGTAAGCGAATGACTATACAATTTTAACAGACCGCTGCTAATATCACTAACTTTTCGTCAATCATCTCTACGATTTACACTATTACTAGGTCTTTTAGTGTGAGTTTATAGGCACATTCAGCTCAGTAGAATAAACCTAGGCCCACCTCATCCCAATTACTATGGCCACTAAGTCCCCCACTTTTATTACCTAAGTTTTCCCACTACTGTTCAGAAAAACGTTGACCATCGTAGCCTATGATAGCGTTAATTGTTACTATATACGTATTCAAAGAAAACTGATATACTTATTATCCATATTATCCAGAACCAAACTAATCGATTTATTGCCTTCAAAAATAGATATCTTATCGATGGACAAAAACAGAACTAGCTTTTGTGCTAACAGCTATGAAAAAATATGGTCAAGACTTTTCCACAATTGCCAGAACCGTTGGAACTAAATCAGAAAGTTTCATACGTGATTTCTACAATACATTTCACGACCGTTTCACATTGGACAGCATAATAAAGTAAGTTATGTTTTGGTATTTCAAGTTGACAAACATTAAAGGAACAGCTGCAGCGGAGATTAGTTTTCCCCATTTGTTGACGTGAACGATAATTGATTATATAGACTTTGTTACGCACTTTCAAAACTCATTTTTCTCGAAACACATCGAGTCCCATTTAAGGTTGTAATGAACCACGTTGATTGTGCTTGTGCATACATCTGTTGGCTTCATGTAGAAGGGTCTGTGTTTTAGCTAAACCCTCATTACTTAAATAAAAGTACCACTGAATGAAATGTTCTTGTCCACAAGAATACACACCATAACTCTTCACTGTAGTTCATCTAAATAAAGAAGGATGAACCTTATAAAGTCTTGCATAGTGACGTAGTCCTACTGGTTGTCTTTAGAACATTAGTGTATCCACTCACAAATCATTGTGTAGCGAACTCAGACTACAGGTTTCAAAACGGTCATGTAAACAACTTATAATCCCGATTTATATATTTCAGTACATAATTATATAAATTTATCTGGGAGTATCTTAATAATAAATACTAAACCTTTTACTATATTCTACTTCATTTAAATTCAGACCATGCGCGAAAGCAAATGACAAGCTCACTGAACCTTCAACCATAGACCGAAAGCCCATGTACCAAGAACCCTTGGTTGTTGTCACACAAGATTTGCCTAAAAAATTAACGGATGAAACACCAACCATACCTGTTGATGGAAAGAATGAGCAAGATTCTGTACAAATACCTGGAGTACGAGACATTAAACACCACAATTTGAAAACTGAGTCTGATGAACTAGATCGCTCAACATCGCAAACACTTGATAAACATGGAAAAAAGGAAAGTAGCGGCATACGGCTGTCATCACGACGGCGTACAGCATCTAAATTTGTTACCCCTGAGGTCCTATCACACAACCGTCAAAACGAATCACCGCCAAGCTCCCCACCACAAGCCGTCAGCAGAGGCAGGGGAAGAGGACGAGCCAAACGCTTAAGACGCAGCTAGTTTCCATCGAACTTGAATATTTCTTGATGCAAATTCTTTTTTCTTCATGACTTGCCGAATGTTTTTAACACTTATAACCGCGTTTACATGGAAGGTTGAAAACAGCGAACAGTATTTGTGGTGTCCATTCTGATACCTTATTTACAAATGTAGTCGATGTTTCTTTTATTTTGTCACATACACGGGCCTCAATATTTCTTAAATGAGTACTTTGATGTAGCAATATCTAAATATGTTATTAATAATCATGTTTTTACTTACACTGGACCAACACTTCATATTGAGATAGTAAACATTACTACTCGTTACAAGTCCCGAGACTGCTTGATATGGATGCGTATATCTAGATTTCCTATAGAAAACTTTTAAGATAACATTCCTACTAGATTTAGAGTATCATGCGCCCCTTTATCTGCAAAACGATTTGCAACAGGACCGGTACAGTAGAGCTCTGAATGCTGATGTGAGGTTTTAAATGTTTACACTTGATCTTAAAATATTATACGCATACTTTTCTCTCTGTCTAAATGCAAGTTATTGCTCCAGGACTGGTCTGCGTCAACACCTGAAGGATAAGGAGTGAAGTAGTCGAACGCGCTGACAACTCCACCTATCTTGGAGGTCTGATCAGCCATAGTGGTTTGGTGTCTGACGAAATCTCTGCACGGATTCGAAAAGCTCACCTGGCTTTTGCCAACTTACGTCACATATAGAGAAGGCGAGATATCCGTCTATCAATTAAAGGACGAGTAAACTGCGTGGCAGTCCGTCCTGTTTTAATTTACGGCAACCAAACATGGCCATTAAGAGTAGGAGATAACCGCAAGCTACTAGTAGTTGACCACAGATGCCTAAGGAATATTGCTCGCATCTGCCGGGATCACCGGGTAATAGTGAGATTAGATGCAGGGTATAAGGGAATGATGGTAAATCAGTTGATGAGGTCTTGAATCTTCATCGACTGAGATGGTTGAGCCACGTGTTGCGTATGCCTGAACACCGATTACCACGACGTGCAATGCCAAGCGGTGTTCGAGATGGTTGGAAGAAAGTTAGGGGCGGCCAAACCAAAACGTGGCATCAGTGCTTGAAGACACTAACTTCTAGTCCGAGCCATGTTGGGAGATGCAGACTACTTGGTTGGGGTCTGCGTGACTTTCGTAACCAATGGTTGGAGACTCTTGGTGACATGGCTCAGAATCGATCACAATGGCGTAGGTGTATACGCTCTCTGTCTTCCCTTAAACTAAGAGATTAAAATCGATACACAACTTTCTTTCTACCAACTAATTCTTTCTTCCTGTACTATATCCTTATATGCAATCTTTCCTTTATTTATAACCACCTCTGAATTAACTACTTTTATGAATCCGGTGTTCATCTTGTTGTGTTAATGAGGTATGGCAACTTGGACCGATGCATATATGTGCCTGGTCCTACGTTGTAGCTGACTGACACGCATACTTACGTACCAAATTAATATCTTTGGGGATATACCAATCCGTAAGCTTCCTTGCAGAGAGCAAAAAAGCTACATGATCCACAATTGGTGTCACTGACAAGAATATCAAGCAGCAGTTATGTTGCTCTTTTCGATAAAGTTTAAAAACACCAATGGATCGAAAAAGTTGCTTATGTTAGAGATTCCAAACAGTAAATTAAGATCTGCTAGTTTTACCCATTACCAACAGGATTCACATTTATCAATTCCGTTAGTCTATTTGTGACAAAATCCAACATGTGTATGAGCAGGCTTAGAGCCGAAATCCCATTGCTGAACAATAACGCAAACCCAATGCGTGCATAGCAAGCAGCATCTATTCAATAAGACCGAAAAACCTCTGTCAGAATTCTTCAAGTCAAATGTGGTTAAAATGCATTTACATTCGTATGGATCCTAACCTTTCCATAAAGGAGCGATAACGTACATTTTATGACAGAAATTTTTCATGTAGATATTGCTGCAACATGGTTCTTAATAAATATTGTCGTACGTTAACCTGAAAATGTTCTTACAGTACGGAGCAGAAGATAAAGAAAGTGTTAATGCAGGCAGATTACTTACACAGATATGCAGGCGTAAATTTGGGAAGTATTTATCAATTATAATAAATTGAAGAATGTAGTGAAAACATCAAACCAACTGAAGACAAATAATGTAAATCAGAAAGTGTGATGAAAATTCTTTTACAGTCATAGAACCGAAAATGCTCAGCGAAAAAATTTATGCTAACGTTTACAAAATACGATGTTGCTGAAAAGACAAAGAGAAGTTTCTACTTAAAATGAATTGTTGGACATGAAAAATTTACTGTCATTCATTTAAGTATGGTCAGTCACAAGAATATAAAAATGAGAAATACTGTTTTGAACAATATCCATCGCAATTTTAAAATCGTCCGTTCACAGTACTGCAATAAACTATGGATCCATATTAGAAAACACCCAAGATCATTTGGTTTTACAAATTTGTGCAGGCAGACTGATATTTGTCAAGATCGTTACATTATTTAAAAAGATCAAATGTATAATGCTAGTTAGATTGTAATTAAGCAGACAATGTACTACAAGGAGAAATATACTGACAAAACATTAAATGCATTTAAAGCAGGTATGACACAAAACAATCGAGGAATTCATTAACAAAATAAATGATAATTTCATTTAATGGAAATTATTACTGGTGTCCATGCGCTCAGGTGATACCGGGGTATCAAGAAATATAAAACTGTTTAGACAGATTCCTCTGTTTAGATCATATCTTTCAAATAATGGCTCCGCGAAACATATACACTGATAGGCGGGTGAGACATGATTCGAGGGCAATCAACTTAAGGATAAGATACACATTCAAATCTAAAAAGGGTTTGTAAATTGACATGCAGATATTGTGTAGAACAAAATGGTAATAATAAAGGTGCACAAACAGAAACCAGTACACTGCCACCTGATGGCTGCAGTTTTCGACAAACAGGAGGGTAGTTGCACTCGACACGATCCACTTAGGACATTTGACTGAACGAATATTCTTGCTGGAACGCAGAAAAAGTGGGTCATAATTAATTTTTGGGAAATAATATAAAAAAATAACAGGCAGCTTCTCCGTTAAATTTTAACGCAATATAAAACCTAATTGTATATACGCTAAATCGCTAGAAAATGTGTCGTCATCATATATTGAGCTCATCCACATTAGGTGACGTTGTCGCTTGAGCTGAAACGTTACTTTTCTTGACCCTTAGAATATGAGGATTGTTTCGATGCATCTTCACAACGGTCATTTTAGAGATGTATATACTATTATTATTGTCATCATTACATATTCATGGATTTAATCATGAGAGTGAAGGTAAGCGAATATTGATTTAATTCTGATATCTATGCTACCTAGGTATATTTCTACACGTTAACACAGTAATTTATGAGTGAACCAAAAACCTTTCAGCCAATGAGTTTACTCTTCATATTTACGTACTAAATTTGAGGTTTATTTAATACCACTTAGTCTCGAAATGAGCATCCCGTTATTTTACGAACGCATCCTATAAACATCGCTCAATGGCAAAGTACAGTAACGAACCATGAGCAGTAATTCACAGTACTATTGACTCCCACACTTTATGTCTTAGACACCAGGATTCCAACGTGGATGAAAATTTCAAGCAGAAAACTGACATTTTGACAGATCCGGAAATTCAGTGGAAAATTTTTTGAAGCTCCAAGCATGCAAACATTCTTCACAATTTTGTCACACTAAAATGTAGAGTTTACTAGTGATGTAAACGCTTGCAACTCTTCCGGTACAGAATTGTGTACTTTGAGCAACATTTTAAATACAGCAGCTAGTGATACTACGCCATTGCTCAAATCAAACTAGGAGCGAGGTTTAAACTTGGTGACCGAAGGTCGAAAGCTTAACGTCATAATCCACCGCTACACAAAGCTACTAAAACATGAGCGTGACCAAAAATGTACAACATTTAAATACTTGTAGCACGACGTTAGTCAGTAAGAAGCTCAACTCTATTCGATACTTTCTATAGTAACTGACTGGATAATAAAAAACTCAGTGCTGTGTAAAAAGATCAAATTTAATCTGATTAGTGATGGTAACCATGAAAACTTACTGGAAACTGCACAGAACCCGGACCGCCAGCTGGACTAGGATTAGATCCTCCACAAACGGACTGCATGGACGATGGGGGACCCCCACCTGACCCTGAGTGCTGACCCCCAGAAGGAACATACTGAGGAGGAGGCGGAGCTTGGCCTTGCGGTCCACCACCCATATGCTGTTGTAAAACACTTTGCTGTTGCGGCGGAGGCATCATCATAACAGAATCTCCTGGGAACCCACTGCTGCCTTGTCCAGGTCCGTTGCCACCAGGGCCATTGCCGGAAGGGTAATCAGAGGGCATCAATGGGGGAGGGCCTCCAGCTGGACTTACCATGTCACAACCCATTCCAGGACCCCCATGTAACGGCGAGGCTTTGAGATCAGAACCGGGTGGGTAAGGGTTTGATGCAGAAGAAGGCATACCACTTGAGTAGTCTGGGGGAGGAGGGGGCATCATTCCGCTGCTACGAGGAGGGCCCACAGAACCATTTAGTAATCCAGAGTCACTGCATCCGGGACCTGTACCAAACATACCGTTATCAGGAGTAGAGCCAGGTCCTCCACCACTAAAAACAAGATGTGGAGAAGGTCTTGCAGCATATTCTGGAGGGAGACAGGAATTTGAAGAAGGTGGTGTTTGTTGTTGTGGTGGTGGTTGACCACCCATATAATGTGGCGGTGTAGGATGATGTGGATGACCTGACATTCCACCTCCAGACGGCTGGTGATCGTTAGACTGAAGTTGAAAAAAGTTATCATACAGAATGAGGTAGGCGGACATTTGTATATATACAGCAATATAGTCAACGATGTCACCAATTACTGTCCACTAAAACAGTACTATATTAATAAGAGATAGTTTGAGCTTTATAAATATAGGTGTGTATGGTTAAAACCTCTTAATTACGAACGGAAAGCTACTGCTAATCTAATTTATGGTTTTCCCTTAATTTTATCTCGATAACCCATTAAAATTGGTTAATTATGGGTCCCTTTAACTTGTACAAATCTAAAGACGTACTACTAACATATATTTGTAGCTAATTCGTGAATAGCTTGGATAAAATTCATTTGTTTACATTTAAATGAAATAGGAAATGAAAAATAAGACCATACTATTAAATCATTAGTTACAATTTATCAAGTGACAAAAAGATGAGAAAAACGGTCATGAATACGGTGATAAGCTAGAATATACAGTAAAAGTAAAATGTGTTACGGAAGTCAATCATGAAAAACAAGGATACAATTACTTGATCGAATGTGTAAACATTTTTGATGTACCATGACGCTAGAATTATCTTGAAAATACTGTTAAGTTTTTTGTTTACACCCACCGAAGTGACGTCATGGGTTAGGAAGCCATACTTTACATACAAACTATTTCCTTTCCCTCATTAGTAGCTTGGACTTACTTTTCTCAATAACAAATAAAATATGGACGAAGTATATTGCAGTTTTGAATCCTGTAGAATTAGTAAAACCGTGTACAAATAAGACCATCTTCTTTTTGTGAACATGGGCTAAAGGAACTGTTTTTGTCACATAATGTTGCTTAATTTTAGACTACCGAATTTTGTTATGTCCGATCACCATTCCCATAAAAACAGAATCATTCCATATGAAGCCTGTGTCTATACAAACTATATATTGAACCAAGTTTTACACTGAAACACAAAATCAATTTAAACTAAACTAAAAATAATTAACCTTAGTTTAGTATTTTAAACAACACGTCCGGAGGATTAAACCCCGTAAGTATTACATGGAGAAACTACTGAGGGAGCCATTACATCATTTTACATAACTGTTAGCATTGTGAACATTTGAATACCTTACATGAACTATGGACAGCTACATAAATGACTGACAAATTGGAACCACTGAAAATTTTACACTTTACATCCATACTATACTATATTAATATAATTACATAGTCGCTCTAGTCTTTCGAAAACGAGATGTCATAATAATTTACCCTGAAAAAAACAACCCAGAGTAGTATTTGGGACATTTAAACATTTACCTGATTGTTGATGGGACTAGGAGCAGCAAGATGAGGAGCGTGTTGAGTTGGTGTACCAGGATGACCGGGACTAGGAACTATACCACTGCCTCCACACGAACCCGGACCGACACTTCCAGGTCCAGTTGACGATACTGAATTCGGCCCAGCCGATCCTGAACAAACTGGAGGGCCACCGCCTTGTTGGGGAGGGCATGGAGGACCACCTGCCTGTTGTGGAATAGATGGACCGATCCACCTAGGACGAGGGTGACCTACAATGGCACCGGGTGGGTGATGATGAGGCATCATAGGGTTACCGTGCATGGGATGTGAAGGACCCGAACCTGGCAGTAAATTTGCATGTGGAGGAATCATACTACTACCGACAGGAATACCTGGATATCCACCTGTACCAGGTTGATGAAATCGTACTGACGGATGATGAGGTGAAGGTCCTTGTAAACCAGGTCCTGGATTTTGAAGACCACTGGCTGTCATTAAAGGTGGTCCAGATGGCCTTTGTCTCATTGATACTGGGTCGGGTCCAGGGGGTCCGAGTGGAGGAGGCATTCCCGGTCCTGCTCCACCAGGACCACTGACACTCGGGGGGCCAGACATAACAGGGTGATTGGGCTGTCAAATCAGATAAGATATAATTAAATCGACTTGAATGAAAGATGGATTCATTTCTAATGAGAATCGACGTCAAATCAAAATGCAAAAAAATGTTTTATAATACAAAGTACTGAAAAATTTTATTTATCAAGAACTTTCAACATTAAAAACCCTAAATTTAATTCGACTAGATACAACTTGGATTTGAATCAACCTAAATGTGAGGGCTTGAGATAGTACTGTTTCTTAAACCGGAGTACGTGGAGTTGGGCCTAAACTTAAAACTTAGTGGCTGTAAGTTGAACGCCTTAGCCTTTACGCTACTGCCCTACTAGGTGATGATCAACTCGCATACAATATACGACATTAAAGATCATCGATAAGACATTCAACTTTCAACCAATAAAACTCAGGTCTGAACCCAGTTCCAACCACTACATTCTGGGCAAACGAAGTGTCACTAGACTCCACACTTTTTGACTGATCAATATACCTGATAAATTAATGTAAATGTAATCTAAAAGTCTGGGCATTTTTTATTTGAAATTTTTGTTGTAGAGTACATTCAAAAAAAATCTTCAGACAATTATGGGGAAAATACTGAGTTAATCAAAAGTATCTAAATAATGGTTCTGCCGATTCATAAGGCTGTTCACACTTTAAATAGACAGGATAATCGCAAAAAAACTTGTTACTATAAGCATTTCCAAAACACTTGAATGAAATATGTAGAATACGAACCATTCGAACAAATACGGCTAAACATAGACAATTTAAATAATAACTTTGCCATACGTTACCAAGTAGCGAACTATTGACTAGGGCGTTTCTAGTCATGTAATATAACTTTTTTAGCTAGGGAGACTGTTCTCGATTAGCGGAATCAAGCACCGACTTCATGTCAAATAAAATACTTTGGTTTGAAATTCCCAATTAGCTAGTCTAGTTATCTAGGTTGGCAGTTTTTACACTGATGGTATTTGCACTTAAGGAATATGGCCTCGGAATAAAGTGCGGCTGCCAATATTTAGGGGTGGAGCAAGCAACCACACAAGTTGTAGTGTGAAACTAGTGAATGTTAACAACACGGATACATTTAAACCACAGTCAGTAACAACGTAAAGCTTCGTACGTATGTACATCAGTTCGAGTTGCCATACCACATTAGCACAGAGATGCAGTTGTCGACTCAAATCCCATGATGATAGAGGCAGTAAAAACATAAACAGTAATCGGAAACACTATGGTTCAAAGATGTTATTCAAGGAGTATAATATAGTGAAATAAATTTGGAAAGAGGAAAAAAGGGACATGAATAATTCAGAAGATTAGAATAATTTAAACCACAGCTTTTGATTGAGTACACGAATCTGCATATGAATATTCACGTGGATGCTGTTGAAATTACAGATTACTTCACTTTATATTAAGCTAAACTACAGCTATGGTTAGTGTGTTCAATACATGTTTCAGACGTACAAGCAGATATATAACCTTTCTGTTTCATACTCTTTGGGTGGATGAGGAAGAAGAAGAGAACCCGTTTCCTCATAGTGGCTCTAAACTAGACATTTAGTTAGTTTGGGTGGTACTAAGAATGTGGGAGTTTAACAGATGTATCTGAACCAAGAAGTTGGTCTAACGTAAGGGGAAAATGTAGAATACTGAAACTATATGGTTAGGTTTTACAAGACCAGATACATGCATATGCTTTGACCAGATGACAATAAAACAATATGATCAACCACCCGTACCCAGTCTATGACCATTGATGAATATACTAACCTGCTAGTGATGACTTGAATATCGAATCTATGATAACTATCAACTTATTTAGGATGTAACAGATATGAAACTAGTGAGTGTTAATTTGATTAGAATCCTAATATACGGTACTGAAGAAAATGAACTTGAAACCCCTTCCCCAAGGTACTGAAATAACAAAGAAAGAATACATTTACCCTAAGAATTTGGTGTTTGTGACGATTTGGATATTACAAAAACACTAGCAGTTTACTAAGCGGTAGGAATCAAACGATATTTCTCCCTTTTAAAACACCGTAGGTATGATTGAAATCTCCCAGCCCAGAATGACACTAACAATATCGTTACCGAGTATCGATATTATTCTTTCGAGATCCTAACGGTCGTTTACCGTATAGCGCTCAGACACAAAAATTGGTGACAGGCAGAATATTTGAGACAACAAAGGAAGAGAGAGGTACACTTGGAAAACTATTCATCCAGTAACAAACCTCGTGATAACGTCATCAGCCATGAAGCCGACTGGCTGAGGCAAAGCCAATAGAGTAGCACAAACAAAAGACTACAGATAAACGGTCGAACTTACATGTGGTAATCCATTTGGGTAACCCGAATTCACAAAACCCTATGATTTTAGAGTTAGGCCATAAAAGTGCTTACATAGTCGTGGAATGCTTTGGCTTCGCTTGAGTGCTCATGTGTATCACGTCTTTCAGGAGCCGCACTGTACAGGTCCCAAAATACACTAACCAAAGTAAAGAGAAAGAACTAAACCTACCTCCACCATGAGTGCAAAAATCCAGGAGGCTCGCCGACGCTTATTGATTTGTCCCACCGGATCTTAAGTAACTGCATTACTTAAGAAGACATTACCTCTTGGAGAAAAGAATTAGCTGTCTTTTGTGCCCCAATGTGCACAAGGTACTCGTAAACATACACCGCCAATCTACAGCAATAAACTGAATTCTTAAACTAACTTCTCTTTAGACTGAGCATCAGACGGGATCCCAACCGACTTGTTCTTGCCATACATTATTGCCAACTTAATCACAGATTGATAAACAACATTTTTTAGTGGTAAAGAACAAAGTCTTAACGTATAACATGAATCCACCTAGAACAGATTGCAAGCGAAATTCGACTCTCAATGGTTGAACGAACGATATAAACAAAATTGAAAGTACGAAATATTCCTCGAAACTTAAAACCCAAATAAATAGGGAGGAAATATAATTGAAGTTTTGAGATAATACAAAATCTTACGTTATAACAGAAATCTCATGTTAAGCTTTTGATCATATCATGTATGGTAGCACTTTCAATGTTCCACTGGACCTACAAGGCAGTTCCTGCTGTAACAAACTTTATCCTTAGTTGCTTTTTGATAAGTGGTATTTCCTGATTAAACCGGATTGTGTCCTAGGAATTTTCATTCGTCTTCTAATTTTTCAGGGAATAAAGTAACATATACAGTATGGAAGTCTGCAGCTTTAAAATGTAACCGAAAACAAATAGTTCGCTATTTCTTCGACACTGGTGCGGACTTTATTGGTTTTACTGGACGCACCTAGTTGAGGGAGCCTGGTCACTTTACCATACCAAATCACGAGTGGGCACACCGTGCTACGCTTAATTTGCAACTTCTAGTCAGCTTTGATCAAACTCTTCTCGTTGCATCGACAGGTCTGTAACTGTATCTTCGAACTCCTTTATTTCCGAATTTTCACGTGACTGGGTTGGTATACTTCTATTATAAAATAATTACATGTCAATGAGTTGTCGAAATTCGAATACCTGTGTCATCCTTACGTCTTAGAATGTCTACTCAAAGTTAACTATTTATCGTTTTCCTCATTAGATAAATATACTGTGTCCAGTTCATTTGTTCTTACAGCCTCAATAACTGTGATCGTTCGATAATTTTCTTGACTCCACATAATTACCTGACCAACCCAGTCGTCACTGTGAATAAAGTTATTACCAGCCGAACCGCATCAAATAGTGCCAGTCGATTTCGTTGCCAAATATCTTCGAGATGATTTTAATTAAGTTTATTCGGATTAGTCATACACAACAAAGATTTCTGTTGTCAGTGTTTCATTGCATCATCATTTTTTATAACAGGTTACTATGATAACAATAACAGAATTCGGAGGCTAATGAAATTTTGTGATCAACCTTTATCTCATAGGTACGAACTTCAAGAAAATGGAAGACTCAGTAACACCCGTACCTTCGGGTATGATTTGTTAATTATTTTCAGATCGCTTGAGAACCAACAACCTTACTTAATTTTGCTTCTTCATATTTCAAAACTTCGTAGTCAGAGTTGCTTTGACCAAATACGTCAGTGTTTGTCTGATACTGACGTCATCGATAGTCCTGGAGGTTTGGACGCTTAACTCTATTTGTTGGACATCTATATTCCTGTCGTATGTGATCATGATAATAGGCTTAAAGTGTTGCAAGATATGAACAACCCAGAAGTATCTAAAACTTCTCTTAAACTGATAGATATCGCACACTCAGTTAAGTATTGCTTATATTGTTGTTTAGTGGGACATTTTGAGGTTGTATTGATTACTTCGACCAGAATAGTTGCACAAGTCCTACTGTTTGTTCGATTTGTCATTTTGGGTCAAAAGATTTTGGTTCTTCCCTGTACTTGTTGCACAGCATATCAGACACGAGTACGTGTAACTGCAGCTCTTGACATAACGATTAAAAATTGTTTAATTTCTAGACAAACCACCAATTCTTACCGCATTTAAATTTGTTATGCTTATTCGTTACGTAAAAAACTGACAGTAACGGACAATGACTTACAACAACTTGGTACATAATCGCAATGTGCCCTAGTTTCGTGGGCATAGCACTTTCCATACAACGGTGTGATCAATCTAATGTCTTCTTTGATATAACTTGACATTCAAATTGATCATAAAACAACAAAATCTGACATTTCATGAAAAAAATGACCTAGAAACCTGGCTGTATGTAATGGTAAAATGTTCCTCAATAGTGTTTAAGCAGGTGTCTCTCCCATGGTTTTGTGTATCTCTATGTTTGCAGCGTTCGCGACTAGCGGACATGCCTGTATACGTTCATTTTTGTGTTGTTCGTTTGAATCTTCCCATTAATGTTTAGGACTGCAGTAGGTCAGTTTTATTGGCTCATGTACATCCTATGAGGATTGCCCCGATATTCCCTTTAGTCACAAGCATTGTAAGCAAATATAGATGGTGGCTAACGGTAGAATCCAGAACGCATGTTCCTCTCTATTCCGGACTCTTCAGCTGATTTTACATTCATATCAGATTAGATACTCGTAATGGGACTCAAACCCAGTACAGTTCACTTGGAACTCCATCGCACTATCCACTTAACTACTGAATCCAGATGGCCACTATCTCGAGATATGGGCTAAGGTTTTAATACATTTTGCATTAGTTGTTCACAACTTTTCACCGATGTTTAGGACTTCAATTGACCAGTCCCTTATAGACACATATGTATCTTGCGCGTATTGCCTCAATATTGCCTTAGGTCAAAAGCATTGTAAGCAAAGTGGCTATCTGAACTAGCTAGGTGGATAGCGCGTTGGTGTTACGAGCGAATGTGACCGGGCTCGAGTCGTGGAGTGAACAACCCTGGAATGCAGGTACATCTAGCTGACGCGTCCCGAACAGAACGAAACATGTGCCCTGGATTCCACTGTTAGATACTATCTCTCCTTTCTTACACTGTTCGTACACAGTTCAGAAGTACACAGAATTACAACTCGATTTACATATATTCAAATTTACTTTTTCGACAACAAACTATCGCTCTAGGTAACTAGCTATCGTAACTGTTACTGCTACTACTGTCACCATTGTTGAGGAGCATCATATGATGTTTTTCTAGAGATTACAGACCTCCAAAGATGGCTTCGGGACATAACTCAAGTGTCACGAAACTTTTGAACACAGTACGTATATAAACTGGTATTCTTCATCGTAAAAGTAAACGATCTGCATCTAGGAAGTTCCATATTCTTCAAGTGAGTCAGTAATGGCCATTCTGATAGGCTCACATAGATGAATATTTAGTTGCCCATTAACTTCTGATGTGAAAAGTGCATTATTTGGTATCTGGAGTAGCCTTGAATTTCTTCAAGATGCGAAATGCATTGCACAAGTCTCTCAATATAGTTTTTGGGTCACTATCTTTATTATTTTTAAAAACGACAATTTACAACAGTCGTTATATGAGCTTCTTTCAGCTAACAAAGCAAGGAGATACTAGAAGCTCTACAACTGTGTGAAAGATTAGTTCGTGACAATTAAAATTATTCTCAAAGATTTGGTGATTTTAGAACAACAATGTGTTCGTTTTAGACAGTCAAAAATGTAAAGCAGCTTATTAATAACACTGTGCAAACAAGCACATCACTTGAACAGACTTCCACTACAATCGTAGCTAATGAATGAAGATTTAAGTTCTTCAGCACATCCAGACTTACAGTCATTTTCTAAGTTATGTGTGATAAGACGGACTTCTAAGGTTTGAAAATAGGCTGATTATCGGGGCTCGTTGAGCCTCAGTGATGTACAAATCGAAAATTTGTATCCATCCCGTAAGCGCCCACTTGAATGCGGAATCTAATAAGATGAAATGCTATTCATTCAATCACAGTGACTGTCAATCTATCATCGATGGATGACAGTGGATATTATATCTCTCCACATTAGACTACAGCAGACGCGTTAGTGTTTAGCTCCTGTTTTCATCTTCAAACTGATAGAACAATATAATGTTGACGAAATAAATGTTAAATTTGACTTCGTACATATTCTGTGGACATGCTCCGTTGATAGCAAGGTAGATGTGAAAACGTGAATAAGAAAGCGTCTTAGTAGTATATATTTCGGATATTCGATAATCTAGATGATAGGTAAATAATAAGGAGAGATCCATCCGAACTGGAGTGGCAGAAATGGCCTACTTGACTTTTCGGGAGGTGGTTCAACATTTATATTAAGAAAAAAGAAGCAGGCGAGACACATATGACGAGAAGTACCCTAAAAATAAACATGCATAAATAGGCTGACAAGGAAGAATAGGTTTATAAATAATGACTTAGAACGACAACATAACTTTGTACAAAGGTCGGAACAATATAGGTAGGCGTGTGATCACAAAGAAAGTACGACAACTGGTCCCAACAGAATATTGGAATTTAATGGAAAGATAACATGCACGCTAAACGGATGAATTTATAACGCTGAAATATCGTCCCTAAAATACAAAGTGTATTGACTATATATGTCTGTGGTGAGCGGCATGATATTATGAGCGAAGTAATACCCGTATAATAAAATTAATAAGATTGATTTCAGTTGCTATTCATTCTCTTCATGTCTGCTTCTAGTTCTCGACGCAGTGTGTTGGTCTCACTCTTTTCCGTTTCCCTTCTGAGCAAGCGGTTACCTCGTGTTGAAGTTTGATGATTTCCTCAATGTGTGGCCTGTTCACTTCCAACGTCTCTTCCTAATTTCCTCTTCCGCCGGAAAGTGATTTGTTCTCTCCCAAATTAGGCCGTTGCTGATTGTATTCAGCCAACGGACACTGAGTATCTTATGTAGACAACTGCTTAAAAATACTTGTACCTTTTTGATAATGGTTGTGGTAGTTCTCCAAGTTTTATCCCCGTAGTAGTAGAACTGTCTCGGCGTTCGTGTTAAAGATTGTGACTTTGATATTGGTTGACAGATTTTTGAGTTTCATATGGTGTTCACTTGTAGAAATGTAGTACTTGCTCTGCCAATCCTCGAAGTCGATCTAAAACGAATGTTCAAAAGCTCACCAAAACTAATATATTTGTTTAAACCAAATAAGTTGGTAAATATGATATTGTTTGAGGACGTCCAAATTCAAGGAATCAGATAAACCAAACCGACAAAGTTAATGTCATATCTTAACTTTCGGGCTTCAGAAGACAGGTTTATAACTCTAAACCAAACAATACCAAGGCCGAGTGAATTACGCAACCAAACGGAAGTCAACTGATCATAATTGCAAACCTACCAGAATGGCTTTTACCTTAATGCTAAAGACGAATTCATCCCAAACCTTCATTATCACGGTTTACCTGAGTCCAGAGACAAAGAGACAACCAAAAAGGAAAATTGAACAAGTTAATTTCAAGGATTGTTTTCAACAGGTACATCAAATATCTGTTGAAAAGTGCAGTATTTACGACAATAATTTTTAACCAGTTAAATGTTTCAAGGTTCTCACGCAACATACTGTTTCCATAGCACTGTAGGGCCAGTGAAATGTCACTGAGCCCTAGCCAAATCATCCGGCGGTTGGGTCACTGAATATCGAACAATTCATCGATCCCCATCTAGGTCAAGGACAGCCGACGCGCATAAGTCAATCGTATGCCATGGGCTTGCCCATGCGGTGATGGTATCACTATACTCTCTGTACTCATTCTTATTAATATATTTCCATGATAACCTCCTTTGTGTTATACGGTCTTGAAAGCAGCCATAGTACCTTGATACGTCGAATGGGTAATCTATGTTAGATGATGACCGTGAGGTGTGAGTTCGAAGTTAGCTCTTAGTCAAAACATCTCTGTCTTATTCGAGTAGCTCGTTAATCATTCGACATGGATAATATACATTGGTGATCTACAGTACATTTGTGGAACGGATAGAATCTTGATACATAAATATCTTGCATAGATACGAAAAGAATAGAATTAAAATATGTTCAGTAAGTGATTGACTGTCTTTTTGTGGAGTTCCACAGCCTTAATTAACTTATCCGTGTTAGATATCCTTGGCGTTGACTATTTTCACTAGCTGTGCAACACCAAGTGATCAGTATTTTATGATCAGAATAGGTGATAATTTAACCAGGGCTCAGAGTTATTTCCCCATGTTCACGAGTTCAATAATATTGACTACCGCAAACGAAGTCATTTAGTCGTATTTTATATACAAAATGTTTTAAGATGGTTTATTCTGCAAAAAGATAAAGCCAGAACTGTCTCTCCAAAGCATAAAATTGTTGATTACAGGCTACGACAAATTATATCAGGAACCCCGAACAAGTCAGCCACCTCTTCGTGATCTTCAGGAATACCGCTTCAATAATAGTCCATTTCAATTGCTTACGCTATGTTGTCAATTACTTTGATACTCAATGCTCCGTTAGCTGCCAAAATAAACGGACTCTGCACTGTGACCCCTATCGTTACTGAAGGTCTGTGGGACACCAAGGTGGAAAATTTATTCCTATGTATGTGCTCAATCTATGGGTTCTTCTAAATAATCTTTCAGAGCACTTTAACTTGCAGCGTGTCTGATTGTGGGTAAAACTGTTTGATGGAGGCAAATGGTTCAATAATATCAGTGACGATATGGTCATATCTATAAATCAATTCAGTAAAATAACGGAAATGAGCTTTAGCATCTTCGTGGATTACAACCGCTTGACAAGTAAGACCTGTCTTAGGTCATCATTGAACAGTATGAAAAATAATGGACTCCACAAATCTATCACCAACTAGTTTAGTAATGCCAGTTATGTGTTCGTAAGACGTGTTGACAGATTTATGTTTTCCAGTCTAATTATCACAATTGTAATATCATTGAAGAGTATATCAAAGAAAACTGGATAAGGTTAATCAATAACATCTCTAAATTCACACTTCCTAAAATCGGTTATGATTATATAGTCACGTAGCCACCTGCATAGAAAACTGATATAATGTGAATGTTTATCTTCTGATGCCATGGGTACGAGCAATTCACTACTATATGCATGAGCGGAAATCAAGTGTAGTACTTGATTGATATGTAGATCACCAACGTAGACGGTCTATGTCGAAAATGATTGCAGGCCTACTCGAGTTAGACGTGAATGGTGTGACAAACTAGCTAACATCGAATTCACACCTCATGGTCAGCACCTTACGTGGACTACCCCATTGACGTACCAGGGTACCATAGATGCTTTGAAGACTGTACAACACAGAGGACGTCGTTACAGAAATATATTAGTTAAAGTAGATTCAAGCGAAAGTGAGACCACTGCCGCATGGGCCAGTACATGGTACACGATTCACTGATGCGCGTTGGTTGTCACTGACCTTGACAAGGATCGATGATTTGCTCGATATCCAATGACCCAACTGCCAGATGATTTGGCTATGGCTTAGTGACATTTCGCCGGCCCTACAGATAAAGCCCTGAGATATCTGAGATACATTGTGCAATTCGAAAGCAAGTCGGAGAGATTTAAATGATCTGATTAGATTGGTGGCTGCTATTTTAGGAATATAGCCGTATCCTATGAGTAACCGTATATTTCACATGATTCGTCTTTGAAGTACGTTTATATCACATCCTAAAAATTAAAGAACCTTGAACATATAGAATAAGATACCTAACGTAATAACATATTTCTTCAATCTACTCTAATTGATTCGACTTACGCCTGTTAGTTCTCCAAGCTTTAGCTCCGCACATTCTAACTTTCTGTGATAAATAGAAGTACTTAAATCATTGTACGAACTAGGAATCCCTGAAATAACACAATGTAAGTGAGGTAGAACGTGATGAGCACAAACGAACGTATTGTATTTAGGATTCAAAATCATTAGTTCACACGAACACTACAGTTTGATATTGGTTGCCTGTTGTTTTGAGTTCCATATGTCCTCCACTTGTAACAATGTAGCCCTTATTTTGCCAATCCTTGCCTTAACGAGAAGTATCAGATATTTCTCGTTTATCGAGGATGCTCTTCAGGTACGTGAATCGTATAAACTCTTCCGCAGTTTTCCCAACAAATATGATTGCGCTTGTGTTCTCTGTGCTATATTTGAGAATCTTGGATTTTCTCCTGCGTATGTTCAGGCTTACTGATGCAGAGGCTGTTGCTAGAGTAGTTTTCGTCATCTGCACTTTTTCGCGTGTATAGGATGGGAGGGCCAGGTCATCTGCGAAGTTCGAATCTTCTGATTGATTGCGAGCTGTCCATTGTATTCCGTGTTTCCTCTCAGGTGTCCTGATCTTCATAATCCAATCGACCACTGGAAGAAAGAGGAAGGGGGAGAGTAGACAGCCTTGTCTGACTCTGGCCCTTACTTAAAATGAATCTATCAGCTGTCGTCCATGAACTATTTCGCACTGTAGTTCGTCGTACAAGTTCCGGACAATCTTCTTAGGTACTCCATAGTGTCGAAGAAGTTCCCATAATGTTCTCCTGTTCACACTATCCAATGCTTTTTCATATTCAAGGAAGTCGATGTGTAGTGACGAGCCTTATTCGATTGATTGTCCAACGATGATCCGTAGTGTGGTGATTTGGTCTGTGCTCGACCGGTTTTTACGGAACCCAGCCTGTTGAGCTCGAGGTTGGGCATCTACTGCGTCTTTCATCCGGTTGAGCAACACTATTAAAACCTTTCCTGGTACTGACAGCGGTGTGATGTCTCTGTAGTTCTCAAATTTGCTCAGATCCCCTTTCTTTGGTATTTTGATGAGGCGTCCTTCTTTTCAGTCTGTCGGCACTTATTCTTCCTCCAAAATCTTCGTGAATAGAAAGTTAAGCATGTTTGTAGCTAATTTTATATCTGACTTCAGAGCTTCAGCTAGCATGAGGTCAAGTCCTGCTGACTTCCCTCCCTTGAATTTTCTGATGGCCACCCTGATTTCCTCCATCGTTTGTGGAGTGACATCTATAAGAAGCTCTGTGGGTGCTGCTTCGATGTCCGGTGTATTAAATGGAGCTGGTCTATTCAAGAGTTCCTCAAAGTATTCCACCCATTTTTTTCTGTTTTTTGGATCTCGGTGATTGTCTTGCCTTCTTTGTCTTTGAACTGTCCCTCTGGTTTACTGTGCTTCCTCGCTAGTTTATTCGTCTTTGCATATTTCCTTCTCTTGAAGCTTTTCCCACATATTTCAGTTTGTCAGCTTCAGCAATGAAACACCGACTTGTTGACCGGACCAATGATACTTAAACAAGTACGAGCAGCGTGATGTCAGCTTAGAGTTCTTATTGGTCGTCCACTCTAGGATCTTATCGCCTAACCCGGCCGGTTGAGTCTAGAACGCCGATATCAGCCTCTGCTATATGAGTCACGTATCCCAGACACACACAGCTTGTATACAGCCAAATCAAGCCACACCGTATCATAAAATAGAAAATAACAATTATACAAGGTCAGACCCAAAGTGGCTGTGATTTAGGAATAAGCAACTTAACCCATTATGGGTGGCGCACTTATTCAGTCGTGAAATGCAAAGACGTAAGTGTTTTCAAGTATATAAAACAATACTAGCTACTTTCAATACTCTGACGACACTTTAAGTTATTTTACGATTTCGTTGATTTATATGTTTGATTCCCCGTTCTGGTATCTCATGAGACTATTATCATTACTTTCGTTTCTGTTCCTAATATTTGTTTAGTTTTTTAACGGTTGTGTAGATTCCCACTGACTCAGGTTTATTCCACTCGGTCACAGGACTGTTATGACTGCCTTTGTTTTTAGATTGTCAAGGTTTTTTTAAATCGGCTGTAACGGGAGGAGTAAAATTCCTTTTTCTGTTTATCGGGAACGTGTGTTTTTACAGAAAGCAATGGTTACCCATCGCCTAAGGGAACTGAATTGATGTGCTTACTGTGGGCGTTCCTTGACTAGCAGGCCCACTGTTTGTCACCCGCCACATTTATTCACAGAAATTTCTGTTATACAAACCTTTTGATCACACAGAATGGAGATGTTATTTGCCAAGGTATTTTGTGTGGTTTATACTTATTAGCGTTACCGTTAGGAACTTACCAAACCGAACTATTTAGTTGTAAATTTACAAGTGCATAAAGTTCCACCGGATAAGATAAGGGATCAGTTCAGACATTACACCTAACGTGCATTATTTTGTAACGACTTCTATGGATAAAGTCGTTATGCAATACAGTTCAACCTTCAAGATAAGTTTATAAAAGTGAAGGAACTTACGATTATAAAATTTGATTGTTAGGTTACTCATTACCTAGTGCCTATAGATAGCGTGTATAGACCAGTAATTTCAGACGCCAACGTGCTTTTCTTTCTTAGATGAATTTATTTTTATCTGATCACTATAAGTGTTGAGTTGACACTCCATGTACTTATGCGTACTCACTACGACAAGGGATTCGTTCATTGCTTTAGCAGTTGTGTTAGTTTTTCATTACCAATTATTACATCACTGCGATGTCTAACGTTTCGTACACTAAACGTTGATACTTTTAGTTGGAATATTTTTTTCTTACAATTTGCCGTTTACTAGCTTTGTCTTTGAGCTCACCTTAATTTTCCTAGCCGGTAGGTACCCGATGTTTTATCTATAGAAGTGGCCAGACCTGTGGCCGAACAATTCTTCTTTCAGATTATTTAGCATAACATTTGAAGCTTTGAGTTATCTATTCAGGCACACTACGTTTTCAACGTTCAATATTTATAGAAAAAATAATGCTTACACAAAATAAGAAAGGGAATAAATATTAGAGGCGTGTTTTGACACTACTCAGATGTTTTCGGCCAACTCCTAGCCAGTCAGTCCAGGTTGTTACCAGCTCTTGAGAACTATTCAGATTGCGAGCATATCCAGTAAAAATTACTATCTCACCATTCGGTGCCTTTTGGACAGGCCTAAGCTACTGTTTTTCTGAGTTGTTAGTCTTGAAATGTCAGGTTGCTACCCAGACTGATGTCAGATTGTACCTTGGCAGCCGGGTTTAGCAAGCCAGCAAATCAACATGATTCATTAATAGAACTTGATCATTGTAATCCTTATGCACAGCCCTCCCTATTTAGCGACTTCCGAAATATTACTGCAAGACAGTGATGTGAAGCTGTGAGGGGAATTAACTATTTAGTGTCCCTGTATATGATTCCTATTAGATCGCATGATGTTTGCTATCGAAACACACATACCACTAATCCGTCCAGATAACAGGGCTCAGACGCATCCGAATAGTCTAGCTTGTCCCGTCATTGTGCCGCTGATCCCTTTTTCCGTCCGTCGATTTTACGTGAACTCATAATCTCTTTAAACATGAGAGACCATCTGTCTCGATCAACGACTGTACGATTGTACGTGTACAAAATTCATTCTCGTAGTTGACTCACTTAATTCTGTTACTCACCAATGTGATTTAACTATATACGAGGACTAGTGGCATGTGTATTTCGACAGCAAACATCATGCGATCTATTTGGAGTCAGATGCAGGATCACTAAATGTGTCGAGCCCGTCGATAACACGATTTATAGACTGGAAACGATCCGTTTATTGATTTGTACAAAGTCATTTATATCTGAAAGGGAGTTTAACAATTTTAAGAGTTGTCTTTTCTGTCTAACTCTATGAGAAAGATATGCTCAACGAAAGGCTCAAAAACTGACTCTGCATGTATTGAGACTAGCCAAGAAGGATGGTGATACTAGACCCTGTCTAATGAAGATAACCTTCCCATCCCCCACATGGCGGCTGCAACTCTGGAAGCTTTTCGTGCCAACAGACGTCGACTGCCACCTGGAATCCACATGCACCCGGATAGACCATACGAAGCTAGGACTAAACACAAAGGCAAGTTGGAGCTGACCATTCCACTTGTGAACTGTCTAGACGATAAAAAAACGTGTAAATGGCAGGGCCTACCACCTCGGCAACCCTCATATAGGTGGGCTACCTGCCTATTCACGTAAAGCTCATACAGACAAACAGGAAGAAGCTCACGCGTTCCAAATTGAAGGCCTAAACTGCTTATATTTGAACGCCGCGAGTCTACCAAACAAAATGGATGAACTACGTGAACTTAGCAATGCTAATAAGGCCCATCTGATAGGAATATCTGAAACCTGGATATCTTCTCAGTTCTCGGACCATGAGTTAGCATTGCCTTGGATGTCTTTGTTCCGCAATGATAGAAAATCAGGATATGGGGGCGGAGTAGCTGTTTACATACGTTCTTGCTTGGAGGTGCATCAAGTTCATAACCTCGAGTTTAACAATCTTGAGGAATCCATATGGTGCTCTGTAAGAATGTCCAGTACTTCGAGGTGTCTAGTCGGAGTCATTTACAGGAAGCCAACTGCCGACATCGAGTACGATAGTCGTATGCTGGAAGGACTATCCCGCTCCACCCGTCTCGGTTTCACACGCATCCTGATTCTAGGGGACTTTAATCTCCCTAGAGTCAACTTCGCGGAACACACGTATACTGCAGGCGACAACTCAATTGAAGCTCGGTTCTTCAACCTCATCGATGACTTGGGATTGTACGAAAATGTGGGGTCGGCAACTCGTTGGAGCAACAGTCAGACGCCATCGCACTTAGACTGTGTATTCACAAACGAAGAATTTCCAGTTGAAAACCTTGCAATCCTGGTTCCGCTGGGGAAAACGATCACGCCGCTAAAGCTTTCATTTTTGTCAGCAAAACTGAGCTAATATATCCCACCAACAACATGTGCTGGAATTTCGAACGGTCGAATGTGTCAGCTCTACACGACTATCTACAACAGGTGGCTTAGGATGTTCACCCCCAACAAGATGTGGACGGTCATTGGGACTTCTTACTGCAAACGCTCTTATGTGCTATAAAGCAGTCAGTTCATCAAACCGTTCCCAAAGGCTACAAGCAACCTGCAATCATTAAAAACCGCACTTTTCGCCTGCTAAGCTACAAAAGGCACTGTTGGGCAGAATACAAACGAACTGACAACGACGGAGCGCACAGGCAATATAAACATATCAGGAACATATGCACGAAGGCTATAAGAGAAGATAGGCTTCAGTATCAGACAAAGCTTATGGACAAATCTTCCTGTAATCCTAAAAGCTTATTCCGTTATGCAGCCTCTCTGCGTCAAGCCAAAACTGGAGTTTCCCAACTGCTAGGTCCTGACGGCTCGACCAATAACGATGGCGGCACCGCTAACCTTCTGGCTGAACATTACTCCCAGACATTTCAACCGACCGACACTAACTTTACTGATGACAGTTTCGTTTGCAATTCCACAGGACTTTCCGAAGTGAACCTAAGCGCTGACTTGGTGTTCCAGAAACTGCAGCACTTTAGATTAGACACTTCTCCTGGCCCGGATATGGTTCATTCGGCCATACTGAGGGAAGCAGCCTCAATCTTGGCAACGCCGCTTAGCGTGATGTTCTCACACTCGCTAAGTCTAGGAAAACTACCGGAAACTTGGAAACTGGCTCACATCATGCCAATTTTCAAAGGACGTCGACGCAGCGAACCTTCAAGTTACCGACCGGTGGCTCTTCTCTCAATAACCTCAAAAATCATGGAGTCCCTGATATGCGGTGGTATAAATGACTATTTACTATCCTCAAATTTCTTCTCACCCCAACAGTATGGTTTCAGGAAGGGGTACTTTGTAATATCAACCTGCTGACTGCGGTGGACAGATAGACAAGCATCATCGATCACAAGGGGAAGGTTGATATCATCTACCTAGATTTCTCAAAAGCTTTTGATAAGGTTAACCATACATGTCTTATCAATAAGCTCAAACAATTGGGTATCAGACCACCTCTAATCGATTGGCTTACTTCATACCTAAAAAATCGACACTTTAAGGTTAGGGTTATTTTCGCTTTATCTCAGGCTATGGAATGTCCTAGTGGGGTCCCCCAGGGCTCAGTACTAGGACCTCTTCTCTTCTTGATCTACACAAATGATCTTCCTCAACAGGTAACGTCAGACTTATTACTTTTTGCCGACGACGTGAAACTTTGGAGAGAGATACGCAACCAAGACGATATACAGGCACTTCAGGAGGATCTGACTCGACTTCAAAGTTGGGCAGACGATAATGGACTTGCCTTTAACACTTCAGAGTGTAAAGTAGTCCATCTGCGACATGTCGCAGACTACAGTTATAACTTAGGTACCTCCTCTCTAGTAGTATCCTAGGTCGAAAAAGATTTAGGAGTCCTGGTGCCCCATGATTTGAAGTCTTACGCTAACTGTGACAAAAATGCCTTCCGAGCAAACCTTGCACTGGTAACGTTGAAGCGCATTTTTGGACAGTTTGACGGACGAACTTTCCATACAATCTTCAATAGTTTCATCCGTCCCCATTTAGAGTACGGAAACATAGTATTTTCCCCTCGCTCCAAAAGGCTAAGGACACTGTGGATCGTATCCAACGGCGAGCCACGAAATCACTTCGAGGACTCAAATTTAGACCTTATGAAGAGTGCCTCCAGTCACTTAACCTTTACACATTAGAGTATAGGCGTCTTAGAGGTGATTTATTAATGGCTTATAGTATTCTTAACACTTCTGGTCATCCTCTTAAACACCTACTTAAGCTTAGTTCGAATAATAATCTAAGGGGTAACACCCAGAAACTGGAAACACAACATAGCAAGACGGACTGTAGACACAGCTTCTACTTCTTAAGAGTTGTCAAATGCTGGAATTCGCTGCCGGCCGGGCTAGTCCAAGCGACTTCTCAGGAGTACTTCAAGAGGCAACTTGACCTATTCTTAAGGACCAAAGACAGCATCACACTATGATTTACCAATTTCTTTTCCTCTTTTATTGTTAACATACCTAGGTTCCTGCCTGGAGGATTTGGTGATCCCCTGCTACTAGACACGGAAGCCTGTTAAGCGAAAGCTTCTTCCATTCCGTCCACAACCATTTGAACCATTTGAACCATTTGATGGTTCACTAACAAGCTTTAATAGCATTTACATGCTTTTGTGGAATAAACTTGTTTAAACATCAAGGTCTATCAAATAAAATCTATAAATAACCTAAATATTCATTGATCAAGAACGTAAGCAAGGAATAAAGTTAGCTTGATCTAATTCTTAGTGTTTCTTCGCTTAACACATTCTGTTTTAAACCGTGCATTATCGTGTTTTACCTTTTCTTCTGACTACTGCCTGCCTTATTTCCTATTTTCGAGTTCCATTGCCAAGCAACAAGGTGACACAACTCCAAAAACATACGGTGAGTTTAAGCTATAAATTTTCTGCAATCATAAAGTCATTTCAGATGGCTCGTTCAATGACAAACACACTATTATCTGGATTCATTCAATTGTGACAAAAACGTCAACAACACCTGGCATTCTGGAATTAATTGTTATACTGTGTGTTTGATTCTGGATGCTTTTGGATCATTACTACTCACGAATGGCGTTATATATGTCGTCTACTGAATAATCTTGTCATCGAAAATATTCCAGGCGAGTTTTATGTTTTCCTTTTCCTGTTTAATTTACTATGTTTTTAGCACTTCTTACCTTGCATAGATTTTTTTCCGTTAGTCTGGTTGAATATAATTAATACGAGCCACTTTCAAGACTTTTTGTTAGAAATATTCAATACTTTTATACTACCACATACTATTAATAAAGTGTGTTATTTAAAAACATTTCTTATTTGTAGTTGCCTATGCTAGACATTTATACACATCACTAGGTTAACGACAGCAGCTTATGGAAGGTCAATAACTCATCATATTCTTAACTGAAATTCCATGAGTCATCTGAACTTCAAAAATATTTTTTTCATTTTGGTCATGTTTATTATTCTTAAATTGTCATATACGTCAACAACCTGCATGTTAACCTAGCCCGTACATACGTTGCACTATATCTTCATGTCTTCTAAATTTAGAAATCATCTGAATTGCCTTTAACATTTATCAACAAACCCATCATAGTCGTTGTTGCTATAAGTATTTAGGTTTATGGATTGGTTTATCATATTAGCAGCCTAAAATACAGACCTAGTTTAGATAATCAAATAACAAATTTAGGCACTACCAACTGCATTAGTAAAATAACTAAATTCTCACGTATTTGTTAACTGAACAAACGTTTAAAATCAAAACTTCGGAGCCTACTAAAATTAAAAAGCGACGAATATTTTCGAATTGAAATTTATAATATAATAAGGTAGCTCTGATTCTTTAACGCTACAAATTTCTGATAGTTTTGAATCACCTAAAGCAACAATACCTATTTTTCCACTGGCTAATCCTCAATCAACACTAGGACTAGTTAAACGTAATAGTTTCAGGATATCGTCATAAAGCGTTGTCATGACTTGACAATCACGTAATGTGATTGATAAAATTGATGAAACTATTGACAAAGTCGGTCAACAAGTCACCTTCATCCACTACAGATGATTTCTATTATGTATCTCTATCAGTTGCTCATTCAGAAAATGTCTCAAAACCTTGTCAGTCTAATTGGAGGTTCAGCGATACAATCATGCATGCAAATAATCAGTATAAGCAGTCGAGCAAATCTCCTGCAAACTGTAAACATCATTGTTGAATTTACTCCAACACTGACTAAGGTTCAAGCCATTATCATAGACTAGAGTTGGGAGCGTACTCACCTTGGTTACAACTTAAATTCTCCCTGACAATCACATGAGCATCACTCGCTATTAATTATCTCGTAAAAGCGAAGAATTTCCAGTTGAAAACCTTGCAATCCTGGTTCCGCTGGGGGAAAACGATCACGCCGCTAAAGCTTTCATTTTTGTCAGCAAAACTGAGCTAATATATCCCACCAACAACATGTGCTGGAATTTCGAACGGTCGAATGTGTCAGCTCTACACGACTATCTACAACAGGTGGCTTAGGATGTTCACCCCCAACAAGATGTGGACGGTCATTGGGACTTCTTACTGCAAACGCTCTTATGTGCTATAAAGCAGTCAGTTCATCAAACCGTCCCCAAAGGCTACAAGCAACCTGCAATCATTAAAAACCGCACTTTTCGCCTGCTAAGCTACAAAAGGCACTGTTGGGCAGAATACAAACGAACTGACAACGACGGAGCGCACAGGCAATATAAACATATCAGGAACATATGCACGAAGGCTATAAGAGAAGATAGGCTTCAGTATCAGACAAAGCTTATGGACAAATCTTCCTGTAATCCTAAAAGCTTATTCCGTTATGCAGCCTCTCTGCGTCAAGCCAAAACTGGAGTTTCCCAACTGCTAGGTCCTGACGGCTCGACCAATAACGATGGCGGCACCGCTAACCTTCTGGCTGAACATTACTCCCAGACATTTCAACCGACCGACACTAACTTTACTGATGACAGTTTCGTTTGCAATTCCACAGGACTTTCCGAAGTGAACCTAAGCGCTGACTTGGTGTTCCAGAAACTGCAGCACTTTAGATTAGACACTTCTCCTGGCCCGGATATGGTTCATTCGGCCATACTGAGGGAAGCAGCCTCAATCTTGGCAACGCCGCTTAGCGTGATGTTCTCACACTCGCTAAGTCTAGGAAAACTACCGGAAACTTGGAAACTGGCTCACATCATGCCAATTTTCAAAGGACGTCGACGCAGCGAACCTTCAAGTTACCGACCGGTGGCTCTTCTCTCAATAACCTCAAAAATCATGGAGTCCCCGATATGCGGTGGTATAAATGACTATTTACTATCCTCAAATTTCTTCTCACCCCAACAGTATGGTTTCAGGAAGGGGTACTTTGTAATATCAACCTGCTGACTGCGGTGGACAGATAGACAAGCATCATCGATCACAAGGGGAAGGTTGATATCATCTACCTAGATTTCTCAAAAGCTTTTGATAAGGTTAACCATACATGTCTTATCAATAAGCTCAAACAATTGGGTATCAGACCACCTCTAATCGATTGGCTTACTTCATACCTAAAAAATCGACACTTTAAGGTTAGGGTTATTTTCGCTTTATCTCAGGCTATGGAATGTCCTAGTGGGGTCCCCCAGGGCTCAGTACTAGGACCTCTTCTCTTCTTGATCTACACAAATGATCTTCCTCAACAGGTAACGTCAGACTTATTACTTTTTGCCGACGACGTGAAACTTTGGAGAGAGATACGCAACCAAGACGATATACAGGCACTTCAGGAGGATCTGACTCGACTTCAAAGTTGGGCAGACGATAATGGACTTGCCTTTAACACTTCAGAGTGTAAAGTAGTCCATCTGCGACATGTCGCAGACTACAGTTATAACTTAGGTACCTCCTCTCTAGTAGTATCCTAGGTCGAAAAAGATTTAGGAGTCCTGGTGCCCCATGATTTGAAGTCTTACGCTAACTGTGACAAAAACGCCTTCCGAGCAAACCTTGCACTGGTAACGTTGAAGCGCATTTTTGGACAGTTTGACGGACGAACTTTCCATACAATCTTCAATAGTTTCATCCGTCCCCATTTAGAGTACGGAAACATAGTATTTTCCCCTCGCTCCAAAAGGCTAAGGACACTGTGGATCGTATCCAACGGCGAGCCACGAAATCACTTCGAGGACTCAAATTTAGACCTTATGAAGAGTGCCTCCAGTCACTTAACCTTTACACATTAGAGTATATGCGTCTTAGAGATGACCCTCTGTTGGCTTACAGTAACCTCAAATCTTCTGGTCATCCTCTTAAACACCTACGTAAGCTTAGTCTCAATACTGACCCAAGGGGACACCCATAAATTGGTGACCGATCATAGCAAGACGGACTGTAGACACAGCTTCTACTGCTTAAGAGTTGTCAAATGCTGGAATTCACTGCCGGCGAAGCCAGTTCATGCCACTTCCCAAGAGGTATTTAAGAGGAAACTAGGTCTTTTCTTGAGGTCTAAGGATAGTGTCGTACTATGATTTACCAATTTCTTTTTCCTCGTTTATAGTTAATATATCTAGGTTCCTGCCTGGAGGTATTTTCCTGATCCTTTGCTACTAGACACGGAAACATATTAAGCGAAAGCTTCTATTCTGTCCACAACCACTCGAATCATCTGAACTTATTTAGCCAAATACATCCTGCAGCACCACATCACCGAGAAATGTGGCTTAACTGATTTCAGTAAATTATAGTCACTATATGTCAATGAAATCGTATTCCGTCTTATACTGAACTACATACTTGCAACTAACTTTTATGTACCATCAGCCGGTAGGTATGAATGTGAATAAATAGTCTATGGCAAATCGGAACATTGAGTCTAGAGCATATCTCTTACGAGTACACTCATGTTTAACGATTTGTTCTAAGCCATCTGTCCAAAATTCACAGAATTATCACTCACGTATTTAGATTTTTTTTATAACCATTCATATGCATTTGTAGTATTACTAAATTCTATCACGATCAAGTAAAAATGAGGTCGAGAAAATCTCCCCGTAACTAAATAAACCCTATCAAACTAACTGGAACACTACTTGGAATTATTTTCCATGGTTATACTTTTGTTCCTTTAGTTACCTACTAATACGGATGCAGTTGGAAATCAACTCATATGGACAACTTACGGACATAAACGTTGTTTGATTTCCTAACTAAAACGAAATTAGTACCAATATTAACATTTCTACAATATTGGTTGTTTTTAATATATCTGAACACAAAATATGTACTACCTATAAGTTATATCTTACGGTGCCTTATTAAAATATCATTATACGGAGTCATTTTATTATTATTATAACCCCATTTTGTTTAGCTCAAATAATCCTCACCTAAATTTTCATTTTAAGCGTGTTAGGAACTAAACCAGACATTTTGATTTATCTTTCAGCTGATCAATACCCGGAGGTTTTACACTATTCTTCGTAACCTCCGGCGCGCGACAACCCCACTCAAATTGATATCGAAACAACGTCATGTTGATTCTGGTGGGAGAGCAGTGTAGTGGCATTGGACCATAACCACACAATTCTCAAAGCTCAATAGGAGACTACTCGGAAAATAGATATTTAATATTTAACGCGGAGAAATACCTAACTATGGAGAAGGCGGGAACAAGGAGTTGAATTAATTGTAGTTGATCGAATGGCATGGCTCGGCCTTGCAGGCGTGGTCCTTGTTGGATGCTATCTTATATCTTTTATTCATATTAAACATATTGTTCTACCTCTAGCCTAAGCTTGTTCTCCATCATGTATTGGTAATTGCTACGATGCAATGAGTTGGTGAAGACGATGGTATGACTTCTATGTAAGATCTTATAGATTAGGCAGTTATATCATGACAAGTACACAATTTAAGGATTAGGTATATTATTAGAGCAGTACGAATATCATAGTACACCATAATTCTACAGAAACATGGACTACCGCCTTCGCCTTGGGCTAGTTGCGCCTAACACAGGTCTCGTAACTTATGTGCCATTGTAATTATCGCATATCATATTTCTATTTCACTAATTATTATTATCTATGTTGCCTTTCTTATTCCTATACTTCAGACTACTCACATCATTTATATTTCCAAATACCTAAATTAATTGTTTATTTAACTTCTGAAACAATCATCTGTCAACATGTAAATTTTATTTTTATTGTTTTCACACTGTGCTTAACTAATTTTCATTCCGGTAATGTGATAATCACGTATTTCAGAAACCCTACTGCTCTGGGACAAGTTCATTCTGACTACAAGATCTACACACCCAGAAATAACGAACAAAATGATAAAAATAGAGTAGTAAAACGGCTTAGATACACTTATTGAACATCACCGAAGACCTGAAACTATATAAAAATAGCACGAAGAGAGCTGGAAACGTCAATCGTTTAAAAAAACCTCATCATATGGATATTGGATATTGAGTGTCAAGGGTCATATGAAGGAGGGACTTTGAATATCATGTCTGCTTTTGGCTTAGATCTGGACGAATTGACGTCAGCTTTCGATCATAAAAAACCATCTTCCGAGACTCTTGTAGATACCGGTTCTACACAGCCTGGTGACTTCGAAGAAAAAAAGCGAAAGTAAGTTTAATAGATTTCTGAACGTTGTTCCTCGTAAAGGAGCATTCACAATGGTTCTTCTATAGGACTGTTTTACCTATGTTAGTGAGGTATTATGTAGATGGTTTAGTACCTAAATACCCTAAATATCTATTTCATGTATATGCAACTGTAGATTTTCATCCCGCGATCTGAAAAAGGTTTATCGAGTTTTGGACCCATTATATGGCGAATTCTTCAGAAGTTTCCATTATCTTCAAGTATAAATGCTGTTTTGTGTTCAACACAAATCTGCAACGTTTTCTCCACAAAGAAGAACGGCATATCGTGCGCTGTTATTAACGCCTAGTGGTTATTCAGCGTCAATCTGCAGTTTTTTTTCATTTTAGATGGACAGGAGGCTGAGTGCCTGTATTAGTCTCGGTAGTAGTGTTTTCGAGAGACCATAATTTATGGACGACCTTTGAACGACGCTAAAAAGACCTCAATCTCTTAAGTTTGGGGAAGTTTTAGGGAATTTCGAGTAAATTTTGGGGGAACCTCCAAAGCCAAATTACTCACCAGACTTTGGGAAAATCCCCAAAGTCAAATGGCCTTGACCAAGGTTAAAGGGAAATTTCGAGGTCTCTATGCCATCTCCTCAAAAGTTTCTATAGTGGCTTCCCTAAAATTTCTCCAAAACGGTTCAAATTTCCCCAAAATAGGGAGGTCGGGTTGAGAATGTCCACCTACCTAGTACGGCTAAATGAGGGTTAGAAACCACTGTGAGTAGTCATGATTAATATTTGCGGTTGATAGTTCGGGCTGTGATACTGCCCGGGTGCCCAAACCGAAACAGGTGGTTTTCTTAGGGGGCCACATCCGGAGCCTTCGACCTAAAGATCTGATGCACAAGGCAGTGGAGCATCGTAAGGAGATGCAGTCCCATAGTAGTCGGTGACCAACGATTGGTTCATACGCCGTTTGTTACTTCAGGATACTGAAGCCAGTCCATGTGCACCACTAACCCGGTTTAAGCACAGGACATTCGCTTTTCGTCCTCTCAATTTCATAAACAACACCCAAGCCATGAGAAAGCAATGAGTAGGACTTCCCTGGCAGAGGCTGTATACGCGTGGCCGTGTGAGAGCATATGGAAAGGGAGGGCTGACTCTCCCCACTCTCGGCCGTACCGGGGCATTTGGGGAAGATGAAATAGTCCTGTTTGGTGAAGACGTTAAAATGCAAAGTCTTCTAGTAGCACTAAGCAACAATGCCAGGAATGTTTGGAATACGTTTCTTCCCCTCTAAATGCAAACTGTTGCTCCAGGGTTGGCCTGAGCCAACACCTGAACTCAGGATAGGGAGTGGAGCAGTCGAACGCGGCGACAACTTCACTTATCTTAGAAGTCTGGTCAGCCCTAGTGGGTTGGTATCTGACGAAATCTCAGCACGGATTCAGTAGGCTCGTTTGGCTTTTGCCAACTTACGTCACCTATGGAGAAGGCGAGATATCTGTCTACCAATTAAGAGACGAGTATACTGTGTGGCAGTTCGTTCTGTTCTACTTTACGGCAGCGAAACGTGGCCATTGAGGATAGAGGACACTCGTAAGTTACTAGTATTCGACCACAGATGTCCTAGAAATGTTGCTTGCATCTTCTGGGATCACCGGGTAAGTAGTAGTGAGGTTAGACGCGGGGTGTTAGGGAATGATGGTAAATCAGTTGGTGAGGTTGCAAACCTATATCGACTGAGATGATTAGGCCAAGTATCACGCATGCCCAAACACCGATTGCCACGACGTACAATGTTGACTAGTGTTGGAGACGTTTGGAAGAAAGTTAGGGGTGGCCAAAGCCAAACGTGGCATCATTTCTTGGAGTTTAACTCCTAGTCTCGATCATGTTGGTAGATGCAGACTACTTGGTTGGGGTCCGCCTGACGATCGTAACCAGTAGTTGGAGACTGGATGACATGGCTCAAAATCAATCACAATGGTGTAGTTGTATGCACTGTTTGTCTTCCCTTAACCGTAAGGTTACAATTAATTAATACTTTTATTTCAACGAACTAATTCTTTATTCCTGTATTATATCCTTATATGCAGTTTTCTTTTATATATTACTACCATTGAAGTAACTGCTTCTATGAATTTGGTGATCATGTTGTTGAGTCAATGAAGTATAGCAACTTGGACCGATGCATATATGTGCCCTGTCCTACGTTGTAGATGACTGACTGATATCGTCAGCATAGAACAACGTTACTAATGTAAGGAGACTAAGAAGTTCATTTACATACAGGAGGGATAATACTGGCCCAGAAACAGTGCACTGGGGAACTTCTCGAAGCACAGTTTCTCAGCTAGACAGCTTGGAGTCAACCTGTACTCTTTGTTGACACGAAACAGGGAAGTACTTTATCTACATAATTAAGTTACCTCCAATCCTGATATCTCAACCTAGATAACTACTGTTGTCCAGAAAATTGTCAAAAACTTTACTGAGGTCAATTAATTTTGGAAATTTCACATTGGTAAGAGCCGATAGAACCCAGAAGTTTGTATCTGTCGGTAGCTTTTGATCTTCAAGAGCACACCAACTTTGGCGATCTACTAATAAGTTTATGAGTCATGAATAAGCTGCTATAAAACCATACCGTTTTCCAGAAAGAACCAGGTTTTCGTCTAGATATTTCAACAACTTCCGAATAGCTTTTCATAAAATCTTAACAACCGCTCTGGTTAGCCTTATGGGTCGGTAGTCCTCAGGTTTGTGTCTTGTACCTGTTTTTAATACAGGGCTTACTATAGCGTACTTTCAATCCTTTAGTAGTCTACCTTGGGTTGCAGATAAATTAAAATATATGCTTAAGGAATTTGCGATAAAATTCGCTAATCCCTTTGGATTTATTCCATAGATTTGCCTGTATCAGGCTTATTTATCAGACCAAAAATATCGAGTTGTCTGATGGTCATTGTGTCCAAAGTATGCACGGGGGTTTGTATAAACTGGAGGAGAGGGTATCTCTTCGGTATATACACTGCTAAAGTTACTTGAGAATGCCCAAGCATTGCTGCAATTGTCCTGCACTAGTGATGTCGCACTTCTAGGATGTTGCCTCTTCTCTCAGTCTTTTGGTTTATGTGCGATTATAAGCGTTTAGGGTACTCTATAACCTCCTTAACGAGCTTTTCTTTAGTTTTTAGACTTGCATAGAGTCGAGACACAAATGTTTCGAGCTTCCAGATGTTGATTATTATTATTATTATTTGAACACATAGATATTGGTACAAGGAGGCACCAAATATATATGCGCCACACAAATCTCATTTGATTTGTGTGAGGGCTGTAATACTGCTCGCGTGCCCAAACCGAAGCAGATTTCATCTCAACAGTAACAATAACCTGAATCTCTCCCACATTCTTTCCCTCTTACGGATGAGGTTGCGGACCTCCTTTCTGTGGAGTTCTAATTCCTCAGTGTAATACAAGGAATGTGCTGTGCAATAAGAGATTCCCGAATACCTCAAGCTGTTTCACATATTTCACTTTCATGGGATGTTATCAATAACGGTAACGGGATAGTATTTCTAATGGATAAAGCTACTCTTCCTCCTTCAAGCTTCTGGGTTCTCTCGGCTCTTACCAATGTGAAATTTCCGAAATTAATTTCCTCACTATCCTCAGATTGGCTGAGCGGATTTTTTGTGACATTGATTATTTCTGGTCTGGTAGAATCTATCTGTGTACTTAGGTCCGATCGCTTGTTGAACAAGCTCCGAGCATTTGTGTAACAGATCTGAAGACTATTTAAATGGTTTCTTGCTGTAACTAAAGTGACCTCGGGATCATTCTCTGTCAGGGCCTTATTCGGAAATCAATTTTTTGGTCAGTTTCACGTACACCATATCTTGGTTTTAGTTCTTTCTCAGCCTCTCAATTTTCAATATGGTCAGGTAGCAACAAGTCTTTACATACAAAAACTGGTCTCTTTTGCTTATTTCCATTCTGTAGTATTAAGTCCCATATATTCGAAGGATTTAAATACTACTTTCAGCACCTGGTTTGATTTTCTTTTTGTCCATCTGGCTACCTAGTCTATGAATTTCTAGCAAGTTGACCCCAGAGATATTTTGAGGCATTAGCTAGCTATCCAGACATTTTATCAACCTTATATCAAGGTCAGAGCGAGTTTTGGGCTCAATTCTCTCATTTTCCCTTACTCTATAAAAGGTAACTAACATATCACTATGATCAGACTTTGACATCTTAACTATGATTAAGGAAACCACCTTTATTTTATAACAGGTCGTTTCTTATTCTTACATCGTATCCATTTATCACTTCTCAGTCGAGTTGCAATCGCAGTTGCATCACATACCTTGCGAAACCTTAAATAATTGTTGTCATATTGGGTGGTCAGGTTATGGCTTATTCTGTTTTTCCTCCTAAAAACAGACCTAACCTTACGACAGGGTTTGCTGCGCTTTTCCTGACTGTTGCTGTTTGGAGTGCAAGACACAAAAGAAACCTTCGTTAAGTTGTTATTTCTAACAGACCTCTTTGCCCCCAAATGCCCTGGTACGGCCAAGAGTGGGGAGAGTTCGCTCTCCCTCTCGAAATGCTCTCACATGGCCACGCGTATACAGCCTCTGCCGGGAAAGTCCTACTCACTGCCTTCTCGTGGCAGGGGTGTTGTTTACGAAAATGAGAGGACGAAAAGCGAATGTCCGGCGCTTTAACCAGATTCTAAACCAATGGTGCACATGGGCTCCAGTATCCTGCGGGAACAAATAGCGTATGAACCAATTATTGGTCACCGGCTCCCATGGGACTGCATCTCCTTACGATGCTCCACTGCCTTGTGCATCAGACCTTCAGGTCGAAGGCTCCGGGTGTGGCCCCCTAAGAAAACCACCTGTTTCGGTTTGGGCACCCGGGCAGTATCACATCCCTCACACATATCGAATGAGATTTGTGTGGCGCATATGTATTTGGTGCCTCCTTGTACTAATATCTATGTGTTAAAATAAATAAATAAATAAATACAGACCTCTTTGGGTCTGATCTTTTCTTCTGCCCACGTATGTCAGTCTATTTTAAGTCCACTTGAGATGACTGCACATCGATTTGTATATTGATACTGGAAGAATCATCAGACTGGTCTCGGTTGCGTTTGTCAACGTGCAACATTCACTATTGCAACGGTTTCTAATTGCAAGCTCTGCGTTCGAGCAGCACTGATAGCACAACCATACAGACCCGGGTTTAGTAAACCTTTCTAAAGCTACAGGCTTTAGATTTGTGCAAATTTCGTGGTACCATTCTTTTCACTCATCGCACTGTGTACCACCATCCACCGGGTCTCGACAACCTGGCCATTGACAACTGATTTTTTTCACACTAGTCAGCAACCAAGTCTTTTCAGATAAATTAGGCAAGAAACACTCTGATGCAAAAACTGCTAATCAAAAAAGTTGGGCAAAGAGCGAGTGACGAACTGTTAGGTTCGAAAAGTACTGTGCACAAAAATATGTTGTACTCAATAAGAGTACAGATGCAAAAAATTCTCTAAAAAACAAAACTCTTGGTGTTACTGTAACTAAAATAAATCCAAATGAAGTGGAAACAGTGGTCTCGGTGCATAATAAATAATCTACAGCATAAACTTGACGTAGCGAGGGAAAATACCACTGTTTTTTTAGATTGCTCAATTAAGAACCTCTATTGCGTGGTTACTTGGATCTTAAGGAATACGTCTTAAGTTTTGTTTTCCCATACCTATGAAAATAAAATCAGTTGTGTGGTGTTAATGCTATTAGCAAGGAAAGCTTTATTTTAAGATTATATTTTGTCGTGGTTGTAACTATACTTATAATTACTAAGAACTTTCGTCTAAATTTGAGCGAATAGTTTCACAATATTTCGGCGCCGAGTTAATATGAGACATTAAAGAGGGAGAATGTATTTGTAAAATCTTGCAAAGAACGACTGACAGCCGAAGCCCTACGTATATGGGCTAATCCAAACAGTATTAATAGGAGAGATGGAATACAACTAGCTGTCCCATGGCAGCTATTAGTTAATAAGTAAACCTGAACTCCTTATTCCATTCTAGCTATCTATATCATATTAACTAATCAATAGATAATACATTCAACGGTTCAAATCAGTTACCTTATCTGAATATGTTAAACAATTGACTGGAACATTAAAATAACACAAACTTTCAATTACAAATACATTCCTCTCTGAATTCAATCTTTTATCTTGTTTATTTATCTTCATTTTATGCATGCTGTGACATTTTTGTTTTATGTCATATATTATGTGTTTTCCTAATCTTCTACTGATCGAAGACAATATATAATGAATGAAACTTCTTTTCACATCACTTACGTATACATACAATCTGTTATCTTAACACTTTGTTTCACATCATATGTCTGTTAGCGGGATATAGACTGGATTAAAGCATGCTCAATGCATGATTGCTTTGGTGCACGCTGATTGGCTAATTCTTATCCAATCAGCACTAGTCGATAGTTGGAGAATACTCTGGAATCTTCTTATGTAAAAACTATAAATATACTGACATTTTCTCTATTGTGCTTCTGACGTGCTTCTTACTTCCATCTAACCTTGTTATTTGGAATATAATCTCTTTCCTGTTCAACCGTGTTTTGATTTGGGGACTTGTCGAGTGAATCGGTGTCCGAGAATACTAAGCAATAGGAATAGCTGGGTCATTACCGTAAGAGAGAGAGAGAGTTATAACAGTGGCGACGGGGAAAAAGGAAAACAAATTCAAGATGCCCATATCAGATAACCAGCTTAACCGAATACTACAACAACAGCAAGCACAACTTGATGCACAAATGTGGTTGTTGGAGACTCTGACTCAACAGCTCAACATCCACAGCTCGCGTTCACATGCTATTTCAAGCACGCCTTGTGATGCAGTTGCTAGCAGCATCTCAGAATTCATCTATGATCCCGAAAGTGGAAATACTTTTCTCACGTGGTTCAAACGTTGGGAAGATACATTTAGAACAGAATTCTGTAACCAAGACGATGCGTGGAAGACCCGATTGTTGGTACGTAAGTTGGGAAGCAATAAACATGCACGTTTTGCTGACCATATATTGCCAAAGTTACCTCGAGAGCTCAGTTTCGAGGAGACGGTATTTCAGTTGTCAGAGATATTCGGCGAGTCATCCTCGTTGTTTAGTATTCGATATCGGTGTCTAAACTTGGTGAAACGCGAAGCCGATGAATATGGTGTTCTAGCAGACATCGTCAACAGAGAATGTGAACGTTTCAAGTTACGCTCGTTGACTGATGACCAATTTAAATGCTTAATATTCATCAAAGCTCTTCAGTCACCACAAGATGCTGAGATCAGGACTAGACTTTTAGCTCGACTGGATCAAGACCCAAACGTCACACTCAGAACATTGACAGATGAGTGTAAGCGTCTACAAAGCATCAGACACGACAACGAGTTGATTGAACAGGTAAATCCTAATTTAACCTGCGGTAGTGTAAATACTATTACTAGGTTAAAAGTTCAGAAGCCTTTAACAACTCGTAACAAACCAAGGACTGCATGCTGGTTATGCGGTGATTGGCATTATGCACGATTCTGTCCATTCAAGAAGCATAAATGTCAGGAGTGCAACAAACGTGGATATAAAGAAGGTCACTGTCCACCGAAGCGTACGTCTCAGCCTAAGAAGAAGCATAAACGTCTTCGACATGTGAAATCAGCCGAGTCTAAATCTCTTTCTCTGGTAGCTGCCTTTCAAACAAACTATGACATTCAGAGAAAGTATATGACCATCCAGATCAACGGCATATCAGCTCGTCTTCAAATTGACACAGCATCAGATATCACGTTAGTCTCTAGAGAAACGTATAACTTGCTGGGTAAACCGCCAATGAAACCATCTAAGAAAACGGCTAAAAACGCATCAGGTGGTGTGCTAAGACTGGTTGGTGAATTACAGTGTGAATTTTCCTTCAATGGAACTAACTGTACAGGAATATGTTACCTAACAGAACGGCCAAACCTTGATCTTCTTGGTCTAGATATGTTAGACAAACTTGGAATAATGGATGTACCAATTAACAGTGTCTGTAACGTATCGCGTTCGTCATTGGACACCCCAGTACTTCCAAAGAAGACAGGTGATAGGTTACTAGGAAAACCGAAAACAAAAATACGAACACATTTCGATGTCATCCGCCCTACGCCAGCTATTGAACCCCAACGAAACCTATCGATGGAGAATCAGTTCAACCGACATCATGGGGCACAAAGACGATTGTTCACGGTGGGACAAAAAGTGCTTGCTATGGACTATCGTGGGAAACATCCTACATGGACAGCTGGTCGGATCTTGAGAAAGAAGGGGAGTGTGGTTTACGAGATGTCAGTTGGCTCGGAAGTTTGGGTACGTCATGCTAAGCAATTGAAAGCAACTTCGATAGCCAGCAACAACATTCAATATCGATTACCTCTTGATGTTCTGCTAGACACCTTTGAAATCAAAACACCGGGAATAGACACGTCAGTTTCTGTGCAAGAAAAGAGTGATACTTCTCTATTGCCTAGATGATGGACTAATCGAAAGCACAGGCCAGTCACTCGGTTGCAGTTGGACCCTAGCACCAGATCCTACGAATCTGCTCAAAGGGGAGGTGTTAGCGGGATATAGACTGGGTTAAAGCATGCTCAATGCATGATTGCTTTGGTGCACGCTGATTGGCTAATTCTTATCCAATCAGCACTAGTCGATAGTTGGAGAATACTCTGGAATCTTCTTATGTAAAAACTATAAATATACTGACATTTTCTCTATTGTGCTTCTGACGTGCTTCTTACTTCCATCTAACCTTGTTATTTGGAATATAATCTCTTTCCTGTTCAACCGTGTTTTGATTTGGGGACTTGTCGAGTGAATCGGTGTCCGAGAATACTAAGCAATAGGAATAGCTGGGTCATTACCGTAAGAGAGAGAGAGTTATAACAATATCTCTTACACACTAATGTAAATACCTACTTTAAACATTGTTAACGTTGATTGTATACAGTAAACCAGAGAACCATGTACCTATTTATATTCGATAATTTTGTTGTTTGATTATATTTCCCTTGAAAAAGCTTGGACCAATTGCCAGGCGAAACGTTGTATTTACTTCAAATTCTTTCGCTGAGATTTTACAAATACATTCTTCCTCTTTAATATATTTATAATTGTTGTGATAAGTGCCTCACTACAAGTTAATTATAAAGTAATACGGTATATTACTGTCGATTTCGAACTGTGAAATTTCTGGTTTTACCGATTTGTAAAACTTGGCTAGCGTTCTACATATTTGGGTACTGTAGATTTAATGACTAAAGACCACATCATTCCTTAGATAATTAATCGAACTGGTGTGGTTACGGTGTTGAAAATCTACCCACCGTTTGCCCGATTTTAAGCTTAAAACGCCTTATTGTGCTATATCTTTTGTCTTCTCTCTGATTTATGTTTATAATTTTTCTCTCATGGTTTCTATAACATTTTTAACACATTTCTCCCGTATTTTCCACGTAATTTGTATTCGTTGTGATCTTTTTTGACATCTAAGATCGACTTAGAATATCACCAAACCCTTTGTTGCTTTTACTTGCGTAGTTCACGAAATTACCAACATCCATTGCATTAAGGTCGGTTGGCATTTCATTGCCAATTTTCTTGGCCATGTTTGACATAGAAGATATTCGTCACAAGTAGTAAGTTTGAAAACGCTACTTCATAACCACTTCGTTTACTTTGACTATACTCCTTTATATATATGCCATCATTAAGAGAACAAATTTCGATTACAATGTAGTAACCGGGAGCATTAGAGTTTTGACCATGTTTGTTACAGAAATGCTTATATTATATATGTGTTCAAACTATATTTTTTAAAGCATGGCTTAGTAATCCAAAGTTTAATGCCAAACATAGTTTTATCATTTAAAACGCCTAACTCAGTTCCTATCATTTTTAACCTTCACCATTCCTTGACGTGTGATGCAAGAGACTATTGCTTTCTGTGAGTGTTGCTTTAATGACATTTGTAAGATTGGCTACATTTCAACCCAAGATAACGTGTTTCACTTAACAGCGAATTCGTTAAGTCAGCTCGTTCGATTGTTTGACTAAAGAGCAAAGAAAAATATGACTTATCTATAATTCTTTCACGTTGGTGTCAAATCTCAAAGATATTCAATATTTTCCCAAGGTTTTCTGTTATTTTCACAGCAATTACATTTGTAATGTTGCTATTGCACTTAATGTTAAGCACTTTTTTATCTTCAGAGCAGAAGCTTCACTCAAACCCTTATTAAAAGAAGTAGAGGAAGATTCTACAGATGATTCTCCCAAACGTTCAAAACTATCTGTTGGTGATACTCTAGAATTTAATGCTCCCAGAATACAAATACATAAAATCAGTTCACCTGAAACATGTACACACGAGGTAGTTTTTATCTTGGGCCGTATGTCTTTTCCCTAAAGGTGGCTGTTCCCCCTGATATTGAATACAAGCCAATTATTAAAGATTGTGGATTTCCAGCGAAAACTTTTCCCTTCACGCTTGATGCATTTCAGCAACAAGCAATCATATGTATTGATAATAATCAGTCGGTGCTATTATCGGCTCATACGTCAGCTGGTAAAACTGTTGTTGCTGAGTAAGTTTTATACTAACGATTTTACTTTATTGGTATATATAATGAGTATTTATACATTCCACGTGATTCACCACTATCTTAAAAGTCTATCTAGAGTTTTCAGTAAATTATTGTTTATTTAATCGCGGAATCACCAAAACTCATCCAGTTCTCGAATCCTAAGACGTATTTCACCAAGACTACATTTCAAGTTAGACCTCAAAATTTTCGAGTAGTCAGCCTGTGGGTAATTTGTGCAAGTATGGGTGTTATTAAATATATATGCCTTTGGTTTTCATGTGTTATCTTATTGGGTTTTGCGACTAATATTAACTCGTATAAAAAAGTTTGATTTCCGCATAATTTAACTATGCATCAAGTTATTCGTAAATTGTCTCTACAACTAAAAAAATCTAATCCAAGTGCTCGTAATATGTATGAAACTTAGGCATTGGGTCAGTGTTAATCGTGTTGGTTCATTTATTTATTTATATTTCATAATGAAGTATTATCTTTTACTGGATAATATTTCGATCACAATTCATACTCATTTCAAGATAATTATTCAACACCTAGAATCGGTCTTCATGCTTTTAGTCGTTTTTTTCCAGTTTTGCTTAATCCGCCTATGTGAAGCAGGTGCAGAAGCTTTATTGTTGTATGTCTATTACCGTATTCGGAACTAACTGAAAATTTAAATTGAGCTAGAAAACCAAATGAAGATAAGACAGTCAAGGAACTAGTGCTTGAGGAAAACCTAACCTATTCGACCTTATATAAGTGGGTACGTGTTCATACGTCTAGATCAAATGTGAATCAGTAAGTTGGTAGACTAAAAATAAAAAAAGTAATTAGAAATAAGTATTAATACTTCATAGTGTTTACGTGAATTTATAGTGCTTCTAGTCCGTAAATCTTATGGTTACTAACAGATCCACTAACATTAACAGTAATAAGAACATATTCAGCATTCATAGCCAATCAGCAATCAGTTTTATCATCCAGTCATCTAATTTCATCAGGTAGAATAATTTAGTTTACCAAATCCCAAGGAGTTTGTAAGATTAAACACGCAGGTAAAGGTAAGTAATTAGAACCTATGAAATTGTGCCAACCATCAGAGTATAATTGCACTATTAGATATTTCCGAAATTTTGACTCGTACTGCGAAAATTATGCAGATTCTAAAAAGACTGACTCACAAGAACCGGGTCGTATATAAGTTAATAATTATCTGCACGCTTCTGCTGGTCCGAGATTACTGTCACTGTTGAGGGTCTTAAATCCTAAAATATAGTCTGGTTAGAAGAAATTGTGAAAGACTATATATTAATTTAGATGTTTTGTCCATTTAGTTGGCTTTCAATTTAACTCAGTATGATTTATGTTTATTTGACTTTTAGATTACTTCAGTATATCTTTTTGCTCAGTATAAGATTAATTACTGTCAATTAATGCAAAAATGTTTTTCATTTGTTTGACTTCTGTTCAGTATAATACCTAATTGTACTAATTCTGTGTTATGGTTGTTCATTTTGATAATTTCTTTAAATATTGATTACTGATTGTAATCTCTGTATATTGAATTGTATTCAAATGTGAATTAATCTTTTTGGATCTATAAATAAAGCTTCTAGACAACCTTGAACTTCAGTCCTCTGTCGACGGGCAGAGGAGATAAGGGTAGAAAGCAGTGTCGTTCATTGTCATTAAAGTTGAAGTTACAAATTATTCATACGTGTATTAAACGCCAATAATCTTTGTAATTTCAGTGAGTTACTGGACAGGATATTCCTCGGGAATTTTTTATTAGGAAAATGTTTCTTCAAACTCCATTGGATAATTGAAAGGTATTTACAAAAACGTAATCAGAGTGAGCGCATAATATTACCACTTCACTGTTCCAAATCCGCTACTAAGTTAAACAGTGTTCCCCAGCTGTACCATTCTGTGAAATGTTTTGACGCGGAGGTACATTGTGATGGAATAAAAGATTTATAATCCTTGAACATTTGACCAATATTTTTCTTAGGTTTTCTATATTGTCATCAAACTATCCATTTATCGCGTTATTTCAGATATGCAATCGCAACAGCATTACGGGAAAAACAACGTGTAATTTATACTACTCCTATTAAAGCACTTAGCAATCAGAAGTACAGAGAATTCTTCGAAGCCTTCCCGGAAGTAGGATTACTTACAGGTGATGCTACAATCAATCCCAGCGCTAGTGTACTCATCATGACCACAGAAATCCTTCAATCCATGTTGTATAAGTGAGATCGTCATTTTTACCTAACTTATTATTACTTATAATTATATTAACTACTTCAGTTATTTCTTGTAAAAGAGTAGCATGGCAGTAAGTGTTGGCAACATGGTCTTACGTAAATAGGTCTGTTACAGTTTGTGTAATGGACTCAACTCCAATCATCATACAAAACCGAATCATCTGGTCTTAGTGAATGCCTTCATAGACTACAGACTTACCCTTCTTACCCATAATATTGTTCTTGATTTTAACATTCGATGGTTCTATCTTATAACACGATCTCAGTATATATATAATCTACATATATCCTTACCTTTGAAGCATACGTATTATGATATTAAAATGTCTGGAAATGGAGTACCTTTTGGTCGACTGTCGGATATCTTAACCACCTAACTAGCACTTTAGCAAATCTAGTGACAAACATGTCACCGCTCTCTGTATTTAATTTGGCATACCGGCGACAGCTAGCAAACAACAGCTTAAAATACTCCTATTTTCCTTAATATAGGTTGCTAAGTGAAACTGTACTCCGGAAGTGAAAGGGTAAGCAATAAAGTGGTTTCTAAATTCTGGTGAACATCGTACTATTAAGCAGCAATTTCTTTATGAATTTTTGTTTTTGCTTGGTTAATTGGGCTCGAAGTTGGTAACTTTAATCTCCATATTCAAATGGCTAGCTGAACTTCATTCAAATATATAATTTCAACCAGGTAAATAATAGTAAGAATTAACCACTATGTACGTGTTGAAATGCTAAAACTCCCATCTATTGTGTGAAGGTTAATCAGCTTTAGCAAATATATTGTTCAATATAAATGTTCTCAAACTTAATGATAAGTCTTATTTTTATTTCCCAGAGGTGCTTCAATGGTGCGAGAGGTCGGTTGGGTTATATTTGACGAAATTCATTATATGCGTGACCCTGAACGTGGAGTGGTTTGGGAAGAAACTATAGTGCTTTTACCTGATAATGTTCGTTATGTGTTTCTTAGTGCTACTATTCCAAATGCTCGCCAGTTTGCTGAATGGATAGCTCACCTTCACCATCAACCATGTCACGTTGTTTCATCTGACTGCCGTCCTGTACCACTACGTCATTATCTATATCCTGTGGGTAGTGAGGGTTTGTTTCTCGTATTGGATGAGGTGAGATCTTGTTTGACGTACTTTTTTAAAGTGATATATGGTTTTTATTTTGAGTTAGACTCAGAACCGAGTAGCTAAAGTGGCAGATGGGAACTTGTTGGTCAAAGGTTAGATAACGATGCCGATCTCCAGAAACTTTGCACAAACCGCAATCTTTTTCTGGCTTGCACCCACTCCCGGGACGGTTATCGACGATATACTGCGTGGGGCTCCTACGATGACTCAAGTGGATACTCAGATTGATAACATCGCGATCAGCTACCTCTGGCATGGTCACATTCAAAAATGGTGCTCCTTTTGGTTTCCTCCAATCTTATCTTACGTCTCACTGGTCTACAAACTCATCGTTTCTAATGGATTGTTGTAGACGAATTGAGGGCAGCTTCCGTTGCAATCGAAATATCGAACCAAACTAGGTTCAAGCCATATTATTATCATCATTTAAACACATGAACATTGGTACAAGGAGGCACTGAACAGATATGCAGTTTGGATATTGCCCGGGAGCCCAAGCCGAAGCAGATGGTTTTCTTAGGGGGCCACGCCCGGAGCCTTCGACCTAAAGGTCTGATCCACAAGGCAGGGAGGCAACATCAGGAGATGCAGTTCCATGTTAGTCGGTGACCAACAATTGGTTCATATGTTGTTTGTTCCCTCAGGAACCTTTAGCGCAGCGCACCATTGGTTTGGAATCAGGATTTTCCAACTCCCCTAGGTGGATCTTCCGTGTCCATCAACCCGCTTAAAGTTCCGGACATTCGCTTTTCGTCCTCTCGATTCCGTAAACACCCCCACCACGAGAAGGCAGTGAGTAGAACTTTCCCGGAAGTGGTTGTATGCACGTGAACATGTGAGAGCATTTGGAGAGGGAGAGCTGACTCTCCCCACTCTCGGCCATACCAGATCATTTAGGGGCAGGTTCGAGGCTAGCTACAGGTTCACGAGAAGATGTGGATAAACATTGGCTGCAACTGCATAATGCCAAGGTAATGGGCAGTAAATTCTTATGCGGCTTTTCGAAACGTCCAGCTTATAAGTATAGAGTCTCCTCAAGCTCTTTATAATTCCTTAAATCACCCTGGTGTACTTCCACAAATTGAGAGTTTGATGATAAGCATAAATTGTGCCAAGTTTTTTTAAAGATCGGAAAGTTTGGTGGTCGAAGCATGCCAAAGAGTTGGAAGCCGCAGCTTCATCCGGTACTGGCTTAAAACTGTTCCAGCTCATCCAACCCCCTGACATCAAGAAGTCTGGTGTGATTAAAAGAAATCTATGAAGCTAATGGGATGACAATCATTAACGTCTAAAAGCGTCTTGGATGTTTAACAGAGTTTTGCGAGGAAGACTTCAGCTGATATTTTGCTCCAGAAACATCTATGAAACTGTCTTGTACTGTGTGTCTGGTGATGACTAATCCAGCGAACGGGGCCGAGGTTCTTAAAAAATTTCAACTTACGAAGAGCCATAAGTCACCAGGTCTAGACGACTCAAGAATGGTAGAGAAATTTCTTTCAGAGAACTAATTAGATTGTTTGAAAAGTATAGAAGACATAGGAATTCGACACCCTGCAGTGAAGCGATAGTTGACCCCATCTGTAAAAAGTTCAATAACTTTTGAAGGATAAGTGTGTTTTCGGTTGCATTCAAACTATTGACTCCCGTAATACTTCACAGTTTGTTTGAAATCCGTTAAAGATTGACTCTCTGTGTTCAGTCATCGTTGTTAATAATACAGAGGTCCAGTTCAGTTGGTATCATCATTTTGAAACACCGATTTCATTGGCTTGAACATGTGTTACGATTATCATCCCAGCGAATTCTATACTGTGTATTATTTAGCGATGCTAAGACGGGTTTTAAGAACTAGAGAGGTGATCAGTTTTTGATATAGCTCCATGGTTTGAAAGAAAACTTTAGAGGACAATCACTTATCTGTCCTTCGTGACTCCTTTACTTGGGTTATTGAAATAGTTCAATTCAGGAGCCTGAGATGATATCAAACGTAGCTCAAAACGAAAACCGATGGCAGTCCTGATGTAGTTTTTGACATTTTTGGTAAACATGAAGTGAGCTTCCTTAACAGAAAGAAGTCTTTTTAGACGTATTTTTAACCGACCTGTATCTCCTATCTTAAAGTATTCTTGTTCGCCTGTTTTTTCTTAGACCACACTCTCTTTCCCTCTTTTATTTCTCCATAACACTGTCTCTTTATTCTGTGGTTGTGTGGCCCTTATCTATACCAAATTTTATATGAATCAGATCAGATGAAAATAATAACCTCAAGAAATAAAACATCCATATGTATCAGAAAACAAATTTATTTAGTTTTTCGTGTGAACCGTAAGATTGGCAGTAGGTCGTATTAGGACGTTTATTTTCAATAATACTTATCAATCATCTTGTTCGAAGTGATAGAAAATATTGTCCATAAATCTTAGTAGGAAATTTGTTCAATGTATTGTTTATAATTTGATGTCCTTAACAAGTGGGATGTATGCTTTTATTAATATCCATTAAAAATCATTCTATGGTAAACTTTATAGAGAAGCTGTGATAGAATTTTAAAGATTTTGTCTGCAAAAATGACAATTTATTTATATTCCGAAGGTCAGAACATTTAGAATGTTCGTGAAATGCTCATAAAACGTGTCTTAGAGACAACTATCAGGTAAAAGGTTTCTGTGACCTGGGAAGATATAACATCCATTTATAAGTAAATAATATTTCATATATCTGCAGGCAAACGGTCGAGGATCAAAATAACGTGATTATAAATCAGGTCATTTGCCATATAAAATTAGTTAATTTTTTGGAAGCTCTATATTTAGATTCCGAGCTTGTTGATATTCATCGGCAAGGCATATCTGTAACCCTAGACAATTGATTCTTCCAAAAATTCTAAACGATGTCATTTAACAGCGTAGTAGGGAAAGTTACTCCCAAGCTATTGGAGCTAATTAAATCTTTCATACTCAAGCCAATTTTTTTCTGGCAGCAAGAGCTAAACTTAATAAGATTGTGAAATGTATTTCGATTTTATATACTCAGAATTATTTCTACGATCAAATCTAGTCTGAAAAATTCGATTCAGTGTACTTTTTAAGCGTTAGTGAACACTTATATTGAACAACTTTTTAAAAAGGTTAAATACCAGTGGTAAAAGCATCAAGGTGATCAAACTGAAACGTGTACTTTGTTATGGGAATACTGATATTTGATCTGAACTATTTTGAGTTAATGTAAGCCCCCCTACCTAAGCGGAAATGATTAGATAATAATTAATTATATATATCCTCGTCTTTTGTGATTTATATCAGCTTATTTAAATGTTTTCTTATAGGGTAAATATTTGGAGCAAAATTTTGAACGAGCTATGCGCTCGTTCCTTTCGGATGAATCATCAAATAAAAGACAAAAGTCACAAGTTGATTACAATAAACGTGGGTTACCTATTTTCTCAGAATATGTGCTCTAATATATATCTGATTTATCTGAAATCAATTTAAATCATTTTCATATACTTTAATTCCTAACAATTAAATAATATCAAGAATGGCGCATACTGTTTACACAAATTGTCATACTTCTTTACTGAGTTAAAATATGTTTAAAATTATAGTTGTTATGTAGTAGGCAAGTAGTGCCTGCAAAGTTCCTTATCATCCTTCATTACATAAAAATGAACTATTTATAATGAGTGTAAGTTATCTCGTATGAGTAGTTGTGGTATACGATGTATGTTAGCGTAACTTGATTTTAGTAATCATATAACGCTAAAAAATATGTCCAGGGTCATATTAATCACTGTGATAATCGTCTGTATTTTCAAAATTGGAAATATAGAACAAGTAAAGCTTGCTCAGGATATATAGTATGTATGTCAAAGGTATTTGGAAACATGTCAAATCAAAAAAAATTTTTGTCAATAACAGTGGAGTTTAAGATGAGTATGGGAATCGGTCACAAATTTCCTATTTATTGAATATTAGTTCAGTGCCAAAATGTGGTTAGTTGCACTCTATCCTATTTATTAAGAGTAACTAAATTCGCCAGTATCTATGGGGCTCATGGTGTCAGTCTTTCTTATTTCCGATAATTTCCCCGAAGTAGCTCGGATCGGGTAAAACGTCTGGATTGAGTCCTCTTAATCCATGAGATGTGTACAAATATCCCTGTCTTTATAATATTTTCCCCTTATTCTTGTATCCATAATTAGTTTATTAAGTGATAATCTAAAGCCTGGTAAGATAGTATTTGTTTAAACCAGTTTTTATTCTCTTTAGAAACATTTTCACTGCATACTATCTACAGAAGTTATGTTTACCAAATTCCACTAAGTGTGAACATCTTAAAGCTTTTTGTTTTCCAGTGTGCTTGTCAATTGAATATCAAATTGTTTCCTCGTTAGATTATTTTAATTGTATTATAGTTTGTATACACCATGTTTTTCTCCGGTCGTTTGTGTTGGTATCTAGTATGTATGAGTTACTCTGGAATGTACAGAACTTCAACTCATAACTTTCTAGTGTTGTGTCACTTGGGCCAATATCTTCCAAAAAAAGTAATGACTGTAACTAGTATTCTACATACACCTTACTGAATAGCGCAAGCATTTATAATACGTAGTTTCTGTGGTGTAATCACTTAATACGTCAAGTTATCTAACCAGCAATTAGTTCTTATATAACCACTTACATTATGCGCTTTCTTTTAGGTTCTGAAAATAATGTCATTCAAATTGTTCGTTTGGTCAAACATCGCAGTTTGGAACCCATAATTGTATTTAGTTTCAGTAAAAAGGAGTGTGAAATCTATGCACTCCAATTAGCCAAATTCGATTTCACTACTGGTATGCTTATTTTTTCAAAATTTTTGGGTTGTAATCTAAGTTTTCCATGTAACTTCGATCCCAATATTCATGATTATTTTAGCAATGTTTCATGGATTGATATTAAAAAGTATTCATTATTATATCTAATGATATTAGACTTCTTTTTCTATCTGGTTATCTTTATCGCTTTTTTACCCTATTGTTGTTCATAAGTAACAGTTCCGTTAAATAAAGTTACCTCAATTTTTTTTACATCCCTGATGTTCCTCACCAAGTCTTGTTTACTAATGTTGAGACCAGTTAGAAAGTCAATAACCCAGACAATTAGTAATGTAACTCTGTAAAATTAAAGTTAGGATTAGCATCTTTTTCTGTATTATGACCGTACAAAGTATGTAACTTAGTGACTTGAAATATTCCATAACCCTGTACAGAATCAAAGTTACTTGCGATTTTGCTGTAACTAGAAATTCTCCGTCATATACCTTTATGATTTTCAAAAGTTTTTCATATTTGATATCTCAACCTTGACCTTCCTCAGGTTTTGTTAGGTATGCAGAGGAATGTACTAATAATTATCGTGTTAAGTCGAATGGTGTCCTTGGACGTTAAATGGACATTTCCCATTAGTCGATGTTTGTTTCACATGTTAAATATTGTGTAAATGTTGTTTTCTATTTTTATGGTACGATGTGGTTTGTTTGTCTGGTATATAAATAGAGTATGTCTGAAATACAATGATTAATAACTCAGAGGCTGTGGCTTGCGTTCTGGACTCAACTGGCTGGGCTAGACAGGGGAGCGGGACCAATCGGGACTCTAGGTCGTCCTTAAGTGTTATACGTGTCACTGAATCGATCGATAAAAACGCTGCTTATCAAAACCTGCAGTCACAAGTTACAACAGGTTTCCCAATGTGTGACACACTTTATTTTTTCTTATGGTTTAATGCTTCTGATCTTATCACCTTTATTATTTGTTGGTTGACAATTTCTGTAATTATTGTTATCGGTTTTCTGTGTATAGATGCAGAGAAAAAAGTCGTTGATGAAGTATTCCGCAATGCAATCGATGGTCTTTCACCTGAAGATCGCGCATTACCACAAGTTGAGAGTGTCTTACCATTGCTTAAGCGTGGTATTGGTATACATCATGGTGGTCTTTTGCCTTTATTAAAGGAAACTATAGAAATATTATTTTCTGAGAATTTAATTAAAGTAAGCCTTCATTTTATGTCTGTTTACACTTGTCTTGCAACATCTGTATATAGAGGGTGTATATTAGTATCAGTCATGTGTTAGTCTTTCAATTTTATCATTAGTAAAAGATTCTAGTAATCTCACACTTACCCCTAGTGTTGTACTTTTTACTATCGACACATTGCTCGTACTCTATTTTATTGATCGAGGTGACTAGTTCCTATTTTATATTTATCTAGCAATCGTCTGTTTCGGTCAGTGCACAATAATCACGGAATATTAAAGTATTATGAACGGTTCAAGATACTTAGTGGTAATCTATTATGAATTCATTGAGTTATTATCTGTTGATCTAAATTAGAATCCATGCATGCAAGCAAAGTTACGAAGACTTTACAATACCAGTTTTAGTACATAGACTACGTGACAATCAGGTTGTAAGAGTTGATCTAATCAAAGCTTTTATTCATGAACATGTTAATTTATTTACTTATTTCACGTTTGTATACGTTTATCGATTGCTTTTTTTGTAACACAAAGATGAAATAATCAAGATGAATACCAAAGTGGTGGAAGTAGTAGTATCAGTGGTAGTAAAAAGGATTAGGCGTGGAAGTATGCTTTACGAAAATAGGAAGAACTCGTATAATAATAAGTATAAAATAATTTTGACATTTAAGATTTGTGAGAGAACAAAGAGTGAATACACCACTGACATTGTGACCTATTCCGATCTATCACTCAACGTCTATAATCACCGGTCGCGGTTATTGAGTGGGCCATTCGCGGCAACATATACCTAATCTCAACACTGGTCACTTGGTTGTTCCACAAAAGACGGGAAATTCTTCAAAAATACATATGATCAAAACCTGCAGCTTCACTATGTCTTCTACTTATAAAGGTCATGTTTCATGGCCATAAAGTAATATAGCTCAGTGTAAATGCTCTTTGGTTCACAGATGGGAGATCTCGCCTACACCATAAGTAACAAAACTTGGCAAAAGCCAACCGAACCATCTAAATTCATGTCGTGAATTCGTCAGGGTAATAAAATATATTATTGTAAATGTATGTCTCAAGCAATTTTTCGGTAACTTAATTTCACTCAATATATATAGTGTTATTAACTCGGAAATTAGATTTCTGAGGTTTCCTAAGTCAGCATCATGGTATATTAACAAGTGAGTGGGTTTCTAAAGACTGTATTTATCATTACTTTGATAATTATTCTTTTCAATCATTTGCTGTTAACCCTACATTTTTTGCTTATTGTTTTATATGGATATTTAGTGTTTATTTGCTACAGAAACATTTGCCATGGGTTTAAATATGCCCGCTAGAACGGTCCTATTCACCTCGGCTCGTAAATATGATGGACAGTCTTATCGTTGGGTACGTAGATACAATCTTTAAGTATCTAATTTGATATTTGTCTGTTTCTGAATTTCTTTTAACCATTGAAAATCGATACTAGGATATTATTGAAAGACAATACGACCACAGAATATGTTGTCATTATGTGTGATTAAATTATTTGTACCGAAGAATATCTCACGTTCCATGACTAATTTCTTCCTGTTTAACCGGCTTATTTTTGTGTTAGAATTCTTCTTACCTATACTAAAATATATGATGGAATGTGTGAAATCAAACTTCGAATAAAAGTTTTGTGCAGATATTGTAGATAATTGTTTTTACAAACCAACTAGTTCATATTTATTATATATATATATATATTCAATTATCAAGACGAAATAATTTATTCACATCTTTAGTGTATCTTATATAAAACGATTCTGTTGTTCTTTTTTCATTCTTTTATTCTCGATAAGTTTGGCAAAGTATAAAGCTCTGAGATAATAGTTAATTTTTAAGTTTAATCATAAACCACAGTGGTCTACATCGAGAACCTATAAATTTGGTTATGATTTGCTTTTAGATGTAAGCCACGAATAACCTACTTATATTTTTGTCTTTTTTCTTTAAAGATGTACATTTATTGTAGTATCTTGATTCGTTAAACACCGTACTTGGATTTCTTCAATAAATGTGACTGCTGTTAGTTTTACAATCACAAGTTGAAACTCGTATCTTAAGAATACTCTAATTACCTGTTAAAATGTAGAGATTAATGTGATGAACATATCAGTCTGTCTAAGTATCTTTAGTTTGAGTAGTTCATCGAGTCGGCCCGTGATATAAAAGTTAACCTAAATTTTCTGGATTACTTTAGTTTCAACCTCGATATAATATCTAGCTGTTTATCCATTATCGTATAAACAACACGAAATCGCTCAACATTCGTATGTAGTTATGCATTTTCTGGATATTCCTCATGTATTTTGTTAATTCTAGTTTTTGATTACCGGTATCAACGTATCGTCCCTTACGTTTGATCGAATTGCGAAGCAATTAGTGAAATAATAATAAAATACACTGTAATTTGTATCGCAAAGTGGATCAGTGGCCTAGTCGTTCGTACACTCTGTTGTCAAATAATGGACTACGGTTTCGAACACTACCCCATCTCCGGTTTGTGGATTCAGTACCAGTAGTCTTCACATCTAAAATATGGTTGAAAATTAAGTACACGAATCTATACTTGCCGAATAAGTTCCATCCTAAAGTTTAAACTGGTTTTTATCAAAGTGTAAGCGAATGAATGATTAGGAAATCAGTAGTTCATTCCATACATAGTGAATGTACTTTCTGGTATTTATTCTCCATTATATACAACCATTAGTCCGTATTTATCTATTTTCCGTTGCTTCTATTATATTAAATTACTTATAAATGTTACAGTTTGAACTGATTCACGGTTATATCACATTCTACGTTAACAAAAAAAAATTCAAACTTATTTCCTTATCACACATTGTAATCTGTATGTTTGACTATTATTAATATGTAATCTTCTGATCAAGTTTGTTACTTAAGCACTTTTATCTAACTTATACTACTTTAGTTTTCCAATGTCTTTATCTCCTTCTATAAGAACAATTTATAATGATCAGATAGATTGAATACCTTTGTTTTCCTGTATAAGGTTCCTATCATTTTGATTTTCTGTTTCTCTGTCAGATGAAAATTTTTTCGTATATCCATAACGTGTATTTTGTATAACAGTCCGCTCTATTCGATCATTGTTGTATAAGTGGACATACGAGAGTGGAAAAGCAAAACACATGGTGGTATCAACATTTTACGTCAACTTATATTACCAGGTGATCTTTTTATGAGTGCAATAAAACTGCACAATGATTGTTTATATTTATAACACTCCAAAACATTACTTTCTATGTTGTATAAGTTAAATAATATCTAGATTTAGTTTCTTTCATATAAAGGGTTAAATACCTAAAAGACATAAAATTGAGTCGACTGTGATCAATAATTTACTGAAGTAACCAAATGTCCTGGGCGGGAGAATATTATAAGACTCCCATGTAAATAAATGAACCTGATTAAATTCAAAAGTTTGTATATATCAAGTCTATCGTGTTTATAAAAATTTCATAATTCCCATTACCAAGTTGCAAATCTATAGTAAGTAAAACATTTTAAATAGCTATTAGAATATTATTAAGGTTGCTTGCTTAAAAACCAGACTGCTACAACACCGATAATATACTGTGATAATTATTGCGTCTGCTGTTTAGAATTAAAGTAAGTGTTTGACTTTCATTGTCAAAACTGGATTCTTATGGATATTCATATTATGCTGTCGATCCAAGATGAATAAGAAATCTTTTTATATCGAATGCTTATCATTCACAAAGAAAATATTCATATTATAATTTCCTCATATCTATGAACTAACAAAAATCCATTGAGTGAACTTAATAAAATGAAATACATACTATATTTGACAGACATTATATTACTTTAGGGTTTCATTCCTCACAACTTTTAGCAGTTAGAAAGCAAGCCAAATATTAACCACCAGTTCATTTCTGTTAAAATTTGTTCTTTCATTTGTAAGGACTTCAGTCGGTGCTACACAGCGATTTGCTAAGTGTTGAGAAAAACATCCAACTGATAGTTTGTAATTTTCCAATCCAAATAATTTGATGACTCAAGCTTCATTTTAACTTTAATTAACGTTGTTGAGTCGGCTTTCGGAGAACTTCAACGGAGCCTCCAGAGGCCCAAAAGGAGCCAAAGAGTCCTAGTCAATCACAGCACGAAGGAGCATTCTAGAATTCCAACGTGGCGTGCTACTATTGGTCAGTAACATAATATGTCGTTAACGGATTGGCTGAAATATGATGTTGATTTAACAAATTTCAACATCTATAAATACCCATGCTTTCTGTACAACAATGAACCTTGGAGTAGAGTATTTTCTCTCATACTTGCGTCTTCTCTCTGGTGTTCAAGTCGCTGTGTAGTTCTAGCGTGCGGGTCATCGGAATAGCTTAGGAAATAAATATAGCGTTCAGTCGACAAGATTTATCAAACGTTTTCCACATTTAAATACTAATTCAGTCAAACTTCGAATCATCAACTTTTTATCTTGTCAGTAATCGACTCACTAACTATTTACTGGCTCTTCTGTGAGACAGTTTATTAGGTTGTCTTAAAATACATTGGCTGTTGAGTGCTATAGCTACAGTCTTTGTTTATGCACTATACTTTATTTCCATTCTTATCAGATATTTCTTTTTGAAAAGTTTTCGTACTAAGAATCCACTTAGACCTTTTCTGGTGACCGCGCCTATATCTTACTTGTTACTGCATTTTGCCTGGCAGTTGATATCAGCTGTTTTCCCAGTGGAGGTATTTGGTTAACGACTATTTCCTGGCTGACTTTTACTCTTGACCATCATCATCATGAAAATATTTATTTCGAATTAATTGGAAGCATGTCGTTATATTTATCTGGAATCAATTATGAATAAACCCTATAACTATAGAAGTTGCAGATGTGTGGAATTTTAATGAACAATCATGTCTTCTATGGTTGACTGATTACTCCGTGATATTGTTACCGGTAAAAAAACTGGAGAAAAGTTTTAGAGTTTATAAAGTTTATAGAGGGAATAAATGACCTACGGGATATCGAGTTTCTTTCCTTTCTCTTTACGTGAACATCATGAGTATATACTCTACAGCAAACAGCTTTTCAGTGCATTAATTTTCACTAGCTATTTTATTGATACTGATTGGTTGTAAAAGCCATTGTTCAAAATATATTAGTACCCTTATAACTAATATTTTGTTATTAATTATTTCATACAGATAACATCAGGTGAATATATTCAAATGTCTGGTCGTGCTGGTCGTCGTGGTAAAGACGATAGTGGTACTGTAATTCTAATGGTTGATGAAAGTATGACTAGTGAACTAGCTCATCAAATTATGATGGGTCCACCACCCCCACTGAATTCAGCTTTTCATATCACTTATAATATGCTGTTAAATTTATTGCGTGTTGAAGAAATTAATCCGGAATACATGATGGAGAGAAGCTTTTGCCAATTCCAAAATTTTGCCAGTCTTCCTAATATGTATAAAGGTAGTGTTGATTTGATACAAAACTCAAGTAGAATCTCAGTTTTATTTGGATAGGTTTACGAGTTGTTTATACATTCTTATAACTTTATTCTATAAAAAAGACTTTGAACTATGAATAGTAAAATAATTCATTCTTTTTTCTGTGGGGACGTCTCCCGGTAAACTCATGGAAGCTCTGAACGAGCCGAAGATATTACATCCAGTCATCGTTTGGAAGGACATTCCGGAATCTCGACATGCAGCTTCCCGACTGGGCATATTCTAAAAACCTACATGCGGATTGACTGATTATAATGATGATTTTGTTTGTACTAAGAACTAAAAATACCCGAGCGTTTTGTACCGTATTTGACACTGGTTAGGATAAGATTCCATTCCACTCGCCTTCTTTCTTCTTACTTGGGACTTGGAGAGTTCAAGCGTTCGAATTTTCATATTGTACTCGGTATAGCAAAAATTCAACTTCGAGATAAAATATTTCTATTTTGATTCACCAATGTCACAGTAAGCATTTCATTGATCTATCCGCTATTTCGATGCTGGTGACTTAATTATTCAAAAGTTACTTCGATAATCTCCATTATGCTTGATTTTTATGGAGAAAATTGTAACTTTCTTGTTAATTTTGAATAATTGCTACTAATTTTGATGTTGCAAACATTAACCGTTACCAGTTTTTTCGTTTCAGGCGTCAAAACAACTTATCAGTTCGTCTTCCTGTCATGTGTCATCAAATATCTTCCAAAGTTTTTTTAATATTTCTACTGTAAATCCCTATGCATAATTCATTTTTGTCTATCACTGATAAGCTTAATATTCTAGCTTAAGAATCGGAAGTAAGTGTACATATGCATAATTTGGTATGAACTTGTAACACTAAAGAATTCAATATAATGTTACTTACAGTTTCAAATTCACACTGTACTTGTTTGTCTTCTCATATGAGATTACCTTTTCTTATTTCCCTACCTGATTGAATAATCACTTTCTTAATGATTTTATTCATCAAACTCATTCTTTTTTTTCAAGTAATATAAAGCTGGTTTTTATTATTATATATTTTTGTTGCTGACAGTACAAATTGACAGAGCAGCTAAAATAGACAGTTCAAACTATTATCGTGGCAAAAACTGCTAATCAATTTAAACGGATACTTTGTTATATGGAATCAAACTTTGTTGATACCTTTGATTACGAAAATTTATCAGTATTCCGAAAGTTATATCATTTACATTATACCCACATTAGATCTTATTTACTATGGTAGACTCAAAGAATAATATCAGGTTATCGAGTGATTTGTAATTACTACTACAAAACGGTTACAAAATATGCTAATTTACATAATCACTAATGTATGTTGCAATACCTTACCTCTCTCATTAGTTATTTCCCCACCACCCTATTTCAATGAAGCTTATTTCAAAATGTAGGTTTTTTGAAAATGTTTATTTTTACTTTTAGAATTGAATGAATTACGTGCCACTTATGCATCAACTGTTGTTGATGATGAAGAATCCGTCGAATCATATCATCAAATTCAATTATGCTTCGATGAACTAGTTGGACAGCAGTGGCAGTATATAAGACGTCCGCAGTACATAGTACCTTTTCTTCAACCAGGTCGTCTTGTTAAAGTAAGCGTGGATATATATATATATATATATATATATATATATATATATATATATATATATATTCCGAGTTGACTAACTGCAGATAGTAAAATAATTCCAAGAAGTTGTCTTTAAATAGTAATTAAAACTATGCTGTGATCATCTGTACCATGATAATCAAATTGATCAATGAATCATATACAGTTATTAAGCTGAGCGATATAAAACTAGTACACTATATTTAATGTCAAATTTTCCATGTAGTAAATTTTTGAGATGTTTTTTCGTATACGAAAAGAAATGTTTTGGAGCTTTACAGAATGAATATTCTCCCGTAACTGTGTAACAATTGGTACCATTCTGATTAGAAGTTATTAAATCTTTTTACTCTAGATACGTACTTATATGTGGAATCTTTCAAAAATGGTGTTTTCAGATTTTATTACACACGGTTTCGTATCATAAATGACAGTTTTTAACTAAATTTAAAGTGATGTAATCAAGACGACATTTTACTTTCAGTAAATTAGTCTCAGAGTACACTTCTTATGTCACATAACATGAATGAGTTTGTCGATCATTTGTGGTATTTTCTGAAAAGTGGTGTTATGTGTTTTTTTAATTTTCCTTTCTCCACTGGTTTTATTGTAGATGTGTAGAGGTCACTGACGAGGAAATTTGATGTTTCTTCAGTAGATAATCATGGAAAGACTAATCCTAAAAATTGTATAACACTTTGCCAGTTCGTCATGCCTCGAATATATCTGGGTGATTTTTAGTCATTTATTCAAGTCAAGTGTATATTGTTTATGAGGAGATCCGTTTTCAAAATATAACAAATTTATTTAAAATGACTATTTTTTTTATAGAAATATGCATCCCATAGTATAATTAGCAATGATTAAAGCTTTTCACTTAATTCACATAGTGTGCCTAAGATAATTGTTAGAGTCTATAATAATAATGACCAAAGATCTTAGTATTCTTTACGTCTGTATATTTCTTTTGTCAAATTTCTATTAATCTCTTTTGTCATAGATTGTTGTTCAATCCATCTCATACGGATGGGGAGCTGTGATCAATCTGAAAAAACGTCAGCGTAAAGACAGGTCATCTACACCTGAATCATTTTATATACTTGATTGTTTATTATGCACCAATCCATCTAGATCGAATTCAGAAGAATCTGGTTGTGATTTACCTAGTGGGAATCCAGTAGATAACTCGGAAATTTCAAATTCAGTTACTGCTACTGGTAGTGATACATCACCGATGGCTGAGATTATTCCTGTACGACTAGATTGTGTTGTTGGTATTAGTGCTGTACGTTTAGTTGTTCCAAATGATCTTCGTTCAAAAGAGGCTAGACAAGGTGTTTTAAATGCAATAGAAAAAGTGAAAATTCGTATGGGTGGTAGTTTACCAGTTTTAGATCCTATTGCAGATATGCACATTAATGATCCACGATTCCTGGAAGTAAATGAGGTAAGTATAAAGAAATGTGTACGTTTATTTTGAAGCTTGTTGTGACTTGATGTCCGACTTTATCACGTGATTTATCCACCAATCAGAATATGACTTATACAATCTTAGCACTGTGCCAAACCAATGACGTTCGACCGGTATGAGCAGCCTAGCGTCCTTATTGGTCCTATGTCCGCCTAGCCCGTCCACTTGAGTCCAGAACACCAATACCAGCTTCCACTACGCGAATCGAATAATTTATTTCAGACATACTGGGCTTATATATCAACCAAACAGACCCCAACGCACCATAAAATAGTAAATAACATTTGCGCACAGTAAAGCCAAAAAGTGGCTGTGAACGTGGGAGGCAGTAGTCAATAAACTGAACATAGCTTAAGAACCGTAAATCGTACAATAATAAATAATAGGTCAAAATAAAGCTTATAACAAGGGGAATATAGACATACATAATCTAGTTACTGAATATTTATACCATAAGAATATATAAATAATAGTAGTCCATTAATAAGCCTCAGACGTTACTCGTAATGTAATCTTCACTAGGATATAACAAAGCTAGTTTTGTTACCGAATACCATCGGCAGGAAAGAGTGGCATTCAAACTAGGAAGTACTGGGTAGCTGCATCGTCTTTTGGGGCTTCTCAGTAATGGACACTCATCTTCACACTGATGTAGAACTGATTTGAAAAATCTGGACAGCTTGAGCTTATAACCGTAGTCTATGTTTATAGACGTTGAGTAATTTCTTAAGTCTCAATAGTTGAGTTCCACTCATCGTCCATTAAATTTAGGGTTATTCTATATTTCAATGCTTCGGTCCTATTTATTCCCGTTCAATATATTTTTTTGTAAGTGGGTCTATACTTAATGTTTTAATCTGCATACAAACTGAGTAATACATTACCTCACAACCTTGTGATTTTTTTTTTATGTTTTAGAAAGTTACTGCTTTTCAAGAGAGACTACAGCATCATTGGCTTCATGATGACCCACGTCTTTCAGAACTTTCGAAAGTTTATAGAAAGAAAGAGCAACTTCGCAAACGTATCGATGCTCTTACAGCTAATCTGAATAGTAAAGTTTCTTTAATTCAATTGGAAGAACTATCGGCTCGTAAACGTGTATTAAGACGATTAAATTTCGTTTCTGAATATGACGTAATTGAGTTAAAAGGTTGTGTAGCCTGTGAAATCACCTCGGCAGATGAGTTATTATTAACAGAACTTTTATTTGATGGGGTATTCAATAGACTGTCGTCTGAGCATATTGCAGCATTACTTTCTTGCTTTGTATTTGAGGAAAGAGCTTCGGAAATGCCCAAATTAACTAAGGAATTATCTGATGCTCTGCGTACATTACAAGTAAATCATTGTCGATCATATTCTTAGTACTTTTGTACATCGTTAATAAGTGTTTATTGTTGAGAATTTTTAAAATCGTATGAGATAACTGTCAAACCTTTTCCTGAATTTCATTTGTTTTGCACTTGTTATTCGCTTATTATGAAATTATTTTAGATTATCATCAGTAGTAATGCATTCAGCTTCCAACCAATACGTCTCAAGTTCGAACCCCATCTCATCGACTCGAGTTTGGATAGCTGGGTAGTATCACTAGCACACACACAAACAGTCTGACTCAAAGATGATTACGTAAACATGTTTTTTTAAATAATCTACAATACTACATGTAAATTGTCGAAATCTATACATCTTGCTGACTAATAATAATTCTGAATCTCAACATCTCTCGTACTCTTCAGAGACTGAATTCAGTATCGAAGTTATGGTTGGAATGAAATTTGTAATCTTTCAAATTTGTTCAAATATAACCCACTATTTTCCAGTTAATTAACCTACTTTTCACATTTTTCTCTTTTCTGAAGACTTATCTAAGTTTTAATGGTTAAACACAGAGATATTGGCTTCCAAGCTATCATGAAAATTATGTACTGTTGCTGATAACGTTAAAATCGGGCTTCTAAATAACTATATGAACAACTCTATTTTTAAATGCACGAGTTGATTTAATTTAAAATATCAAAAATTAGTTCATCGTTGAGTTTTCTTTTCAGCGTATTCATTTTCAAAACTATTTAAACTAGCTCTTAGAATAAGTGGAGTTACACATGTAAAACCGCTAGTAATAACTTGACGAGATCTCAACTTCTTGAACCGATAAGATCATCTTAGAATTTCTGTGCGAGCCGAGTCGGTCTTTCATCATGTTAACTGACAATTTTACCACCTGATTTCCATCATTTCCTTAAATATAACTGTAATTTACTTTACGGTCTCACATTTTGTAATAAACACTTGACTCCTCATCTTGATGTTTAAAGTTTAACACCCAGTTTACTTGCATATGTAGAGTTAGTGTAGTCATGTCGTCACCGTTTGTGAGCGATAGCCTATTGGTTAAAGTACGCTACTTGTTACCATTGAACTATGTTCAAATCACCTTCCACCTAATTCACTTTCGAGATACAGTTATTGTCACGTTTCCTTGCTCACAAACTAACTGGATAACTGTGTATACTTTTACTTCAACACTGGCTGTTGTTCATCACTTTTTATATATAATTATTTGTAGTTAAAAATAAGCTATACATACATAGTAACTCAACTATTTAACGTTTACTTAGTCATGCAGCGCATCACTAGATCCCGAATTTTCATCAAGTCCGTGTTTTATTAAATTATATCTTCCACAAAATCCCGAGATTCAAACTGTAACTCTGTCTCTTTACAATTAAGATAGTTTGCTAGTGGGATTGTTGTTCCTGTGTTTCAAAAATATTCCAACTGTAACTCACTGACTTCATATAAATTAGTGTTTCCCTCGATATCCATGAGGAATATTAAATTGTGTTTGGGCGTTGCTTGCGTTCGTTTTTATGGTTAGAAAAAGGAAATTTTATTCGTTTTACTTTTTATCTCGATTAATTCAATATCTATTTGTACACAGGATACAGCCAGACGTATTGCACGTATTAGTAACGAATGTCGTCTCCCAGTTGATGAAGATAATTACGTGGATTCATTTAAACCTCATTTAATGGATCTTGTTGATGCATGGACAAGAGGAGCATCCTTTGCTAGCGTTTGTTCTATGACAGACTTGTTTGAAGGCACAATTATTCGTACATTGAGATTACTTGAAGAGTTATTACGACAAATGGCTAATGCAGCTAGAACAATTGGTAGCAATGTTTTGGAAAAGAAATTTGTTGAGGGTTAGTAGTTATTGTGTCTTTATTTTGTTGCATATTATGACATGAAGTCGTGTACTGAGTAGTGTCAGCTACATAAATTCTAGATGTGTTGAGCCCGTTTTCAGTGTAAAAAAATTGAAAATATTTACAGTTATGGTGCTAGTGATGCATAATATTTGCCAAAATCATGTGGACGTTTCAACTCGTTTGTGATTCCTTTTATCGTAAACGTGAGAAACACTTCGAACTTAGTAGCTGCACTCAAGGTTATAGGTTTACGTCTTTAATAACCAGCATAATCGGGAAAACTATTATAGTGTTATTTACACGATTCATTGAGGGTCAATATTTTTTATTTGATTCTTTTGACTCATTTCAACATGAAAAGGGTTATGCGTAGTTTGTGCCGTAAATATACTACTCAAATAAGACCAAAAGATAATTTAAGACATAGTTTGCTTTTTATCTAATGGCCTACCGACTTTGATTGCTTATGTTTTATTTGACTCGAACAATAGGGAAATGTGACATGACCTTGCTTTTTTTCTCTCCAAACATCCGTCGACTATGATAAAGTATGTGAAAATGAAGGATATTTGAAATTATTAGTATGAATTGTCTCTATCGACTACTTTTTGTAATGTAATCTAATAAAAATTTCTTATCCTAATTGTTTTCAATATATTTTCGCTTTTTGAAATGATGATTTTCTGCATTTATCTCCTTTTTGTTTTAGCTATCGAAAAAATCAAACGGGATATTGTTTTTGCAGCTAGTCTTTATCTTTGATCAATGGTGTTTACTGCATGCATTATTTCTAAAGATTATTTGTACTTTTTCAAATACAATACATATACATGTGCGTTGTGCATGGCACTTTTTCTGATTATTGATAGTCCACCTAATCAATTGACACATTCCTTTACCGGTATAATCTACCATGTTGTTTCCGATAATTTCTAACCTTTATGTAAATTTGAAACTAGGTTGATGCGATGGTGATTATGAATTTACATGTCGTACTTGTAGCGTTTCAGTGGCCTCCAGATGAATTCAAATATTTATTACTTGGCATTGAAATCTTAGGCTGTAACGCAGTTGATTATTTTTCAAGGTTTTAGCATAAGTTGTAATATATTAATAAGCTAAACCAAAATAATCAACTGAAAGACACTCGCAATCGCCTAATGTCCCGATATATAAGGAGAGGTCAAAATCACCACCATATACGGATTACTTTGACTAATATAGCATATAAAATACTAGCCTCAGTAATTATCGGGCGCCTAGGACACGTGAACTGCAAACACGAAAGAATCAAGCTGGCTTCAGATCTGGTCGTGGCTGCATCGACCACATATTCACCATTCGTCAGGTTCTAGAACACAGACATGCTTATCGGCGTCCGACAATGGTGGTCTTTCTTGACTTAAAAGCAGCATTTGACTCTGTAGACCGCGAGATTCTGTGGCAGTGTCTGCCATTGAAAGGCGTACCTCAGAATTACATAAACCTTGTGAAGGCTCTTTACTCGAACACTACCAGTCGAGTCAGAGCTTATGGCGAACTGTCATCTGCTTTTGTAACCTCAAGTGGTGTCCGTCAAGGCTGTCCACTTTCTCCATTTTTTTTAACCTCATCATAGACCTACTGATGTTGATTAACGCTTCTGTCGACTGAATTTTCTGGCATTGACCTCCTTCCAGGAGGTCCACTTATCGACTTAGAATACTCAGAGAATATAGTCCTGTTTGGTGAAGACGCTGATAAAATGCAGTCTTCTAGTAGCACTAAGCAACAATGCCAGGAATGTTTGGAATACGTTTCTTCCCCTCTAAATGCAAACTGTTGCTCCAGGGTTGGCCTGAGCCAACACCTGAACTCAGGATAGGGAGTGGAGCAGTCGAACGCGGTGACAACTTCACTTATCTTAGAAGTCTGGTCAGCCCTAGTGGGTTGGTATCTGACGAAATCTCAGCACGGATTCAGTAGGCTCGTTTGGCTTTTGCCAACTTACGTCACCTATGGAGAAGGCGAGATATCTGTCTACCAATTAAGAGACGAGTATACTATGTGGCAGTTCGTTCTGTTCTACTTTACGGCAGCGAAACGTGGCCATTGAGGATAGAGGACACTCGTAAGTTACTAGTATTCGACCACAGATGTCCTAGAAATGTTGCTTGCATCTTCTGGGATCACCGGGTAAGTAGTAGTGAGGTTAGACGCGGGGTGTTAGGGAATGATGGTAAATCAGTTGGTGAGGTTGCAAACCTACATCGACTGAGATGATTAGGCCAAGTATCACGCATGCCCAAACACCGATTGCCACGACGTACAATGTTGACTAGTGTTGGAGACGTTTGGAAGAAAGTTAGGGGTGGCCAAAGCCAAACGTGGCATCATTTCTTGGAGTTTAACTCCTAGTCTCGATCATGTTGGTAGATGCAGACTACTTGGTTGGGGTCCGCCTGACGATCGTAACCAGTAGTTGGAGACTGGATGACATGGCTCAGAATCGACCATAATGACGTAGGTGTCTATACTGTCTACCTTCCCCTAAACTATGAGGTTAAAATTATTTCGTATCCTTCTGTACTATATCCTTACATAAGATCTTTTATATATTACATCAGTGAGTTAACTGCTTCTATCAACCCAGTGTTTGTCTTACTGTGCTAATGAGGTGCGGCAACTCGGACCGATTCATGTACTTGCCTGGTCTTACGTTGTAACTGACTGGAAGACAGTCATCGCATTTTCAAGAAAGCAAACCAGAACGGCTTTAAATTCAATTAATCTGCCTAACATGATTAGTGTTGGTATGGTACAAAACATTATTTATTTGAAAATTACTGAGCGTAACTGATTATGCTAGTGTCGCGATGGAGAACTCAATAATATCACTTATCCATTCAAGTCATTCACTTCAATCCTTTCTTTTTAATCATATCAATCCAGTTCTGTCATATGATGATGGATAGGGTAAAACTTTTGGAGGGTTAAATATTCTTAATAACGCAAAGATAGGAGGCGGAGATGAAAGTATATGGACTTCCAAGAAATGCTTTTTGGTTAACGAGTCATTATGGTTTTGTTAAGAAACGATAATTGGTAGACTTATGTATATGAATTTGTGGGATTTCATCACAAACTGTTATCAGGTATAATGCAAGGATTAATTTCGCGTCTGTCTTCTTGGTGTGTGCAAACTGTTGTCACGATACAAAGATTGAACACGGATCATCGAATATAGACGTGGTGACAAGGGAAATGACAATCTAAAGGACAGGAATTGCCGCAAGTTTTCGCTATTATATTAGTTTGTCCGTTAGAATGCTAACCTTATGTAAGGAAACACCTATACACAATAGTCATTTAGGGGTCCTGAGAGCTTCACGCTTCACAGAACATTTCGACTTAGTCCGGATGTCAGATGTTTCCTTATGATCGGTGATGATCGTGGTTGTTTCATAATATCGGAAATAGTGTAGTGAAAAATTCGACGGGAAGTGTTTTTCACTCTGTCGATGCTGTTGACAGTATAATACTTCCGTCCACGATAAAGAGCTTTATAAGGTCCTTGATAGACAGTGTCGATGGATCTGCGTACTTAATATACTAACTCTTGAGGCTGGTTAGACGGAAAAGTCATTTGATTGTGATCGGATCAGAACGAGTTTAACTGAGTACATGGTGTTTATAGCTAGCTTGTCAATAGTTCAGATCACCATACATTCAAAATAAAATATCTATATCGAGATTGGGTTCAATGGTCTGTAGGAATGGTTATAGAGTACCCGAAGAATTTGATCCATCATTCGGCAAAGGTGTTGTCTTATACTCTAGCCAAAATGTTGGTGGGTACAGTTATTGGTCATCATGCGGAAAAGTTCACTGTCAAGTCAAGATGAACCTGGTCTATGTGAGCATCAGGACTTATACATTCCAAGGGATGATTCATATGTAATCTGAGATTTTTGGCAGCTAACACTGGAGCGTAGTTATGTCCTCACCTCTTTATTCCTAGCAAGCGAATTCGTCCTGTGATAAGTTTTTCCTCGCATCATTGTTAACTGTTTTGACTCTCAACTAATAATTCTTACCACAATAATAGTGTATTTAAAATTATGTGTAATGTGTATAATACTGTTTATTCTTTTTCTTTCATAAACAAACTCAAACATTCGCACGTACTCTTCGACGTTACTTAATATTCTAAATATTGCTAAGCTTGTTAAAATATTTTGTATATTATGTAAACCTTAATCAGACTTGTCAGTAATCGCATGTGTGATGAGACCCAAGATAGTTTCTTCACAACAGTGATGTATAAATAATTTGTTTGTGAATAACAATAACAACTCATGCGAAAATTCAGTTTATTATTTCACGGCCGAGTGAGTTTAGAAATAAAATTTATCGTAGAAGGGGCATCTACAAATACATTGTTTGCCTCATTGTAACTTGCAATTCAGTCCTCCATTTCCAGAGGGTAAATGCATTGTAGGGCCAGTGAAATGTCACTGAGCCCTAGCCAAATCATCTGGCAGTTGGATCATTGAATGTCGAACAGATCGTCGCTCCCTGCCAAGGTCATGTACAACAAACGCGCATTAGTTAATCATACGCCATGGACTGGCCCATGCGGCAGTGGTCTTACTTTCGCCTGTATCTACCTTAACTAATATATTTCTGTAATAACGTCCTTTGTGTTGTACAGTCTTCAAAGCATCTATAGTACCTTGTTACGTCAATGGGGGTAGTCCACGTAAGGTGCTGACCACGAGGTGTGACTTCGACGTTAGTTGGTTCGTCACACTATTCACGTCTAACTCGAGTAGGCCTCCAATCATTTCGACATAGATCATCTACGTTGGTGATCAACAGCATTAAGCATCACTAGCTTTCTTAGGAAAATCGATGACATTTTTTCCAATTTGAAATATCTAGATGTCATTTTGTTAGCGCTGTTGAAAAGCAAGGGACATGTACTAAAAATGGGATCCTCTGTATAAACTTATAAAAAAACAGTCATCAATATGCGCAGGCAGAAATGCAAGACCACTGTGGACGATGAATCACTAGAAATACTGTGCAGTTTTTTAAAACGAAAGCCGTGCAACGGGATTCGTCGTTTTGTAAAGGAGTGTTGACGATAACTTTCGAAGTCAGTGGGGGGTTCGTCACCAAAGATTATGTTTTAAAATGATGTCCATGGCTTTAGAGGTAAGTGATAGGTCGTGAATGTGGGATAACGGCAAGAAGTGATTCCCGTATTAAGTTCTCGTTAAGCACCAATTGAACCGCAGTCTCTGCTACTGTTCCTATACACTGTATACGACATGGATCCGCATAGGGTGTCCGATGGCTTTCCAGAAGCTGACTGGCGCGCTTTCGAAAGTGTAAGTAGACCTATGCTCGTATCTGACGGCATGATATTGTAGGTCGTCCGAATTCGCAAAGACGACGGCTTCTGAGCCTAGATCACCGAGATATCGATAGGTCGTCAATATTCGTGTGGTTTATAACCGATCGTTATGTTCACCTGTTACAGTTGCCGTCAACGTGTGTTGTCTGGTGGTTTTTCCCATAGGTTATTTTTTATAATAGTACATTTAGGGTTGTGAAAACTAGAATTTTCTCCAGTGCCGGGACAACTTGCCTTAGATATCACAGTAGAAATCTCAATCAGGGAACAGCATCTCAGTATATTGTATATATTACCAGGACACATCGTGACTCATCAAGAAATATTTCGGGGTGAGGTAATGTTTGTCAGTGTTACTGTCTGAAACTACTTATACAATGATCACAAAACCGCTGAAACTGGATGTCAAGAATATAAGGCGAGAATAAAGGCGAACATGTTAGATTGTAAACGATCTAAGTTTTCTTAATAGATGGACGGTACGACATACCCAGAAGTCATTTCGTGCAGATGCCCACACAAGTGCTTTTAGCTAGGGATATTCCCAGTAAAACTAATGAGGATACCATCGTTGTTGATATTTTCTGAAGCTAATCATTTTATTGAATTGTTTAGATTTACTTGCTTCTTGTGGAGATTTACCATCACGGGTTATTTGCCTGGTGCTTCCTATGTTATACTTCATGATTTCTCGATTCCCCTTCTAAGTGTTGTGGTCCACATTTTCTAACCTCTTCACTTCTGACTCTTGATTTGCTTGGTTTGTCAGGTTTCAATTATTGAAGGCATTACTGGTTGAAGTGTTATCGAACTCCGAATACTTTTTTCATCTTTAGTGAAGATACCGACGTGATCTGGTTCACCAATTTGCAAACAATGAGCCTGTTCCTTGTTAGAACTTTATATATTATTTTTAACTTTGATTTTTACCTATTGTGATATATTTCTGGATATTTTTTGCTATATTTTGTCCATCATGACCGAACAAACTCTTGAATTATTTAAGCTCAAGGCTCTTACGCCAGCCACATTTCAGCAAATGCCATTCTGGCCCGACAGCTACAAAGCATAGTTTTGCCACGCAGAAGCTGACTTCTACGAGCACGACGTGATAGAACAATGTGTACAGTTCGTCGCAGTCGTGATGGCAATAACACGCGAATTCAACAGATATGTCACACCTAGTATGGTCACTAGTGATGCTTAGCACCTTACAACACAACTCTATGAAGTACTTCACGAAAACGATCTGTCTCTAGATCACGAGAGACATATAAGCTCGAATGGTGCTGATATTATTTTCAGCACGGAAAATCTTCCCGAAATTGTAGGAAACCTTGTAGCTTCACAAACCTCGACGCGATTGACACGAAACATTTCAGGAAATTTATACTTAGCCACGCGCTAACGGCAATCGTAGACAGAAGACATAACAGTCTCTTATACTTCACTGATGTGATGGCGAAAGCCCTCTACCTCGTCAACACTGGCGCAAAAGTTGGCAATCTTGCAGCAAATTCTAACGACCAGTAGTCAAATTACTGACGGTAAATGAAAGATCAATCGCCACATATGGTAAGCAATATATTTGTCTTAACGCGGGCTCACAAAAACACATTCACCGGATCTTCGTTGTTGCGGATATTTCTATGTCAATACTTGGTATAAACCTGCTAAAACACCATAATCTACTCACCGCCACGCTACAACGTAGGTTAGTAGATAGAAATACTAAATTATCTGTTTGCGGAACTCCATTTTCCGGTTCTAGATTATCCTTAGTAACTCACGATCAAAATCGACCCATATTAAAGAAATCAGTAAAATTTGAAAGTAGTAAAATTTTCCCGCGTGATTTAGAAGTTTTTTCGACTTGTTCTTTTGTAGACTGCATTATATCGAGATTATCATAATATCCTGCATACTGTGTAGATTTTACTCCAGGAAAATAGTTTTGATAGACACTTGCCAGTCAATACATACATATCGCGGACCTCGATTCATACATATTGTAGCGGTAAATAAATCCCCAAAATAAATAGCCCTGTAAGTTTTCGACATTGGATGCTGACCATATGTTTTAGTGGACTCATCTAGCTGAAGGCGCTCGGTCAGGCATCCGTACCAGATCACGTATGGTAACGCTGTGCTCAACATCTACCGTAATCGCTAGCCAGATTAGATCAGAGAATTCCGATATTTTGGTTATCGCCAAATGCACTCTTCCGATCTCCTCAACTCTGTCTTTTGATTTCTCTCGGTGGGTACAAATCATACTAGGTGTTACTGGTAGAAGCGTTTTCAAACACTGAATACCTGTGTCATCTTCATTGGTGAGACCGACGTGATCTGGTACACCTAATTGCAACTGTGAGTCTGTTCCTTTTTGAGATTTTTATATATCATTGCCTTATTTTTTTATTTTTTAAACATTGTGATTTTTTCGTGTTTTTTTTCTTGGATATATATATATATTTTCCCCTCGTTCATTACCGTACTTCATATTTCATCATGACTGAACAGACACCCAAAGTACTCAAGCTTAAGGCCTTGTCCCCAACTTCGTTTCAACTGATGCCTTTCTGGCCCAACAATATCGAAGCCTGGTTTTGCTACGCAGAAGCCGACTTCTCCGAGCACGGCGTGATCGACACATGTGCACAATTCCTCGCAGTAGTCAAGGCACTACCGCGCGAATTCAACAGGTACGTAACACCTAGTATATTTACTAGTGATGTTTCTGAACCTTACGAAATCTTAAAACGTTCGATTCTTAAACGAGGAGACCTAACCGATCGACAAAGGTTGGATCAACTCTTCAATAACATCGACCTGTAACACGGTTCTGCGACGGACATGTTGCAACGGATGAGAGAGGTTATAGGCCCAAGAACTTTCGACGAAGGTCTATTCAAACAACTCTTCTTGTCAAAACTTCCCCAACAGGTGCAAGCAGTTCTGGTCTCGTTTCATAACAACGCCTTAGACGGTCTAGCTGCATCTGCCGACCGCATTTTAGAAATTACGAAATCTACGACAGAGGTTTTTTCAGTCAAAGAAAGGCCTCAAACGACTCAGAATGATATAACCGAGTTATGTCATACACTCACGCGTTATCTTAATCTTCGTACCGACCGTAAGAGATCGCGCACTCCACGTAGAAGCATTTCACGTAAGCGATCTGTCTCTAGACCACGAGAGACAGATAACCCCGACTGGTGCTGGTATCATAACCTGTATGGAAAGTCTTCCAGAAATTGCAGAAAACCCTGCAACTTTCCCAACACGAAACCGACTGACTCGAAAAACAACTCGGGAAACTTCCAAGCCGGCACGCGTTAACGGCAACCGTAGCCGGCGAACATAGCCGTCTGTTAAACGTCACGGATGTGACAACGAGAGTTCGCTACCTCGTCGATACTGGCGCAGAAGTTAGCGTTCTCCCAGCGAATTCTGACGACCGACTTCACGAATCGGCTCTAAACTTACCGGCGGCAAACGGAAAAACCTATCGCTAGGTATGGCAAAAGGTACGTTTACCTGAACATGGGTTTACGCAAACCCACTCACTGGATCTTCGTTGTTGCAGATGTTTCTGTGCCAATCATTGGTATGGACCTTCTACAACACCATAATCTAATCATCAACACGCGCAAATGGAGGCTAGTAGACGGAAACACTAATTTGTCCGTTTGCGTAACTTCTTTTCCTGGTTGCAGATTATCCCCGGTCACAATTAAGTATACGATAGACCCATTTTATCAACCACTACTCGATAAGTATCCTGGGATACAACAAACTCAACCGAAACCACCGTGTGTAACCAGCAACGTTACACATTACATCACGACTACAGGACCACCTGTATTTTCTAAAGCACGACGACTAGCTCCCGAAAAGCTGAGGTTGGCGAAAAACGAGTTTGACCATATGATAGACTTAGGAATCATACGACCGTCAAGTAGCCCATATGCATCTCCGTTGCACATGGTCCCTAAAAAGGACAGCAACGATTGGCGTCCAACTGGCGACTATCGGCGATCGAATGCAAAAACCATTCCCGATCGTTACCCGTTGCCTCACATTCACGATTTGACAGCTAATTTGAAAGGTACAACTGTCTTTTCGAAAATCGACTTGGTTAAAGCGTATAACCAAATCCCTATGGCTACTGACGACATACCGAAAACAGCTATCATAACTCCCTTCGGACTCTATGAATTTTTGCGAATGCCCTTCGGTCTAAGAAACGCGGCTCAAACATTCCAAAGGTTCATAGACGACGTTTTTCGAGGTCTCAACTTCGTACATGCGTATGTTGACGACTGCCTAATCGCATGTCCGGACAGAGAATCGCATCTTAAGCATCTGGATCTTGTTTTCGACTGACTACAAAATCATGGCATTACTGTAAACGTTCAGAAATGCCAATTCGAAACCGACTCATTAAACTTCCTAGGACACACTATAGATGCTCAAGGCATCCGACCCCTTAGGACCAAGGTGGCGGCAATTCTGGATTATCCAGAACCGACCGCCGTCAAGGAAGTACGAACGTTTAACGGCCTCGTATGTTTCTATAGACGTTTCATACCGAAATGCGCATTACTCATGAAACCGCTAACCGACCAACTTCGTGGAAATGCGAAACCCATCAATCTGGACGACACCGCACGAAAAGCATTCTCCACAGTTAAGGAACTGATTGCTAAAACAACAATGTTTGCACATCAGGACACCCGAGCACCCATTAGTATCGCAGTAGACGCATCTGACTCGACAATCGGAGGAGTCTTACAACAATGGGTTAACAAGTCCTGGCAACCATTGGCATTTTTCTCTGGACGGTTGCTTGACACCGAATCAAGGTACAGCACATTCGGTAGGGAACTCCTAGTTATGTATTGTGCTGTACGGCATTTCCAACACTATATCGAAGGCCGTGAATTCACTTTTCACTGACCATAACCCACTCACCTTCTCTCTAAGCTCTACTTCAGACAAGTACTCACCTCGTGAGTCTCGACAACTGGACTACATTTCGCAGTTTACTTCAGACATTTAAAACATCTCTGGAGCAAACAATGTAGTTGCAGACGCCTTATCTCGCATAACTTCCTTGTACAGTTTCCAAGCAATCGACCTTCTCAAACTCGCAGAGCTTCAAAAAGAAGATACTGATCTTCAGCATGAATTATCGTCCACAACCCTTAAACTACGCATCAAACAGATGGGAACAGGTAAGGAAACCTTACTTTGTGACACATCTACAGGTAGGGATCGCCCAATCGTGCCGAAACATTATCGACGCGATTTCTTCAACACATTGCACAAAGTTTCTCATCCAGGTGTCCGTGCAACCATCCAGCTTATACCAGAACGGTTTTGCTGGCCCGTTACCAGATTCAAATGGATACTCTCACCTCTTAACCTGCGTGGACCGTTTCACTCGATGTCCAGAAGCAGTACCTATCAATGACATCACTGCTGAAACAGTGGTCCGCACCTTCGTCGAACGATGGGTAGCAAACTTCGGCTGCCCTTCAACCGTCACTACAGACCGCGGACGTCACTTTGAATCTGAACTTTCCGTCGTCTGACCACACTTCTAGGAATCACTCGCTTCCGAACGACCGCCTACCATCCACAAGCAAACGGGTTAGTAGAACGTTCTCACCGACAACTAAAAGCTTCACTATCAGCTGCAAACGTTTCTCAGTGGACCGACGCTCTTCCACTCGTCTTACTAGGTATTCGCAATGCAGTGAAAGCTGACATTGGATACACTGCATCTCAACTCGTTTATGGAACGACACTTCGACTTCCAGGAGAATTCGTGGATCCTTCATCCTCTTTAATGAGCATGGATCTAACCTGCTACATGAACAGGCCTACAAACGCAATGCGTTCAGTTAAACCTGTTTCCACCCGACCACAATCAACTGATGTTTTCGTTCAACCTGACTTACGATATAGTATACACGTTTTCGTTCGTCGAGACTCGCATCGACGACAATTCGAATCAGCATACGAAGGACCCTTCAAAGTTCTTCAACGTGAATCTAAGTACTATATAATCGATAAGAACGGAACCAACGATAGCATCAGCATCGATCGCCTCAAAGCAGCGTATTTAGAAGGAAATCCTATCTACGTCGATTTTCCTTCGGTACAATCGAACGACACGACTCCACTCATAATTCCTCAACCGACAACCAACACACACGGTGATACTCCGAATGTATCTGAAAATAAACTTAAAACGACGCGTTCTGGAAGAAGAGTAAGATTTCCAGAACATTTAAACGACTATTGCACGTAAGGCAGTACTAGACATTTAATATTATCTCGATCTTTCTTTTTACGATATATAATATATTTTTTAAAAAAACAATTTTAATATGCTTATATATTTTTATTTTTATTCCAAAAAAACATTATAAATTGTTTTTAACGACATTACGTGTAAATTAGTTTATATTCCAATTTTTTCGCCGACATTGTGTTTCTACGCGCATACGAGTGTATTTCGACACGCACTTACATTTTCTTTTTTCTTTTCCAGGACAGCTGGAAAAGAACGATACAATTTACGAGGAGCCAAAATTTTCATTGTACATTTTCTTTTTTTACTATGTTGTACCACGGTCCCATATAGTAAGGAAAGACGACCAGGCGCTGCTAAACCTAGTGAGCTATCAGAAGAGTGTTTACCAAGGACGGACTCGTTGGGTTTAAACTTCTATCTGGCCACGTCTTAGGGTCATCACTGTCCCACTAGGGGGGGAGTGATCTGTAGCGGTAAATAAACCCCCAAAATAAATAGCCCTGTAAGTTTTCGACATTGGATGCTGACCATATGTTTTAGTGGACTCATCTAGCTGAAGGCGCTCGGTCAGGCATCCGTACCAGATCACGTATGGTAACGCTGTGCTCAACATCAACCGCAATCGCTAGCCAGATTAGATCAGAGAATTCCGATATTTTGGTTATCGCCAAATACACTCTTTCGATCTCCTCGTCTCTGTCTTTTGATTTCTCTCGGTGGGTACAAATCATACTAGGTGTTACTGGTAGAAGCGTTTTTAAACACTGAATACCTGTGTCATCTTCAATATCTTATATGTGCCCCCAACTGTAGACATTGGGAAGTCTTTATCTTTGCATCATACTAATTGAAATATAGATATTCCATTTATCGTTACCTTCCAACATTTTATATCTGAAATACATTACATACACATAGTCTCTGATCCTATTATCAACCCGTCAATACTTAATAATAACTATATACTCGGATATTCTACTAGGTTAAACGATGTTGCCGACCTGCCCATCACTTTAGTGGCTCGGGATCTGAACCTAGTTAGATATGTTGATCGCCATCGAATAAGTGCTATCGAAATATATATGTCACCTATCCTCGTTTATTCCATTGACATAAATCGCGTTAGTTAATAACAAGATTAAATAAGTCAAATACGAGAATGAATTTCGAATACGTATGTTCCATACAACTATTGATCAAGACAAAGTATCGGAGAAGCGAAGGGAAGAGGGCGAAGCGAAATAACACGCAGTGAAGAAAGCATGTGAGCCAACTCCATTCAATCAAGCGTTAACCAATACCTATAGTTACAAAAAATTAAGCTACAGAAATATGATGAATAGGATAAGACGGGCACATACATATGTAGAATTATGGTCTACTATGATATTAGTACTGCTCTAATAATAGACCTAATCCTAATATTGTAGATTTGCCATGATATAACTGCCTAATCTATAAGATCTTACGTGGAAGTCACATCATCGTCTATACCAACTCACTGTATCGTAACAACTACCAATACATGATGAAGAACAAGCTTAGGCTAGAGAAAGAACAATATATTTAATATGAATAAAAGATATAAGGTAATATTCAGAGGGACCACGCCTGCATGGCTGAGCCATGCCATCTGATTAACTTCAATTCATTCAATTCCTTGTTCGCGCCTTCCCCATCGTTAGGTATTTCTCCGCGTTAAATATTGAATATCTATTTTCCGAGTAGTCTCGTGTTCAGCTTTGAGGATTGTGTGGTTATGGTCCAATGCCACTACACATATGTGCTCATATAGAAACAGTGAACATTGATAAGCGAATAATTAAAAAGGTCAGAATATAACTCGGTTAGAGTGAAAAGATTGGCCTGTTCGAAAGCTAGAATATATATAGGCTTAATAATGGACACTTCATCTCACACATAAATCATGAACAACTCACTTAGGCTGAGCGTATTTTAGAGCTTGTGTCTGAAGAAGTGACGAAAAGACTGTTGTCTCCCTACGATGCAGTTGCATACTATCTTCCCGACCGCACACACCCAAATAAGTTAAAGGAAATTTTTCCTAGAGCAGGCGATTTGCCGAACGTCAGCTTCCAAGACATCCTCCATAGGAAAAAGTTTGATAGATCTACAAGCTTCCTTCTGTTAAAGTTTGGCTGTCGTTGCTGTGCTAGATAATTTATTGATTCGAGCAAAAATATCAGCTCGATAATTCCAGTCAAGAGTATAAAAGTCACTCTAAGCCTAACGCACTGTCAACGTCGAGTTGGGAGACGTGAATCGATAGGGCTGTATGATAGTGATGCAGCAAATAACCAACTGAAGTTAGTTCGCAGCACAGTAAATAGATTAAGGCGCATGAAAAATAAGCGTGATGTCAATCCACAAACGGCAGATCAATCTGTGGATATAGATGACTCTGGAGTTCAGAAACCTTTGAATAGGATATGGATTTCAACGGTCACCGAAAATCATAACGACATTTTAATCCCGATTATTTGCGCAGTATAGTACTTATATGTGGGCCGTGTGACGAAACACACCAATTCACTTGAAAATTAGTCCTCCTTAAGGTGTTCCACAAGATCACTCAAATGAACTTAAGTACGTCTCACGGAGACAACAAAACTCTAGCTCTGACAAAAAACGTTCCAGGACGCCAAAGAAGGAAACACGTAATATTGAACCCAACGGTTCTGTGGATATCCGAACAACAGTGAGCAGGTTATCCCAGCTGATATAATAAAACTTGCCGCCAACACCTCTAAGTAACAAAACTAGTAGTAGACTCGAGTGTAACAAACAATTTTACACTCTGTTTAAGAAAAACTATCACAGTACCGATCATTCCACTCACCCTCTAAGGCCTAGATCCACTATTAATTATGGTACTAATAGGTTTCAAACCCCAAACTTTACAAACATTCTTCAGGATCTCATTTGTTATTACTCTCAGAAAAAACTTTCCACACCCTTCAGTACCAACCCACCACATAAAACGGCTCCCATTTATAATAACAGTAGCAACTACTTTCCAGTTACGTGCATATCCTTCTCATGTTCACACTAACCCAAACAGCTATAAAAGAGGCTACGGGCTTAACTATCAAAAGCATTTTGCAGATAACATTGTACTTCTGTGGTGTTTGAATGAACTAATGATTCCTTTGTACTTGTTGAATGCTTGATTACGAATTCCAAATGCAGTACATTCGTTTGTGCTTATCTAGTGCTTCTTGATCCGATTACTTTATTTCTGGGATTCTTAGTTCATACTATAATTCAGATACTCCTAATCATCATATTGGCGTCGCGATGGAACAGTTAGATATTCATTCAACTTCTGAAGCGTTTGAAGATTATTTGGAAAGGTTCGAAATCTGGAGCATGACCAAGAAAGATGTTAAAGGTGATAAAATTGTGGCACATTTCCTGACGTTCATCGGAGGAGAAGCGTATAGCTTATTAAAAATTTTGGCATATTCAGAAAAACCTATCTCACTTCCTTATGCAACTTTTAAGGAACTATTGTTAAATCATGTAAATCGCACTAGATTTTTGTGCCGTAAGAGAGCAAAGTTTCATAAGATGATTCGTCGAAATGACCAAAAGGTTAGGGAATTCATCCTTGAATTGCAGAATCAAGCTGCCAAATGTAATTTTGGTGATAAACTAAATGTTCAACTGAGAGATCGATTTATTTTCAGGAATTAACATACTGGGTTCGGAAAGAGAGCTGTTAAAAATGCTGAACTGTTACTTTCAAGATGCCAGAACTGCGTGTATTAACCACGAGGCAGTGAATGAACTTTATATCCAGTCGATGAAGATTTCTAATAATTTGTTTAGTCCTCATGATGGGCGTGCGACGGACACAAAAATAGGGATGCCGATAGGTATACCACCGATGGAGCATCCGTCAACACTAATGATGACGTGTCGAGGCTCAGCACCATCATTACGTCGACGGTACTAGACTCCTTAAGCAAGCTCGGGTCTCCCATCTTAGGGTCCCTGAACACAACAGTGGTTGCCAAAAACCCTGCATGTGATTCGACCCACGTTAAGAGAGCCCAAAAGAACCATGCATCACTGCCTAAGCCGAGCAACCCAAGTGTTGCTGTACGGAAAATAACTGGTGATTTGGTCGCACAGTCTACCCCCAAGACTGTTCGTCCGGCCAACAAAGAGCCCAAGACTCAAAAACGCCCACTGACCTCCAAGCAACAGGTTATTAAACCTGAACCCATCGTGAAATCTGGTAAATTAACAACAGTTCGTGACGATTCTCTCATTATCATGAACCTCGTTGACAATCCTGATCTTCCTCTCAGTCTACAGGACAAAAACGACAGGATGCTCTGGGGTGAATTGAACAAGAAGCTCGAACTTCCTAGAATAGAGCCTTTGACGGTCACCCGGCTCACTCAAGGAAAGGATTCTAAGCATCTAAATCACCCGAGGCTTCTCCGAGTAACACTTAAGAATGCTGCCGATGTTGAGGACGTCTTGCTAGCAAGTCACTTGTTGAAATCCGATGGTAACGTAAAAATATCGCCCGACATACCGTACTCTGAGCGCAATATCATACGGAACATCCCCAAAGAAACTCGCGATCAGTTTTTCCGCGGAAGAAACATAATTGTGCAAGGTATACCGGAAAATGCAGACCCTACTCAATCAAATTCTGACATCAGGGAATGTAAATTCAATAAACAGTCCTTGGGGCTCGAACACATACTGACTCAGCATATGACGAGCTAGCCAAGAAGGATGGTGACCCTAGACCCCGTCTAATGAAGACAATCTTCCCATCCCCCCACATGGCGGCTGCAACTCTGGAAGCTTTTCGTGCCAACAGACGTCGACTGCCACCTGGAATCCACATGCACCCGGATAGACCATACGAGGCTAGGACTAAACACAAAGGCAAGTTGGAGCTGACCATTCCACTTGTGAACTGTCTAGACGATAAAAAAACGTGTAAATGGCAGGGCCTACCACCTCGGCAACCCTCATATAGGTGGGCTACCTGCCTATTCACGTAAAGCTCATACAGACAAACAGGAAGAAGCTCACGCGTTCCAAATTGAAGGCCTAAACTGCTTATATTTGAACGCCGCGAGTCTACCAAACAAAATGGATGAACTACGTGAACTTAGCAATGCTAATAAGGCCCATCTGATAGGAATATCTGAAACCTGGATATCTTCTCAGTTCTCGGACCATGAGTTAGCATTGCCTTGGATGTCTTTGTTCCGCAATGATAGAAAATCATGATATGGGGGCGGAGTAGCTGTTTACATACGTTCTTGCTTGGAGGTGCATCAAGTTCATAACCTCGAGTTTAACAATCTTGAGGAATCCATATGGTGCTCTGTAAGAATGTCCAGTACTTCGAGGTGTCTAGTCGGAGTCATTTACAGGAAGCCAACTGCCGACATCGAGTACGATAGTCGTATGCTGGAAGGACTATCCCGCTCCACCCGTCTCGGTTTCACACGCATCCTGATTCTAGGGGACTTTAATCTCCCTAGAGTCAACTTCGCGGAACACACGTATACTGCAGGCGACAACTCAATTGAAGCTCGGTTCTTCAACCTCATCGATGACTTGGGATTGTACGAAAATGTGAGGTCGGCAACTCGTTGGAGCAACAGTCAGACGCCATCGCACTTAGACTGTGTATTCACAAACGAAGAATTTCCAGTTGAAAACCTTGCAATCCTGGTTCCGCTGGGGGAAAACGATCACGCCGCTAAAGCTTTCATTTTTGTCAGCAAAACTGAGCTAATATATCCCACCAACAACATGTGCTGGAATCTCGAACGGTCGAATGTGTCAGCTCTACACGACTATCTACAACAGGTGGCTTAGGATGTTCACCCCCAACAAGATGTGGACGGTCATTGGGACTTCTTACTGCACACGCTCTTATGTGCTATAAAGCAGTCAGTTCATCAAACCGTTCCCAAAGGCTACAAGCAACCTGCAATCATTAAAAACCGCACTTTTCGCCTGCTAAGCTACAAAAGGCACTGTTGGGCAGAATACAAACGAACTGACAACGACGGAGCGCACAGGCAATATAAACATATCAGGAACATATGCACGAAGGCTATAAGAGAAGATAGGCTTCAGTATCAGACAAAGCTTATGGACAAATTTGCCTCTAACCCTAGAAGCCTATTCCGCTATGCAGCCTCTCTTCGTCAAGCCAAAACTGGAGTTTCCCAACTGCTAGGTCCTGACGGCCCGACCAATAACGATGGCGACGCCGCTAACCTTCTGGCGACACATTACTCTCAAACATTTCAGCCGGCTGACATCAACTTTACTGACGACAGTTTCATCTGCAATTTCACAGGACTTTCTGAAGTGAACCTAAGCGCTGACTTGGTGTTCCAGAAACTGCAGCACTTTAGATTAGACACTTCTCCTGGCCCGGATATGGTTCATTCGGCCATACTGAGGGAGGCAGCCTCAATCTTGGCTACGCCGCTTAGCGTGATGTTTTCACACTCGCTAAGCCGAGGCAAATTACCGGAAAATTGGAAGTTGGCTCACATCACACCAATTTTCAAAGGTGGTCGACGCAATGAACCTTCAAGTTATCGGCCGGTGGCTCTTCTGTCATTACCTTCAATACTCATGGAGTCCCTGATATGCGACGGTTTAAACGACTATCGACTGTCCTTAAATGTCTTGTCACCCCAACAGCATCGTTTCAGGAAGGGTTACTCTTGTATAACCAACCTGCTGACTGCGGTTGACAGATGGACAAGCATCCTCGATCGCAAGGGAAAGGTTGATATCATTTACCTTGATTTCTCAAAAGCTTTTGATAAGGCTAACCATACATGTCTTATCAATAAGCTCAAACAATTGGGTATCAGACCACCTCTAATCGATTGGCTTACTTCATACCTAAAAAATCGACACTTTAAGGTTAGGGTTATTTTCACTTTATCTCAGGCTATGGAATATCCTGGTGCGGTCCCCCAGGGCTCAGTACTAGGACCTCTTCTCTTCTTGATCTACACAAATGATCTTCCTCAACAGGTAACGTCAGACTTATTACTTTTTGCCGACGACGTGAAACTTTGGAGAGAGATACGCAACCAAGACGATATACAGGCACTTCAGGAGGATCTGACTCGACTTCAAAGTTGGGCAGACGATAATGGACTTGCCTTTAACACTTCAGAGTGTAAAGTAGTCCATCTGCGACATGTCGCAGACTACAGTTATAACTTAGGTACCTCCTCTCTAGTAGTATCCTAGGTCGAAAAAGATTTAGGAGTCCTGGCGCCCCATGATTTGAAGTCTTACGCTAACTGTGACAAAAATGCCTTCCGAGCAAACCTTGCACTGGTAACGTTGAAGCGCATTTTTGGACAGTTTGACGGACGAACTTTCCATACAATCTTCAATAGTTTCATCCGTCCCCATTTAGAGTACGGAAACATAGTATTTTCCCCTCGCTCCAAAAGGCTAAGGACACTGTGGATCGTATCCAACGGCGAGCCACGAAATCACTTCGAGGACTCAAATTTAGACCTTATGAAGAGTGCCTCCAGTCACTTAACCTTTACACATTAGAGTATAGGCGTCTTAGAGGTGATTTATTAATGGCTTATAGTATTCTTAACACTTCTGGTCATCCTCTTAAACACCTACTTAAGCTTAGTTCGAATAATAATCTAAGGGGTAACACCCAGAAACTGGAAACACAACATAGCAAGACGGACTGTAGACACAGCTTCTACTTCTTAAGAGTTGTCAAATGCTGGAATTCGCTGCCGGCCGGGCTAGTCCAAGCGACTTCTCAGGAGTACTTCAAGAGGCAACTTGACCTATTCTTAAGGACCAAAGACAGCATCACACTATGATTTACCAATTTCTTTTCCTCTTTTTTGTTGACATTCCCAGGTTCCTGCCTGGAGGATTTGGTGATCCCCTGCTACCAGACACGGAAGCCTGTTAAGCGAAAGCTTCTTCTATTCCGTCCACAACCATTTGAACCATTTGAATATAATCTCAGGGTCAATCAAATTTGCGTTCGTTTAACAGTGATTCCTTTTCTCATGTAAATATGAAATGTGTTTCAACAACGAATTACCAAGCAATTCACAAAGGTGAGATCAAGTTTGGTTAATGTTTATCATGTGGAAAGTTTCATTCTCGTAATTCATGTGCATTCCTAATCCTAAGTGTTTTAAATGTGGTGAGATAGGACACATTCATTCAGTATGCAAAGCTACTGTCCATTTTGCTTCAAGTAGTATTAAATCTTGTAATTTAGATCCCACTAATTTGGATGTTCCTAGTGATCATTTATCTTTGTCTACTATTTCGAAAGGTAATGCTCATATTCAAAAGCGACTATATACATCGTTTGGTTCATTTCATGACTTTATTGTGGACACAGGCAGTATAGAGTCCATTATTTTATCCAAGAACTTGAAATCCTTAGATCCTAACGTTGTGGTACGACCCACTGAAGTATCAATACTGGGGATTACTGGACACAGACTTCCCATACGAGGATGTTGTGAATTGCTAATAAGAGGTGATAATTCTTCATACACACCTTGTGAATTTTTAGTTAGCGAAACTGGACTGTCAATATTAGGTCTAAAGAATTTGAAAAGGCTTAAAGTGGAGTTGTCGTTCCTAGTTTCTAAACAAAATTCTGATGTTTTACTTGAAGATTTGATAGCTACGTATGCTAAGTGCAGTGGAGGTATGAAAACTCAGACTATAAAACTTCAAGTACAGGGTGATCCAGTCTTTCTTAAAAGACGAATAATTCCTTATGGTCTTCGAGAAGCTGTCTGATCAAATGCAATTCCCTTCGGTTTGATCTAAGTTGTTCTCCAGCCATATTTCAGGAAGTTGTGAATAAAGTAGTTGGTGATCTTGAAGATGTTGAAGTTTATCAAGACGATCTCATTGTTCATGGTTCTGATAAGGTAGTTCATGACGAGGGACTTATTGCTTTATTGCGTCGTTTAATTGAGAAGAATATTAAAACGAATCCAAATAAGTGTTCATTTTATGTATCTAGTTTTGAATGCCTAGTTGATGGTAATGGTTTTGGACGAGATATGAAACGAATAGCTCCACTGACAAGTGCACCGTCTCCAAAAAATCTTACGGAATTATGTTCACTAGTGGGTGCGCTTCAATACTATTCCCGTTTTATTCCTAATTTTTCTTGTCGTGCAAATTGTTTATTTAATATTTTGACATCCAATTCATTCAAATGGAGTGAGGAACAAGAGTCATGCTCATGGAATCTACTAAAGTTTCTTCAAAGTGATGCTTTTCCTCGAATGTACTCCCCTAGTGTACATTCTGTGCTTATTACTGGTGCATCACCTGTGGGAATTGGTGCAGTTTTGGAACAGGAAGGTAGACCAGTTATTTGTGTTTCATACAAACTTACTGTTACTGAACAAGGCTATTCACAGACCCAGCGAGAAGCGTTAGTTGTGTTTTGGGCTGTTAAAAGACTTCGCAAATATTTATTGGGAACGAAATTCACTATTGTTACTGATCATGAAGCTTTATAGTTTATTTATCATCCTGAAAAATCCTTAGCACTTTCCCCAGCTGCTATGGTTTAACGATGGAGTATTGCTTTGAGTGCATACGACTATACGGTTCAGCACAGAAGTGCCAAACAGATTCAACACGTCGACTACATTTCTCGACAATCATTACAAGATAGACCTGTTAATACTTCAGAATGTTTGTTAGTGCAACCTTTACCAGTGAGACGTCCAGGTCTCACTAGAGAAACTCGTAAATACTTTGGATATATACTCAATGCTATACGGAAAGGTTGGAATGCTAATCTGAAACGTAGATTTCCTGTCTATTTTTCAAAGCGAGATGAGCTATCCATTACTACTGGTGGTATTTTGTGTTTAAGTGATCGTGTTGTTATTCCTCCTTCATTGCGTAAATCTGTCCTTGAAGATTGTCATAGCGATCATTTGGGTGTTGAGAAAATAGAGTCCTTGGTAAGGCTCACACGTTGGTGGCCAGAGATAAATGCAGATGTCGTACATCAAACAATTGTGAAAAATATCATCAGTTGAAAAATCAGCAGTCAAAGTGGACCCCATGACCAGTATCGTCCGAGGCCTGGCAGAGAATTCATGCAGGCTATTGTGGTCTGTTTCTTGGCAAATACTATGCACTGGTTCAAAGTGGCCTGAAGTCTTTTTTCACAATTCACCAAATTCTGATTTCACAATCCAAGCATTAAGAAGGTGTTTAGTGGAGAAGAGGTTCCCACGATGTTAGTGACCGATAATGGCTCTCATTTTGCTGCAGATGCAGTCGTTACCTGGTTGAATGGTATAGGGTGCAAACTTCTGTTTACTGCTCTTAGACATCCTTTTTTTAATGGTTAGGTGGAGTATTTTGTCAGGACATTGAAAACTGCTATTGATTCTATTGCTGCCTCGACATTTTGTGAGCTGGAGTTGGGAGTAGATACCTTCATACTGCGATATACAAATGCCAGACATTCTGCGACGAAAGAGACTCTATCAAAGCTATTAAAAGGAAGAATTCTTCGGTCGAATATGAGATGGTTTGAGTCTTCAGAAGTTACATATTGTCGTGGAAATGATCTTCGACCATCCACGGGGAAGTTCCTGACGAACGTTGGGAAGTCTATGGTGCGAGATCTAGATATCATTGACTTAAGTACACATAATCGGCATGTTGATCAAATACAATTCCAAGAACCAGGTGAGTCTGTTCCAACTAATGAGTAAATTCTAGATAATACATAGTCCTTATCCAATACACTGTCTGACAGACACAGGATGAACTTGAGAAGACGTACAATTGATTACAGACACCTAGACTCCAATTTCAGCTGTGGCGGATGTGGTGTTTGAGTGAACTAATGATTCCTTTGTACTTGTAGTATGCTTGATTACGAATTCTAAATAAAGTACATTCGTTTGTGATTATCTAGTACTTGTTTATCCGAATACGTTATTTCTGGGATTCTTAGTTCATACTATAGTTCAAATACTCTTAATCATCATAACTCCATAGTCAGCTTGTACCTAATGTTTTTGGATTTCGGCCCTTAGTAGAACCTCTGTTAAAGCACTTCGCTCATGTCATTTCGAACCACAAGTGGAACATGAACTTGGTTCCCCCGCGCTGTTTCGATCAGAGGGTATTCTTACCCTTTCCCCATATGTAACTTCCCAAGCACTTTCACAACTCATTTGATATATCCTCCAATAACTCTAGCTATCAAAATAACGAGCTGGTGAATAACAACCAATCTCCCACTTTAAACACGTATTATATCTCTGAGGGTTATGGCAACTTCCTCGGGATAATCTCACCTATTTTGATTTAGTGGGCCATTTGTTTAATATGTTTCTTTTTAACGCTGGTTCTATCTGTAATAAAAAGACGGATTTATCTTTATTTATATCCATTAATCAACCATCACTTTTAATGATATCTGAAGCATGAACTAACAATAATATTTCGGACCTAAATAAATCTCTTGATAACTGTTTCCTATATTGAGGTGATAGGGTGAAGGAACGAGGCGAAGGATGCCTTATTTACACCCTCTCTAGCCTAAACTCGCCATTATGTGATATGCTTGAACTAAACAAACTGCAGGACTCGGTGTGGATTGTTTTGAAGCCATCAAATTCTTTTACCTTACTGTTTGGCTGTATCTACTGTCAACCTGACACATCAGTAGATGAGATAGCAATATTGCCAAAGGTATTCAAACTAGCATCATCCCTTCCATTCTCAGTCAACATTATTTGCGGAGATTTCAACATGCCTGATATTTCTTGGTTTCCAGTCTAGGCTCCGAAACGTGATGAACAGTTTAATGAATGTATAGAGCTTGAACAGTGGACTCAGTATGTCAGTAGACCTACTAGATATCAAAATACCTTGAACTCATTCTTTGCCAGTAGACTCAGCCACAGTACTGTGTATAATGGAAAAACGTTTAAATGCAGCGTTCATAACATTGTCATATATAGCCCTAGTATAAGAACCACAACCAGTAGACGTAAGGCTGTAACACTACGTAGAAACTATCTCAAGGTGGACTGGAACAACTTCAACAATTACATAAGCAGTATTTATCGGCTAACCCTCTTTACTGCAAACAACGCCGTCATAGTAACAAGTATATTTTATAACAACAGGAATATCTTAAGCAAATTAGCATATTTAGAATACTAGAAAAATTAGTTTTCTAAAAGTCTATAAGCACCAGCATGTACGAGAAGACGTTTACAAGGACATTGTACTCGATTACGCTACCTTAGTGACATTTCCTCTTTCAATGAGATGACAGATATATTTGTCTAGGAAGATGCAATACAGTCACACTTATCAAACTCCCACAAAATAAGTCGAGAGGAGGAAACATATCTGTTAAGGACAAAAAACGCAATGAGATCCTAGACTAGTTACGCAACTATTTGGTGAACACATTTGCTCCTCATTAACTAAAGAAAAACCACTAAATGAATAAAAATCAATACTAATACCTTCTTGTGAAATTGCTAGTGTAGAACTCAATCTACAGAAAATTTCCTAGGCAATTATCATAATGAAACACTTAGGTTGATTGACCAATTGACACTCCGGCTAGCATGCTAAAACGTGGTGATTGTAGAATCCAAACTACGGTTTGGACTGAAGAATAGCCGATCAGGTAGGTTAGACACGCGCCCTCGCCTGTCAAATTCAAAACACATAATCGGGTAAATAGCAGTTCTAAACAAATATTATCACCCGGCTATTCAACCAATAATTGTTCAATTAATCAAATCAGTCACAACAAATGAACGCTATTCTATCCTGACTGGATATAACACGCACAAAAGGAGGAGCAAATCAATATGGCTGCCGTCAAGAACAAGTACCAAGTAAAGTAAAATAGATGCAGTTCGGGCAGAAACACAAAACTTAGTGATGGCGTAAGAAAAACAAAAACTACAATAAAAAATACAAATATTAACAATCCAAATGTAACCAAAAAACTAACAAAGTACAACTAAGGGGATCAATAGGAATTAAGTACAAGTGTATACATGGAGTGATTTTCACACACACACACACACAAAACATTCAAAACGGATCTTACAGTGATGATATGTGTGGCTTACTTTTCAGTATATTTGCTATATCACTTTATACAGCGTGTTGCACTACTATCTGGAAAACTACACATATCATCCACAAAATGAAGACAGGACCTGAAGCAAATATTGAAAATTACCGGCCCATAAACATAACCTCAGTCGTATTTAAAAGCATGGAAAGGGTAGTTGTGGCGGTGCTAGTTGGACATTTACTCACTGGTAATCTCACCTCAACCTCCAAGCATGAGTTTCTCTGGTCCAGACCATGAGGTACATGCGTAGTAGACTACATGAATGACATAACTCCTAAACGAAACAACGGACTCATTGTATCAGTCCTATTCCTAAACTTTAAGAAAGCCTTTGAAATGGTCTCAAACAAAAGGCTTCTCGTCAAACTAAAGACCTTCGGAATCGACAACCCACTTTATCCATAGTTTCGTTCTTAACAGAAGATAAACAAATTTTAATGTAAAATGATTCTTACTCATCACATAGACCAATAACTAATGGAGTCATCTAGGCGTGTGTATCAGGAACATTATTGTTTGTTATGTATATAAATGATATATAATAATAATAATAACTTACTCTCAAATAAACTCCTCCTGGAGCCCTTCTGGGGATACTACCGGCCCCAAGCTCGGGTAAAGTAGGAGGGTTAGACAAGGAGTTAGCGACTCCATTCCGTAGAATACTAACTCGCTAAAAATCGCTAACCAAAAAAAGTTATTCAAACCACCTAATCTCTGCCCTGAGAGTCAGAAGGTTTTCCTTTAGAAGAGTTATGACGCCTCACGGTGGAATCCGAGTTCCTTCGGAAGCCACGACGCTGATGTCCCTTCTGAAAACCAGAGAGACCATTTCTTTAGGCACCTGGAATGCTCGTACCATGTGGAAGACCGGGAGAGTCTCCCAAATTGCTGCAGAAATGAGGAGTTACAAACTGGAGCTGCTTGGAATCAGTGAAACTAATTGGACGCACGTTGGACAACGACGACTAGCTTCAGGGGAGCTTCTGCTATACTCCGGACATGAAGAAGAAAATGCCCCACATACACAAGGAGTTGCATTAATGCTGTCCAAACAAGCACAGGATGCACTTATAGGGTGGGAATCTCATGGACCAAGGATCATCAAAGCCTCCTTCAAAACAAAAAAAGAGGGCATTTCAATAGACGTCATCCAATTCTATGCGCCTACCAACGACAACAGTGAAGACGTCAAGGACCAATTTTACGATAGGTTGAAGTCAGTCGTTTAGAAGTGTCCAACAAAGGACTTGACCATTCTGATGGGAGATCTAAATGCCAAGGTTGGAATGGACAAAACTGGATATGAAGATATCATGGGACCACATGGACTAGGAGAAAGGAACGAAAATGGTGAGAGATTTGCAAACCTATGTGGCTTCAATAAACTGGTCATAGGCTGAACTATACTCCCACACAAACGCACACACAAAACCACATGGACTTCACCGGATCGCATCACGCAGAATCAAATCGATCATATCTGCGTCAACAAAAAGTTCAAGGGGACAGTGGAGGATGTGAGAAACAAAAGAGGATCTAATATAGAATCGGATTACAATCTGCTGGTTGCCGGAATGAAATTGAAACTTAGGAAGCACTGGACAACGGGGTGGACAACATTCCCAGAGTTTGATACGGCTTTTCTTCGGGTTACTCACAAACTAAACGAATTCAAGATAGTCCTCAGCAAAGAATTCCAAGCATTTCACTTGCTACTCAATGGAGAGAAGACTACTATGGAGAGCAACTGGAAAGGGATAAAGGAGGCAATCACTTCAGCATGTCATGAGGTTCTGGGCCACAAAAAGCACCATCACAAGGAATGGATCAATGTTGATACACTGGATAAGATTCAAGAAAGGAGGAACAAGAAGGCAGCAATCAATATCAGCCGAACAAGAGCAGAAAAAGCTAAGGCACAAGCTGAATACACAGAAGTAAACAGACAGGTGAAGAGGAGCATCAGAACCGACAAACGTAAATATGTGGAAGATTTAGCAACGACGGCGGAAAAGGCTGCAAGAGAAGGAAACATGAGACAACTGTATGATACGACAAAGAAACTCTCTGGAAATCGCCGTAAACCGGAGCGACCAGTGAAAAGCAAGGAAGGCAAGGTAATCACCAGCATTGAAGAACAACGAAACAGGTGTGTAGAACACTTCAAAGAACTCTTGAATCGACTAGCCCCACAGAACCCAACAAACGTTAAAGCAACACACACGGACCCCCCAATCAATGTTGGCCCACCAACAATTGAAGAAATCAGCATGGCCATCAGACATATCAAGGGTGGCAAAGCAGCAGGACAAGACAACATTCCAGCAGAGGCACTGAAAGCAGACGTAGCGGCAACTGCAAGGATACTCCACATTCTCTTCAGCAAGATTTGGGATGAGGAACAAGTACCAACAGACTGGAAAAAAGGAATTCTGATCAAAATACCAAAGAAAGGCGATCTCAGCAAGTGTGATAACTACAGGCGTATCACTCTTCTCTCAATACCGGGAAAAGTCTTCAAAAGGGTATTGTTAAACAGAATGAAGGACTCCGTGGATGCCCAACTTCGAGACCAACAGGCAGGATTCCGTAAGGATAGATCGTGTACAGACCAAATCGCAACTCTACGGATCATTGTGGAACAATCAATTGAATGGAATTCATCACTCTACATCAACTTTATTGACTACGAAAAGGCATTTGATAGCGTGGACAGAACAACACTATGGAAACTTCTTCGATACTACGCCGTGCCTCAGAAGATAGTCAATATCATACAGAGTTCATATGATGGATTGCACTGCAAAATCGTGCATGGAGGACAGTTGACAGACTCGTTCGAGGTGAAGACCGGTGTCAGGCAAGGTTGCTTACTCTCACCTTTTCTCTTTCTCCTGGTGATCGACTGGATCATGAAGACGTCAACATCTGAAGGGAAACGCGGGATACAATGGACATCTAGGATGCAGCTGGACGGTCTAGACTTCGCAGATGATCTGGTCCTCCTATCGCAATCGCAACAACAAATGCAGGATAAAACGACCAGTGTAGCAGCAGCCTCAGCAGCAATAGGTCTCAATATACACAAAGGGAAAAGCAGGATTCTCCGATACAACACAGAATGCACCAATCCAATCACAATTGACGGAGAAGATTTGGAAGATGTAAAAACCTTTACGTATTTGGGCAGCATCATTGATGAACAGGGTGGATCTGATGCAGATGTGAAAGCGCGGATCGGTAAAGCAAGAGCAGCATATTTACAACTGAGGAACGTCTGGAACTCAAAACAACTGTCAACCAACACCAAGGTCAGGATTTTCAATACAAATGTCGAGACAGTTCTACTGTATGGGGCAGAAACCTGAAGAACTACGAAAGCCGTCATCCAGAAAATACAGGTGTTTATTAACAGTTGTCTACGCAGAATACTTCAGATCCGTTGGCCGGACACTATTAGCAACAACGTACTGTGGGAGAGAACAAACCAGATCCCAACGAAGGAAGAAATCAAGAAAGAGCGCTGAAAGTGGATAAGACAAGCATTGAGGAAATCATCCAACTGCGTCACGAGGCAGGCCCTCACATGGAATCCTGAAGGCCAAGAGAGTAGAGGAAGACCAAAGAACACATTACGCCGATAAATGGAGACAGACATGAGAAAAATGAACAAAACCTGGATAGAACTGGAAAAAAGGCCTAGGACAGAGTGAGTTGGAGAATGCTGGTTGGCGACCTAGGTTTCATTGAGAGAAACAGGTGTAAATGGGTAACAGAAGAAACCTACAAAACTGAGAACGTTTGTTCGACAGCATATTTGACGAATACTGAGTTATACAACCAGCTTTTCATATAGACGTTTGATCTAAGAAGAATTGATATTGTGACGTTGCCTTGATTGAGTACGATAGTGCGAGATATCAGGTTGGAACTAAGCGGGTCACCATCAAGTGTTTGAATCATTAGTGTAACACTCAACAGATCTTGTGTTGAGGTTAAATGATAAAAACATGGTGCGTTAAGGTAACATAATTGAAAAAATACACTGAATCGGTACTCCGAATACTTAAGAATGAATCCAATAAAACCAGATGTTTTATCGTGATTACTATCATCATTACCTATGATCGACTATATTCGGTCACCATTCATGTGACTAGTGAGTTATCTGTTTGCTTATTACAGAAAAACAGGACACGCTACTTTAACCACCGGAGAGTTTCGGAATCAGAAAGCGAGGGATAGGAGCATGAAGGCATAACAAGTAATCAATGAATAATGGGAGAGGGTAAACCATGTGTTCCATCATTTAGTCATATGCAAATTGGTGACAATGGTGTCCGTCATATTCATGACCGGTCTATATATTTGGTGGTCTATAATAAAGTGTCTCACTGATGGGCTGAAGTCCAGAGAATAGTTGATGAAGCTATTTAGAGTCAAGTAACAGGATTATAAGTCTTTTGAACTTGATGATAGTGTCACAGTTGCAATTAGGTGTTGGCAACCTGTTCCATAATAATTTTTATCGCAGTGCAAATACTTACAATGTGTAGGTTTTCGGTGTTTTACAGTAAGCAATGTAAATGCATTGTTTCTTAGTTCGTAGACTGAGTCGTGGATCGTGGTTAAGCAGAAGGTTAGAAATGAGAGTTAATATATATTTGCTTTTTAGATAAATGTTAAATTGTTCGTTAACCAATGATGTCACAGATGTTTTAAGCAGATAGATGGGTACATCTATCTTTGTAGTCGATAGTGGATTCACATCTTAGTAGTTGGCGTTTGAAGTGTCTTTGAAAATCGTGCACTCTTATCTTTTCTGTGGCCATTATATTTGGGAAGATAAAAAAGCATTATTTAAGGGAGGGTCGTATAGATATTTTGTAAACTGTAAGCTTAGCTTCAGTTGTGAAGAAATTTTTTATTATGAAACCAATTAGCCGTCTAGGTTTAGAAACAATAGAGGAAGCATGCTCTTCGAACTCTAGGCTTCTTGCGTAATTTATACCTAGGTCGCGTACTGATTTGAGTGTTAGAACTCTACTCTTATTTGAATCAAGTTGTTGTTCATGGGGATTTTTTCAAAAATGCATGATCTCACACTTGTTGAGGTTAAATGGTTATTGCCACTTTTCTATCTAAATGGTCAGGTTGTTGAGGTCACGTTGAATCTGGAATACACTTTCACTTGAAGCTTCATGCTTAAATATGTATGCCGTTTTGAGATCATCAGCGTATAAGTAAGGGCTCCCAAATTTTATGGTGTCAGATATATCGTTTATATACATACGAAACAATAATGGACTTAATACACGTCGTAACGCGACCTCCATAAAGCGCAATACTGATCTTACTAATATTATTTGCAATTATTATGTCAGGTGTATTATACCCCATACACCTTTGTTCAATGTAACTAAAAAAGAACTGAGTAAACAACCACAGTGATGACTGTATCTTCTGTAACAACTTAATCTTGCCTGTAAACTGGCATGCCTCAAGTAACAGACTGTTGCTTGAGAATGACTTAATTATGTGAAAAGCTGGTTGTATAACTCAGTATTCGTCAAATATGCTGTCGAACAAACGTTCTCAGTTTTGTAGGTTTCTTCTGTTACCCATTTACACCTGTTTCTCTCAATGAAACCTAGGTCGCCAACCAGCATTCTCCAACTCACTCTGTCCTAGGCCTTTTTTCCAGTTCTATCCAGGTTTTGTTCATTTTTCTCATGTCTGTCTCCATTTATCGGCGTATCGCGTTGTTTTTGTTCTTTGTGTGAGGGCGTATCAAAGGCTTTCTTAAAGTTTAGGAATAGGACTGATACAATGAGTCCGTTGTTTCGTTTAGGAGTTATGTCATCCATGTAGTCTACTACGCATGTACCTCATGGTCTGGACCAGAGAAACTCATGCTTGGAGGTTGAGGTGAGATTACCAGTGAGTAAATGTCCAACTAGCACCGCCACAACTACCCTTTCCATGCTTTTAAATACGACTGAGGTTATGTTTATGGGCCGGTAATTTTCAATATTTGCTTCAGGTCCTGTCTTCATTTTGTGGATGATATGTGTAGTTTTCCAGATAGTAGTGCAACACGCTGTATAAAGTGATATAGCAAATATACTGAAAAGTAAACCACACATATCATCACCTTCACGTCTTAGCATGCTAGCGGGAATGCTAATAGGTCTATCAGTGTAGAAGTATTTCAGATGAGCATGGTCGAATCAAGCATTGGGAGTTGTAAGAGAGCCTAAGTTGTATTTTTGTGTCTAATCACCTTAGAACATCTGGTAATTTACACAGGTGCTGGTTTACTTCATGTTCTTATTCATAGAAGGCAAGTTAGGTATAACTGTTAAGCATAGTCGGTGAATAATTAAATAAAATCTGAAATCCAAAACAATGGATATCAACGTCACAATTTTCAGTACAATCGTCAAGACAGTTCTACTCTGTGGAGTCGAAACTTGAAGGACTACGGCACAAGTTTTTATATACAGTTGTTTATTCAAAATACTCGATATCTGTTGACTGGATTTCATCAGCGATGGCCTACTGTGGAAGAAGACAAATCAGCTTTCGAATGTACATGAAATCGAGAAAAGACTTTGGAAATAGATAAAACAACATTACGGAAATCATCAAACTGTATCGCGAGGCACGCCTCAACCTTGAGGGGAAGCAAAAAAGCGATAGACCGAAGGACGCTGAGCCGAGATCAGAAGTGGACATTTAGAGAGTGTATAGCAACCGAAAAATGTTGGAAAGGATTGGCCGGCGATGGGTTAGATGGAGAGTAATCTCTAAGTAATAACTTCAAGATTATTTTTGTTTGAGTCTCACCTTCGACCCACTAACCGAGTCCTGTTACTCCAGTAATATGGACCTTCAAAACCTCTTCTGGCAATATATTTCTGATGACAAATTACACTAACTCTAGATCGTATGCATGCCTTTTAGTAAGATTATTTTCCTTTAACTCTCCCAACTTCCATACAACAAACTAGGAGCGGATTAAACTACTTGGAAATTCGTGTCCATGGCTTTCGATTGTTTTGTCATTTTCTGCCTGCTAGCTACTGAGGGCTTTCCTCTAGTTAATTTTAGGTCAGAGTCGTTTGATTCGAGAAAATTACTTACAATGGCATTCGATAGGATTAAACTTTTTCCAACTACTCTAGGGTTAAGTCTAGTCTTACTTTGGGACTTCGGTGGAGTATTCTGTGATTCATAATGTGTCTGCATTAACTTCGGTTGATTGGTTAAGAGTTGATAAAAAATCAAAGCTCAAGTTATTATTCACTTGTTTATTTTATACAGGTATTATATTTCCTATTATCTTACACTGAATATTCATAAACGTCATGTGTTTGAAAAATAAGTATCGTTCTCCATTTCAAGATTTAAAAATAAAGACCTGTTCACTACAAGTCTGGTTTCTTCTGTTGGCAGAACGAAATTTACCCACTGTAATATCCAAACTAAGGCTTGGACTGAAGAATAGCTGTCTAGGTGGGTTAGATACGCGCCATTGCCCGTTTGAAACCAGAACAAATTAATTCGGTAAATGACGGTTCTAAAATTCATCATAAATTTAAACGTACATTGTTACCTAAACAAATATGACCACACAGCTATCTGACCAGTAACTGTTTAATTAATCAAATATAGATTACAACAAATAAGGAAGTTGATAATTGATGCGAGGAAATTACCGATCGCAACAAATAAATGCTATTCTACACTGTCTGGATAGATCACGCAGAGATTTGTTCAAAAGATAATATTTGGTTGCTTTATAACAAATCCGATCCTGGAAGAGTGCTCCAATTCACAATCAAAAATGCACAATTCCACTCAATACAAGCAACACAATCAAAAGGAAAAACAAACCAATATGGTTGCCGCCAACACTAAGTACCACGTAAAGCAACATAAATGCAGTTCAGGAAGAAACACGGAAACTTAGTGATGGCGTAAGAAAAATAAAAACTGTAGTAAAATACAAATATTACCAACCCAAATGGAATAAAAAAGACTAACAAAATGTACAACTGAAGGAATAAATAGGAACAAACTGCAAGTGTATACACGGAGGGATTTTCACACACAAAACATTCAACATGGATCTTACACCCACCAACACAAACATTTCTGCCAAAGACCTACCAGACAAGCGAGAGCTATTTGTGGTTTTTTTCCTTTTTCTTCCTCGTTTCTGCATTCACCCATTTCCCGTCAGTCAGGACAGACACGTTTCGACTACTTGGAGTGGTTAAGGTTTTATCCGCGTCTTCAGGCACTACTTTGAAATCTAGACCACAGATATCCAGTTATATATCACTCTTTCTATGTTTCAAAAGAGATTACCATCGTGTTTCACAGGCGAGTGTTCTCATTTCGTAACATCACTTATAACAATGACAAATTCCTTGCTGTCGGTACTCATATTGTCAGTACAACCCTCGCAAAATTTCTTACTAGCCAACACCAGAAGCCTAGTTGCTTCTTGGATAAGTTACGTCTAACTGATACGATAAAACATGGGAGTTAGGCTTTTGGGGTGATGTTTAATCGAGTACTGTTGCGACGCGAGTTGTTTGTAATCTGATATTAATACACGGTGCGTTACGCGTAAACCCCTCAACCGACTGCTTGAGGAAAGTGTATTGGTCCACCAAATGAAATGTACAAATAATCGTTCACTTACATAACATTCTATCCCTAGGAAATTGACCCATCGACCCAATGAGATGCAGTTGACCTTGTGCTACTTTTGATTGACTCTTATTATTACGATTGTGATATTCAACTGTAAAAAAGCATCACAAAACGGGTTTGAAGAAACCGGCAAACCTAATCCGACATAACTGGAGTTAAAGGTGATTAAGTATGCTTTTGATGCTATGAAAGCACAAAACCAAAGCTCCTCGTGCAAAGCGATAGGCAACATATTTTAGTATGCAGTTATGAAGCTTACACGTCAACCCGGATGAGATTCTAGACACGCGGTTGCAAAGATCAGAGCTTATACTCAGCACGTTTTTTCCATTCAAATTATAATAATCATAAACTTATGACACAGCTCCCATACTCAAGTATATTCAATATTTATCTGGTACATGAACATATCAATGTGACATGTTCTTGATTTGTTTGCGTACTCTGTCTAGCACTGCTACTACAGCAGTACTTTTCATGCAGTCCTTTGCCGTACATAAGTTTTAATGCATATGGAAAACCCATGTAACTCACACGTCAAGAACAACTTATTGATTTGGCGTCTTATGCGTAAAAGCACTAGAAATTTAGCAAGTTACATCAGAGTTTGCCAAGTCATTTACGTTATTACTTGTTTCAAGCTAGCAAAACTATTGTGACCTTAGCTTGATAGATCCTCGGGCATATGTACCGACAATTTGTATGACGCATTTCGGATATAACAACACTACTACCTTACTAAAGCTGAACAGAACAAACTGAAACTTTAGGTCCCTTGGTAACATGTCGTGATTGAGCTCTATACATTCGCATCCATAATGATGAAGTCTTATTTCCCAAATACGATTTATAAGTGGTTTCCGATGTCTACCTACCGACCAGTGTATGATGTCTTCAGACCCTAAGCTCTCTGAGATTATCGTGATGATAATGGTAGTACCTTGTTCGTAATATACGAACGCTTCATAACTTCCGTATGGTTAAAAACAACCTCAGGTGTGCTAATTGGTTTGATTGTTCCACATTCCCACAAGTAACTGGTTAGCAACTGTCAGCATGGGGTCGTTCAAAGGTGAAACCTCTAAGCTTTCCTAAAAATGCGTTATAAGTTTCGATCCTCCATAGTAGGAATTTCAAAGGCTAGATATTCCATTTTATTCTTCTTGAGAATACAGTCATCAATCATGGGAGTTTTTTTACAGACTTTGATCAGGTGGTGGATGCAGTTTTACTTCATCTGATTCAGCAGCTGAAAACCGTCAGATCTGATACAATGTTCAGAGCGTCATTCCAAACGAGATCCATTAACTTTTTTCGTATTTACTCCCGGATCAATATTGAACAGTAGGGAATCAACGTGGGTGATCAATGTCGATGACATGTCTACTTGATCAGGGGGAAATAGTGCAACATCCGAGATTACTTCAAAGTAATACTCCGTGGTTAATATCCAACCCGATTTATTCTGTCGTTATGAACATGTGTATCGTCCTTATTAATGACTGTCTATAAAATATAGGGTCTTAAGAGAGCAGTAGCATGTATTAAGAGCAAATCCTAGGGGTATGTATTAAAGGGATTGTTGCATGGGTTAGTCTGTGGAGTTTCATTGATTAATCCATGTTGAGTTCCATTGACAATGACATTCAGTGGTATGCCGTCTAAAGTAGAACTGGTTAGGTCCGATGGTTGGTTTGTCTTGGGCTTAGTGAAGTAATGGAAATATAACTATTTTTCGGGGGAGAAAATTCTGTAATATGGATATATTCAAAAGGAGATAACTTCTGTTAGTTTTACATATCTCACACTTAATAAATGATATTTCATGGCAAATTCGGTACCGATAGGTCGAAGTGTGTAGAAGTGCGATTTATTACCGATTCTATAGATTTACGAAACATATAGATATAAAATCTTTGTTACCCAGTTAAAATAAGGGTTTCTTGAAAGTTATTGTTTAAACGATTAAAAATTGTTCTGTAACACTTTTGTGGAGTTCTGTGATTGGCCGCTATTTACGTATATAAATCTTGCGATCATGATTTGACTAACGCTACAGGATTCTGCATATCGGGATGTTCTCCGCATTGCTGGTTTTGTTGCTGTCAGAATACGCTCTGGGGCATGAAGTTTGGTTTTCCGAAACGTTTCCTAATGGTAACTCTTTGATCAATAGTTATTGTTTTGTTGATAATTTCAGAATCTATTGAGGATTGGGTGCAATCAACATATAATGCCGACAAGCAAGGGGAATTCAAAGTAGAAGCTGGGAAATCTCCAGTTGACCCAATAGAGGATTTAGGCCTGAAAACAACTCAAGATGCCAGATTTTATGGTATTGCACGTAAAATCTCTCAACCGTTCAGCAACCGTGACAAAACAATGGTCCTCCAATTTACCGTCAAGTTTGATAAAACTGTCAGCTGCGGAGGAGCTTATATTAAACTTCTTGGTTCAGATATTGATCCTAAGAAGTTTCACGGCGAAACGCCTTACAAGATCATGTTTGGTAAAGCTCTGGTTCACTCCGTAATTTTGTTACAGGTCCTGATATCTGCGGCATGGCCACAAAGAAAATCCATGTCATTTTCAACTACAAGGGAAAAAACCACCTGATTAAAAAAGAAATACCCTGCAAAGATGACCAAAAAACGCATCTACACACACTAATTATTAATCCAAATAACAAATATGAAGTTTTAGTTGATAACGAAAAAGTGGAAGAAGGATCATTGGAGGATGATTGGGATATGCTTCCTCCCAAAAAGATTGACGTAGGATTGTTGAATACAGCTTATATGCTCTTTTAGGACCCAAATGATAAGAAACCTGATGACTGGGTTGATGAGCAATTTATCGATGATCCGGACGACAAGAAACCTGATAATTGGAAGCAACCAAAAATGATAACTGATATGGATGCCAAAAAGCCAGATGATTGGGATGACGTTATGGATGGTGAGTGGAAACCTCCCCTAAAAGACAATCCCGAATATAAAGGTGAGTGGACACCAAGACGTATCGATAATCCAAAATACAAAGGAGAATGGAAGCCTAAACAGATTGACAATCCAGAATATAAACATGATCCCGAATTGTATGTTCTGGACGACATTGGTTATGTCGGCTTTGATCTTTGGCAAGTCGACTCAGGATCAATCTTTGACAACATTTTAATTACTGACAGTCCGGATTTCGCTAAGCAAGAAGGCGAGCGACTGTGGCGAAAACGATACAATGCTGAAGTTTCTAAGGAACAGTCAAGTGCGAAAGATGATGATAAAGAGGAGGCTGGAGAAACAAAAGAACAGGAAAAGCTTCCAAGCGATTCAAAACCGTCGGATGAGCCATCTGGTGACCACGATGAACTGTGAAACGTGTTGGTCGTGGTGAGAATACTATTTGCTGTTTTTTTTTAAAGTTAGTATTCTGTGCTCCAAATCTGTACATTTACCATTTCTTCTGATTAATATAAATTGTTGTGACTACATTATTGTACTGTTTTAATATACCGTGAGGATTTCTACTGGGTTTCTGTAGTTCGTCTCAATTGATCTGTAATGAAGTGTCTTAACCTACAATTGTCCTAGCACACTGTTGTTCTAATGTTGGTGGTATTTCTATCAAAGTATTTGTTTCTCAAATTGCGATACGTCATTGAAACCTAGTGTCCTAATGAGAACTAAGCTCGTTGCACATCATTCCGTTGAGTGTAATATCTGATCGTGAATGTTCTTAGATTTATCCTATTCGTATGTTGAGACTGCAGTAAGGAAAGCGTGTCAGTTCCACATTCTGGTTAGTACTGAAATCCGGCAAAGGTGTTACTCCGCAACCTCACAATGTCTTTCTCCTCACATTCAACCGTAGCAGTGTGGCTTAAGAACTTTGCACATCTATGTTTCTTGATATTACAGTTTATAAGCGTCTCTAACTTAGTAGTTACGTAGTCTTGTTAGGTTTTTTGGTATCGGGTTTTATGTAATGTCCTGTGTAATCAGCGTCAAGGTCTCAAATGGGAGTTATTATTACAATTATAGTATACTCATCTGGTACATTAGGGGGATACAGATAGTCAATGTTCTCGATTGTGAAATCTCAAGATAGAACAAACAAACATAATTATTGCTGGTTTTTGAGGGTTTTAATAGCTGGACTTAGTGTATTATGGTGTTATGCTAACTAGTTTATAGTGATCGTACTTTACACTGACGGTCTATGCCGTAACTAAATGCTACAGATATACCTACGTTCTGTAAAAGTATTTTCTGAGAAATTTAATAATCAATCAAGACTTCCTTATTTACTAACTCAAAAGTTTATTTTGTTCAAACATCAAAGAGATAGTTGCATCATTCTTAGGAATAAGTTCCTCCTGTTATTTCAACAAAAATATTAGTTAACATCAATACCTCACCAATGTTGAAACTTGATACGAGTACAACTTCACATGTTTAGATGATAGCCTAAGAAGAAATGTTTATTGCATAAAATGGCAATCGACTAATGTTCACTAAGTGGTATTTGGTCAACTTTGACAGTCTTATTCTGTTCTTTAATAGTTCCTCTCCAGATGATGAGCATTATGACGGGCTCTATTATTTGTAAACATCAAATTCAAATGTGATTTTGATATCTTCCTACGGAGACCAAAAATATGACTCATCATTTACTAGCGGAGAATACATAGTGACTTGTCCTTTTGAATTGTTACATTTCGCGAACGTATAAAAATATCAGTACAAGTGCAAACAATAAGAGCGTCAGTAGTAAGAGACTAAAAAACGGGGTAAGAAATAACAATTCATATTGTAGTATTGTGAGATCTACAACCAGATGGAGGACATATGACATTAAGCCAATTATCATCCAAGTCACGTTTTTTGAAATACGAGTTTTAGTAGTTTTAAGACAACCTTTCAGGATATTTACAACTTACTATTGAGCTCACAACATGTATCGTAGGCGATTTGCACCAATTCGGCATCAAAAGGTTCATACTTTAACGTGAGTGAAGTATGTTTTTGGGCTTGTATAACCTATATCTTATCTTAGCTGATGAGTGTCCGTAACCTGGTTTACTAACTTCCTTATTCCTTTCATTTTGGGGTATCACCAGCTTCACAAAGGAATATAAAGTTCGAATACTCATTACCAACAAATACTAAGATGCTTATATCTTCGACGATGTTTTCATAAAAGTAGAAAAGAATAATACGTAATAAATATTTCATCCATTTAGTCTACCGTTATTAAGTAAATCTATCACACTTTTTCGATTTTGTTTTGTTCTGAGGTAATTGTCTCAACTACTTTATCTTCACATTATAAAATGTACGACACATTTCCCTGGTTAGATCTCAGTAATACTAACTTTCCTACTGTTGTACAAAGAAGTACGTTTGTCACAGGTAATGTTTTTGAAATATCTCGTAGAATTAGAAGCTAGATTTGTAGTGATGCAATGATACAGTACAACTTTAACAGGACACAGAAAGGGAAAATGGATATTCCGAATCTGAAGTCGCCAGTATGAAATTATATCATGGTATTATTAAAGAGTGAAACAAAATAAAGCACTTAAAATATACAATAATTGTAGTAATCATTCATCAATAATAAATCATATAATGGGACGTACCTGTTATATAAAATTGCTTGTCAAGTGGTTTTAAGAGATAATATTAGTCTCTACAAAACAATCATCTGCATTAACAACCTAACATGTGACAACATATTCACTTACTGAAGCATTTAACACTATCGTCTTATCAGTGTTCAGGTTCACATAACCCAAATGGTACTATTTCATAGTCAATCCACAGAGTCTACATATTAACTTACTAGCTTTGTTCTATGAATTTTCAAAATATGTATAAGTGACCAATTAAAGCATGGTAATAACTTTAATATTATCTGAGCGGATCATTTACTAACCAGATGTTCTTATCCCGTATTATAGGAATTATATTAGCCTTCGAAAATCGTGAGTCATAGAGCACTACGATTTATCGACTTTGGCTCTCAGAATCAACTAGTATATTTCGTTGAGTATACTTTTAAAAAGCTTGTGCAATTTCATTGGTATACGGAGGTTGTTTGTATGCTCATGTCGAAAATCTTAAGAATCTATAAGGTGGTTTATATATATATGCAAAAATGAACTTTCAATTTTATCTTGATTAACTTCATGAACTAACTGAGAATAATTAAAGAATTACTTGGGAATAACAGTGAATTTAAAGGTGATTATTTCCAGGTTGAATAAGTTTGTAGCGGATCACCTCTTTTACTTGAAATTATTCGTGAGATAGAACTAAATTTGTTTATCTTGGATTACTATTAATTTTCACACTAAATTGGTTCACTTGATAGATCACAATCCAACTGTAAAACTTGAAATTTTTCTTTTCCAGTTGGAATCATCCTATTAAACGGTATTTAATAAAACAACCTGGAGATTTAAAACAGTGGATTAATGTAAGGACAAATTCAAGTACTTATTGTTGTCTTCGTGTCACATCTGTTATATCCGCTGTCTTTTTGTTTATATATGACGATCAGGAACGACTGTAATCCCCACGAAGCAAATTAAGAACACAGAGCACTGGCGCAAATGACAATTTACTAAATCTTCAAAAACACATTCCCGATACAATATGCTCAATAAAGTCATCATCAAACCAAGATAAGCTCATTTATACACTGACTTTTTAACATACGCTGGATAATATCACATACAGACGAAAAATACTTATTTATTACAAAAATACTGAATATGGTTCACCAAGATTGATACAGGGATAAAACGTTCACGCCTATTATACTGAATGAAGTGCATAGTGAACTGATATATAAATATTTATCTGAGATGTCGTCACGTCGAACGCGAGTTAACGACTATCAAGGCGAAAGTATAATTTATGGAAGAACCAATCACAGGTAGGATTAGGACTCTTGGGTTTTAGCGTAAAATTCATTCATCTTTATGGCTGATTATCATTTTAGCCGTTAACGATGAACATCCTAACTCCCATTTGTAACACTAACTTCTAACAATAGGTCCTAATCCTAATTTCTCACATCACTTTATAACCCTCTTTTGACCCTATTAAGTGGATCAATTTTCTGTAGGTCACTTTAGTACCATTTGAAGGTCGTCCATGAAGCATAGGGTCATTTAAAGAAAGCACCCAAATGGCGGTAGTAAATTCATGTTTCGTGATTTCTTCAATCTGGTTTATATAGGTGGACTTTCGTTGGTCATTTTCCATTTACTCGTCCACATACATTCGGTATCCTATTGGGTAATATAACTGTCTTTGTCAAATAGATCCCTATTTTTTCAGTCTGAGAAATAAAATGTCCATAACGGTAATTAATAATTTAGTCAGTAATACATCATGAAATTATAATTGCCTTCTAAATGTCCCTACTGTTTATTATTGTCAGGTATTAAACATTGTTATCTAACTATATTAATTTACAATAAAAATAAGCTCTTCAGTTTGATGCATAAATAATTCTTTTTTCTAATAATTAATGTTATGTGTGAAGGAGTGGCGTGGTGGTCAATGAACTCACCCACAATCACCAGAAGTGACATTTCTCAAATCCATTCCATCTATTTTCGTTTGTCAGCCGGGTAGTATTACCTAGTCTCATATAAAAAATATAATTCAATGCTGATTACATGAACGTGTATTAGTTAGAATGTTGTATATTACTTACAGATTATTTACAACCACGTATGAGCTATTCATTTTATCCTAATTAAGTAGTTTCATTCGATTTAGTCTATTTAGAAATTATCGATAATTTTGAACATTTGTTTCTTTGATTTTCATCAGACAATGTTATCGGATTTGTACGAAAACTCCTATTGTCTGACTGAGTGTCTTAATCTCTAGAAGTGTAACTAATTCATCCGACCTGAAATGGGTAGTCGATTACAATACACTCACTGATTGCTAGTTGATCTAGATGACGTCCCATGTTTTTGACCCATTTATTTCACAGCAAGTAATAGTAAGCCAGATAAATAATTTTACCAATAAAATGCCTTGAATAGGTATGAGATTTGAAAGTAGTCAAATTGATTTGTTAACTCGGAATTCCAACTTAAGGCAGATAGAACTAGATAAGCATAATTGAACGTATTATATTTGGAATTCGTAATAAGTGTGAAATAAAGTACAAAGTAATCATCAATTAGTATAAATACCAACTTAGAACTTTTCCATATGTTAGCACAATGATTCAGAGACTAAAGGGATTCAAATATTTTTTTAACATTGCCCGAAAAATCACTAGTCGTTCAATAACAGTTATTCGACTTCATTAACCGATGGGTATCCTGTGATTTCTACCTAAAGATCTAACACCATGATTAACACTTATTTCTTTAATGCTACTTAGAGCTAACAAAAGTCATATTTTGTTATAGTGTCCTCTGTAATCAATATTCTTATAAAACTGTTATTCATGAAGTGAATAAAATCTGATGCTAAGAAGGGGTTACTACTAAGACGAATGTGAAGTGACAGGAAAACACTGAATGACTTAGCGGGGTTAAGTAACTAAATTTTGAAACAGGGTAAAAGATCAATACTTCGCCTTCATTTTATCCACTTAAAAAGTCATACAACAAAGCAACTTTCAAGTACCATAAAGAATCCTCACTGAACTACTCAATCATGTCTAAGTATGACAATGCAGTCAAAAGACAAAATAAAATAATTGTCGCGCTTTAATTTTCGAAATGAAATAAAACATACCCAATCCTGAAAGTTCTGCTTTGGGGACCAAAACCACTAACTGATAAGTAATATCTTTAATTTGAGGATTTAACAGATAATACTTTGGTTTTTATATTGGTGGATATCATATTCCTGTCTTGAATACAATTATGTTTTCACAATTGGAATCAGAAGTCAGTTTAAGTTAGACCACAATTAAAAACTTGGGAGCATTAGACGGCCATTTTGACCTAGTGTGTGAGGGGTGGAAACCTGAAAAGAAACGGAAGACCAAAGAACACACTGAGCCGAGAATCGGAAGTAGACATGAAAAGGATCGCTCAGGACAGAGTTCGATGGAGAATGCCGGTGAGCAGCCTATACTCCTCCACGAGGGGTAACAGGTGTCAGTGATTAATCAATAAATAATACTTAGGAGAGCCTCATATATATTTTCAGCACGGAGCAAAATCTGTCCCACCCAAGGAGACGAGTACCTTATTGATGCCATAGATGTAGAACTTCACAGGCTGCTGAGTTCTAGGTTTATTTCTCCTCTAAATTGTTTCGCTTGAACAACAACACTAGTGGTTTCATGGAAAGATGATGGTAAATAATAAGTATTTGAAGATTTATCCGCCGGTTTAAACAAGGCATTACAGGACCATCTATACCCATTACCTATTCCGGAGGACTTGTTAATGAAGCTGACTGGGTTCACTATATTTTCGAAGATTGATTTCTCGGATGCACATCTGCTAGCAATAAGGACGAATCGAGGATTGGTTCAATATAATGGGCTGCCTTATGGTGTAAAATGCGTTCCAGTAATTCTTAGCAAGTTTTGGAAACTATGTCAAGTGATGTATTATTTGCCATGGAATATATTATTATTATTGCCGATAAAAATGGAAAAGAACGCTATCAATAGTAACAAGTTTCTCCTCGTATCACAGCGTATGGTTTTCACATAATGGCAGAAGAGCGTTCATTTTTTTGCTAAGTATTCGATATTTGAGAACTATTATCGATTCCCATGGACAAAGCGCTGATCTGGAAAAGGTACATGTCATGGTGAATATCTCGCCACGATCTTATGTGAATACGCTTCAGCCATTTTTAGGAATGACTGAATATTATGACAATTTCGTGCCCATTATTCATTTTCTGCAGACTCCGTTTAAATAGAACTGAACTAAGAAGTGCTAGGTGTCTTTTGAATAAGTAAAACGGATCTTAACGTGTGATATGTTGCTCACTTACTAGAACCTAAAACTTAGGTTAATAGTAGCGTCTGTCATGTTCGATTTCAATATTGGATCGGTGAATTTCTCACAAATTTCCTGATAGGTCAAAAAAGTTATATTTCATTATTCATGGACGCTCACTGAGACTGAAAAGAATTACAGTCAAACTGAAAATGATACTTTAGATCTAATGTTTTCAATCCGGAATTTTCGCACGATCGTTTATGACAGAAGTTTTACTTTGCAGACTGACCATGGGTCGCTCCTAAACATATCTGGCAAGGAAGACAGTAACTATTAACACTGACCGGTAGAGCGACTATGCTATTAGAATATGATTCCGATTTGCTGCTGTATCAGACGTTAGTTGGTATTTATTTATTTGAACACATAAATATTGGTACAAGAATGCGCCAAATATATATGCGCCACACAAAACAATGAGAATTTAAAGAGAAGGTAAAGAACAAAAACGAGAGAATAATAACGAAGAGATTGATGTAAGGTGGTGTAATAATAATAACGGCAAAAATGGGGGAATGCAAAGGTACAATCAGAAGAAATCTTTCATTTAAGGAAGACACAACCACTTTTTTTATGAAGAAAGTAAAAGAAGGTTACAGCAGGATCGCCACTGGCTTCTATTCTGAGCCATATCTGATAAAGTCTCTAGCCACTGTGTAGCACCATCTCTCGGACCCCAGCCAGGGAGTTGTGAAGGACCAACACCAGTTAGCCCTTTGTAGCTTTCTTTCATACCACGACATCATGTTATACACTGACCACCTCACCGCTTCTTCCAACCAGTCCCAGAGTCGGCAAATAATGCACGACGTGGAATTCTCTGGGACGACATTCGTAGAACATGTCCTAGCCACCGAAGTCGGTGTTTCAAGATGGTGACACCAATTGCATTATCGTCCCTGTGCTCGAACACACGATCCCGAACCTCTGCATTACTAACGATGTTGCCGGAGCAGCAGGCCAGTTGAACTGCCCTTCGAAAAATTCAGCCGACCGTCCAAGACGTCGATGGATGTTGGTGATTGGCATCCCCTCATCCTCGCAGATTGTTTCCCTCACACCAGACTTCCTGCTGCCAGTGGCTCGGATGAGTTGGAAGAGCTTCCGGTAGTTACCAGATGCAGCTGCTGCTTCCAACTCATTAGCACGCTTCGACCAGCAGGCTTCTCGGTCCTACGTAAGCTTTGCCCAATTTTCTTACGTAATATCCTTCGTTTTTGGTCAGACAGATCACTCGGTAACAAACAAAATGATTGCAAACATGCACACATATTTCAGTTGACCACTCATAGTTGGTATGGTAAATGCAAATAGGTTGTCGCGGTTAATTGAAGATGACCTCCAAGTAAGAGAGTGTTACTGCTTCTGTATCACTCAAGCTGGAAATAAAGTGTTTTGTAATGCTGTCAGAGTCCTACTAGTAACAACAGCAGTGGTAAAAGTAGCGACGATCGATATTTCCCTGTATGAGAATATGAGACACTTTACTGAAGGAATGGAAATGTCGATAAAATGCATCAACATCATATTTGATTACTGTTATGGGGTGAGTCTATCCTAATTTATGACATTTATTTGATGTCTGGTAATTGCGTTACCATTCTGAAATCTTTTTTGAGTCTTCTCTTCTCAGACAGATCACTCGGTATTAAAAAAAGGATTGCAAACATGCACACATATTTTAATTGGCCACTCATAGATTTCTCTGTAAATAAACATATATCAAGATGTCATTGGTCTGCTGTAACCGCGAAAAGCAGAAGTCCATCGATGAACAGAGACAAATAAGCCTTGTGTTTGCGTACATACCTATTATGCGGCGTCAGTAAACGGCCAAAAATTTTTTGCGGCCTGAAATCTATTCTGTACGAAGCCCGTCCACATCTGGAACCCCATTACATATCGGACAAATTTTTGGTAAGTTTGGAATATCTAATGTTCTGGTTTCATATTACGGAACACTATCTGAGCTAACGGAGTTCCGAAATAGTACTATACACAGTCAAATAGGCAGGCATAAAAATTCGATTTTTTCAAACGAGCTCTTTTAAAAGAGCTAGAGTTGAAGAAGTCCTACAGCAGCTCCTAATCTCTCACAGAATTACATCGAACCTAAACTGGTAAATAACCATTCGAAATAATATTTGGTCGATCGATTAGAACGTTTTTTGATGAATCGCATCCGAAAGATAAAATGAGTGGACTACTAAAAAAATACGAAAATAAGTAATTCAAAAGTTCGTGAGTTTATGGCTGACATTTCGGTTTATGCAAGTGGCCAAATTGGATATACGGTTAGATATTTTAAAACACACTAAATAGACATATAAATCAAGTACCAGGTAGAAAAAGCAGTAATGAGTCGTCCAAAATTAAACCTTTTCGGATGGTGGTAATTCTGTGAGAAATTTGAAATTTCATCACCAACACCACCACCGCCACTTTAACTGAGAAGAAACGAATCACAACCTAAGATTACTGTGTACTTTTCATGTTCGAAATTGTAGATGATTTAAACAGTATGAGTAGCTTACAAATAAAATATTGGGGTATAATTTGTTTATTTTGATCAAACGTACGGAAACAGAAAGTGAAAAAAAAACACGGGAAATTAAGTAAACGTCTAAAAATGATTCGAGAATACAACCTATTTGTTAACCTTTAATCTAGGGCTTAGTAATGATATACAAGGGTGTTTTGTAAACTGACAGTAAAATTGTCTACATATACAAGTTACATAGTATAATGGGGTATCACCGAATTTACAGATAAGTCACTTTTAACAGGAAGTGGTTTCACATGTATGGAATGAACAGATTCGCGTACATCTGAATTATCAGTAACAGTACTTTTTGAAGATAAAGCGATGCTATGATTATCGTAAATATTACTATTGTTATCATTATTATTATAATCAGCAGTAGTAGAATGACTACAGGGGTTAGAATTTGTAGATTGCTTGGCTCGATTGAAGTGCATATGTGCTTTCACCAAATCATCTGTGTCTAAGGCTGCCATTAAGCTCAACTCAGCTGCAAGTACAGTTCCAGCAATTATCCGTGATAAATGTTCAGTTGGACGATCGACGCTTAAATCCAGTAAGTCAAGACATGCACGTTGGCCTGGAAGACGTGTACCACCACCGACTGTACCAACTTCTAAACATGGCATAGTAACACTAGCTACCAGTGAGTCATCTGACAAATCAACCTCCAATTGCGTTAAGCAAGATGATGAGTCAACAACCTTCGAGAAAAAACATAAAAAAAGTAAAATCATAATGAACAGGTACTATATGTATTAGGAAATGTATTATTAGATTTTACTTATTCTGATTTTTTTTTCCTGACTTGGGGGGATACAGATAAATTTAATGTGTACTGTATTATAAAATGTCGCAGTTTTCAAACTAAAATTGATTCTGACATTACACTATATAAATCTGTCTTAGATCATTGATATGTTGTTTTATATGATTAGTCAGTACAATCAATAAGTGATTGTTAAAAAGCTGACCCGAAAATAAGGCTATGTTGTAGTAGCCTTTCTATATCACCCCCATAAAAATCATTCTTGTTTGAGTAACCACAACACACAAATAGGCTATTTTCAATGTTATTAACCACTTTGTACCTATTCTCATATGAGTAACTGACATCAGCGTTATGAAGAGTGCAATGTAAATGTTTGAAAGGAAGATGATTTATTGTGAGTTGTGAACTGATAAATTTTATTATCATTCCAAGTAGGTTGTTAGTTATGTTCTTCTGATTGCATCTTAACTTCAACTCAGCATTTACTGAAATACATTGAAAAATAGTGAAAGTTGCAGCCAAATCAAAATATAATCAAATATTACTTTCTATTTGATTAGTAGGCAAAAGATTCTGCAAAAATTACTGTTGTGCGTCCAATCATATGTGCGATATTTAAATTCTATCGTTGACTTATTATTCTAAACTAATTTGGATACACCGTTTTCTAAGCAGAGATGGATGGTGGTTAGTAGTGAAATCGAGAACGCTCGTTTTGTCCTATTTGCAACTCGTCAGCTGGATGTACCTGTGTCCAAGAGTTGAAGTACACTCGGGGCCTCGAACCCAGCACTGTTCACTTCAAACGCCATCGCGTTAACCACTTAGCTAATGAGTTCATATAGCCTGTCTTGTCCAAAAGAGACTGATCATTTGCAATGCTCAACATCAACGGGTAGATTCAAACAACCAATAAAAACGAATTAAACCGTTTTCTGTCAAGTGTAAATCTGAATATTGTTTTAACTAAAATATATGAAAACCTAGGTGGTATGAATATTTAATAATCACATGGCATCTAGTAATACGCATTTCATCGAATCAGTCCAGCGGATTCAGCTTCGTCAACCTTATTAATATCAAACAAAACTCAGTCATTCGAATATCATTATTATCATGGAAGTCAGTAATTAAAAGTTAATATAGAGCAGCACAAAAGACAATTTGAATATACGAAAAATATCTTGTGTGACCTTCGCAACTTAAAAAGTGACCAACGTTGTTAGTATTACAGACTCAAACAACGTGAAATTCACCAAATACTTGTCAAACATTTTTGAAACGTACTAACTTACGGAGTTGTTGGGTTATTTAGAACAATTTGTTAAGGAACTTTTTGATATGTATTTTGAGATTCTTCGAGATAATATCCTATATGATATTCCGACATAGATACTACTGAAGAAATGGGTGAATACAGTTGAAGTAGGTTTTGTTTTATAAGTGCTAAATTATTTGAGAGCGGGAAAAGTCATCACAGTCCTGACACTCAATCAATGTCCAACACAAAATGATGAACTCTATATCTATGGAAACTACATTTCACGCTCCAAATAACAATCAAATAATTCAAATTATTATTATCATTATTATTGTTGTTATTATTATTATTATTTACTACGACATTATTCACCTTCTTTTATTCCTACTCTGTCTATACTTATTTTTTCGACTTATACAGCAGCTTGCTCATGGTGGAAATTCGACTCTATCTAAACGTTCTCGAGTCACTGTCCGGTTAAAAATTGTATGTTACCACCGAATATGAGTACTGAAGCAGTTTTTCTGAAACCACGTGCATCATTCAAACTGGCTGCCTTCAACGTTCGCACACTCATGCAGCTCGGACAACAGATAGGGCTGGCTATGTTTTTAGAAAGTCTTAATATCGATGTTTGCTGTCTATCCGAGACCCGTATTTAAGACTCTGGTGAAGTACTACAAATTCGCTCTCCACCTGTCGCTTCAATAAGCTTGTTTCACGTGCGTTTATCCGGGGACCCTGTGGCATCTTCGTCCGGTCTTGCTGGCGTTAGTGTCCCACTAAGCGCTAGAGCTGAGGCAACACTAATCGATTGGATCCCCATTAACATTCGGTTATGTGCTGTTAGATTAGAAAGTTCCATCAAAGTGAGAAGAAATCGGCGTGAGAAACGATGTCTTTTCGTCATCTTCGCCTATGCCCCGACAGATTACAGCCCAGATGCAATCAAGGATGAATTCTACCACCAGTTAACTGTTGTTCTCCAGAAAGTGCGTTCGACAGATATTGTATTAGTAGCCGGAGACTTGAATGCTCAGGTCGGGCGTCTAGGCACAGAAGAGAGTCGTTTAGGTGGCGAATGGGGACTTGTTGGTCGCAGGACAGATAACGGGGACCGTCTACTGCAACTGTCCACAGACCACAACCTGTTTCTGGCTAGCACTAACTTTCGGCACAGTCATCGCCGATGTCCCACCTGGCATCCTCCTTCTGCATCTCAAGCCTGGATTCAGATTGATCACATCGCGATCAGCTACCGCTGGCGTGGTTGTGTACAAGACTGCCGCTCCTTTTGGAGTACCTATCTGGACTCTGATCATGCCTTGGTCTGCGCCAATCTTACTTTACTTCTCAGTGGACAACGAAGTGACCGCCACCAAAGGATTGATGTCAGCAAGTTGGTTGCAACTTCTGTTGCAAGTAAGTATCGAATCGAGCTAGTTTCTAGGCTAGCTACCATTCCACCGAAAAGTATAGATGAACATTGGTTGCAACTTCATGACATCATCAAAATGGCGAGTAAAGCCGCTTGCGGCTTCACGAAACGTCCCGCTTATAAGCACTGGATTTCTTCTGGTTCCTTACAACTCATTGAAGCCCGTCGGTCTACTCCGGGTGACCGTGAGTTTGGCCACAAACGAAGGATGTCACGTAATGAAATTGAGCAAAGCCTGCGTAAGGACCGAGAAGCCTGCTGGTCGGAGCGTGCTAATGAGTTGGAAGCAGCGGCTGGATCTGGTAACCACCGGAAGTTCTTCCAACTCACCCGAGACACTGGCAGCAAGAAGTCTGGTGTGAGCGAAACAATCTGCGAGGAGGTGGGGATGTCAACCACTAATATCCATCGACATCTTGGACGAAGGGTAGTTCAACTGGCCTGCTGCTCCGGCAACATCGGTCAGACTGTCCTACTCTCCATGGCCGGTGACAACTGATCCACCAAATGAGGAGGAAGTCTGCAAGGAACTCCAACTCTTGAGGCGCTACAAATCACCGGGCCCAGGTGACTTACCTCCGGCTCTTTTTAAAGATTGTGGTGATTTTCTCACCAAGGAATTGACGACGTTGTTTACAAAGGTTTGGGAACTAGAGAGTGTACCAACGTCATGGAATGAGTCGATAGTTGTCTCTATCTTTAAAATGGGTTCACGTCGTTCCTGTAACAACTATCGGAGGATAAGTCTACTTCCGATTGCGTCCAAACTGTTGGCTGCCGTCATACTTTGTAGGTTGTTCAAAAACGCGAGGAAGATTGACTCGCGAGGAGCAGGCTGGGTTTCGTTCCGGTCGAGGATGTATTGATCATATCTTCACCCTCCACCAAATGTTAGAACACCGCCATACTTTTCAAAGGCCAACAATCGTAGTGTTTCTTGACATCAGGGCTGCCTTCGATTCGTTGGACAGGACTGTTCTCTGGGATTGTTTATTGAAGAAGGGTGTGCCTGAGATGTTTATTAACATCTTATAGGCCCTATATACAAACACCTCAGGCAGAGTGAGGGCATACAACCACCTCTCTCCATTGTTCCATTCGAGCAGTGGGGTTAGGCAGGGATGCCCAATCTCACCATTCCTCTTCAACTTTGCCATCGATAACATTCTGGAAACAGTTCTGATGGATGTAAGTAATGGCGGCGTGGATCTGTTGCTTCGAGAAAGACTTCTCGACCTTGAGTATTCGCATGATAATGTTTTACTCTGCGATAATGCCCAAGCCATGCAATCCGCACTTAATCAGTTGGCAATCAGTGTTCGTAGGTATGGTATGTGCTTTGCATCTTCGAAGTGCAAAGTACTTCTACAAGACTGGCAGGATTCTAATCCTGTACTCACTCTGGATGGTGAGCAGATAGAAGTAGTCGAGAAGTTCGTGTATCTGGGTAGCTGCATAAGTGCTGGTGGTGGCGTGAGTGATGAGATCAATGCACGTATAGTGAAGGCTAGAGTGGCTTATGCCAATCTAGGCCATCTTTGGCGCCTTCGTGATGTCAGTCTGGCTGCAAAAGGTCGAATCTACAACGCGTCGGTGAGAGCAGTTCTGCTCTATGCTTGTGGAGCCTGGCCTCTCCGAGTTGAGGATGTTAGACGACTCTCTGTGTTTGATCATCGTTGTCTCTGGAGGATTGCTGACATCCAGTGGTAGCACCATGTTAGTAATTCAGAGGTTCGGCGTCGTGTGTTCGGGCATGTTAGGATAGTCGGAAAAATATACCAATAATTATTGTGTTAAGTCTACGGTGGCCTTGGACCTTAAATGTACATTTCTTATTGGTCGATGTTTACTTCACTTGTTAAATATTGTACAAATGTTGTTTCCTACTTTATGGTACGATGTGGTTTGTTTGCTTGGTATATAAATAGAGTATGTTTGAAATACAATGATTCATAACTCAGAGGCTGTGACTTGTGTTCTTGACTCAACTGGCTAGGACAGACAGCGAAGCAGGGCCAATCAGGGCACTAGGTCGTCCCTTACGTGTATTACGTGTCACTGTCACAGAAGCGATCGATATAAACGCTGCCTATCATAACCTGCAGTCACACCCGTTACAACAGGGCACAGGGACGATAATGCAATTGGTGTCACCATCTTGAAACACCGACTTCGGTGGCTAGGACATGTTCTACGAATGTCGTCCCAGAGAATTCCACGTCGTGCATTATTTGCCGACTCTGGGACTGGTTGGAAGAAGCGGTGAGGTGGTCAGTGTATAACATGATGTCGTGGTATGAAAGAAAGCTACAAAGGGCTAACTGGTGTTGGTCCTTCACAACTCCCTGGCTGGGGTCCGAGAGATGGTGCTACACAGTGGCTAGAGACTTTATCAGATATGGCTCAGAATAGAAGCCAGTGGCGATCCTGCTGTAACCTTCTTTTACTTTCTTCATAAAAAAAGTGGTTGTGTCTTCCTTAAATGAAAGATTTCTTCTGATTGTACCTTTGCATTCCCCCATTTTTGCCGTTATTATTATTACACCACCTTACATCAATCTCTTCGTTATTATTCTCTCGTTTTTGTTCTTTACCTTCTCTTTAAATTCTCATTGTTTTGTGTGGCGCATATATATTTGGCGCATTCTTGTACCAATATTTATGTGTTCAAATAAAATAATAAATAATGTCCAATCCCTTTGATGAATAGATGTTTGACAAATACATTTGTGGGGTGGGGGGTTGGTAGAATTTCATTTACTGACCTGAGTTTCATATAGACAACCATAAAAGTTAAGTGACTCATTCATATTGCAAATTAAATTTGTTAAGCACACTTAAACGTAAATGAATGTGAAAAAATATGTCTCATCGAGAATAAACCTTGATATGAGTACGTTTTGCATAAATGGGTCAGATGGGCGGTAAGTCCGACTAGAGAACACCATACAGTCTCTAAAAAATCGGAAAACAGACTAATGTAGATCTTCCTGTCAACGTTTAAATTCTAGAGAATACAACTATGAAATGAAAAGTGCTACAAACTTGATGAAGCCTACAAACGCGAGTTCATAATGCATGATATTTCAATTACGAACTAACCGAAAATTCTCCTACTTCATGCAGTGAAAATAATAACTGAATGAATAATCAAATTTAGTAACGATATTAATGAATAACTAGGCCTTATTTATTCTCAATGCACAACAATAAAACCATAAGCCTGGCTTACCTCATTGAGTTTCACATAGTTACGTGAATTTCGCATTGCATTCTATTTTTATCTACATTGCTAAGGTAAATGTTGTGGTACAGGATATATATATAATCGATTGTATAAAGACAAACACATCCGTGGATCCTCATACTCCAACCGTATCTTTTTTGAACACCAATGGAACTTTTCAGATGAGCAAGAACTGGCAGCCAGCCAAAAATCAAAATAAATTAAAGGCCACAAACTGTGTGCGTTCAAATCACCTATAGCTGCAACTAACTTTCCAACTTCCACACATTTCAGAACGATGACTGTATGAGTCATTTCTAAAAGATACAACCATCGTCAGTTGGTTACAATAGGTTTCATACACCTCTCATTCGCGCTAATGATGTTATTGCTATATAGCCAACTTTGCTTATCAGAAGCCGATAATATGTATTATCAGTAGTGATGCCTTTACATGAATTCGAGAAGTCGAACGTGTTTTCAGTTGAAAGTGATATGACGAGGTTAATGAAGGAAAATTAAATCAGTACGAAAATCAATAAGAATTGTACTGCAAATGCGACCACATAGCAATATATTGATTCATTAATATTCAATTTTCAGTAGATCAAATTATATGAACCAGAAAGTAAGTAAATCAGAGAAAGAGTGGTATACACAATATCAATTTCAAATTGAGTCCATGCTGAATTTCACTTCAGGGCTGGTGTGTGTCAACACGTGAACCAATAATATGGAGTCAAGTAGTTGAACGCGTCGACCACTTTACTTATCTCGGAAGTCGCACCAGCTCTGGTGGGTTGGTGTGTAACGAAATCATTGGCTGAGCGTCTGAAACACTAGTTGATTCAGATTACCTGGTTGCGTGTCTATGCAATAACAGAGACCAGTGATTGGAGAATGAGTGACAGCTCAGAACCGATTACAATATCTCAGATGAATTCACGATTTATCTTCTAGATCTCGAATCCCAGCATTGTTCCATACATGCCTTTTAATTGTTTATGTGTTAACTAACACACATAAAACCTTAAAACACTTAGGTATATAATGTTTACTACAACATACACTTACTACCTACTTGACGCTAGTTCCAGTATGATTATGAGCATCATTTATTAATGCAGTTATCCTTCGAATACTTGATTACTCTTGTTCTAAATGCACCCTCATGGTTGGATCTCATGAAACCCTATTGGTGACACATAACGTTCCCAACATATTTCGTATCAAGCTTCTTACATCCCGTTTTTTGAGTTCACTATTTAACGGGTCTAGTCCAAGAATAACATATGTGATTATCCCGGAGTACATTAAAATAAGAGTCAGATGGGTTACTACAGATGATAAGCCCGACTAAAGAACATGATACAACCCATATCTCAACAAATTTTCAAGTAGACTTAGACACACAGATTACCCTACCAACGTTTTAACTCCTGAAATCACAACTACAAACTTGACGTACGCTGAAAATCCGGTGTATTATACTGTCTCATGTCATCAGTGTACACAGTGTCGCCGAAGTAAGTATACAGGAAGTTGACATCTTCATTCACTTGACCTCACCTAGCCATTATGTCGAGTCGACACAAAATAGCTATAGCATATTTGGAGCAGTGACACCAACTTATTGTGGTCTTGCCGGTATAGGTATGTACTAAGTCTGAAAGAAAAACAGGCAATTTCTGACTGGATACTTGTCAGTAGTCGATTATATGCTGTCTGTCTAAAAAGGTAAAGCAAAGAATCTGAAAAATAGGGACACGCTGTTCCTTCTTTGTTGTTTCAGCCCGTATGCAGTAAAAGATGAGCTTTGCAGGAGAATTTATGACCTCCATCAAAGCCAAGACGCTCAGATGTTGTAGTTGGTTTCAGCGCCTAAACTGGTAGGCTAAGTCAAGTGTCACGTGTACTCAATCACCGCCTACCTTGACAAGCGATGTTGTGTGGTGTAGTAGTTAGTTAAAACAAACTCAGGGGCGGCCGAACAAAAACATGGCATCAGTCTATGAAGTCATTGACAACTGGGCTGAGCTACGTTAACTGGTGTAGACTGCCTGTTTAGGGTCCACGTGATTATCCTAGACAATGGTAAGAAAATTGAATGATATGGCTCAAAATCGTTCGCAATGGTGTAGCTGTATCCATTCTCATTCTTCCCACAAATCCTGAACTTCTGGATTCCTTACAACATTTTTCACTTTTTAATTCACTAATTTATATTTTCTTCTCGGATTGCATCTTCGATGCCTAATCTCTTCTATTACCATTGGTACTGTTACTACCTACTACTATTTAAACGGCTACAAATACAGTAGTAACATCCACCAACAACCTAAATCAAAAGGCTAAGAAAGACTACTGAACTCTAGTGGCATCTACTGCATTAATAGACCCTCAAAAACTCAACTCCACGGACTTGAAAAGCAATGAAGAGAGATGACAACTAAAACTTAGACTAACAAAACGTTTATCTAATCATCCTGAACAATGGCGAGCTACGAGAGCTAAACAGATAGCAAAGATAGTAGCGATATGTAACAGTAAACAACTATTCCTACATCTCAAGGAAATAGCTATTAAAATGGCAGCTGTTAAGGAAACTGTCTTAGATAAAAGACAGGATCATTATTCACTTTTGATCTGAGTGATTAGACCAAGAAGTTATGAATCGTTGCATTTTTGCACTGAATTTCACAAGATAAATCTAAATGGGTATGCTGTATAAGATTCCGTACTATTTATTTGATATCCTAAAGGGAATAATCAATGCCTATGTGTTATAATATTTAGATTACTTCTTAAGATGCTCAGCGAATGTTTGACTTTAAACATTCTTCGTATTTCCCAAAAGTGGATATATTGTATAAATGTGAATAGATAGATAATAATCAATTACACTGAACATACTTGAGCTAAATCTTGTCCCGTAGCTGCAAACATTCCAGCAATAATATTTGCTGCATGTGCATTACATCCCATCATACCAGGACAACCGGCCATTGCAGATCCAATCCAATTTTTGGAATGAGTTAACCGAGCTAATCGTTGTGCATTGGTATGTAACACTTGAGCCAGTACATCAGCTGATAGATGAGCTTCAGCAATAACAGATTTACCACGACCAAGAATTGTATTTATGGTAGCTGGCTTCTTATCTGTACACATATTTCCACTTAAAGAAATAACCTACATTGATTCACACATCAGTTAAAGAACAACATGGATGAATTAAATAGCGTACAAAGTAATCACAGAACAATTAATAATTTAAGATATCATACTCGAAACTATTATGACACAAATTGTACTATCAAATTACAGAGATAATCTCACGAGAAAAAAAACGATGGTTGACTCATTATCGCACTTATTTGAAAATCTAGTAATCCCATCAAATGATATACAGGTTTACGAGATTGTGTCAGTGTATCAAGGTTTCATTTTATACATATAGAAGTTAATAAACTAGAAACAAAAGTAATCATGAATAGGCAAATTCATTCTTCATCAATTACAATTCCTTACACTTAGAAGTTGCACTGTGACCACGTAAGCTATTATGCAAGTTTTAGAAGAGATGACAGAGAACTAGTTTATAGATCCATAACTGGTAATAGAAAGTATTCATCACAAATATATGCAATATTTTATTTTTTTTAGTTGCTGTGTTAACTGTCTTTTAATACATATATACTATATTCTAACATAAATATGAGATTAAGATCTAGAGAACATAAAACTATCGTTGGGGAAGTAAATTATAGAATTTCGTGCGGTAATATAATAGAATCAAACGTCGGTACGTATATGACATAGAACACCAAAATAATAAACCCACTTACTTGCATATTACTGAAATATTTTTGTAGACAATGCAAAGCACTGTCAGTGGCTTTACTAACCATATTCATACCCATAGCATCACCTGTACGTGCAGCAAATCGAATATGAATATATCGACCAGCCTGTACAAAAGGGAAAGAACTATAAATACTGACATGGAGACTTTTATTCAATACACGATAGTAATTGGATAAGGCCCAAATATGTAAATACGGTTCTATAGATAGGTATCTGTTTTGCTAAAGAAACTTAGTTGCTTGCAGCAATAATCTTAAACTCCGGTACAACAATGAATTTTCACACTTAACTATAAATTTTTCTGTGTAATTATGTTGAAATTTGAGCTCCTTGGATATTTTAGAATGTCTGTTGAAATCACATGACGAGTGGACAGAATATGAAAATGAATACAACCGAAAGTGATGTTGTACTTTCTTCAAATAAAAAAATAAGGATTAGTTTAAAGTGATAGGTCATAGTTGTAACAGATGGTTAGTTTATTTTTAAGCATATGAACCAAAAATGTTTAGTAAACTAAAATCTAGCTTTCATCAGATGGAACACCAAATACTTTTGCGTGGTATGTTGTCTGAACTATCATTAGGAAGTCATTATTTCTCACCATCGATACGTAATAATTTAGTCTCATCGGTCGCACAAACACTATATAACTAGTGTGGAACCGATCAACTTATGTTTAAACATATAGCAACACAAATGAGACATACAAAAATGTGAGCGCTAATACATGAGTAAAATGCATAGGTTTAGAGAGTTTTCATCATGGATTGACATCAACTGAACGACAGCTAAAACCTCAGGATGAATGAAGAGTTTGTTCGACTTTTGGAGCCCTTCAAAAATTTCAACCATAATGTCATACAGGGGATTATTTAGTATATCAAGAAATTTAAATAATGTGATGAGAAGACGTAATAATCAGTAGAAGAGATGATGATTTTATCAAATGTTTTGTATATAGAGAGTCAAAATGAACAGGAAGATATCTTAGCTTTCACAGTCACTGTCTAATCCGGTACAAATGTGGATTAATAAAGGACTTATTCAATAGGATCAGGCGTATTCATACTAGCGATACTGTTGAGGGAGAAGTAAAGCTCTTAGCGGAAACATTGACGAGTAAAGGTTATTAATTAAAGTTAACGAAGCGTTAAAAAGGTAACAATGTGATGAGACACCCGACAGTTTCGGCACCAAAAAAGTCTATACTACCCTACCATTCAGAGGTGACTTAAATAGTTTTACAATGAAACCAATAATTAAATTAGCTATCAGTAAGAAATTTTACGCGACCTAATTCATGACTATCGAAGAATCAAGGTCTATGCTTCACCAAAAACTCAAATAGAACTTAAGGGATTGTGTTCCATCCTAATGAATCCATCAGTTTAAGTGCATGCGTGGAAAAGCATACATACGGAGGAGCAATCATGATCTGCAAGTAAGGGTGACTGAACATATACCTAAACGTTTGAAAAAAAACAAATGAATTTTAATGGCCAAATGAGATCACAGAATACACAAATATCTTCCTTCATTGCGGGACATTTGGTTGATACCGGTCATAGGATTGACATCAAGTCAGCCTTCGTAGATTTATGCAAAAGTGTTCAATAGCGTAGACTAAGGTTTATTGAATACTTGGCTATACGAAAACTGAAACCCCCCTTTATGCATTCAAAAAAATTTTCATACCCTTAACCCACCGTGATAATACTGATTTACAATCCATAGTGGTTTTCACATTCCGTACTTTATTATCTTTTTTCCTCTTATCTTTTAACTTGTCGAGTTGACCTTTAATTTTCCATATATAATGTTTTAACAAGCATATGTGTGATCAGGTGGTTTGAAATATATTACGCAAATATATCATATAATTCTGACAACCTTTGACCTCTCATCGCGTTATCCAAATTTATCAAAGGGTGTGACTGTTTTAAATATTAGATCTAACTGAAGTGCATCAATTCCATTAATATTAAAAGCAACACTTATGACAAAGTCAAACCAATAGCTGAAATGACGAATGTAAACCATATTTAAGGACATTAATGAATAGACGATGTGTTGAACAAATCAACTAATGTCAGTATTTTTATATACTGTCTAAATCGAATGGAGTGTTCCGAACAATTATAAAACAACAAAATTTACTTTATCTAAATCCTGAATTAGTTGTAAAATACAATTAGAATTTAATAGTAAGCTACTTACCGGACAAGCAAAAACTGATAATAAGTTTACATGTGCGCTAGTTTTATCGAAAGCTGATTTTAAAATTTGGAATCCTTCATCTGAATCAATCCATGCAATACATTTCACTGAATCAATAATTGATGGAAACCAAACAACAGGTGCTCTTGTCATTTGATCTCTGAATATATAAAAAGATCAAGGGTTAGTTGTGTATAAACAAAAAAGTAGTAATTAAATAGAGTATAGAATCATTCTTCAGGAAATACATATTATATATGTGCGAATCATCTGTAGATTTTGAAAAACAAAACAGGAAACTTAATCTACTACGAGTATCAACAATAACAATATCGCAGTACTTAATTACGACGAAATTTTTATGACTTGAGATGCGAATACATATCACATGCTAGACTCACCTATCAGAATTCCATTCATAAATTTTCCATCTCACATCTATTACTCTGCCTATAGAATAGCGTCATAGACTTAATCAATTATACGCTCTGACGTACACAGTTAATCCTGATGCAGTTTAAGCTACACTCCTGTCGGTCCGCTATACGTAAATTTTTCTCAATTTCCTGTCCGAATTCAGCCGTCAGCTACTACTATATGTATACTTTAATCACCTGGCCCAACCAACCAGGATAGCCAAAAAAAGAAATCATAACATAGTCATGCCACAAGTGGAAGAGAATGAATCGAATAGTACATAATTATTTGGCAATAATTAAGGAACAGTAAAACATATAGAGACAGGTCGATTGGAAGTTTTCAATGACGGAAATATTGAAATGCAACGATGCGGTTATTTACTAATCATACAGTTAAAGCATAAATAATAATCTGTAAACTAGTACCAGAAGTTTCAACCTTTTCAGTACTCCTCCCATTATGACACAAGTAAGATGCGCCCGTCAATTTATAAATAATTATTTCAAAAAATGCCCTTGTATCTCATTAGTACTTTGAAAATAGAACAGTTACAAATGATCTGATTAGCACTTGGTTTATCGAGTATTCACTCTAGAATAGCTTGTTAAATGTGTTTAAAATATATTTAGTGAATTCTTTTCAACAATATTCAATCAGAAAAAAGAATCCCGGATATTGGACTGAAATTTTGGCATAGGTTGCTACGCTAATTAAAAGTATTACAACAAGAAACAAAAAGAGGCAGAAAAAGATGAGTATGAAGTAGTAGAGATAACATGTACCAGTTGGTAATATCATGAATATCCATTTACTGGGTGGTTAAAACAGCCAATACGTATATCTAACTGCTACTATAGTGAACAGAGACTCGGGTACGGTAGACCAATTTATTGTCATATGCAAAATTACAAAGTGCCTTCGTAAAATATGAAGATCATCCATTGAATAGATCATTTGCACATATTCCTTCAGTTGTCTTTTACATAATTCATCATTGTTCTAATTGTATTGTTACTACAATTACTGTTAATTTTTCTTTCTGTTCTCTTCATTTCAATCTTTTGCTAGTAAACATTCCACTTTCTATTCCTAGTACACACTACTTATACTGTCCGTGTAAGAAGCGCATACCATACCATCTAACGCGAAGTTTGATGTTGGTTAGACTGGAAATAGTTTGAAAAATAGTTAAGGGCAGGTAGATCATTGTTATTATTATTTATGGCTTTGTTCAATACTATATGCTCAGTACAACAAGCTGTTGATTTGAGACGTAACACAGATTTCACGGTTAGCGTTTGCGAGACAAATGAAAATGATGACTCGATACTATAGTTAGAATCGAGATGTACCAAACTGTTAGCTTTCTATAAACCTTATTAAATCCCTTTTTGCTGGAGTTGACCCAAATCAATGCAATCTTAATCTCTCTTGGAGTTGTTCACAATGTGTAATGTGGTAACGTCACGTGATTCACGCCTATTTCTATTGGTTATTTTGTGTTACGAATTATTGGATACACTATAATGTTTGCTGACTTCACTGTCTTTTCTAGAAGCGTAAAAGCTCTTTTGCAACTTTACCCTTTCCTCTTATTTGAGTGTAGTTATGCTTGCTGATACTTTGTTATATATAGGTCGTCAGTCTATCTATTCAATTTAGAACTAGCATCGTAGTATTAGGAGCATTGTCTATCTATTCTCATTCTAGACCCAACCAAATTGTAAAGACACCTTCAACTAATTTACTTACGTTTGTCAATCACTACTTATGGTACCAATCTTTTCATTTGTGTAGATGAGACTAACTGAGTCACATATGATTAATATGAAGAAACCAGTTTGTCAAATAGAGTAGGAAAGAAAATAAGTACAATTACTTCAAAAGAGTTTACCCCATAGATCACAGAAATTTAGATAATAATTAAGCCGTTCGTACTAATATTCAAAGACTGTAAAAAGTAGGTGTGAGGTGATGGCTTAGTTGTTTGACAACTTCATTATCGACCATTCGATTATATATTCAAAATCACTGCATTTGTTTCTATCAAACGACAGACACTTATCAACCTGTACTATACATGGATAGCCTAAAGCCCCCAAATGCCCTGATACGGCCAAGGTTGGGGAGAGTTAGCTCTCCCTCTCCAAACGCTCTTATATGACTATGCGTATACAGCCACTGATTGGGAAGTCCTACTCACTGCCTTCTCGTGGCAGGGTTGTCGTTTACGAAATTGAGAGGAAGAAAAGCGATTGTCTGGCACTTTAACCGGGTTGATGAGCACGGAGGTTCCACCTAAGGGTGTTGGAAAACCCTGATTCCCAAATAATAGCGCACATGGGCTCCAGGGAACAAATGGCGTATGAACCTATTGTTGGTCACCGGTTACCATGGGACTGCATCTCCTTCCGTTGCTCCACTGCCGTGTGGATTAAGTCGAAGGCTCCGAGCGTGGCCCCGTAAGAAAACTCCCTGGTTCGGTCTGGGCACCCGGGCAGTACCACAGCCTACACACGAATCAAGTGACGTGTGTGGCGCATATGTATCCGGTGCTTCTTTGTATCAATATTTATGTGTTCAAATAATAATAAATGGTAAACAGAGTTGTATAAATCAGTATAGTGTTTAGAACTCAATGGTTATTTGCATTTAGCTTCCCTCTAAGTCAATATAACAAGTAAATGTATAGGATTTCTAAAAAAACACAGCAGGCGTTTATTCGTGTTGTACACACATTTGACGTGCAATTCAGAATCCAAATCGTCTGTTTGCACACTAAAATTCCCTTAGTGATTATCTTATTTGGTAAGCAAATCGATTAAACCCTTCAATTACTTCATATTTGTCGTCATAATACATATAAAAACGGACAATTACTGAAACATCTATTTATATTTGATAGATGTGATACGTGCATAAATATATAACCTCACATGTCTTCATAAAGTACGAAAACCATACATCAATTACTTCATTTGCACATCTTCCATAAATTGTCTCTTACAAACTTCGCCATTCCTCCATTCCGCTTTTTATTACAATTACTCTCTTTTTACATTCCTGTTCTCTTCAATCCTATCTTCTCAACCTTCTGCTGCCAGGCATTTCACTTCTGAATGGTGATGTGTGCTACTTATGTCTGTTGACATAAGTAGCATATGTTATACAATTATCAAGTATCAAAATAGTTTCACTGTAGTATTTCGAAATGATCAAGGTTAAGGTAAGAGTAACTGGTTGTTGATGACTAACAGTAGATGGTAATTAACGAGAATTTGTGACGATCCTGACTAACACTTGCCTTCTTAAACATGAAACGCAAATTAAATTAAATTTTGCTGAATTCATCATTGCTAAAATATAGTATTAAATGGAATCTAAAATAATATGAATATAATATATGAAGTATGTGTTTGATTTATATAAAAGAGATCCAATATGACAGGTCACGCAGAGGTATAACTAAATGGGTTGTTATCGCTATGAATCAGGGTTTAAATTACCCCTTTGTTGGTATTGAGGACATTGTTTTGATTAGTATTTGGTAGAGCGTATGTGTATCTTGTGCGAATTGCTTTAATATAATGATTTTGTTAAAAAATTTTGATAATAATGTAAACATAATACACATGTTGAACAAGCTAGTAATTATTTTGACTCAGTAACGTTGGGGTCCGAGTCCTATTATGAACACCAACACTGGGATGCAGGTTCATCCATCTCATGAGTTCTAAACAGAAAAGAACGTGCATCCTAAATTCTACTGAAGACCGATTCAATAAACTGGTTAGATTTAAGGTTAAATGTACTACCCATTGATACGCTTCGAATAATTCCCTCAATTAAATACGATTCAAACTAATTGGAAATGAGTGGTCGTATACAAGAGTACATATCACTTTAGAGAGTAAACGAGTAGCCGAAGTAAAATCTTTCATTGATAAAAGGCACAGATCCCAGTCTCAGGGATTGGGAGAATTTCTCTTAAGTTGTGAATCAATCCTCCTTCATCACGAGTAATCCCAAGCATAACACTAAGGTGGGAGGGATCCCGATAAAAGTATTCAAATAGCTAACAACAAACAAGGTTTACATATTATGAACTGAATACCCAAACATAGATCAAAAGTGAACAATTTCAAGTTTACCTATAGACAACACTTTTGATACCACCAGCTAAAAAAATTGCACGACATCCCCGATTTGTGCTGGCTACCAAGCATCCTTCAGTTGTAGCCAAAGGAATGTAATGAGAACGACCATCCAGTAGAAGAGGTCCAATTTTTCCAACTGGTATAGGCATGTACCCGATAACCTGGATTTTAACAGACCAAAATATATAAATTTAAGATTTTTGAATTAGGTAGAAAACCACTTATATTGGTGGAGATAAAAATAAGTTGTCCATATCACAATGAACATAGTTGATAGGACTGATAACCCATAGTTTGAAAGGTGAGTATCTATTCTATCATAACATACTTCTAAGTGTAAAAATAAAATAGAAAATGTTAAACCCAATATTAGTGCTTATTCTGGTTTCCAAAAGTACATCGTAATTTATTAAGGCGTTTGCAATTACAAAGAAAAGAGTGTGGATCTCTTACGATGAAAATATGATTTCGAGTATTCCAAAGGGCAAGTTTATGTAAACGTTTTACAATTCATCAACTTTAGTCATACTTTTAAACATGAACGACTAATCAATGTGGAGAATGTGACAACACACTGATTACACTCGAAATCGTTAGTGAGTTTTATACCTCGTGATTTCCTTCATATATACATATGTAGTGTACAATGGTGTTGCATACATCAAAGTTGATACATAATTACGATATTCTTGAGAAAGCTACTTTTTAAAAAAAATAAATGATACTGAGGAATTTTTAGATTTGGGAGTTAGAAAACTGAAACGATAAAAAATCTGCCATATTAAAATGTGAAGCGACATAAATAACTTGAAAAGTATTATTTTAAGGATTAACAGTTGACATGGGATCACACATGATCAAACAAAACCAATGCATTGGTTGTAAAACACACGTATGAGTATGACAAATACTTCCAAATCACTGAACGGTATGTTGTGAGCCTATTGTAGTAGTGAAGATATTTGATAGATTATTTGTTCTATCTTTCCCCCCGTAAACAGCAACCAGTATTTGTTTCTTTTACCGTTATTATACACATGCTGTTGGTTTTCTCAACACGGACTTGATTGATTAAACTTCACAAGCGAATCGCAAGCTAAATACTAAAATCTTGACTGGTTTTTTCTTGCATTCTGTTGTACACTATTTAAATAATGATCTGTTTAAAGTATGTTTCAATTTACTTATTTATTTTAACAATCTGCCTAAAATATTTTGCATGAAATGTATGGAGAATAAATGAACCACCGTATTCCATAAATGCATTCGTGATTGAACAGTTCATCCCTTTGGATAACTTTAGAAGACAAAATTTACCAGAATTTTGTGAAATCAATTTGTGCAACAATATATTTGAAAAATTTTGGAAACTCACCAACTTGTTAACAGATTACTATGAATAGTGTATAGAAGTAACCAAAAGTGAGTAATAGCATTTGTTGAGACCTCAATCGCATGAAAAGACCAAAACTTTGTTGTGTATTGGAAACTAACTAATTTCACATTAAATGTAACCTAGTAATATTAACTGTGAAGCAAATCCACACCTTTCCTGTTTATCCCCGTTCTTTATAGATGATTCAAAAGTATTCATGTATTTTGTTAAATTTTAGAACAATACTAACAAGAATTTTGGAAATAGCCACTGTTTTACATCAAAGTTTATAAATGATATTTGAATGCGATAGGTCCCATTCCTTGAATTTTTAATTAAAAAGATCAGTTTATTAAAAGTAGATAATACAACAACATTATTATTTATTCCACACATTGAATATAAGTCAAATATATACATTATGCAGCCAATTTCAGAATTATTAAACAATTCTTCATCTGAAAGATACTCAGATGAAATATGAATAATTTTTCCAGGATGCTAAATGTTAACAAATTTTCAAAATAAAATTAAAACGAAAATCAATCAATTATCACCTATCAACGAATTAGGAACCTTCCTACAAGTTATTCTACATTCTTTATCTAATTCTTTTGTTCATTGGGTCAATTACTACTGATCACAAAAACTTACAAGATCATCCCAAAAACTTGAGGTCATACATGATCATAAGACTGAACATTGATTTGTGGACACAGTTATAGTTTTAAGTGAAACTTGAGTTTGGATTTGTCTTCTTCATTATACATGATTCGGGTGTTCCTGAGTAAAAGAAATCAAGGGGTTACATAAACTACCGACGTTATTCAGAGTTTTATTTGAGCGGATACATAAGCTGAAAAACTTTTACAAGAACTGACTTTATGGTTAACTTATTGTTCAATTGTACGTACATGATTAAAATATCAGGTGTACTTATTTTAAAATATGAAGTTTAGATAAGTAATCAAGTACAGGTTCGTGCACTAAATCTTCGAACCATACTTTTCATACATCAGAATACTCAATTGCCTAGACGTAAGTAGGTCAAAAGGAGACTGAATCTGAAACTCAGTGATTAAAATTTAAGCGATTATAACCACTAAGCCACCGTATTAAGGAATCTTTTAACTCACAGAAGTATACTAATAAAAATGATTTTCCTTACCTCTTCACAACATTGACCATATACAAGACGATAATCATAGTCTTTGTATGGAATGCGTTCAATAATATGTGGGTTATTAAGAAATGTTGACAAATCTAAACGACGGAGTTCAACAGCCCGAAATGGATTGCGAACGACTGATTCTAATTCACGAGTTTTAAGCCTTCCATGTGATATCAGTTGTAAAATCTCTGTATCTGATAGTTCATGTCCCAAGCCCTAAATACAGTAATATATAATAAAGAATTTATTGACGACAGAACAATAAAACTACGGGAAGTAGAAGTGGAAAAATCGAAGATATCGAAAAATGAAACTTATCACTACAATTTTATCCCCATAACTGATGGATCAAGATTATTCAGTTCCGAGGTCATAGAAGTGATTACCAAGTCCTTTGGGTTACCAGCAACTCCATATACGACCAGACTAGTATATAAGCACAAGGTATTTGTGAAGGTTGTAGTATTTTCACAAGTGAGATCATGAAATGGTCTAAGATAGACCTGGAAGATATGGACGGCAGTTTCACCGTTGTATGGGACTCTTCAACAGTGCATATCCGCGACCTCGCACGTAGGAAGCGTAATTAATGACTCCAAGTAAACAGTAAGATGGCCAATTAGGTTATCATTATGTCAATTAGAAATGTGCTCACCATATATTAAAGAACTTTCTGAGATATTTTTATGAGCAGTAAAAACGAAAGAATGGTGAGAGACAAAAAAATTACCGAAATAAGTATGATGCAAATGATTGATCAAACAATATTAACAAGAATTAAGAAGAAAAGTGATATGACGGAATGAAAAGTCAAAATTAGATTGATTTACTCATCATGATTTTTGTTCAACATTACTTCCATTTTAATTCAATCTGTAGTATTTGTTTCTGTTTTCCTGTGTGATATTTTATTCTGTATAACATACGATATTCTTGTATTAAATTAACATGAACTATGGTAAGCATGTCATGTAGAATACGATTTTTTAAACCTAAGTATTTTTCATATATGTGATTTTATCAAAATGAGTGTATTTTCGACTAGGGTCGTCGTCGTGTTTTGGGGTTAATAAATATTTACTTGTATCGATCTGGGTGTTCTTACTTTCGCGTCGTGGCAATCGCAGTGGTTTCTTGTTTTATAAGTATAAGTGATAATCGATTACATAACAAACTGGCGGCGGGAATTTTGGGAGAAAACCATAATAATCAGTGAAGACCAGGCGTAACAAATTAACGACGAGATACGATAAAAACGTGAAAACTTGTCAGACAGGACAAGTTTGTTTAGCTAGGACTCTAGAATCTCGCAGCATCGATGTATACGGCGTCTCTGAAACCCGCATCCAGAATTACAAGTTAGGGTTTGCTTCGTGATGCATTTCGATGATCTCTACAATGTGTCCCACTTACCTCCATCGTCTTTTCCTAATTTCTTCTTCAGTTGGAAGCTGGTTTTTTCTCTTCCACAGTAGGTTATTGTCGATAGTGTCTGACCAATGGATCTGGGTTATCTTGTGTAGACAATTGTTTATAAATACCTGTACCTTTTTGATAATAGTTTTAGCATCTCTACAAGTTTCTGCTCCATAAAATTGTACTGTATTAACGTATATTAAGATTTCTGACTCCGGTATTCGCTGACAGTTGTTTTGAGTTACATATATTCTTTGATCGCATCAATGTTCCACTTACTTTTCCAATCCTTCCCTTCATATCTGTACCAGATCCTCCTAACTCATCGGCAATCCTGACCATGAAATTAAAAACTATCACTAGTTACAGAGTTTATTCATCAAATTCGATTTATTTGGTCCTCACTGTGCTGTATTTTAGAATCTTGCTTTCTGAGGGATAGTGCTTTAAAAGTTGGTGACATACTGGCTGTTTTCGTCTGCACTTGTTTCTGTGTAAAGGATAGAAGGGCAAGGTCATCTATGACATCCAAGTCATCCAGCTGGGTCCAAGGTAACAACTGTATTCTTTATCACCACGCGCCACCAATGCTAATGACTTCAGTCCATTAAATGTTATTGCTGGTCTCTTAAAACCACGCTTTAAACTACATGTCGGAGTCTTAACATTCAGAAAAAAGGTTTACTTAGCTAGGACTCCAGAATCACGAGCCATCGATGTACGCTGTGTCTCAGAAACGCTCATACAAGGTACAGGTACGGCTATTCATTTGACATCACCTTAACAATATAAAGAACCGGCACGGTTTACTCCTCGAGTATCTGGAGACCCCACTGGTATTTCCAGTGAGCTCGCTGTTGTAGGTATAGAATTAAGTTCTAAAGAACAAGTTCTCCTAGACCGGATTCTAATAGACAATCGCCTGAGTGCCGTTCAACTAAATGGGACAGTAAAAATTCGAAGAGATAGAGACACATTCTGTTGCCTCTTCGGTATCCACGTTCCCACTGAATGCAGCTGGGATGAAATTAAAAATGAATTTTATGGGAAGCCATCCAACATTCAAACAGCTAAACACTCTGATGTCGTATAATTGTGAGTGATTTGAACGCTCAAGTAGATAGGATAAACCAATCAATAAAGCACTTGGGTGAGTTTAACGGTGTTGCGGCTCAGTAAACAGAAAATGGAGACCATCTGACGTAATATGCCCGGATAACCGTCTAGTTTTAGCAAGCGGAACTGATGTACATACGTACGAAGTTCTACGTTGTTACTGACTGACTGACTGAAGCGCCAACTTTAAGCATAAGGAAAAACAACGTTTGACGTGGCAACCCAAACAATCCATTCAACGATGGTCTCAAATGGACAACATTGCCATCAAACATCGTTGGGGAGGTTCGATAGTAGACTGTCGATCATTTTGGAACACATGTTTAGACTCAGATTATGCTCTAGTTCAAGCACGTATTTATCTGCATCTTATTGGGCCCAGAAAAGCCATGACAACAAAATCTAATGGGGTTGATTGAAAAGTTAATAAGATATTTCTGGAACAACTAGAGGAGTCGATCAACCATCAAAGTGACATTCATACCAAGATACCTTAGTATGATATCCAAAAACCTTCGGAAACAGCAGTGATATCTACCAGTAACTTAGACGAAAAAGTCAAGAAAAAAAGTGGAATTCAGCGGTGGCTACCGAACTGACAGACGCTCGGAAACTCATTCCGTCTGGCTTCAAACATGATGAGGTGCGGCAACAGCTTAAATGCGAGCTCATAAAAAGCCTACGCAATGATCGTGAGCAGTAATGAATAGAGAAAGCGGAAGAGATGGATAGAGCAGAAACCATAATAAGCAGTAAACAATTGTTGAAACTTATCAAGGAGGCGGATGTTAAAAATCCTGCTTCTAGTGGAACTGTCTCGGTAAAAGACGTGACTATTATTCACTCTCAATCCAGGAGATAGGCGAAATACATAGTGTCAGGATTATTAACTTCAATAACATCGACGTCTAACTAGAGCTCTAGAAATTCAAACCTGAGAAAACCAGACTGATTTCAGACCTTGGTGTGGATGTTACTTTTTACCTTTGATGAGTGTTGATAGTCAAAAGTTCTCTACAATCATTATCTACTTCCACTCGCAGATAGGCATCGGAGAAGTCTATTTTCGCGAAACATGTTCCACCATTAAGCTTAGCAAACAAGTCTTCAGGAACTGGTAATGTTTGGATCTTGATCTAGTCGAGTTAAAAGTCGAGTCCTAATCTCAGCACCTTGTGGGGACTGGGGAGCTTTGATGAATACTAGGCATTTAAATTGATCTTCCATCAATGAGCGTGGCTTGAATGTTGACGACATCTGCTAGAGCACCATATTCATCGCCTTCGCGTTTCACCAAATTTAAACACTGATATCGAATACTAAACAATGAAGATGATTCGCCGAATATCTTACAATTTAGTTACTGTCTCCTCGAAATTGAGCTCTAGAGGTAACTTTGGCAATATATGGTCTGCGTAGCGTACATATTAATTACTTCCCGAATTACTAATCAACAATCGAGTCGTATTGCTTACAAAACTCTATTCTAAATGTATCTTCCCAACGCTTGAACCACGTGAGGAAGGTATTTTCTCTTTCGTGGTCACAGATGAATTCTGGGATGCTGCTGGCAACTGCATCACAATAAGTACTTGAAACAGAGTGTGAACTCGAGCGGTGGATGCTAAGCTATTGCGTCATAGTTTCCAACATCCGCATTCGTGCACCATGTTGCGCATCTTAAGTGTGCTTTCTTTTTTCCTCGTCTCCACTGTTATAATTACTCTCATTTCGACCCAGCTATTCTTATTGCTTAGTATTCTTGAACAATACTTCACTCGACAAGTCCCCAAATCAGAACACGGTTGAAGAGGGACGTAATTATATTCCTAATAAAAACGTTGAATGGAAGGAGGAATCACAATAAGAAGAACGTTAGTGTATTTACAATTTTCATCTAAGAATATTCTAGTCTTCTCCAAGTCTCCACTAACGCTGATTGGTTGAGAAATAGCCAATCAGCGTGCCCCAACACAATCCCGCACGAAAGTGCTTTAATCTAATCTATATCCCGCCAACATGGACTGTTAGATATATTATTATTGTATGACTATTAAATGCTTGGAGTGGTGCCTCGTTTTATATTCCTTTAATTGTATGCTTTCGTTTGACACATAAACTGTTAATAGATATGTTTTACCTTATTTGTGTTGGTGTATAGTCAGGTATTGTATATTGTCGTATGAATCGACTCATAATAAACAGTAGATAATAGAGAATCATAGAAACTTGGTGTTTTTGATCTGTAATTAAACATCGAGGTTGGAAAGAGCTCATAGACCAATAATCAAGATATTTCGGTCGTTACTCACTGTCGTTGAGCAAAGACCACTGGTTTGAACTGAACAAAGTTACACAATTCCGGATCTGACAAGCATCTGCTTCTATTGCTAAACAACCAGGTCACACGGGACCCAATAATATAAGAGGAAAATTAGTTTTTGGATTCACAACAAAATCTGAGAGGATCTTTCGTTGGTTTTGTAGTGGGAAATAACGAAGATGAAGAATATGGACAAAACTTCAAGACATATAGTGGAATTCGGAAGTTATTACCACAACTATAATTTAATGGAAGTTAATAGTCTGAATTTAAAGGACAAATAAGAAAGCAAATCCGATATATATATATATATATATATATATATATATATATATATATATATATGTTAAAATACGTGAGTAGACGTGTTTACCTGCTTAATCTTTTCAGTCAACATATCCAAGTCCAATACATTGGATGGGCGTTCATTGACATTCTTATACGTATTAGAAAATGTAGAAACAGACGAGGAATCGTTTTTATCGATATAGTCGTCGTCCTGAAATGTAATTAAGAAGTTTTACCATGATGTACTACTTCGTTCTCATTTGTTATTTACGACTGAAGCTTATATAAACGAACTCGGAGATCTATAATCAATGGGTTACCTGACCAGTCTCATGTCGTTTAAAGACAACAATAACATATAATGATGTCATATGGCCGAGTGTCTAGATAAGTTTATGATTTACAAACTTCAGTGAGTATGGTATTGTTCACAAAGTAGCCAGTAGTTGATGAAAGATTTATTATTGGCGAAACCACTTTTTACTATTTAATTAATAGACGCCATCATTGCGAATTTCGAGTATCCTGAATAAAATGAAGGAACCTGTGTAATTATTGCTTACCGACTACTTCCCCAAGTAGCCAGAGATTAGTTAATATTTTAAAACTATACTATATATGCAGCTTCGATTCACTAAACTGAATCTCAATAAGATTAAAGCCTACTGTACACATTGTTATGATAGGCAGATTGCTATAAATTGGTTCTGGAAAGCTGAGTTCGGTTGATAGAATAAAGCGTGAACTGGGAAGCAGAGTTAATAAGTGAATGTTACTTCCTTAATATGTCGAATAATCAGTTTTCCAACTATAACCAATGTATTATTGATATAACCCTGTAAAATATACTATGAATTATGGTAATGGCTTTCATTCACTTGTTCACGACTTAAAATGAGCATAGAGTGATTTATACGACTACAATTCATAAAATAGTGAAAATTAGATGAGAATGAATAGGATTATGAGTGATACCACTGACTACTTCTTACTAATAGTTTCTGCTCTTTCGATCATTTTTTCAATACGTTTAAACCACTTTACAAATTCCAAACAAAATCCTAATTTTACTATTCCCTCTTTTATCGAGTATGAGAAATCCCACACTCTGCTTAATACAAAAAGCGGGATCATCCAAATTTACCAAGGAAAAATAGAATACTGTTTTAGCGAAAACTCTGACAAAAACATTGTTTCAGTTTCGTAAAGTGCATATCTGGTATGTAATATGTGCTAATTTTCGCGGATAAACATAAACTTTTCACATAAAAGTCTATTAAGTTATTAGACTTTTTTCTTTTTACATCACTGCAAAGTAACTTAGTGAATAAGGTGCTCAACCTCCATTCACCCAGTCCCAGGTTCGAACTCCACCCCACAACCTGAAAGAATCATTAGCTTGTACCCAAGTACCTGGTGAAGAAGTTTATAATAATAATGATAATACCAATAGTAATTCAAATGGTCAATATGTGGTGTATGCTACATATGTCTGTCGATAGAAGTAGTACGTAACACCAATAGGAAGTGGAAAACCTGGCATCAGAATGCTAAGAAGATTGAGTTGAGAATAGAAGAGGAAATGAAAAGGAATTGTAAACTTGAAGAATCGTACAGAATGTGAAGGACAAATGATGGAAACTTACAAATGAAGTATTCATTATATGGCTCTTATATTTTACCCAGATACTCTGTAACTTCGTATTAAAACAAATCGGTTGTCCCCACCTATGTTTTCGTGCATTACAAATACACTATTTCACTTATGTCGTATGATGTAAATCATTTTATCCTTTCTCAGTAATAAGATCATAAAATATGTGGATCGATTATTGCAAATAAAACTATCAGAATGAGTGAAATAGCTAAAGCGATATATCAGTAGAATCCGATGAATAAAAAACTCGAAACTGAGTATTGATCGTCTTTTGTCAAATTTTGAAGCAATTAATATCTGATTCTTATATATCTAGAATATCACAAGTCATATTATTATGGTAGTATATCATAATGGATCTGTTATATGGTCGATTATGAAACAGGAGCTTAGAAAGTAGTAACCCGGTACTATCGGCATAGCAGACTATAGAAAATCTCGATAGTGTAATAAGAAGACAATGGTTATCAGAAAATCTGTAGACCCTACTTGATAAAATAAACCGAAAATTATTTGTAAAAAGATAAGTTCAACATTAAATGGTGAAAAGTACTTACTATAGTTAATGAGAACACAAGTGGGAACAATCGAATGTATTTGAACACAAAATTACATAATCTCTTAGTTAAATCCGAGAACCATACAGTAAATACTTCATTTTCAAAATATCAGTCAAATCTCTCAGATTTCATTGTTCCTTTGTTCCCACACCAATCATTATGTTCTCGTTCTCTTTTCTTAGATCTTCTTAACCTTCTGCCGCCAGGTATCTCACTTTCGACTGATGGTACATACTACTTATATCTGTCGACATCAGTGGCACACACCACACCTACAATTACTACGGTATTACCTAACAATAAGTCGTTTGTTGTAAAAGCTTTCATAATAAGGAACTCATAAGAGTGAAGAGGAGTTAAATTTCAACTGATGGATCTGATAATAAATAATCATAGAACCAACCAACAGTTCAGTTAATTAAATGGGAAACTGACGGTATAAACTGAATAGGATAATTACTACCTATATGTAATGTCAGATATCCACGTTAAAGATCTAACATGAGTGGTAGTGACAATGTTAGTCATAATACTGAGAATCAAACTATCAAATTTCAATCATGTCTTCACAAACCCCATACCAAAAGACCCCGGTAAACAGACAGTTAGGAGTTTCGAATTCGAGAACTAAACAAACTGTAAAGGACAAAGATGAATGGGTTATCTATTTGATATCCTTTAATAACCTATTTTGAATTAAAGATTTCGCTATCAAAAGTTTATTATCAAGAATATCCTATGAAGTCACTGTAAATCCGAAACATACCGGAAAACCAATGCAGGTAATTTGAAATTGTTACAAAATGAAAATTAGTGGCATTATCAAGCTCATCCAGTGTTTAATTAATTTTAGTTGACATATTTTCGCAAATCACTGAAACCTATTAAATGCTGTAATAAGCATTAGTTCTATGTAAATAAATTACAAAAAAATCATTTGTTTTTCAAGTACATTAAACGTGAAAACTATAACACTTACTTTACGTAAACAGTATATCCGTCTTCTTGACTGAAGAGGAACATCATTTAATTTCTTCAAAAATTCTGGAGACTGCTTTACTTGGTCACTAAGCAAGGTCTCTTTTATTTTAGGGATATTCAAGTTACGTAATTGTGAGTTAGTAGGTTTATTCAATCTGATACGCTTAAATAATAGCAATCCGAGAAACAAGTAGACCACCATATTGACATTGATAACGTGCAATATATTGTAAATGAAACGGAAGATACTAGTTACTTCATAAGCAGTAACATTATATAAGATAGGAAAAACTTCATTCTCACTTGAATTGTGCTTGAAAGAACTAATTCGCTCAGAATACTGATTATTTAAATGAAGTATTATCAAGCTGACAAATACCATAAAAGTGGTAGACCAACACTTAACAGAACGATTCGGGTTGACATCATAACCAGAAAGGTTGTGGGTACTCATACGTCGATACTCCACATAAGAATGGTCAGATGAGTATGAATGTCTACGCTTTCGTGTTGAGCTGGATACCCACTTACTAAAATGAAGATAAAAAGAATATTGAGCACATTATGTGAGAAATAAAAAAACGTGTGAGAGCACCTTTTGGTAGCACTAAGCAACAATGTCAGGATGTTTGGTATGCCTTTCTCCCCCTCTAAATGCAAACTGTTGCTCCAGGGTTGGCCTGCGTCAACACCTGAACTGAGGATAGGGAGTACAGTGGACTACGAGCCGACAACTTTAGTTATCTTGGAAGTTTGATCAGCCCTAATGGGTTGGTGTCTGACGAAATCTCAGCACGGATTCAGTAGGCTCGTTTGGCTTTTGCCAACTTACGTCACCTATAGAGAAGGCGAGATATCCGTCTATCAACTAAGGGACGAGTATACTGCACGGTAGTCCGTTCTGTTCTACTTTACGGCAGCGAAGCATGGCCACTGAGGATAGAAGACACTCATAAGTTACTAGTATTTGACCACAGATGTCCTAGAAATATTGCTCGTATCTGCTGGGATCACCGGGTAAGTGATAGTGAGGTTAGACGCAGGGTATTAGGGAATGATGGTAAATCAGTTGATGAGGTGAATCTTCATCGAATGTGATGGTTGGGCCACGTGTTACGCATGCCTGAACACCGATTACCACGGAACGCAATGCTGACTGATGTTGGAGATAGATAGAAGGTTAGGGGAGGCCAAACCAAAACGTGGCGTCAGTGCTTGAAGTCAATAACCTTTAGTCTCAGCCATGTTGGTAGATACAGACTACTTGGTTGGGGTCTACATAGCTATCGTAACCAATGGTTGGAGACTCTGGGTGACATGACCCAGAATCGACCACAATGGCGTAGGTGTATACACTCTCTGCCTTCCCTTAAACTAAGAGATTAAAATCGCTTCATATCTTTCTTTCTACCAACTAATTCTTTCTTCCTGTATTATATCCTTATATGCAATTTGACTGATTGAATGACCTTAAGACGAACAAAACACAGAATATTGTGCAAAGATGTATCGGTTACTGTGAATTAAGCTCGATTCGCAGAGAATTAAAAGCAAGTTTCCAACAAATTTCCAATTTATTTAAAAAAAATAGTGAATAATTTTCTCGAAGCAATGGACGTTGGTTCGCTATTATCAAGTTGATAATAAGGTGCATCAATGCATTATATATGATGAAACAAGGATTTTTAGGTAGTTATAGTAGATAACACTGAATGAAGTCAACACAAGAGTTCGATTGTCGATACTCCTGAATGCTCGGATTCTGAAACGTCATGTATACAGTATATCTACGGATAGATACACAATAAATTGGAAACGTAAATGTATACATATCCATATGGTTGGTGTTTTCGTAAGGAAAATGAAGCTTTAGAGAAATAAAAACTTGATATTCCCGAAAATTAAATAAAACTTGTGGTAAATGAAATTTAATGAACAACAATAAAATAACAAGCTAATCAATAAAATTGAGACAGTAACGACTAGCATAACTTCCACCTGCCAATTGTATAATCTTTGGACAATACGAACAATCTTTGAAAAATGTGATAATTATTGCATGGGCATTTACTTATTGACCTAAACTTTGGTCTCAATATTTCTATGTACGTCAAAAATTAGGTTATCGAAAGAATCCACTAAAATACTTCACGGTAAACAAATAAAAACAAATCCATTTTACTGTCGTGAGAGCAACATAAAATCGAATTTGACTAAGATGGTTGAATACAAACTATAACGACCAACTATTAAAAACGAGTCAGACAACTGGACCGTATATTACATCAGTAACAACCATATTTTAAGCTTCTCAAACAGAGGCGAAACAATAACAAAAACGTTTCTTATTCTTATTTAACTTCATTTAATGCATGCTGTAACGTGTTTGACTCGTATCAGCGACAGAAATTTCCTGTTTTCATCAGAAAATTCATCGATAAGAAGTGATATGTAATCAGCGAAATTTCTTCTCTTACCTCAGATCCACTTACAAATACAACTGTTATCTTAACACACCTTTCTCTACGCATTACAGCAAATTCTTACTTTCAACGGTGTTAACATGATTAGATGACCTGTTTATGGTACAGTTAACCGGAGAACCATGTACTTATTCGTCTTCGACAATTTTGATGTTTGATTATATTTCCTTGTAAAGGCTTGGACCAGATTACCGAGCGAAACACTGGATTGACTTAAAACTCAGTTGCTGAGATTTTACAAATACAATCCTACTCCCTAATGTAGACGCCCAACTATTGTGAAACTATTGGTTCAAATTTAGACAAACGTTATTTTAAATATTCCATTCTATTTTACTGAAAGCCGTAGAAACGTCAGACCCTGAATTTATTCTTTGATGTTAATCAGTAAGTGAACTAAAGAGGTCCTGAAAACTTCTGATAATTAACTACTTTTCAATGATAGTAACATAAGTCACAGAAGCGGGTAACTTTGTACGATATCGCAATTTAATTAGCGTTGTAAATACTAGATACGTCATTTGAGCCAACTGCTTTAGTTCACTGAGTAACTATTATGGATCATTACAGTGGTTAGATACTAATACAGGTTGAAACAATTGTTTAGCATCCTTTGATCACCAACTTTTGGACATATCAAAGCAAAATAAAGCCAAAAAAATACACGGAAAGTTAAAAGAAAAAGTCCAAAATCACTGACTTCGATACTAAGCACTTTTGCTGTTTACCGCGCACTCTTTTCGCATATGACGCAAATATCCTCATAAATGATGGTAGGAAAACAAATATGATCACAATGTATATAATTTGCTCCATCAAAGTAGATTTAAAGATACTTTCCAAGTATGCGTATTTCGATGTGATACTGATGCTGAACAAAGAAGTTTTTAGAAACATACCAAGTATATGATCCACAAATAATTGGTTTGAAAATAAATGACTGAGTAAACAATGGCGTTTAGCATGTTGATAATTCAACAATTCAGTTTCCAATAAATAGTACTACAAATAAAGTGATTGAAGTCGAAAATGAACAGCTTACCTCCAGTACAATCAAAAATATAGACAAGTCTGAAAATAACAAGAAGACCGAGGTGGAGAGTAGAAATATAGCAAAGCTGGTATACGGTACAAATATAACTGAACACAATGAGCATAGGGCGAAAGTGAAAAGGACAAGTGTATATAACAGAGTATTTAACCGTCTTCTATTCCTCAGCATTGTATAGACCAAAAATTTATCGTTTATTTTGCATGTCAAAACACCAACGAAGTATATAAATACTACAAGAAAAATGATAACGGCACGGCTTTGATAAATTATCACATCTAAATGACAATTTAGTGACGGAAAATAAAGCAAGTGTGTACAAAGTCTGGTAAAGAGGTAAATCAAGAGTATGAAGAAGGTTCCGGTTGAAAAATAGTCGAAAAATAACAGTGCAGTATTTGGTATTTTGAGCATATTCATAGTTTAGAATATAAAAGCCTACAGGTGAATAGTCAAGCAGTAAAACGTTCCGTATTCTACGAATGTTCAGATTCCCTGTAAGCAAATGAGTATAATTGTGGACAGTTCAAATCCAGTTAATATTAAAATCTAAAACAAAAGAAAATAAAAGAATGAACATGAAATAAAAGTGAACGGACTAATGTACGAGAATCAAAATGAGTAAATAGGAGTGGGAAGTCTACTGACATGCTGAAAAAAAGAAGTTAGAAGTAAAATTAGTCACAGAAGCCTCTTCCAAATACTTATTTTACTATTATGTTTCAGAGTTAAGTATCCCTATATGCATTTGTCTGAGGTTTTATCACTCAAATATATTAAGCACTTGGTAAAAATATCGTACGCAATCTCAAGGTTCGACTGTGTATAGTCACAGATAATAGCGACTCACAAGCAACTTTACTTCTCAAAACCAGATTTGGTTACTTGAACACATTTAGAAAAAGCTAACAATGTTTGGTTTATTTATTGTTGCTAATATCACCTGAAGTTAACTAAAGAACGCCACTAAGCAATCAATTACTTGTTCTAAAACTAGTATTCAAGAGTAAATGTAACAAGTTATAGGTCTTTGCTGCTAGGTGAAAAACCAAGTTTCAAATATTCAACTATAACGACATGGAATTAGTTAAAAATGAGAAGGGCTGGAAATATATTTGGCGTCTCTATTTCCTAAGATATACATCACAATCCAGTGACCAAAGATAATATAAATATCACGAAAGCTTAGTCCGTAAGAACCACCAGTCCTTACAAGTATGAAGTGCAGCTTATTACATGAGCCTATACGTGGTTTGTGTCACATCTTTCTCTTTAGGAATGGATTCCTTTCGCTTCCCACGTAAGGTTTTAAAAAGCATAAAAGCACAAACGAAAAGCTCTTTGAATGAGTTTCCCTTTCTACACTGTCTTAGTGTTTTTAATCCTTCATATGTTGGTTTTCATACTACAAGGATTTCGCTCTTAGCTTTCTACTCAAGGAATCATAAGTCGACCACAAACCAAGCACGTACTAGTTTACATCATACTCTCACTTGAGTCCGATACGATATGACTAAAGTGTATCGTTCTTAGATATATTAAATATTACAGGACTTTTTACTTGGTCGGACAACAGAAAACTTATTTTGCAACCTGAATTAGTAAGGGTACAGAAACTCAATATATTTGTGAATTTATCTGGACTTGCGTCTTGATTCAAGGAAAGGCTGCATGATGTAGAAATATATTTTAGGAAGTAACAGTGGATAAGTGGTTCAAACACCTGACCTTCAGTTAAGAAAAACGAAAGTGGAATTTTACATAAGTTGATAATTCTGGCAGATAAGTTGATTAATGGGCTTATTTCGTACCTGAATGAGTGAATGCAGGTGACGTTATTAAATTGCACTTAAACATTGAATAACAGCAAATGGTGGTAAAACCAATATAAAAGCCGGAACTCCTATCACAAAACAAATCAATCGATTCAGTGAACAGTGACGAACTTCCTGACCATTATAGAAACGGTACTCAAAAAGAACCCTAATAAAAATACGTCGTTGCGCTTACAGAAATCTGACTCCACACCTAAACGTTAACGAGACGAACAAAGCCTTCTCGGTATTCTCACATAATAGTTGTGCTACATCATGTTAATTAACAGTACTTCAATTAGATAACCCAAGATACACATGTCTTAGGAAAGCACGAATATCGTTGTCGAAAGCATTAGCAAGACTTATGAGGATGTGATACAGGCTGTTTATGACCAGTGCATTCGAGTAAATGGGTACTTTGAGTAACCAATTACGTTTATGTGAGATAACACGTACGAATCCATTGAAGCGAACCTTGTGAAATAAATGAATACCAGACTACACTAATGCACACTTGCTTTTCGTGAAATCCATCCTAAACTAGCTTAAATAATCAGCTGTAACCGAAGTATTCAGTTAACAACCGGTGTCTTTACCTATGGAATTTCAATGAATTGTGTCGACTCTCCGAGTGTTTACGACTACATTTACCACTGGACTCGATCAGTCTCAACTGAAATAGGTCACACTAGTGAATTATACTTCTAGAAATAAAGGCACCAAACCATGTCGCGAATCTTCGTTCTAAACTTACTGACAAATGTCTCTCGTAATACTAGCATTCAGTGTCATTATCAACGGGTAACCTGTCGAACATGAGTCAGCACAAGTCGCAATGCCACATTAGCATGATGTAGAAAATACCGACAGAACGTGAAATACTGCGGTAAAATGATAATACGTAAGAATGAACATTGAGAATATGGTACGAAAGGACAGAGTGGGAGACATCTGTCTAGAAATACTGAAATGGTAGTATTTTCCTTGGCTAGCAGTGATATCAGTGTGATGTGGTTCCTTCGGATACTTTACTTCTTAGCTTCATCGTAAAGATTGTCTGGAGAAGTACTTCACGTTACTATACCGCCTGGTGCGTAATTTCTTGTTTTTGCCGCCTTTAGTGACAAACCCTTCAAATGGTTCAAATGGTTCAAATGGTTGTGGACGGAATAAAAGAAGCTTCCACTTAACAGGCTTCCGTGTCTAGTAGCAGGGGATCACCAAATCCTCCAGGCAGGAACCTAGGTATGTCAACAGTAAAACAGGAAAAAAAATTAATAAATCATAGTGCGATACTATCCTTAGTCCTTAAAAAAAGATCAAGTTGCCTCTTAAAGGACTCCTGGGAAGTCGCTTGGACTAGCCTGGCCAGCAGAAAATTCCGGCATTTGACAACTCTCAAGGAGTAGAAGTTGTGTCTACAGTCTGTTCTGCTATGTTGTGTCACCAATTTATGGGTGTTACCCCTCGGGTCAGTATTGAGACTAAGCTTACGTAGGTGTTTGAGAGGATGACCAGAAGTTTTGAAGGTACTGTAAGCCATCAGAGGGTCATCTCTAAGACGCATATACTCTAATGTGTAAAGGTTAAGTGACTGGAGGCACTCTTCATAAGGTCTAAATTTGAGTCCTCGAAGTGATTTCGTGGCTCGCCGTTGGATACGATCCACAGTGTCCTTAGCCTTTTGGAGCGAGGGGAAAATACTATGTTTCCGTACTCTAAATGGGGACGGATGAAACTATTGAAGATTGTATGGAAAGTTCGTCCGTCAAACTGTCCAAAAATGCGCTTCAACGTTACCAGTGCAAGGTTTGCTCGGAAGGCATTTTTGTCACAGTTAGCGTAAGACTTCAAATCATGGGGCACCAGGACTCCTAAATCTTTTTCGACTTAGGATACTACTAGAGAGGAGGTGCCTAAGTTATAACTGTAGTCTGCGACATGTCGCAGATGGACTACTTTACACTTTGAAGTGTTAAAGGCAAGTCCATTATCGTCTGCCCAACTTTGAAGTCGAGTCAGATCCTCCTGAAGTGCCTGTATATCGTCTTGGTTGCGTATCTCTCTCCAAAGTTTCACGTCGTCGGCAAAAAGTAATAAGTCTGACGTTACCTGTTGAGGAAGATCATTTGTGTAGATCAAGAAGAGAAGAGGTCCTAGTACTGAGCCCTGGGGGACCCCACTAGGACATTCCATAGCCTGAGATAAAGCGAAAATAACCCTAACCTTAAAGTGTCGATTTTTTAGGTATGAAGTAAGCCAATCGATTAGAGGTGGTCTGATACCCAATTGTTTGAGCTTATTGATAAGACATGTATGGTTAACCTTATCAAAAGCTTTTGAGAAATCTAGGTAGATGATATCAACCTTCCCCCTTGTGATCGATGATGCTTGTCTATCTGTCCACCGCAGTCAGCAGGTTGATATTACAAAGTACCCCTTCCTGAAACCATACTGTTGGGGTGAGAAGAAATTTGAGGATAGTAAATAGTCATTTATACCACCGCATATCAGGGACTCCATGATTTTTGAGGTTATTGAGAGAAGAGCCACCGGTCGGTAACTTGAAGGTTCGCTGCGTCGACGTCCTTTGAAAATTGGTATGATGTGAGCCAGTTTCCAAGTTTCCGGTAGTTTTCCTAGACTTAGCGAGTGTGAGAACATCACGCTAAGCGGCGTTGCCAAGATTGAGGCTGCTTCCCTCAGTATGGCCGAATGAACCATATCCGGGCCAGGAGAAGTGTCTAATCTAAAGTGCTGCAGTTTCTGGAACACCAAGTCAGCGCTTAGGTTCACTTCGGAAAGTCCTGTGGAATTGCAAACGAAACTGTCATCAGTAAAGTTAGTGTCGGTCGGTTGAAATGTCTGGGAGTAATGTTCAGCCAGAAGGTTAGCGGTGCCGCCATCGTTATTGGTCGAGCCGTCAGGACCTAGCAGTTGGGAAACTCCAGTTTTGGCTTGACGCAGAGAGGCTGCATAACGGAATAAGCTTTTAGGATTACAGGAAGATTTGTCCATAAGCTTTGTCTGATACTGAAGCCTATCTTCTCTTATAGCCTTCGTGCATATGTTCCTGATATGTTTATATTGCCTGTGCGCTCCGTCGTTGTCAGTTTGTTCGTATTCTGCCCAACAGTGCCTTTTGTAGCTTAGCAGGCGAAAAGTGCGGTTTTTAATGATTGCAGGTTGCTTGTAGCCTTTGGGGACGGTTTGATGAACTGACTGCTTTGTAGCACATAAGAGCGTGTGCAGTAAGAAGTCCCAATGACCGTCCACATCTTGTTGGGGGTGAACATCCTAAGCCACCTGTTGTAGATAGTCGTGTAGAGCTGACACATTCGACCGTTCGAAATTCCAGCACATGTTGTTGGTGGGATATATTAGCTCAGTTTTGCTGACAAAAATGAAGGCTGTTACGGCATGATCGCTTTTTCCTAGGAGAGCCAAGATTGAGAGGTTGTCAACTGGAAGTTCTTCGTTTGTGAATACATAGTCTAAGTGCGATGGCGTCTGACTGTTGCTCCAACGAGTTGCCGACCTCACATTTTCGTACAATCCCAAGTCATCGATGAGGTTGAAGAACCGAGCTTCAATTGAGTTGTCGCCTGCAGTATACGTGTGTTCCGCGAAGTTGACTCTAGGGAGATTAAAGTCCCCTAGAATCAGGATGCGTGTGAAACCGAGACGGGTGGAGCGGGATAGTCCTTCCAGCATACGACTATCGTACTCGATGTCGGCAGTTGGCTTCCTGTAAATGACTCCGACTAGACACCTCGAAGTACTGGACATTCTTACAGAGCACCATATGGATTCCTCAAGATTGTTAAACTCGAGGTTATGAACTTGATGCACCTCCAAGCAAGAACGTATGTAAACAGCTACTCCGCCCCCATATCCTGATTTTCTATCATTGCGGAACAAAGACATCCAAGGCAATGCTAACTCATGGTCCGAGAACTGAGAAGATATCCAGGTTTCAGATATTCCTATCAGATGGGCCTTATTAGCATTGCTAAGTTCACGTAGTTCATCCATTTTGTTTGGTAGACTCGCGGCGTTCAAATATAAGCAGTTTAGGCCTTCAATTTGGAACGCGTGAGCTTCTTCCTGTTTGTCTGTATGAGCTTTACGTGAATAGGCAGGTAGCCCACCTATATGAGGGTTGCCGAGGTGGTAGGCCCTGCCATTTACACGTTTTTTTATCGTCTAGACAGTTCACAAGTGGAATGGTCAGCTCCAACTTGCCTTTGTGTTTAGTCCTAGCTTCGTATGGTCTATCCGGGTGCATGTGGATTCCAGGTGGCAGTCGACGTCTGTTGGCACGAAAAGCTTCCAGAGTTGCAGCCGCCATGTGGGGGATGGGAAGGTTATCTTCATTAGACAGGGTCTAGTATCACCATCCTTCTTGGCTAGTCTCAATACATGCAGAGTCAGTTTTTGAGCCTTTCGTTGAGCATATCTTTCTCATAGAGTTAGACAGAAAAGACAACTCTTAAAATTGTTAAACTCCCTTTCAGATAAAAATGACTTTGTACAAATCAATAAACGGATCGTTTCCAGTCTATAAATCGTGTTATCGACGGGCTCGACACATTTAGTGATCCTGCATCTGACTCCAAATAGATCGCATGATGTTTGCTGTCGAAATACACATGCCACTAGTCCTCGTATATAGTTAAATCACATTGGTGAGTAACAGAATTAAGTGAGTCAACTACGAGAATGAATTTTGTACACGTACAATCGTACAGTCGTTGATCGAGACAGATGGTCTCTCATGTTTAAAGAGATTATGAGTTCACGTAAAATCGACGGACGGAAAAAGGGATCAGCGGCACAATGACGGGACAAGCTAGACTATTCGGATGCGTCTGAGCCCTGTTATCTGGACGGATTAGTGGTATGTGTGTTTCGATAGCAAACATCATGCGATCTAATAGGAATCATATACAGGGACACTAAATAGTTAATTCCCCTCACAGCTTCACATCACTGTCTTGCAGTAATATTTCGGAAGTCGCTAAATAGGGAGGGCTGTGCATAAGGATTACAATGATCAAGTTCTATTAATGAATCATGTTGATTTGCTGGCTTGCTAAACCCGGCTGCCAAGGTACAATCTGACATCAGTCTGGGTAGTAACCTGACATTTCAAGACTAACAACTCAGAAAAACAGTAGCTTAGGCCTGTCCAAAAGGCACCGAATGGTGAGATAGTAATTTTTACTGGATATGCTCGCAATCTGAATAGTTCTCAAGAGCTGGTAACAACCTGGACTGACTGGCTAGGAGTTGGCCGAAAACATCTGAGTAGTGTCAAAACACGCCTCTAATATTTATTCCCTTCCTTATTTTGTGTAAGCATTATTTTTTCTATAAATATTGAACGTTGAAAACGTAGTGTGCCTGAATAGATAACTCAAAGCTTCAAATGTTATGCTAAATAATCTGAAAGAAGAATTGTTCGGCCACAGGTCTGGCCACTTCTATAGATAAAACATCGGGTACCTACCGGCTAGGAAAATTAAGGTGAGCTCAAAGACAAAGCTAGTAAACGGCAAATTGTAAGAAAAAAATATTCCAACTAAAAGTATCAACGTTTAGTGTACGAAACGTTAGACATCGCAGTGATGTAATAATTGGTAATGAAAAACTAACACAACTGCTAAAGCAATGAACGAATCCCTTGTCGTAGTGAGTACGCATAAGTACATGGAGTGTCAACTCAACACTTATAGTGATCAGATAAAAATAAATTCATCTAAGAAAGAAAAGCACGTTGGCGTCTGAAATTACTGGTCTATACACGCTATCTATAGGCACTAGGTAATGAGTAACCTAACAATCAAATTTTACAATCGTAAGTTCCTTCACTTTTATAAACTTATCTTGAAGGTTGAACTGTATTGCATAACGACTTTATCCATAGAAGTCGTTACAAAATAATGCACGTTAGGTGTAATGTCTGAACTGATCCCTTATCTTATCCGGTGGAACTTTATGCACTTGTAAATTTACAACTAAATAGTTCGGTTTGGTAAGTTCCTAACGGTAACGCTAATAAGTATAAACCACACAAAATACCTTGGCAAATAACATCTCCATTCTGTGTGATCAAAAGGTTTGTATAACAGAAATTTCTGTGAATAAATGTGGCGGGTGACAAACAGTGGGCCTGCTAGTCAAGGAACGCCCACAGTAAGCACATCAATTCAGTTCCCTTAGGCGATGGGTAACCATTGCTTTCTGTAAAAACACACGTTCCCGATAAACAGAAAAAGGAATTTTACTCCTCCCGTTACAGCCGATTTAAAAAACCTTAACAATCTAAAAACAAAGGCAGTCATAACAGTCCTGTGACCGAGTGGAATAAACCTGAGTCAGTGGGAATCTACACAACCGTTAAAAAACTAAACAAATATTAGGAACAGAAACGAAAGTAATGATAATAGTCTCATGAGATACCAAAACGGGGAATCAAACATATAAATCAACGAAATCGTAAAATAACTTAAAGTGTCGTCAGAGTATTGAAAGTAGCTAGTATTGTTTTATATACTTGAAAACACTTACGTCTTTGCATTTCACGACTGAATAAGTGCGCCACCCATAATGGGTTAAGTTGCTTATTCCTAAATCACAGCCACTTTGGGTCTGACCTTGTATAATTGTTATTTTCTATTTTATGATACGGTGTGGCTTGATTTGGCTGTATACAAGCTGTGTGTGTCTGGGATACGTGACTCATATAGCAGAGGCTGATATCGGCGTTCTAGACTCAACCGGCCGGGTTAGGCGATAAGATCCTAGAGTGGACGACCAATAAGAACTCTAAGCTGACATCACGCTGCTCGTACTTGTTTAAGCATCATTGGTCCGGTCAACAAGTCGGTGTTTGATTTTGCGATTTCATCAGGTCATAAGAGCACAACAGCAAACACTCTTTCTTATAACGAAATCAAATATTATCTTTCAAACAATCCATAAATCATCCCGTAAAATCACTGACTAGTTTGGTATGAGTACATAAATCTTCGTCATTATTATTATAAACCTTATGCCAAAATTGTAGATTTGTCATGATGTGACTAAACAATCTGTAAGATCTTACATGGGAGTCACATCATTTTCTGTTTTGACTCGTCGTACAGTGACAACGAGCAATACAATACTTATCGCTTTTGAAGAACACATTTGGTCCGGAATTAGAGTAATATATTTGGTGTGAATAGGAGTTGATTACGCAGAACAGCCGCTCCTTCAAGGCCGAGCCATGCCCTGGCAAACAATTGTCCCCGCGCCCACCATCTTTGACCTCCTCTAAGTGCTATATATTAAAAGTAAATCTCGGAAATTGTATGTTCGGCTTCAAAGATCGTGTGGTTAGGAACCAATACCACTACAATTTATCCAGATAGGGTAGAATAACATCCATTTGTTTCACTTGGTTTAACTGTAGATGGAACAATTATTATTTCAATAAATAGTTGGTAATATTTGTCTGGAACTGTCGACTCCAGGATTATTTAGTTTTTGAATTTGTATTTTTCGCACGGCCTATTTAAGTAAATCAAACAAAGTACCATATCTCGGTAAATAACCGGATTGATTTAAATGTCCGTCCATTCACAGCACAACAATACCGTCCCTACACATGATACTTGAAATCTTTTTCAGTAAAAAATTACAGAAATCACACCAACTCGTAATATAAAAGGAATAGTTAAAAGAATATTATGACATACTGTGGTGTATGTTACTTCTGTTGACAGGCATAAGTAGTGGAATACCTAACGGCAGGTGATTGGGAAAATTGGATTGAAGTTAACAGTAAGAGAAACAGAGAGCAATTAGAATAACAACAGAATTGAGAGAATCTTGACGTATGTAAAGGATAGATGAAGGAACATTTGCAAATATTGTATTTAATGTATGGTTGTATATTTTACGTCACTCTAATTTTGTTTCAAACGATAAATTGGTCTCACCCACCTGAATTCTTCGTTTATTACCATAAATGTTGTAAAAAGGAAAGTGCCAGTTTAATACATCAAGAGAAACAAACTTTATGGTGAAACGGTAGCGGCAGTAGTAAATGTGAAAGGTGTATGGGAACTAGCGTGGACGAAGATATGAAGAAGCCATCAAAAACAACGTAAGCTGTTTTTAGGGACGTTATTTAATTTATTTCACACTTTGCAGAATATTAAAATTTTGTTTTGTCCCTAGTTTATTTCGTAAACAATTAGCTTTCGTTTGGTGTATGGTTCACTGACGTACTCTTTTTGTTCCAAAGCTACTGTAATTTGAACATAAAATTTTGTACTTTATTTTTCCGCCCTAATGCTCAGTTTGAACACAACCATATTTTTCTGATTGTTTATACGTTTCGGTTGTGTTAGCCATCTATTTATGTATATTTTTATACTAATCTGAGCCGGGAATAAGTAATGAATCGAAATTCAAACAAACCAAATGGAGTAATGATGGCTGTTTTTGCTATGTCTTCGGATGCTACTGGGATCTGGTGATACGCTCGCACAATATCGATTTTAGAAAAAAATTGCTTGCCATGTAAAGTGAGCGAAAAATCATGTAAATGAGGGATTGGGTAACGATCCGGTAGCGTTAGGTTATTCAATGACCTTTAATCACCACAAAGTCGCAATCTTGATCCCGCTTGGGCGCCATGTGGAGTGGGGATGCCCAGGGGCTACTTGACGGACATATTATACCTAGATGCATCATGTGATCAAATTCAGCCTTTGCAACATTCAGTTTGTCCGGTGGTAATGGTGCCGAAGTGGGTTGACCTTTTGTGATGATCCAGTGTACTACAGAATGTTAGACCGTGTTTTCACTGTAGTTCGGTTTCGTTATTTTGGGAAATTTAAATAAAATGGTGGTGAATATGTCGTTTCCTGGAGTGTCAATTTTTATACTGTGTATGTGGTAGTCCGACTGAATTGCTCGCCAAATGTTCTTACTTCGGTTTTGTTAGCCGCCCTTAGAGTATATTTTCCACCCTTAGCAATGGGTTTATTGGCTAAGGTAAGTGGGATGACACTGACTTCAGCTCCGGTATCTACTAAGAATTCGTACCCTGAAGTTTTTTCAAAAACATGGAAAAGGCAAGTAGGCGCATGACCAGAAACATTTGTCGTCACCATGGTTTGGTCGACACGTTTTGGTGAGCAAAATGACTTGAAAAATTTACAACACGTAACACATTTCCTAGAACTGTCTATGGTACCAACATATGTCATCGTCATTTTTATTTCTTTTTGAGGTGTCTCGATTCTTACTCCCCCGAGAACTGGAGTGAGGCCTTCAAGATGTGCGATTGGAAATTAATAATTGTAATGCATCTAGTTTATTTTTTAGACTGGCAACAGTTCGTTCGTGGTGTGCTTATAGTTCGCCAAACTCATCTGTTAACGACACTTTGGTAGGAGTTTGCTTGTCGTCCGAAGTTTCTGATATTGTCCTTACATAAGGTGTAGTACAAGGTGTAGCTTCTAAAATTTTGTCAGCCATGCCAGCAAGACTCTCTAAATCTAAGGGATGGCTAGAAGCAGAAAGAATTTGCCTAACTACTGTTGGCAAATGTTGTAGCCAAATTTCCTTGAGAAAAGCATCATCAACTTTATAAGGTTCAGCCAATTGCCTCATGTGACGTAATAATTGGGAAGGTGACTTGTCGCCTAACTCACATTCGTGCAGTAATTGTTGTAACCTCTTTTATTCTGATAGTAAGGTACGTTGGATAATGGCCTGCTTCAATTGATCATATGCATTAGATGCAAGAATGTTATCTATCAAATCTGATACATCAGATGCTACTTCAGTAGGCAGTAATCCAAGCAAGAAAGAGTATTTTGATACCTGTGAGCGTATGTTACGATGCTGAAACTGTACTTCCACTTGTGCAAACCAAATGCGAGGGTTTAATTGACTGAATGAAGGCACATTTATCAAGTTTGAAGCGTGTAGCCCTGTTGAAATGCTATCCTGGCTCGTGCCTTCAGTTTCGGAAGGGTGCATTACAAATATACAAAAAATAACTACTACCAAAAGGAAAGTAACGCCTTAATGTATGTGAGTGAACTCGAAATTAGATTCGAGAAAAAAAATTTACGGGCTCACCAGATTTGAATTTGTTTCCAGCAAAAGGAGCTTTTACAAGATATATCGATACACTAGGTTAATAATAATATACCAAGAGAGCTAACAGTAAAAACCCTAGGTGTCTGTCTGCGAGTAAAACCAAGGGTAACAAAATACAGTTAGGATACAAATGGTATATTAAAAAAACAAATAATAACAGTCATTATGTAATGAATGTTGCTTGCAAGCTGCCTCGTGAGATAACAACCACAAAGGAGTTCACTTGATTGACGAAGATTCTTCTGCAAGTGATTGTACCAACGGCGTGGTGAGAAACAGTCCAATAGTATTATATGATATTAATCCGTGCCAAAAGTCCAACTTAGTGTCGGAAGGCCTAAAAGGATGTTATATTACTATTATAGTCTTCAATCAAAAACCTTGGCCAATAAAGAATAAGAACGGACGGTGTAGATAGCGTTTTATATTTCAAGCAACGCGGTAGTCAATTCGTATATCGGTCATCAAACAATTATCATCGTTTTTTAAACAAGTGGTACAGAAAAACAACAGATATTGAATAAAAATGTGGTTACATATAAGGTGTGACAAATTAGAGAGAAAATGCGATTTTTATTTTGTCGTTACAAAAATCACTGAATATGCGTCACCATAAGCCCATTCAAATATCCATGTTATTATGAGACATAAAATTAAAAGCAAGTTCCATTTTCTCGATATCGTAATGAGACGAAGAACCGATGACAATGTTCAACTTTTAATTTATAAGAATGACACATGGAGTGGCACTCATCTCAACTTCGATAGCTTTTTTGAATCACTGATTCACAGAACAGTAAAATTTTTTACTGTGGATACACTAGAAGAGGAAGTTATGAATGTTGAAAAATGTCAGAAGAATAACGGATACCCTCTGAAATTTATTAAGAAATATGAAGAACATGAAGATACTACGGAAAATCGATTAAACTATCTTTGTTCAACTTAAACTTAACAGTGATGTCGCAAGGTAAATCAATATTCTGCAGCAAAACCGATTGTCCTGTCCAAAACTACATATTCCTTAACACAATCAAAGATCGATAGGTATTTCTATTATGTCACCACCAACTGTGTATGCAAATTTACATGTATCTACCAAAGCAGCTACATTGTTAGAACAGAAAGGAGAGATGTCCGACTCAAAGAAGATATTCCGAAAATTTCAAAGTCAAATGGGTTAAAAGCATTAGGTCGAGCCATCGCAAGACATTTCCTTGACATAGGACATGTAGTCGACAAACTGGATTCCTTCAAGATGATTTACAAACAATCAAACTCCAACCTTTTGAAATTTGCCTTAGCGATAGTAATCGAACGTTTAAAAGCAGATCTGTGTATCTAAAAAGAGACATCAATAAATCTGTCTTTGCCTTGCTAACATTAAACCCATTTTTATTTATTAATTCATTCATTATGTCAATTCTTTCTGGAGTTTAAATCACATAATTGTCATTTTCCTTCAATTCAAAACTGACTGATTTTAATTCATATCTTTCATTATCACCATTAATCTACTTTCGGTTGCTTCATTACACAATAATCTAATGCTTGTTAACCCCATGAGTTCTAATCATTGTTTCAATGTCCTAGAAATTTCCCACCCAAACTTTATTTATCCGAAACAAAATTTTTATGACCTTATTAACTCTATCGAAATCTTCGTTGCATCATGTACATATATGCACCTTTATTCACCCTCTTTTGTAGAAGTATCTCAAAACCTGTTGTTACGTTGATTTTCAAATATTTTAGGTTGTAGGCAGCTGATGAGAGGCTAACGAAATAAAATTCATATTATTCTGCAACAATCTTCGTTCTTGCTCTCTTTATGATGGAAGGATTTGCGTCTCTACGCTCAAGACCGTTAGCCTCAATTTGGATCCCCACATTTTTAGCCTAAAGATTAGACCAATTTGTCCATCATGTCAAGGGCTTATTCTAGGTCGAGTCAAGTTTTTTTCTTTTATAGTCTACTAACAAAAAGTATTGTTTGTTTCATCGTCATTTTTTAATTTATAATGTTATCCATCGGATAGTCATAGTTAAGATAATAAATTCACAGTAATAAGACATTATTGTACTGTAATGGTATTATAGCCAGACTACAAGGTAGTTATTCGTCAAGCGAGCGTTCAAAATAAAAAAATTCTGGAGCTTCATATTAAAAGCAACACTGAGTGAAAGAATATTTCTGGATCGATATTTGTAGTATAATCATGCAGCTCGAATTCGTTAACGCCACAAAATTCTGGTACTTCCGAATCGCTAAAAACAAAACCTGTTTTTAAATAGCTAATCCTTAATCAAAACTATAAATAATTATTCATAATAGTTTCTGGATATCGTCAGCAAGCGTCGTCATAGCCGGAAAACCACGTAATATAACTGATAAAACTGGTGAATATATTCACAAGATCTGTCGGCATACAGTTATTACTACATTGTGTTATCTTTTCGTGTCTATCTTTATCTGTTATCTACGAATTCAGTATGTTTACCTATCACTTCTTCCTTTAGTAAATATCTTAGAACCTTGTCAGTCTAATTGGAAGTTTAGCGACACAATAATATGCAGATCATCAGCATCAGCAGTTAAGCAAATCTCCCACAACCTTAAAACATCACTGTCGAATTTACCACAACATTAACAGAGATTCATGCCATTATCATAGACATGAGTTTGGAATGGTACTCCCCTTGTTTACAGCTTATGCCCCAATTGATAATCACATGAACACTGCTTACTGTTTATCATCATAAAGAAACGTATTCAGCCGGAAGCATCGTACAACACCATGTCATCCATAGTTGTGGCAGATAAGCTTAGTTGATTTCAATACTTTATAATCAATAAAGTTCATACAAACCGATCGTTATATCATCCCAAATTTTATACTTGCAACTGATTTGTATAGACCAACAATCACTATGTGTGAATATAAAAAATTGGTTAACTGCCCATCAGGACATTAGATACGTAGTATGTTTTTCAAGGATAAATTTATGTTGAACGAACTAACGTCAGCCGTTTTTCCAAGATTCTCACAATTATCAGCGTTTTCACACATTAAATGAGTTTGTGATAACAATTCATACGTATTTGTAGCATTAGTCAACCCTATCACGATTAAGCAAAAATGAGGTCGGGAAAATCTCTTTGTAACAAAATAAACCAACTCAAGCTAAACGAACTAACTTGAACACCAGTTGAGTTTCTTCCTCTTCACGTTTATAGTTCTGTTCCTTCAGCTAGTTTACTCATGCAAATGCGGGTGGAAATAACACATGCAGACAACTTGCTAACATAAACATCAGCTGACTTTCTAATATGAACCAAATGTAATACTAATATCAACATTTCTACAATATTGAGCTTTTTCTGTTATTAGGCACAAACTATTTGTACTGCCCAATAGTTAAGCAATTAACCAACGGCTATTACTGAGCATCTCTAGGTAGCTTGCTAAAATAACTCTAAACCTAATCATTCCTAATTATCATAATCTCACTTTGTTTAACTCTTGAATAATATTGACGTAGATTCTCATTTTTCGCGTGTAAATAACATGAATTTACTAATCAATTACTGCCGCCTTCTTTTTGATTTATCTTTCAGTTTCTCAATACCTGGAGGATTCTTGTTCTTCGTTTGTATTTTCAAGTGTGCGCCGATCCCACTCGATTTGCTATTAAATCAAACATTATGTTGATCCCGGTTGGAAAGTAGTGTAGTGGTATTGGTTCCTAACCACACGATCTTTGAAGCCGAACATACAATTTCCGAGATTTACTTTTAATATATAGCACTTAGAGGAGGTCAAAGATGGTGGGCGCGGGGACAATTGTTTGCCAGGGCATGGCTCGGCCTTGAAGGAGCGGCTGTTCTGCGTAATCAACTCCTATTCACACCAAATATATTACTCTAATTCCGGACCAAATGTGTTCTTCAAAAGCGATAAGTATTGTATTGCTCGTTGTCACTGTACGACGAGTCAAAACAGAAAATGATGTGACTCCCATGTAAGATCTTACAGATTGTTTAGTCACATCATGACAAATCTACAATTTTGGCATAAGGTTTATCATAATAATGACAGATTGATGTGCTAATATACAACTAGCCTTTATTCCTACTCATTCACCGTTGTTTTAAAAAATGTTATTTCACCTATAGCTTCATCGAAGTAAGTAGGCAGAGTTTTTCCTTCCAATACTACTTACTTACGCCTGTCAGCATTGAGGAAGAGCATAGGCTCCTAACCATCAAACTTTGTCTTGAGAAGTCCTTTCCAGTTGTTTTTATATGCTGTTCACCTTTCTGTTATCTGCTCCCGATTCTCGACTCAATGTGTTCTTTGGCCTTCCTCTTTCCCGTTTCCCTTCAGGATTATAGGTTAAGGCTTCCCTTGTGGCTCACTCCAGTGATTTCCTCAATGTATGTTCTATCCAACTCTAACATCCGTAGAGCACAACTATCTTGACGTTCGTATTGAAGATTGTGACTGATATTGGTTGACAGTTGTGTTGAGTTCCATATGTTCTTCAGTTGTAGGAATGCTTTGCCAATCCTCACCTTTACGTCTGCATCGGATCCTCCACGTTCGTCGACGGTGCTGCTGGCCAGATGAGTGAAAGATTTAACATTTTCCAGAGCTTCTTCATCAAGTGTGGTTGGGTTGGTGTCCTGTGTTGTATTTGGGAATCTTGGATTTTCCCTTGTATATGTTCAGGCCTATTGATGCAGAGGTTTCTGACACGCTGGTTGTCTTGACATGCATGTGTTCGTGTGTATGGGATGGAAGGGCCAGGTCATCTGCGAAGTTTATATGTTCTGATTGATTGCGAGGTGTCCGTTGTATTCCGTGTTTCCTCTGAGGTTTCTAGGTCTTCATAATCCAGTCGATTACCGGAAGAATGATAAAGAGAGATAGTAAGCATGCTTTTTTGACTTCGGTTCTCACCTGGAAAGCGTCTGTTAGCTGTCCTCTATGCACGACTTTGCACTGTAGTTCGTCGTATGAGTTCAGCTACTACTATGGAGACATATATTGATTTCGGTAATTTGCACTATGCTTATTTTCTTTTGTGGTAGAATTCTGTTCTATCAAATAAGTACTATGTGCTAGAGGATATTAGTATCAGATTTGTGTATTTCTGTAAACTTAACATTCATTCAATCTGAGCAAACCAAATCACGAATTCAGCCGATATTACTACTTTTTCAGCCGAATCACTAAATTGCTTCATAAAATTTTCCTATAGACCATTTTCTGATAACGACGTATCTTATCACTATTGGGCTTGGGGTTCTGTAGGCTAGAAGTTTTGATAATGTACTATTAATAAATCCAGTAAATAAATACAAATCTTCTAGTCTTCGTATTACATACAAACTAACTTGGTGTGGATTTAGTAATAGCTCAGACGCATTTGCTCTTCCCCAGTTGTAATATAAAGTAGAACGGTTGAGTAAAAAGCGGTTCTGTAAATATTTATCCTATAAAATGTGTATTATATATATAAATCTCTCAGAGCACGTACGTTGACAAGGAACTAAGTAGATGATTGACCTCAGGGACAAACCTTGAAAAGAAAGACCATAAACCCTTAGATAAATCTGGGTTATGGGAGAACTAGAGATGACCTGATAAAAACGCTCAACATACTAAGTGCCTCAGGTCGTCTCAAGAAGAACATCCTACCAGAAATCACTGCCGTGAGGAACCACCGAAAAATTGGACATCAGAAAACAAAGACCCAGATTGATAATTAGAAGTATTCGAACCAATGTACTAAATAGGAATTCCCAGAATAGTGTGCTTTACGGCAAGTGGAACTGTATGAGCATGAATGGACATATTATATTTGGAATTCGTAATCAGTGGGCCATTAAGTACAAAGGAATCATTAGTGCGTACAAACACCGCATCCAGATATGCTCTCGCTTATTTCATTTACAGTTCCTCCTGTTTAAAACGCTCTCTCAACCTAAAATAAAATTGACTCCACAGAGTGGATAGCCTCGAGATAAGACTTTACTAACACGCACTCACGCATGTATGACCATCTTCCCCTTGGACTAGCTGTGCGTGATGTATGTCTCATAACCTACTGACTACTATCATTATCACTTGTCATTAGCTTATTATTATTTCGCTCGTTATCATCTACGTTTACGCCCTTACTATTTGATTGTGGACAGCTCACTCCATCTGCATTATTAGCTGATCACCTTTTGTCTGCTTACGTCAGACAATCGTCTGCTCTTAGCTTTACTATATCCTGATTTTCTCTTTATTGGTGTCCGAATTTCAACCAATCACCCCCTTATCTCGTGACGTGTCAGCTTCTGCTTTCCAGAAACCTTACTGCTCTGAAACAAATACACCCACTCAGACTACGTGAAACAAATCCACAAATACCTATCGAATTGACTGGAATTAGTGCAGTCGAGTGACTAGACTAACACCCATTAAGAATTAACGCAGACTTCGAAGTATACCGAAACAAAAAGAAGCGAGCGCAAAGAAATCAATCGTTTGATACAAGAACAGTCACAAGATATTGGATACCGAGATTTTACACCGGACGGGCGGCCATTACGAGAGTTGCGGATGCTTCCGAGAAGTTGGGGATAATGGAGGATGAGTCGTTTATGAGCGATGTTGAGGATTATGTTAAACAGCATAATGTGCACGAAATTCTCAGGGACTGCGTTGTTAACTTGTGCCTACATCGTCCTAGTAATCCAATTGCATTTCTCCGTGAGTATTTTGAGAAGCTGGAGGCAAGTTATAACATTAAATATCTATAGTAACATTTGGTCAATAATATTCCTTTGCATAAACCTCCATCTTTACATGAAATGCCTAGTTAATATCATTGGAAGCTTAAAGTAGTAGTTTAGCCCAACAAAATTAATTGCTGACTCGGACTATCAAATTCCGCTCGTTTAGTTATATGAATGAAAGCTTTGATATAATTTTTTAGTCCCAAGGTGCGATACAGAGACCTGTTTTTGGTGGGAGGTTATGTTATTTTTACTGTACCCGATATTAAACAAGTCAACATAAATACATTATTAAACAGCAGGAGAGAAGCCACGAAATAAGGTGGATCCTCATTTTTGTCTTTCAACTTCTGTGTTGAATTTGTCTTGATATGTTTGAGTCGAACTATGATTATTAGCACTAACCAGCAAGTAGCCAGACAAATCTACCCAATTAGAAACACTCAATGCACTCCCAACCAGTAGTCATACGAAGATCAATAATTATGATTACGTTGATGTGGTGAAAACAATGAGCACGCAGGTGTGTCCTAATATCGAGTTAGCGGTCATATATGCCTCCGCACAACAGATTTAGTGATTTAAAGTTTATCTCAGATAGATTGTCGTACCGTATTTTATAGATAGTTTGCATTCATTATCAGGTACCTAAACACTGAGTTCTGTTGCTCAATTCTGACATTAATGCGGATATTAAGAGGCTTAATTAAGGTTTCAAGTGGTTGTTAGCCACTTAATTAACACTTGAAGCCTTCACTAAGCCTCTTAATATCCGCATTAATGTCAGAATTGAGCAACAGAACTCAGTGTTTAGGTACCTGATAATGAATGCAAACTATCTATAAAATACGGTACGACAATCTATGTGAGACAAACTTTAAATATCTAAATTTGTTGAATTATCTAAGGATAGTGTTCGAGAGCCTTCTTTCTCGCGCTTGGGTATTATATAGTGTATGGGGAATGTACTCAAAAGCACATTAATCTCCTACATATTTCTGTCTACACACTGTCATTTTAATACTTTTTTCATAACTTAAGGTGATGATTAATTTTACCTAAGGTAGTCATGGAATAGTTATTCAGTATAGGAAATATAAAGAAGTTGCGGATTATTTGGTGGAAATCCTGGGTTATTTGGTTCAATTGTCTGGGATTTAAAAAAAAAGCAAAATTCGCTCTGTCTTCCGAGTTACTAAAATGTGTTAGATCTAACTAGTGTGTTTATGCAGGGTTTTAGGTTAGTCTGTGTAAATTTTATCACCTATAAACCGGTATTTAAATGTGATTTTACTTCTTGTCTTATTATATTTTGTTCAATTTTTTAGGTTTGTAATGGAAAATGTAGTGCAGCATCAACTAGTCATGTAACTGGGTTCGCTTTTCATAAACACTCAGAACGCAATGAAAATTCACACACATTTCCTATATCAAATACCTCCAGTCGCCCTTTCCAAAATGAAGTTAAAAGTCATGGGAGTGGTTGCTTTGGTGTTATTATTCCCTCCGTAAGCTCTCAAAATTGTGGGCAATCTTCAGAAATGAATAACCATCGATGCTCCTGTGATACAGATAATCTTATTCCTAACACTCTTGAAAAAAGTTTGACCGAAACTCCTTTGAAAGTTGATAGTAGTTACGAACCCAATAATATGAACGAGGATGGAAGTAGTTATGATGGAGGAAATAGTGGGGGAACGAGAGGCTTGTTAGCTGTATCACCTTCCGGAGTTAGTTTAACTAGACGTCGATCTCGAAGAGGAGCAGTTAGTGGTGAAGTTTATACAGAAGAAGATGCTGCATCTTACGTTAAGAAGGTAACTGTGTCTCATTCAATGTCATTTCTTTATAAAGCTTCACATCTTAACATAATCTCTCTAATTTCAGCTTATAATTGGAGTATCTTATCACATTTTAGTGCTTTATTTTGTCACTTAGTAACGTCATTGTGTATCATCACGACTCTCAACTACTTAAATCTTAATGTTCTGTCGTCTATATTCATTTTGAATAGTTTTACTGATTAATGTAGGCTGTATAACAACTTCAATAAACCTCCCTCTAACCATTTGGGCCTTTCCAGCATAACTTACTAATCTCTATATTGCCTTTGTACCCATATAACTGGAAAGTTTGGAAAAGGATAACATTCAAGCAGCTAAACTCAACTCCGGCAGAAATTCAATATAATAGAACGAAAGCAAACGAACTTTGATGACCAAATGCATTAACACCTGTCATAATTATAGTATAAAAGCTAACGACAGTATATCAACCAATAAAATTAGGAAAATAAATGTTCGAAACCATTTGTCAATAATCAAGACGTCAGAATATTAATTTAGCATGATAACGTCATTATGTAGTTCAGTTTTACTAAGTTATTTTGATTGTGATTTTTCTGTTTATATTCATTCTTATTATCGACGTATTATCATTATTTCGTTTCAATAAGGTTGTACCGAAGGACTATAAAACGATGACAGCTCTTTCAAAGGCTATCGCCAAAAATGTCCTATTTTCTCATTTAGATGAGACGGAAAGGAGGTATGTATTTTTATTGTTAGCTTGGTTTATGTTAAACAAATTGCTATCAGTCAGTCGATAAAATCTTCAAATCAGTTTTTCACTAAGCGAACTACGCACCTTCCTATTAGCAGTATGTACATGTTGGAAGCACTGTAGTATGTAGCCGACCCTTGTCTTTTAATCAAGAACACTACGTTTTTGTTTCGTTACGATTGGTGGTAAGTAACCCGGTAGTCAAATGTGAAATGCACAATCTTAGAGTGACGTAAAGTTCAAGTTCATATTTAGTTAAACAAACTTATCTAATAATCCCAACTAACAATTCCTCGTTTTGTTTACTAAAACTAACCATCTAGTGTTAGGAACAAACAAAGCTTCGAAATAGAAATATGACTGAGCAGCTGAACAGTTTGGACGAGTGTGTTTTCAGTTAGGTATAATCAAATGCGACCTGTAAATGTAAAAAATTCAGGTATATCTTAATTCATGCATGACGTAATCACATGATCTTTTAAATAATTAGGGATGTAATATATATATATAATCCTGATTATGATTTCAGCCCTGATAAATTTACTCCAACGGTTATAGTTTGAACATGAACTTATGCAAACATTTCCCACTCAAACGTCACAGGGAAAGGAGGGTTCTCGCCGAACCAAAACAGTAGTACACACCTTTCTTATAAATAATTTGCTAGGAACTCAGGTAGCATCTATGTGACCGTACAACTTATTTTCGTTCTTTTCTAACCTGATTCTCATATTCCATAATGACCTGTGATTGTAATATATAGTACTTAAGAAATGAGATAACAGTCGATCGAATTTACTTTGAATTAGATAGGTTAGATTAGACTTTTAGTATAAAATGGTACTAAACGGTATCAGTTGCTGGGTTGTTGTGCTTGTCTGCGTCTCATCAATAAACGATTACTGTATTTCGTGTGATTTTTCTGCGGAATGAAATAAAAATCCTGTTTCATGTCCTCTTTTATTGATGAATTATAAACTGAAAACCAAAGGTGTTACCAGGCTAATTTGACTGAAGTACGTCCTTAAATATACTGGTACAACCGAGGTTGGAGAGAATCCCCCTCCCTCCCTCTCGAATTGGTCTCATACGTCTATACGTTTATAGCCTGTGCAAGTAAATTCTCACCATTTATGCTCTGTTCTAGTGTTGTTTACAAGATTGAAATGAAGGGCTGATGTCCGGCGATTCAACCGGGCTGGTGAACATGAAAGTTTCACTCCGATTCCAAACCAGTGATGCACATGGTTTCTAGAATCAGGTAGGAAGGAATTGCTTATGAAACTATTTTCGGTAACAGACTAATATGGGACGAAACCTAATGCTTTTTTTCAATTACTTGTGGATTAAACTTCTAGGTCACATCCCTCTGAGTAGTCTAAGGAAACCACCTGCCTAGCCTTTATACCTTGGGAGTATCCCACTTCACACAAACATTTATGATGATCATTATTAATAAATATTCGATTTACGGTTCGAAATCACTCTACCTGTTTTCGAAGTTGCATAGTTACCCTTGAATTTATTTTATAGTGTCTTCATTTTGTTCTTTATCCGCGTTTTGTGTATGTCTTTAGTTTCCGACTCAATCAAAGACACGCCCATGGTGAAAGTTCTGTCGTTCTCAAACGCCGTCAAGTCGCTGGTTGGTCGAAATCATGAGTGTTTCCGTTGAATTCGATCCTGACACAGCTTTCCTGAAACCACGTGTATCATTCAAATTGATGTCCAACGTTCACACACTAATGCAGATCGAACAATAGATAGGTTTGTTGTGCCTTTGAGAAGCCTTAAATCGACGTCTGTTGTTCGTTCAAAGCTTCATCGACGTACTGCGGATACACACTGCATCTGTTGATCATAAAGTACTGTGGCAGTGTCTATCATGGAAAGGCGTATCAAAAAAGCAATTTGTCCTTACACAGGCTCTCTGTTCGAACACTACACGTCGAGTCACAGCATATGGAGAATCGCCATCGGCATTAGTTACGTTAAGTGACATCCGTCATCGTTGTGTAACTTCCACACTTTTAAACTTGTCATAGACGTTCTTTTATAGATAACAATTTTCAGTCTCATCAGTCCTGATGGTCAGCTGCCTAACGAACTCTACGCACGGATTCAGAAAGATCGACTGGCTTTTGCCAACTCGCGTCACTTGTGGCGTAGGCGAGATATCCGTCTGTTAAACAGACGACGAGTTTACTGCATATCAGTCCTCTTCGTTCTATTTAATGGGTGAAATATAGCCATTAGGACTAGAAGGTATTCGTTGGTTAGATGTCTTTGGAGCATCGTTTTTATATGTTGGGACCACCGAATACAAATTGTCAGAGTTAGTAATAGAGTGCCAGGCAAAGATGGTAAATAGATTGATAAGGTAGTAAATCTTCCCCAACTGAGGTGGTTGGGACATTTTACGCGTACTCAACCACCGCCTACCTCGACGAGCGATGTTGTGCGGTATGGTAGTAAGTTGGAAGAAACTAGGGGTGGCCAAACCAAAACATGGCATCACTCCATGAAGTCATTGACAATTGCTCTGAACTATGTTAACAAGTGTAGACTACTTGATTTGGGTTCGCGTGATTGTCGTAAACAGTGGTAAGAAAATTGAATGATATGGCTCAAATCGTTCACAATAGCGCAGGTGCATCGACTCTTTACCATTCTTCCTATCACGAGCTTCTGAATTCGTCATAACTTTTTTGTTTCACCAATTTATATCTTGAATCATATCTTTGATGCCTAATCTTTCCTATCACCACTGATACTGTTACTAACTCTCCTACTCTGTGATTTGACATAATAATTTTAACTTGCTGTGATAGTGAGGTAAGGCAATTTGAAACGATGTACATACGTGCCAGGTTCTACGTTGCGTTTGACTGACTGGCCATCTGTCGATTCGAACAGCTTGTTTCATGTGCATTTATTCGGCAACCTTGTGGCATCTTTGTTCGGTTTTTCTGGCTTTGGTGTCACCATATATGCCGTGTTAGAACCAGCACCCATCGACTGGATCGCCATTAACACCGGGTTATATACTGTTAGATTAGAAAGCTTCATCAAAGTAATAAGAAATCGGTGTGGAAAACTATATCTTTTAGTCATCTCCGCCTACACCCCGACATATTGCAGTCCCAATGCTATCAAGGATGAGTTTTACCACAAGTTAAATGGTCTCAAGTAGTACTAGCCTGAGATTTGAATGCAGAAGCCAGGCGTCTAGACACAGAGGAGAGTTGTTTGGGTGGCCAATGAGGACTCGGTCTCAGGTCAGATAACGCCGACTGTCTCCTACAGTTTTGTACAGACCACAACCTGTTTCTGGTCAGGATCAGCTTTCAGTACAGTCATCCCCATTGTGCCACCTGGTACCATCCCTCTGCAACCCAAGTCTAGACTCAGACCGATCACATCACGACCAGCCGCCGTTAGAGTGGTTGCCTTATACCTATGTTTCTACGAACTAATTCTTTCTTCCTGTATTATATCCTTATACCCAGTCTTCCTTTTATATATTACTACCATTGAAGTAACGACTTCTATGAATTCGGTGTTCATCTTGTTGTGCTAATGAGGTGTGGCAATTTAGACCGATGCATATATATGCCTGGTCCTATATTGTAGTTGACTGACTGGAGTGGTTGTGTACAAGGCTGGCGCCCCTTTTTGAGTACTTATCTGAACTTTGGACGTTTCAGTGGTCGGTAAATTCATTGTCCTAGAAGAGATAATGTAAGCAAACCTACTGTAACTCCAATCGTAAAACATATCAAACCTAACTGGATTCAAGTCTAGCTGTCAACCCACCGAAAAGTGTAGATGAGCACTGGCTGCATTTACATGATGCTATGAAAATGGCGAGTAAAGTCTCTTGTGGCTACGCAAAACTTCCCATACATAGGCACTAGGTTTCTACAGTTTCCCTACAATTTCTCGAGACACGTCAGTCTACTTTGGTCAACCGCAAGTTTGACGATAAACGTCGATTCTTGCGTAGTGAAATTGTGCGAAGTTTATGTAAGGACCGTGACGCCCGATTGTCTGGGTGCTCCGAGGAGTTGGAAGCAGCAGATCGATACGGAAGCTGTTCCAACCCACCCGAGGCACTGGTAACGAGAAGTCTGTTGTGAATGAAATAATCTGTGAAGCCGGTGATACTTCTGTCGGTAGCATTCAACGGTATTTTGGACAATGGACAGGGCTTTTTGAGAAAAAGTTCGGTTGGTCTGTCGCCCCAACAGCATCGCTTAGATATTTGTCCTTTCTAGTCGATGACGACTGTCCTCCCAACGAGGCGGAGGTCTCCAAGGATCTCTCGCTTTTAAACCGCCATAGGCCATCAGGGCCAAAGGATCTATCCCAGATTCTTTATGAGGATAGCGGTGAACTTCTGACTGAGTTGTTTGAAAATATATGGGAAACAGACTATACTCCTTGCTCCTTTTTTTTACCCTACTATGTTATGTGTGTCTGTGTGGTGGACTCTATTTATATGCACAATCGTATTAGAACTCTCATTTGTAATTAAATACATAAAGTAACTGGAGCGTGATCTAACTTTCTACCTATAAGATGGACATAAGTGTGCACATCATGCCTACATTGTGATATAATATCTGCGTAAATACGTTCATTTGCTTATATTTATATATGCGTGTTAAAGTCTTGCTTATTCAACCCAATTACTTCGTTTGCCTAGTATTTTTCGGACACTAGTCTAATCAACTGGTTCTTGTATCAGAACACGGCTTGTACAGGAACGTAATTATATTCTAAAGCAAAACAGCAGGTTAAATAAGTTGATGTTACAATAAGAATTCATGTTTACGATTTTTACACAGGAAGATTCTAGAGTCTTCGCCACTCATCCACTAGCTCTGGTGGGCCCACTTTGTCCAATTTAAGTTAAAGACTTTATAAATTGGAAAAACTACCCGCTCAACTTATCTTTACTTTGCAACTTTTTATTCGATTGACTTTCTAAAATCTGGTTTTACATTTATTTAGTGATATATTTGATGCCATGTTCCCTGTACATCGTAATTCAGGTGATGTGATTATTCAGCAAGGAGATGAAGGTGATAATTTCTACATAATCGACCAGGGTGAGGTTGATGTAAGTTGAATATATTAACTTATGAAGTTATATTTTTTATTCACCTATACGGTTTCTCAGTAAACGTATATCATTATTTGTTAAGAGTTGCACGTTCATCACACTTTGTTAATAAGGAGTAGTGATAACCAAATGCGAGTAATCCATGTATGGAAAATATTTTACCGCAATATTGTAATCACTATCGACTTTCTTAGACTCAAGTAGTCAGTGATTTGCCTTGTATAGTTATGTGAAATCTAATATATCATAGACGTGACAAATTTAGTAATTGAGCAGATCAAAACTTAAATATAGTTAACTAATTTCTGTAGAATCAGGAGGTAATATCAAACTGATGGTATGTTAACCCATTTGGGCCTGATATCAAGGGATTTGGAGTGTCTTAGTTAACTGATACATGAGGGTCGGATAACTTACATGATCCTATCATTTTAGGATTATATATATTAGAAAGTTTGTAATAAAAAACACGAAAGTTTCGTACATATTAGTTCATCGTGAGAATGGAGCACTTTGAATATTGTATATCATTCCTTATTTTCGACCACACTTATCTTAGAATTTGAATTGTAGTAACATATACAGTCAACTTGTATTCACCAGAATGATTTGTTGACAGTCCTTACAAGTAGGCTTTTTGTATGATTGTATGGATCCACTTCTGTAAGGGTAATTTTGAATAAATTCCATGAGAATAAAGAGTTTTGCGCAATAATCCAACGAAGATTGACAGCCCCATCAGTCCTGGTGGTTTGTTGTCTGGAAACATATTGACACATTCAGAAAAGACCTCTTGGCTTGTACTAACTTTAATTACCTATGGGTTAGGTATGTTTGTCTACCAGCTACAACACAAGAATACATTTTGGTAGTTCCTTTTATTTTCCTTGATGACCGTGAAACATGGTCTTTAACATTATTGGGTATTTGTAGATTATCACTGTTTTGTCGTAGATGCCTTTGGAACGTTTCTCATCAGTGTCCGGACCTTCAAGAGGGCGATGCTGAGATTAGACACAGGGTATTATGTAAAGACCACTAGTCGGTTGATGAAGTAGTAAATCTCCGTCGACTGATGCATTTGGCGCATTTATCATATATATTCAGCCTTCACCCATCTGGATGCACTGATTGGTGGTGTATGAGGAAACTAGAAGCGAACAAAGTAAGACGGGCGACCGGTTGATGAAGTCATTATATATTGTATTGACACATGTTGATTGCTTCAGATTACCTGATTGATATTTTCCCAACTATTGTAATCAATCAATGGAGATTGGGTGACATGGCTCAGAATCTGTTGGAATAGTTCAGATAGATACACTATTTATCGTTCCTTGGATTTTGAGTTTTGATCTTATCTTGTATTTTCCATTCCGCAAATCTATCCCTTATTCTTGAATCATATTGTTGATCTTTAGTCTTTCCTACTATTACCAATGTCGTTACTACTTCCATTACTCCGATATTTGTCTTGCTAATTTCATCTTGCCATGTTGATATAGTATGACAACCTGAAGTGGTACACTTATTTCCCAGGTTCTATTTTGCTAATGATTAACCGGCTGTAGTTCCCTATTTCACCATATGTTATGGCGTTATATTTCCAAAATATTGATGTCGTGTTAGCAATATTTAAACAGGACTTCAGACATGACCGAGTTATTTCACCGTTTTGAATTATGAATTGAAAATTATAAAATTGCTTCTGTCAGAATTAATAACTTGACATTAACACTCACATGCAACTTTAATTTTAAAGTATTTGACACACCTAGACACAAATCACTTCATTTAAACTACTGATGTTTACTCGCTAAACTTGAATAATAATAATAAACTGTGTAACTATCATGATGAAGAAACAAGTCCTCAACTAATATATTGTTCACTTTGATTACTCAGAACGATTCATTATAAAGATTAGGATACTTATCAATATGGTTTAACGTAACCTAAGTAACCATGTAGTTCTTCCCACATATGAATTTAATTAAGTTATATAACAAAAGACACTGAATCATTTGTTGAACTATAAAAAAGGATCTAAAGTTGTGGAATAAATCATTCAAAGGGATAACACTTTTATAACTTCTCAAATAAAAATAGCTGTAAAAATAGTAAATTCTTATTTTAAAGGAATGAAAGACTTATTTTACAAAAAATTAAAATGCCTAGAAGGGCATAGTCAATTTCAGCTTGACAGATAGTTGATGGTATGTAAAGAGGCTGTCGTGTGCCGTAGTGTAGGCATAGCGTTTCACTTTCAAGTAACATAAATAAGTTTGTAAGTACCATTACTGAGGTTTGACTTGATAACTTCAAATAAATTGATCATTGGATAGATCGCTAATAATATTATATTGATTTTAGTGGTTGATGTCATGAGTCAATTGAATCTAGACCACCATAGAACATTTGAACACATAAATATTGGTACAAATGGGCATCGAATACATGTGCACCACACAAGTCACTTGATTTGTGTGTGGGCTGTGATACTACTCAGGTATCCAGACCAAAGCAGGTGATTTTCTCAAGGGGTCACGCCCGGAGCCTTCGGCCTAAAGGTGTGATCCACAAGGCAGTGGGGCAACGCCAGGAGGTGCAGTCCCATGGTAGCAGGTGATCAATAATTGGTCCATACGCCATTTGTTCCATCATGATCCTGGAGCCCACGTGCGCCAGTGGTTTGGGATCAGGGTTTTCCAACTCCCCTAGCTGGGTCCTCCGTGTCCACCAACCCGGTTAAAGCGCCGGACATTCGCTTTTCGTCCTGTCGATTTCGTAAACAACACCCCAGCCGCGAGGCGATGAGTAGGACTTCCCTAGCAGTGGCTGTATACGCGTGGTCATGTGAGAGCATTTTGAGAAGGAGAGCTAACTCCCCCCACCCTCGGCCGTACCAGGGCATTTGCGGACAGTGATAAGTTTGTGATCCATCTATGAGTAAAAAATCAAATGTCAGCTTCTGTGTGCTCTTTACTAATTCTTCTTGTTGACTTCAGCATAGTTTTCGTCCCTGTTTATTTCCCCTTACTGTTACAGTGTGTTTATAGTTTAGTAATTTGGCTGGTTTTACACCCCTTTATTTTTTTCACGATCCGTTAGATTTTAATGTAATTACATCAACTGTTTATAAAACTTCACTCGTTAGTAGTGTATACTTCTATGTCTTCTATCGTATTCAAGTCAGATCATAAAGGACACTTTACTTATAAAGAATAGCGTTGATTTAATGTATTTCAATCCAAAGTTGTGTTCTAATATTTGGTTCCACGTTCGCTTTTAGATTCACGAGAATATTATGATTACTTTTTTCTGGTATTATTTGTATTTCTCAAATTTATTTTGTAATCATTTCTCTTAAATAGATCTTCCTCAATAATGAGTATAGTAGTACAATCGGGGAAGGAGGTAGTTTCGGTGAACTAGCTCTCATCTACGGTACGCCTAGAGCAGCTACGGTTAGAGCGAAAACGGAAGTTAAATTATGGGGTATTGATCGAGATTCTTACAGAAGAATATTGATGGGGAGTACTATTCGTCGTCGAAAAGTGTATCAGGAATTCCTATGTCGTGTACCTATTTTAGGTATGTCTTTCATTACTTTCCTGAGATTTTTATTATTCATTACTTTGATTTAGCATGTGAAACATATCCACAATCATCCTTATATGAAACATTCTTTTTTAATATTGTGAAATATTGAGATGGGTGATTCTGAGTCCAAAAAATATTCACCATAATAATACGCTCAAAATCTTGTGTTCGGAAAGCACATTGTCTATATCACTTATAAAATGTAGGTTGTCGAAAATCAGAAAAACTTTAGGATGATCAGTATAAACCTGTTCTTAATAGTAACTATATAAGCGACTGAAGTTAGTAAAGGCCAAGAGGTCTTTTCTGAATGTGTCAATATGTTTCCAGACAACAAACCACCAGGACTGATGGGGCTGTCAATCTTCGTTGGATTATTGCGCAAAACTCTTTATTCTCATGGAATTTATTCAAAATTACCCTTACAGAAGTGGATCCATACAATCATACAAAAAGCCTACTTGTAAGGACTGTCAACAAATCATTCTGGTGAATACAAGTTGACTGTATATGTTACTACAATTCAAATTCTAAGATAAGTGTGGTCGAAAATAAGGAATGATATACAATATTCAAAGTGCTCCATTCTCACGATGAACTAATATGTACGAAACTTTCGTGTTTTTTATTACAAACTTTCTAATATATATAATCCTAAAATGATAGGATCATGTAAGTTATCCGACCCTCATGTATCAGTTAACTAAGACACTCCAAATCCCTTGATATCAGGCCCAAATGGGTTAACATACCATCAGTTTGATATTACCTCCTGATTCTACAGAAATTAGTTAACTATATTTAAGTTTTGATCTGCTCAATTACTAAATTTGTCACGTCTATGATATATTAGATTTCACATAACTATACAAGGCAAATCACTGACTACTTGAGTCTAAGAAAGTCGATAGTGATTACAATATTGCGGTAAAATATTTTCCATACATGGATTACTCGCATTTGGTTATCACTACTCCTTATTAACAAAGTGTGATGAACGTGCAACTCTTAACAAATAATGATATACGTTTACTGAGAAACCGTATAGGTGAATAAAAAAAATATAACTTCATAAGTTAATATATTCAACTTACATCAACCTCACCCTGGTCGATTATGTAGAAATTATCACCTTCATCTCCTTGCTGAATAATCACATCACCTGAATTACGATGTACAGGGAACATGGCATCAAATATATCACTAAATAAATGTAAAACCAGATTTTAGAAAGTCAATCGAATAAAAAGTTGCAAAGTAAAAGATAAGTTGAGCGGGTAGTTTTTTCCAATTTATAAAGTCTTTAACTTAAATTGGACAAAGTGGGCCCACCAGAGCTAGTGGATGAGTGGCGAAGACTCTAGAATCTTCCTGTGTAAAAATCGTAAACATGAATTCTTATTGTAACATCAACTTATTTAACCTGCTGTTTTGCTTTAGAATATAATTACGTTCCTGTACAAGCCGTGTTCTGATACAAGAACCAGTTGATTAGACTAGTGTCCGAAAAATACTAGGCAAACGAAGTAATTGGGTTGAATAAGCAAGACTTTAACACGCATATATAAATATAAGCAAATGAACGTATTTACGCAGATATTATATCACAATGTAGGCATGATGTGCACACTTATGTCCATCTTATAGGTAGAAAGTTAGATCACGCTCCAGTTACTTTATGTATTTAATTACAAATGAGAGTTCTAATACGATTGTGCATATAAATAGAGTCCACCACACAGACACACATAACATAGTAGGGTAAAAAAAAAAGGAGCAAGGAGTATAGTCTGTTTCCCATATATTTTCAAACAACTCAGTCAGAAGTTCACCGCTATCCTCATAAAGAATCTGGTATAGATCCTTTGGCCCTGATGGCCTATGGCGGTTTAAAAGCGAGAGATCCTTGGAGACCTCCGCCTCGTTGGGAGGACAGTCGTCATCGACTAGAAAGGACAAATATCTAAGCGATGCTGTTGGGGCGACAGACCAACCGAACTTTTTCTCAAAAAGCCCTGTCCATTGTCCAAAATACCGTTGAATGCTACCGACAGAAGTATCACCGGCTTCACAGATTATTTCATTCACAACAGACTTCTCGTTACCAGTGCCTCGGGTGGGTTGGAACAGCTTCCGTATCGATCTGCTGCTTCCAACTCCTCGGAGCACCCAGACAATCGGGCGTCACGGTCCTTACATAAACTTCTCACAATTTCACTACGCAAGAATCGACGTTTATCGTCAAACTTGCGGTTGACCAAAGTAGACTGACGTGTCTCGAGAAATTGTAGGGAAACTGTAGAAACCTAGTGCCTATGTATGGGAAGTTTTGCGTAGCCACAAGAGACTTTACTCGCCATTTTCATAGCATCATGTAAATGCAGCCAGTGCTCATCTACACTTTTCGGTGGGTTGACAGCTAGACTTGAATCCAGTTAGGTTTGATATGTTTTACGATTGGAGTTACAGTAGGTTTGCTTACATTATCTCTTCTAGGACAATGAATTTACCGACCACTGAAACGTCCAAAGTTCAGATAAGTACTCAAAAAGGGGCGCCAGCCTTGTACACAACCACTCCAGTCAGTCAACTACAATATAGGACCAGGCATATATATGCATCGGTCTAAATTGCCACACCTCATTAGCACAACAAGATGAACACCGAATTCATAGAAGTCGTTACTTCAATGGTAGTAATATATAAAAGGAAGACTGGGTATAAGGATATAATACAGGAAGAAAGAATTAGTTCGTAGAAACATAGGTATAAGGCAACCACTCTAACGGCGGCTGGTCGTGATGTGATCGGTCTGAGTCTAGACTTGGGTTGCAGAGGGATGGTACCAGGTGGCACAATGGGGATGACTGTACTGAAAGCTGATCCTGACCAGAAACAGGTTGTGGTCTGTACAAAACTGTAGGAGACAGTCGGCGTTATCTGACCTGAGACCGAGTCCTCATTGGCCACCCAAACAACTCTCCTCTGTGTCTAGACGCCTGGCTTCTGCATTCAAATCTCAGGCTAGTACTACTTGAGACCATTTAACTTGTGGTAAAACTCATCCTTGATAGCATTGGGACTGCAATATGTCGGGGTGTAGGCGGAGATGACTAAAAGATATAGTTTTCCACACCGATTTCTTATTACTTTGATGAAGCTTTCTAATCTAACAGTATATAACCCGGTGTTAATGGCGATCCAGTCGATGGGTGCTGGTTCTAACACGGCATATATGGTGACACCAAAGCCAGAAAAACCGAACAAAGATGCCACAAGGTTGCCGAATAAATGCACATGAAACAAGCTGTTCGAATCGACAGATGGCCAGTCAGTCAAACGCAACGTAGAACCTGGCACGTATGTACATCGTTTCAAATTGCCTTACCTCACTATCACAGCAAGTTAAAATTATTATGTCAAATCACAGAGTAGGAGAGTTAGTAACAGTATCAGTGGTGATAGGAAAGATTAGGCATCAAAGATATGATTCAAGATATAAATTGGTGAAACAAAAAAGTTATGACGAATTCAGAAGCTCGTGATAGGAAGAATGGTAAAGAGTCGATGCACCTGCGCTATTGTGAACGATTTGAGCCATATCATTCAATTTTCTTACCACTGTTTACGACAATCACGCGAACCCAAATCAAGTAGTCTACACTTGTTAACATAGTTCAGAGCAATTGTCAATGACTTCATGGAGTGATGCCATGTTTTGGTTTGGCCACCCCTAGTTTTCTTCCAACTTACTACCATACCGCACAACATCGCTCGTCGAGGTAGGCGGTGGTTGAGTACGCGTAAAATGTCCCAACCACCTCAGTTGGGGAAGATTTACTACCTTATCAATCTATTTACCATCTTTGCCTGGCACTCTATTACTAACTCTGACAATTTGTATTCGGTGGTCCCAACATATAAAAACGATGCTCCAAAGACATCTAACCAACGAATACCTTCTAGTCCTAATGGCTATATTTCACCCATTAAATAGAACGAAGAGGACTGATATGCAGTAAACTCGTCGTCTGTTTAACAGACGGATATCTCGCCTACGCCACAAGTGACGCGAGTTGGCAAAAGCCAGTCGATCTTTCTGAATCCGTGCGTAGAGTTCGTTAGGCAGCTGACCATCAGGACTGATGAGACTGAAAATTGTTATCTATAAAAGAACGTCTATGACAAGTTTAAAAGTGTGGAAGTTACACAACGATGACGGATGTCACTTAACGTAACTAATGCCGATGGCGATTCTCCATATGCTGTGACTCGACGTGTAGTGTTCGAACAGAGAGCCTGTGTAAGGACAAATTACTTTTTTGATACGCCTTTCCATGATAGACACTGCCACAGTACTTTATGATCAACAGATGCAGTGTGTATCCGCAGTACGTCGATGAAGCTTTGAACGAACAACAGACGTCGATTTAAGGCTTCTCAAAGGCACAACAAACCTATCTATTGTTCGATCTGCATTAGTGTGTGAACGTTGGACATCAATTTGAATGATACACGTGGTTTCAGGAAAGCTGTGTCAGGATCGAATTCAACGGAAACACTCATGATTTCGACCAACCAGCGACTTGACGGCGTTTGAGAACGGCAGAACTTTCAACGAACGTGCTGTACCAAGGTAACCTCCAGTATTTATCTCCTTACGAATTTTTATCTCCAAGTTCTGTATCTATATATATGGTATCTTTGAATTTCATTATAGATAATCTTGACAAATGGGAACGATTAACTGTAGCAGATGCTCTCGAACCAGTCCGTTTCGAAGATGGTGAAGTTGTTGTACGTCAAGGTGAACATGGTGATGACTTCTTTATTATTACAGAGGTACAGTTCTTTACTTCTTAAGACAAGATACTTGTTTCTTGTTGTGGCTAATATGTTTTGCCATTTGTTATTAACATAATATTAGATATTTAGAATCTGCAAACCTACTGACATCATTCCAAACTGAGTGATGTGCTTTGCGAAATCGCATAAAGTGTGTTCATAATATCACAAACCGTACAGATGTACTAACTGAAGTTTGTTGTCCCTTCTTAAACCATAGGCTGTCAACCAGAGATCTCCAATTAACTTTGTACTGGGTTTTCCTTTTCAGTTGTTACCAGGTGCTATTCGTAATCATGATTTCTGCGTCCGACTCCAGGCACTATGTCTTTAGATGTTCCTCTTCTTTTGTCTTGGGGATTCCATGTTGGTGTTTCCTTTTCGATACAGTTTGATAGTTTAATGAAAGTGTGTTCCATACACGTTCAGTGTCTTTTCTATTCTTGTCAACTGTGAGCTTGTTAGTTCTCTTCCACTGTAGGTTATCACTTATGGTGTCTGGCTGTTGGGTTTGGTGTACTTCACATCGACCGTTGTTTGAGTACTTTTACTCTTTTGGTGATGGTGGTGGCAGTTCTCTAATTTCCAGCTTTATACTATTTATTTGTTCTAACGTTAATGTTAAAGACTCTTCTTTCGGTATTGTGTAGTAGTTATTTTGAGTTCCCGATATTCTTCAGTTGTAGGAATATTGCCCTTGTGGTGTCAAATCGTGCTTTTACATCTGCATCAGATACTCCTGGTTTATCGATGATGTTGCTCAGTTATGTGGAAATTTCCACCTCTTCCAAAGTTTCTCCATCAAGTATGATTTGGTCGGTGCTCTGTGTGTTGTGCTTCAGAATTTTGCTTTTTCCTTTGTGAATGTAGAGGGAGTAAGTTTTTAGCAATGAGTTCCATTCAATAAACTCTTCATCAATGATCCGACGTGTCACGATTTGATCCGTATATGACCCATCTTTAGGAATGACAGGTTGTTGATCTGTAATTTAGGTGTCTATTGATTGTTCATTCGGTTTAGTAACACCTTTGAAATCCGTAGCTGGTACAGATAGTGTGTTCTGATAAATATTAAGACCTTTCTTTGGTATGTAAAAGAAGCGTCCTACTTTCCAGTTTGTTATGTGTTGTTCACCTCAAATCTTTCTGGATAGAACAAAAAATACATTCACAGTTTATTCCATACTTGACGTTGCACCTCGGTTGGTGTGCTGTCTGATCCTTCTGCTTTACCATTCCCGGCTCGTCTGATGAATTTTCTCGATTTTTCTACTGTTAGTGGGTTATCATCTACAGGTAGGTCTGTGTGTGTCACCTCAATATCCAGTGAGCTTAGCAGTCCTGGTCTAATCAAGAGCCCCTCGAAGTGTAATACCTGCTCGTTCTGCTGTTCTTAAGCCTCAGTAGCTAGTTTTGCTTCTTCGCTCGCAAATTATATCTTTGCTTTATCATATTTCCTTCCAAGCGTCTTGGTCATATAATATGTGATGCATCGGAACTAAGACTGGAAACTACTGTAACTGCTTTATGAATTACTTATCACTCGTGGAGGAGCATAGGCCACCCACCAGCACTCTCCATCCAACCCTGTGCTGGAAAATCCTTTCCAGTTGCTATTCATCCTTTTCATGTCTGCTTCTGACTCCCGACACTGTGTTCTTCCGCCTTCTGCTTATAAATACTTGTACTTTTTTGATGATGGTTGTAGTGGTTCTCCGAGTTTCAGCTCCGTACAGTAGATTTATCTTGACATTCGTATTGAAGATTGTGACTGATATTGGTTGACAGTTGTGTTGAGTTCCATATGTTCTTCAGTTGTAGGAATGCTTTGCCAATCCTCACCTTTACGTCTGCATCGGATCCTCCACGTTCGTCGACGGTGCTGCTGGCCAGATGCGTGAAAGATTTAACATTTTCCAGAGCTTCTTCATCAAGTGTGGTTGGGTTGGTGTCCTGTGTTGTATTTGGGAATCTTGGATTTTCCCTTGTATATGTTCAGGCCTATTGATGCAGAGGTTTCTGACACGCTGGTTGTCTTGACATGCATGTGTTCGTGTGTATGGGATGGAAGGGCCAGGTCATCTGCGAAGTTTATATGTTCTGATTGATTGCGAGGTGTCCGTTGTATTCCGTGTTTCCTCTGAGGTTTCTAGGTCTTCATAATCCAGTCGATTACCGGAAGAATGAGAAAGAGAGATAGTAAGCATACTTTTTTGACTTCGGTTCTCACCTGGAAAGCGTCTGTTAGCTGTCCTCTATGCACGACTTTGCACTGTAGTTCGTCGTACGAGTTCCAGGTGATGTTCTCCGGACGATCTTCTTAGGCACTCCATAGTGTCCAAGAAGTTTCCATAATGTTCTCCTATCCACACTGTCCAATGCTTTTTCATATTCAAGGAATTTGATATATAGTGACGAGCCTTATTCGATTGATTGTTCAACGATGATCCGTAGTGTGGTGATTTGGTCTGTGCACGACCGGTCCTTACGGAATCCAGCCTGTTGAGCTCGAAGTTGGGCATCTACTCCGTCTTTCATCCGGTTGAGCAACACTCTATTAAAACCTTTCCTGGTACTGACAATGGTGTGATGTCTCTGTAGTTCTCACATTTGCTCAGATCCCCTTTCTTTGGTATTTTGATGAGTCGTCCTTCTTTCCAGTCTGTCAGCTTCTCTCCTGGTTCTCACGTCTTCCATTGTCCTTCTGAATTTTTCAATGATACAAATATGATCTATCTGATTCTCCTGTGAGACTCATGTAGCTGTGTGTATGCGTTTGTGTGGGAACTTTGTGCCACCTATATCCAATTTATTGAGTGCACATAGGCTTGCAAATCTTTCCCCATTTTCGTTTCTCTCCCAATCCATGTCATCCCATGATACCTTCATATTCGGTGCAGCTTCATCTCTCCCGTATCTAACCTTTTCTGTCCAGCTTAGGTCCAATGAGTTTCACTGATTCCGAGTACTGCCAAGTTGTATCTCCTCATTTCCGTTGTTATTTGACTAGTCCTTCCGGTCTCCCACATTGTGCAGGCGTTCCATGTACCTATAAAAACTGTTTCTCTGGTTATTAGAAGGGACATCGGTCTTGTGACTCTCGAAGTATCTTGGTTTTCATCGTGAGACGTCATAGTTCTTACTTCAACTCGGAGGGCAGAGCTTAAATGTTTTAATTTGTTTGTTCTGGTTGGTTTTCTACAGAATGGGGTTGCCGACCACATGCGCAATCCTCCTGCTTTACCCGGGTTTGGGACCAGCGGTAGCTCTAGAAGACTTACAGGTGGAGTCGCTTTATGGATTAATATTATATGTATCATTATTGTATGATTACTGAGTGACCGAATTACTTTATTTTATATTCTGTTTGGCCTGGAAACTATTATTATGAGGCCTATTGTTTCTAAATTATTACCAGTCAGTTTTCCCCAGCTCATTCTATTCACATCCTTTTTTAGCTTGTTTGTGTGCAATTTATTTTCTGTCTTATATTGTGATGTGGTTCAGCATTTTTGCATAGAAACCCAGCTGTTCTCGAATCTAACAGTGGCAGAAGCTTGACTGTACTGGTCTAAAGATCTGGTAGTATTAATCAACCATCTTAATCTGATCAGGGACCGTATTTTCGCTTGGTCAAAGACACTTTCCGTCTTGTTACAATTCTGAAACAGGACTATCCATAGTTATGTGGTAATGTTACTTGTCATCATCGGAATCAGTCACTAAGTGGTTGGTAATATTTCTGGACCATTTATATTCACTTTTTGCTTTGAAGCAACTTGCATAAACTCCCACCAACTGCAGCTCAGATGAAGTGAAAGATGAGTTTTACAGAAAGCTATCTGAACTTCTTCAGAAAGCTAAACATTCAGACATAGTACTCATAGCAGGTGACTTTAATGCCCAGATAGGTAGTTTAAACCAAATAGAAAGGCATTTAGGTGGGTATTTTAGTATTCCAGCACAACGAACAGATAATGGTGATCGTCTGTTGCAACTGTGCTCAGACAATCGTTTATTTTTAGCAAACACATTTTAAGCATAAGGAGAGACATCGTCTAACATGGCGACCCCCTACACCAAAGCAACGATGAACTCAAATAGACCATATTGCCATCAGTCATCGTTGGAGAGGGTCGGTAGAAGATTGTCGCTCATTCTGGTGTACCTGCTTGGACTCCGACCACGCCCTAATACGGGCAGGCATCTGCTTGCGCCTCACTGGACGCAAAAAAGCCACATTAAAAAGACCAATTAGAACTGAATTGAGTAGCGAGAAAACCAAAAGTAGGTTCCAGGAACAACTGAGGTAGTTCTGAAAACGAGACTGACCCAGATGTTGCTTGGAAAGCTATACAAACAGCTGTGGAAACAGCAGTGACATCTATCAGTGATTTAAACCACAGGGTTACAAAGAACCAATGGATTTCCTCAAGGTCTATTGCACTGATGGATTCTCGTAAACTCGTCCCATCACGCTCTGAACACGATGAAGAGCGACAACAAATCAGATCTAGGTTAGGCAAAAGTCTAAGGAACGACCATGAGCGGTGGTGGGCAACGAAAGCAAAAGAGATGGAAAAGGCGGCGGCTATAGGGAACACAAAACAGCTCTACAGACTAATAAAAGAAACTGGAATTAATAAGTCAAGTGTAAGTCAGACTATTTCGGAAAAAGACGACACCCTCATCTGCTCTCAGTCCAGACGTTTAGAACGATGGGCGGAACATTTCAGAGAACAGTTCAACTGGCCTTCAGCTACTGTACAACTACCCTCCATTCCCAGACAGTGTGAATGGAACATTGAAGTAGGTCCCCCAACTCTAGCAGAAGTTCAAAAGGCTATAGTTAATCTGAAGCGAGGAAGGGCAGCTGGTCCAGATGGACTGGCTCCAGAGGTCTTTAAGGATGGTGGTCCAATTTTAGCGATTAGGTTGACTAATATTTTAGCTAAGATCTGGGAGTTAGACGTTATTCCATCTGACTGGTCACAATCACTTATCGTCCCAATATTTAAGAGAGGGATAAAATCATCCTGTGATAACCATAGAGGGATTAGTTTAACTAATATAATATCTAAAATACTAGCCTCGATAATTATCGGACGCCTAACTAAGACTCGTGAACTGCAAACACGAGAGAATCAAGCTGGCTTCAGACCTGGTCGTGGCTGCATCGACCACATATTCACCATTCGTCAGGTTCTAGAACACAGGCATACTTATCGGCGTCCGACAATGATAGTTGTTCTTGACTTATAAGCAGCATTTGACTCTGTTGACCGAGAGATTCTGTGGCAGTGTCTATCATTGAAAGGCGTACCTCAGAAGTACATAAACTTTGTGAAAGCTCTTTACTCGAACACTACCAGTCGACTCAGAGCTTATGGCGAACTGTCATCTACTTTTGCAACCTCAAGTGGTGTCCGTCAAGGCTGTCCACTTTCTCCATTTTTTTTTAACTTCATCATAGACCTACTGATGTTGATTAACGCTTCTGTCGACTGAATTTTCTGGCATTGACCTCCTTCCAGGAGGTCCACTTATCGACTTAGAATACGCAGATAATATAGTCCTGTTTGGTGAAGACGCTGATAAAATACAGTCTTCTAGTAGCACTAAGCAACAATGTCAGGATGTTTGATATGCGCTTTTCTCCCTTTAAGTGCAAGTCGTTGCTTCAGGACTGGTGTGCATCACCATCTGAACTAAGGATAGGGAGTAAAATAGACTACGAGCCGACAACTTCAGTTATCTTGGAAGTCTGATCATCCCTAATGAGTTGGTGTCTGACGAAACCTCAGCACGGATTCAAATGGGGATGGTTGGAAGAAATTTAGGGGTGGCCAAACCAAAAACGTGGCATCAGTGCTTGAAGTCACTAACTTCTAGTCTGAGCCATGTTGGTAGATGCAGACTACTTGGTTGGGGTCCGCGTGACTATCGTAACCAATGGTTGGAGACTCGTGGTGACATTACTCAGAATCGATCACAATGGCGTCCATGTATACACTCTCTGTCTTCCCTTAAACTAAGAGGTTAAAATCGCTTCATATCTTTGTTTCTACGAACTAATTCTTTCTTCCTGTACTATATCCTTATATGCAATCTTTCTTTTATATATTACCACCTCTGAAGTATCTACGTTTATGAATCCGGTGTTCATCTTATTGTGTTAATGAGGTGTGGCAACTTGTACCGATACATATATGTGTCCGGTCCTACGTTGTAGCTGACTGATCTTATTTTTAGGTTCTTTTTTGTGGTTTATGTCAGAATAATAAACAAACTGAAGCTGTGTTATAATTACTACTTTTGTTTAATTGCTTCTTCTTAGGGTACAGCTGCTGTTTTGCAAAGGCCGTCTGAATCGGGTGAACAAGTTGAAGTCGGTAAATTAAGACCATCAGACTATTTTGGTAAGTGTTTTATTTGTCTAAAGAATTTGTATAAGTTGTTAGCTTAACATAGGGTATCAAAGCACACAATTTAACGCTTTGTTACGTCGTGAAGCTATACATCTCATTAAACACTAGAAACTTAGCACTCACCACAAATAATTTATTATGATTGCAATCTAGAGTTCTGGACATTATCGACTTAGTTTTTTAACCGTAAATCTGTATTTTAAAGTACGAAATTAGAATACAGTCTAGTTCGAATTCATTAAACGAAAGTGATAATTCTTTAGGTCTTTAGAGTATAACCATGTCTATTCTGTCATGTGAAAGCAATCATACACCTAATTTATATTAATTGAATGAAAGTCAACATGTTTCAGGTCGTTCAACGCTTAAGCAAATAAACGAGTTTCAATAGTTTTTATCCTTTCATTCGTGAATCCAGGTAAATTACAAGAATCTTGAAGAGTAAATTGTAAATGCACTCAAAAATGCTGGGACGAAGTGGAGTAAACATCGACATTTACAAAAGTTTGTGGACTGTTATTTTAGAAAGTGCGTCTTCCATTACGTTAAGGTGCAAGACAAAAAGGACTTAGATTCGTGCAATCTAAAGTATGTTACTCATGAGAACCTAACATACTGTGGAATTTTCCTGCGCACGTCTTATTAGTTGATCGTTGACTCACTTCTTCGGATCGACCAATATTGTACTGTCCACCTTTATCTTTGTTAAGTATTGGTACTCATTGATAATTTAATCACGTTGAATGTAAAATAGACCAGTTATTATTTACTATCGAGCCATTCATGTGGTGTGTAATCTGATGAAGATAAAAAGTTTTCGTTCTAATAAACTTCAGAACACGTTATTCCAGGTAATATGATAGACCACATGTAATCGAAAAAACAGAAAATCTCTTTCGGTGAGTTCGAACCGCCAAAGTCATCTGAAGGGTTTATGGTAGAGTTCAGCAAGAAAATTTAGATAAAAACATAAGTTGTTCATCTACATGAGCAGCTTATTTTGACAAAGTAGTGTTCAACTTAAGGAGGCCTTACTAGTAAAATGAACATACGACCTCGTCCTTGATGTATTTTACTGATGCGTTTCAATAAATACGTCACTCATCTGAATAAAAAACTGACTCAAAATATAGGGCTTGGTTTGATGAGTGGACTACATTTTTTGACTAAACGAATTCTATTCTGGCGGGAAATTGCTTCACTTCCCTGATATGCTTATATTTTTGGAAATAATACTCCATTTAGATGTTATTTTCGGCACACCTCACTGTTGATTTTTCGGTTTCTATTTATTTATTTAAACACATAAATATTGGTACAAACAGGCATCGAATACATGTGCACCACACAAGTCACTTGATTTGTGTGTGGGCTGTGATACTACTCAGGTATCCAGACCAAAGCAGGTGATTTTCTCAAGGGGTCACGCCCGGAGCCTTCGGCCTAAAGGTGTGATCCACAAGGCAGTGGGGCAACGCCAGGAGGTGCAGTCCCATGGTAGCAGGTGATCAATAATTGGTCCATACGCCATTTGTTCCATCATGATCCTGGAGCCCACGTGCGCCAGTGGTTTGGGATCAGGGTTTTCCAACTCCCCTAGCTGGGTCCTCCGTGTCCACCAACCCGGTTAAAGCGCCGGACATTCGCTTTTCGTCCTGTCGATTTCGTAAACAACACCCCAGCCGCGAGGCGATGAGTAGGACTTCCCTAGCAGTAGCTGTATACGCGTGGTCATGTGAGAGCATTTCGAGAAGGAGAGCTAACTCCCCCACCCTCGGCCGTACCAGGGCATTTCGAGACTATATTTGGAAGTCATAGATACAGTGAATCTGATCCTAGATGTGTAACAGGTTACAATATTTGCACTGGACTGTAAATCAACTTCTAGTGTTCAGTCGAACTGTCAAGCTGCTCCTTAGTAGCATTTTCAGTTTTTCTTCTGTTTGCACATTGAAGAGAAATTCCAGCAGACCGACATGTCACTAAAGATTGCTTGTTCGCATCACTACTTTATTTCATCGTACTATATCAGACTTGTTACTTCAAAGAATTACTGGTTAAGTTGAAGACAGTAAGACTTTCTGCTCTCTTGTTTACATCACTCGTTGATCCTATTACATCTAATCGTTCTGTAACTAGTTCTGAATTCGCCCATTTTGTGACATAAGTCGCTACTAAATCAAGTGATGTAAACATTAGAATGTGGCACATTTCTAGAACCTAATATTTGAATAATCGGAGAATATTTTAGCTCATAAATCGTAACGCACAACTATCAGTTACTTGTCCCTTTGACACACGTTGGTATATATTCCCCAATAATACACCTACATTTCATACAATAACACCGTAAAAAGTCGTACTGTTAGCAATTTCTGTTAGAATTAAATATATTACCAATTTCCTACGCACGTAATTATTTGACTCTCCAATTTATTTTACATAGGTGAGATTGCTTTACTGCTTGATCGACCACGTGCAGCAACTGTTGTTGCCCAAGGTACTCTACGTTGCGTGAAACTTGACCGCAAACGATTTGAGCGTGTCATGGGTCCGTGTTCAGATATTTTGAAACGCAACATAGCTAAATATAACAGCTATATTTCTTTGAGTGTATGAATTTGTAGTTCTTTTTTAGGGTAATTAGTTCCCAAAATGGAAAGTTGGGTCTACTCAGTATGAATTCAGAACAGCTGCGAATCTTCCAAAGTAATTTCTTTTACTATAACACAGGTCACTTAATTTGTTGTAAACGCCAACAATGGATTCTTTATTTATTATCCTCGACATAAATATATGCTAGGAACGCCTTTGATGCTTTTTGAAAGCAATTGTAAACTGGTGCGGGAAAACATACTTCATTTAAACATGGTTCAATAACATAAACACGTGCACGTTCCATCTAGTTCTTGACATTTGTCCATGATTGAAGGAAGCTCGGCATAGTGAATAGACGCCTAATACATCTATTTGGCCTTGGTTATAAAAAAGCCCCAATTTTGCAGCAAACACTGCACTTAGCTTAGAGAATCGTCAGCAAGTCGATTGCATGTGACCCAATCCCGAGAGGCAAGGAGTGGTTTAGCTACAGATCTGTTTGGGTTCGGAATGTTTGAATCATTACAATATGCAAAACATAGTGCATAGATTCAAGAATATCAATGTCTCAGGCACGTAGTTTACTTGTTTATTTTATCAGCCACTACAGCCCCATGCTGTTAAACAGCAGTTTCCGCTGTCATATATGTATTTAGGATGGGTCGACTTTTGCGCAAGTACGTTCGGCAATCTACGTCGTTGTCAGGCTACATGTTTAATGAATTGGATGTAATTAATACTGATGAAATCGGAAAATCACGAGATTTTATTTACATAATAAATGTACAGGTAGACGTCATTCAAAATCGATTTCACTAGGGATTGATTTTGTCTTCATACCTCTGAATGATGCATATAACTTGTTGAAGTCCAGGTGGCAGCTAGGGCGGTAATTCGAGCGCTTGGGATGTCATATGTGAACAAAGGGATGAATGACCTTCCTGGCTCAAGGATGTCTGTCGAATTGAGGTTTACAGCATAACCTCGTACATGGCTACCATCGGCTTCTGTCGTAACAACTACTACCAACCGACTACGTCCAGAGCACATTGGTTCTTTCTCTTCCACATGAGATGGCCAGTGTAGAACTTGAATGAATTTGATTCGTTTACCCGGCAAAACTACTTTGCTTGTAATTTTAGGTGTCCATGACTCAGACGCGTTATTTCGAACGTTGAATTTAATCAAAGTAAGTGATGCGTCAATGCCAACCATTACATATACAAACAGGGGGTCTGAAGACTTTTGATTACAGAGTTCATCATCTTCACTGAAGAAAATAGGGTCTGAAGTAGGGGGATTAGAAAACTGGACGCTGCCAAGAATGAAAGCTTCATTTTTGATAGTATCGGGACTTGTCTGCGATTCGCTGACAAGATCAATCATTTCGAATTTATTCGGCCAAATAAAAAGAAGACGGTTACCAGTTGGTGACATTGAGATTTTATTTGCCTCGTTTGCCAGATTTTTCAGTCTAACAGCATAAGCCTGTCGACCACGAAGAAGATTCCATACACGAAACGTTTTGTCTGCACTGATGGAGAAAAGACAGCGATTGGAAGGGTGCACTGCTATACTTTGTACTGACCCTTTATGGCGACGAATTTGACGAATACACTCCCAAGCCGATGGATGTGGGCATTTGGTAAGTTTACCTCCTGGGGTTTCGCAACGCCAGATGCCAATACATCCATCATCACCAGCACTGAAGAAATGACAGTACGTCGAGTCATGCGATTCTGTAATAAATTTAAGCTGTCTTATGGTCCCAACATGCATTTCGAGTGCACCTACACGAGTTTTTGTGTGTACTGAAAATACCTAGAAAACAAGATTGAGGAAATTTCTGTGTCACTATTGCAAAAAATCACTACACAATAATAAATACTTGGGTGATTTGATGAGAACTAGCCTACTGCCGATCATTGGAACATGTTTTTCCTCCCAACTGTAAATTTGCCACGATAATAACCAGAAACCAACATACTTGCTTGGTTATTTCTGTGACGCCAATACACTAAGTAGGCATTAATGTGAGGAATGTTTTATATTCACTAATTAGAAAACAACTCATAGTTACTATGATTGGTTTGCAATTACAACCAGAACAATATCTAGTTAACATGAGAAAGTTATTATCGCAGAAGAGACCTTTAGATCGCAACATATCTTATACCACTATAGTGTCCTGATAGTGGTACTGGTAAAAGCTATAGCTCTGTAACCGGGAAAACAAAGGTACGATGCAGAGAAATAATAGGTCACAATTATTCGGTCGCTCCTTACTTTGATGCATTCCAACAAATACAGAGGGTGGGATAGTCTTAAAACTCTGTTCAGTGCATATACATAAAAATTTAAAGCCTTGTGAACTAACCTGAATAGTTTCATCGCTACTTCCAGAAATAACCACATCGTCTTTGGTAGCTACTGTTGTGACCGGCGATGGATGTGCTGTAGGGTCGATGAATAGTGGTTTTAACAGTTTTGGACCAGCAATATCAATGGTATCATGGAGATATTCTAACGTAAAAACACTACCATCATATGTACCACAAGACACCAATACAGAAAACATGGTGCAACTTCAAATTGTTAACGGGCTTGTATTTATTCTCGGACACGTTTTTGGCAGTGAGGAAAACGTGCTTCAGGTCAGCAGCGATATATTGCTTGGTCGACGCGAGGACTAGAAAGACAAACGAACAGAAATTCAGGCGATTCACTGACTCCTTAAAATCTACAAACGTGCGATAAGAGGTGGTTTTGAAAATGCGAGCAAGAATGAGAAACAACACAGAAACAATGTGTAATGAAACAAATAAACATCCTAACGTCACAATGACTAGATCGACAATTTTGCGCTCCATTAGTAATAGCCACAAGAATGTTCATATTTGTCTATTTAATTCCCGCTGAATGGGATGTCTTTTCTTTAGTATCATTCACGAGATGTTTTGGTATGGAATTTTTAATTCCAAAGCGACAGCTAGTACCACTTCGTTGTAAAGTTTATCTTTAATTAGAACTACACTGTCTTTTTCCTTTCAACGCCGCATACATGGTTTCAGGAGCATCAAGAATACAAACATCCACAATTCTGAATTACGAATGTATACAGGAGCAGTTTTAAATTGTCAACAAAAAAAACATCTGAACGCTCCCATACAAAGTTTAGGTATGACTAGCTTTACACCACCGCAAGGCTTTCAATACTACCTTTTAAAAGGTACTACCATCCAAACTGTTGATCTTATCAAGTAATTCTAGTGATTACATAAACATGTACAAAGACTGCTTCCCATAGCAGGGAGTCACTGACAAGTCAGTCTACTGTTTATGGCCATGAGATGTCATATGTATCTGCAAAAGACTTTTAGATCAGAATTCATCCAAATTAATGAGGACTGATATTCGTGTCAGTTGGATAGTGTCCGTATATTTCTCATTCACTTATAATCTTCGCCTTTGTATAGTCAACGTTTTACGCAAACATTTTAAGGTAAATCTCTGGAAGAATTTCAGACAGATCATCTGACTCATGTTTTTATTGGCTTAAAATGAGGGAGTGGGATCTCGTGAACATTCCATCAACCCCTATGTGATTTCTGATATATGTAGTTGCAGGTATATTTTAGTAACCACAAACAAATGCCATATATAATTATATATATATATATTCGCTGAAGTCAAGCTATTTTTAAAACTATCTTATTTTTAAGTAGGTTGGAGGTACCTTCACGTGGTTAGACACGGTGTATCATTTAAGGGATTATTACACATGAGTACTCCCGAATCACTAGTATAATAAAACAATGATTTTACAGTATTATACGAATAAGTGAAATCGAAGGTGGACCGCAACAAATGCCTCACTCCCCATTCGCATAAAACCACGCTAAAGAAACACCAACAAAAATTTACCCACGTAACGGCTTTTATATGAAATGAATGATTTAAACAAAAAAACTTGAGATAAGCAACTTCGGTGACATTGAGTTTGATTAATCTTCAAAGCAATAAATAAATACAGTATATCTTTCTTATAAGGTTTTTATGTAGTCGTACGGATATGCGATGTCAACTTTTTTGGGAACAATCGTGGAGTTTACATAATAATTAAGTAGTACTTCTGCTACTCTCAGCGTGTAAATAAAAAATGGCTACATTGTTCTTTCTACTTTAATAACTTCAGCTTTTGGTTGAAGAATATGACTGTTTCGTATACCTTTATAGGCTACTGCATATTACGATGGACTGGTGGACTGTATTATTTCCCAATAAAACCATTAGATATATGTTTCTGCATAGGTTCTCTGTCAGACTTCAGACTACACTGTCAATGGAGTTCACTTTGAAGGATGACTTTGTAGGTTGTGACATTTTTCATAATTGTGTTGCTGTGCAAAATATATCTTATTTATCTACGGTAGTCGTCATCTGAGCCTTACGAGATATAGCATTTTCTCATCATCAAAATACCCACTATGTAATTTCTGAAGGACAGATCCACGTAATACAGGAGGAATAACAATATGATCTTATAAATACAAAGTACCGTCAGAGTGGTACATCACTGATGAAGTCTGGCGAAATAGGGTGAAAATCTACGTTCTAGATTGTCATTTCAAACTCCTGGCATAGCATTTAGTACGTATATTAAAGGTATGGACGATGTTTTCCAAGGAGATCTAAGTGCTTTGCCCGTGACGTCTGTACTTTTAATCCGTCTTCTGTATTTAGAGGTCTATCTCTAAATGACTGTCAGGTAACGTAGTGTATACGTTGAATTTCTCTATTTTTTTTCGTCAAATAATAAAGTTAGATGTATTCGGAGCACGTCTCTACTGTTTAGGCATTGTAACTAGGATTTTTCAGGGTGATAGGTGGACTGTAAAGCCTTACGAAACAGTGAATTTTTTTCAAAATAAATGCTTATAATGTTGTTAAGTACCTTAAAATTCTGTTGATGTTCCCCTCTAAGTTCATGAATAACATTGTTTGGCATCAGTACATTTACGTAAAACACGTTACAATCCTAACTACCTGTTCCAAGACTGCATAATTAGTAAATACAGAGTGTACATTAGGAGAATAAGTCCGGAGATTGAACCAATTTGAAAATTTTCAAAAGAACTCGTAAAGAAAACCACTGTTCTCTACCGTATTATATAAGTTTGATATTGCTTCGTAGTTTGGGCACAATGTCTTTGAACCTCTAGTCATTCTTCAGCAACATCTTATTAGTCTTGATCTTTCCCAGAGATCTCTAAAAGTGGTGACACTTTTTCACGTGGTTTAAGCTTACTATCGGACAACTCAATAAACCTGAGTGTCTTAAAGCTTGTGGCTAAGCCAAGAGATTTTTGCCTTCGAGCATGTAGTATCCTCAACGACAGCTGTCAAGACACCTGGCCTTGGAAAAAATTGGATAGATCAACATGTTCCCTTCTGTTTAAATTTAGCTGTTGTGGCGATACTAAAGAGTTTGTTATTTCGAGCATAAATATTTACTCATTGATTCCATATTAAAATATAGAGGTTATTCCAAACTGAACACCTTGACAATGTCTTGCAAGGAGACGTGAAGCGATAGGAAAGTTGTAGCTAATAAACAACTAAGGACAACTTCCAATAATATAAAGATTTCCGAACACATTCATCATGAGCATGATGTGAATATACAAACGACAGAAAACCCTGTAGTCTTAGATGAGTCTGGAGATCAGATATTTATGAATAAGATACGGATTCCAACTGACACCAAAACAGATAATGATATTTCTAATTATAATCCAGACTGTTTTCGTAGTAAGCTATTTTAATATGAGCCATATGACGATATGAAACCGACTTAACTTAGTCAAGTAGTCCACTTAAAACCATTACATAAAATGACTCGAATGAACTTGTATTTGTAGAATTATGGTAAACTGTGATATTAGTATCGCTCTAATAATAGACTTAATCCTAAAATTGTAGACTTGTCATGCAACCTAATCTATATGATCTTACGTGGAGGTCACATTATTATCTACACCAACTCATCGCGTTGTAACAATCATCAATATATGATGAAGAACACACATAGGCTAGAGATAGATCAATATATTTAATACGAATAGAAGATATAAGATAACAGTAAACAGTGACCACGCCTGCAAGCCTGAGCCATGCCATCCGATCAATTGGAATTCATTGCATTTTTTGTTTCCGCCTTCTACATCTTTGAGTTTCCTCTGTGTTAAATATTGAATATCTATTTTCCCACTTGTCTCATGTTCAGCTTTGAGGATTGTGTAGTTACGATCCAATGCCACTGCATATTCACCTCACAGACACAGAAAAACTATCCAGCTCCAGTAAATGGGGGCTAAAACACTCGGAAAAACGTTTTCCTCACCAAGTTGGCGTTAATATGGGACAGTCTTCCCTCTGAAATACGCGTGTCAGATGAATTACATACTCTTGTAAGACTTATTGGTCAAGAACTCACTTGCACAGATCTAGCACAAACGAACACATCTGCGTCCCACTCAGACACTATAGGCTCTCTGCATGTGTAGACCAAACTGCCTTATTTTCCTACTTTGTAGTTATATTAGGTACGTTTTCCTCTCTAATTTTTTACTTGATAACTCACTGAACCTGTAGATACTCGGTCACTAAGAGACGCTTATTACTACCCTAAAAAGTCAGAAGAACCGCGAACTCGACTGCCTACTAACAGTGATCTTGAATCTGTGGAACCTGTTACCCATCAACCGCTTAGGATAGAACAAGATAACGACAGTACCGAGTTAATGTGAGTTCCCCCTTGTTTATTTTTTATCAGCTTTTAACTCTCCTGTACATTATGTTGACTTGCCATTATTATTGTTTCACCACTCTATACCTTATTTATGACTTATATATTTCTCTACTCCTCCTCCTACTTCGGCGAACAACTATCCTACAATATACCCTCCTTATAGCCTATGCTTTGATTAGAAACCTATACTTTATACTATAGTCAACTAAAGCATTACATCGATGACTTGCTCACAGTCCATAATTTGTAACGGTTTGATAAGCTTATAAAATGGTATTTATAGAAATAGTGTTTTCCAACAGGATGTGAAACACGAAGCATTGTGTGAGATATGATATATATCCATAAAAGTTTAAATCAGCCTAATATCACAAAAAGAGGGTGTGGAGTTACTGACCATCAGGCATTTGTAGTGAGGGCTATGACTTCAATCCCCCATGTTTGTGGAGCAGAACATTTTGTTTGTGTCAGGCTCCTTATGATTGTGAACAAGTCAATCGATCTGTGATATTGAGGTTGTTCTCCTACGCCCATCATTCAGACTCATATTTCTAATTAGATATTCCACTAAGACAACCTATAACATGCTAACTCGGACTTTTACATTGAGACTGTGTGGCAGGCATCGGATGAAAAAATTCAGAAAATAAAAGATACAGTTATTAGTTTTCTTAACACTTTGCTTTCTATATGCACCTTCTGTTCTAATTAAAAGCCTTTCTTACTCCAATCTTGACTCCCCTTCCTTCATTTGAACTTACTTCACCTTGATAAATATCACGACTCATTGTTCTTTATTACTGCATTCTCTCATTTGAAGCCTCTGATCATAATTCATATTAGCTACAAGAGCTAGTATGAAGTTAATCTAATAATTTATCATACCTCTGTTCCACTACAAAGTGTTAAGTACTGTTTATCGTTCATATCCAACTGTCTTGCTGCTCCTTGGTTTCCTTTTTTTCAGAATCTTGCTCTGAAGGCACAGTTATGGAACTACTGATATCTGGAACAAACTCGATGTACGCGTTTTCAGAGTTATGGTTCACAACAAGCGCTCTGTATATCTACTTTATAGTAACTCCGAACTCAAAAAGTTGCATTGCATAAATACTTAGCACGAACACATCGGAAAATATTTTAAAGACTACTCAGTATATCTGAACAAATGAAGTGATATTCTTTTTTATAGATTATACTTATTTAATAACTCTGCTTGGGATGCAAACTGTGAGTTAATAAATGTTGTGATTTGTTGATCATGCCTGTAAAATGACGCATACCTGCCCTTGCAGAAATATATATATTACAACAACATTTAACAAGGAAACACGTAGGATTCAACTCAACTTCTCAATGGCTTTTCCATTAACACTGAACAGATTTTCCCCTCTTATATCATGTAACTTACCTTAAACCAATCTAAGTAGCAAAACTTGTGGCCAACTTTTGAACGTGAAAACTAATTGTAACTATCAAATAAATGAATGAACGTACCACTCACCCACTACAGGCTAGAAATATTTGTAAGTATGGTAGTAATAGATTTTTCACCTCACATGTCATATTAAATCCCCGAAAGTGCAGCCATCACTACTCTCTGAGTGAAAATCTTTCACATTCTATGGGATCAGCCATATACAAATGGCTTCAAAATATAAAAACTGTCATAACAACTTTCAACCACTTACAGTGGGTATGCCCAAGGATAACACTAATGCAAATAGCTTTCACCCAAGATACGAGCTTTACTGTCAGGACTATGGTACAAACAGCAGTAGATTGTGCAATAAGCATATACAAGATTCTTTTGGAATACCACCCCTAGTGACATCTCCGGAGAGGCATCTAGCCCATGTTATTTCAAATCACATGAGAAATACAAACTCGTTCCTTCTTTGAAGCTTCGATCGAAGAGTACTTCCATCACTCCTGGTTAAACTCTTCAAACAACTCCACCAGCTCACTTGATATGTCATCTTCTAACTCAAGAAAACGAGTTACCGAAGAACAATCAATGCTCACTGTAGACCCATATCAACCGTCCTACAGATGGTTATAAAAACTACAACCTATAGAGGTAAAATTATCACACTTCGTAGGAACTATCACAAGTTCAATTGGAAAAACTTCCAAAATTCTTCAGGAAGCATTGACTGTTGGACTTCTTTTAGCATGAACACTACAGAAAAGCTAAATATTATATTCTATCACAATCCCAGTAATATCTTGAACGAAATCGCACCTTTAGGATAGTGTGAACATAAGTTTTCCAAAGAAATATATATGTCGGTCCGTAAGCGCAGACGTCTATGAAGGCATTGCAGTCAAATTCACAACCTTAATGACCTTCCTTCTTTAGTTACAATAATATAAATTTTTGTCCTAGTAGAGGTAATACGTACAAAAAACAGTCGCGCAAAAAACGCGCTATGAAACGTAATAATGACTCCGCAGTTATGAAACGAATTCAGAGTAAACTCAAACGTTTAAGATCAACAGAAGGAAATATATTTATGAAAGACAATCAATAATTCGAAGACCTTAAGATTTCTGAGGAACTTTCTGGTGAACACTTTCGTACTGTAGCTGTAAATAAATCCCGAAGTCAAAGAATTTCTTCTTTGAATGAGATGACAGAAATATTTTTCCAGGAAGATGTAATACGGTCACACTTATCAAACTCCCACAAAATAAGTCGAGAGGAGGAAACATATCTGTTAAGGACAAAAAACGCAATGAGATCCTAGACTAGTTACGCAACTATTTGGTGAACACATTTGCTCCTCATTAACTAAAGAAAAACCACTAAATGAATAAAAATCAATACTAATACCTTCTTGTGAAATTGCTAGTGTAGAACTCAATCTACAGAAAATTTCCTAGGCAATTATCATAATGAAACACTTAGGTTGATTGACCAATTGACACTCCGGCTAGCATGCTAAAACGTGGTGATTGTAGAATCCAAACTACGGTTTGGACTGAAGAATAGCCGATCAGGTAGGTTAGACACGCGCCCTCGCCTGTCAAATTCAAAACACATAATCGGGTAAATAGCAGTTCTAAACAAATATTATCACCCGGCTATTCAACCAATAATTGTTCAATTAATCAAATCAGTCACAACAAATGAACGCTATTCTATCCTGACTGGATATAACACGCACAAAAGGAGGAGCAAATCAATATGGCTGCCGTCAAGAACAAGTACCAAGTAAAGTAAAATAGATGCAGTTCGGGCAGAAACACAAAACTTAGTGATGGCGTAAGAAAAACAAAAACTAAAATAAAAAATACAAATATTAACAATCCAAATGTAATCAAAAAACTAACAAAGTACAACTAAGAGGGTTAATAGGAATTAAGTACAAGTGTATACATGGAGTGATTTTCACACACACACACACACACACACAAAACATTCAAAACGGATCTTACAGTGATGATATGTGTGGCTTACTTTTCAGTATATTTGCTATATCACTTTATACAGCGTGTTGCACTACTATCTGGAAAACTACACATATCATCCACAAAATGAAGACAGGACCTGAAGCAAATATTGAAAATTACCGGCCCATAAACATAACCTCAGTCGTATTTAAAAGCATGGAAAGGGTAGTTGTGGCGGTGCTAGTTGGACATTTACTCACTGGTAATCTCACCTCAACCTCCAAGCATGAGTTTCTCTGGTCCAGACCATGAGGTACATGCGTAGTAGACTACATGAATGACATAACTCCTAAACGAAACAACGGACTCATTGTATCAGTCCTATTCCTAAACTTTAAGAAAGCCTTTGAAATGGTCTCAAACAAAAGGCTTCTCGTCAAACTAAAGACCTTCGGAATCGACAACCCACTTTATCCATAGTTTCGTTCTTAACAGAAGATAAACAAATTTTAATGTAAAATGATTCTTACTCATCACATAGACCAATAACTGGTGGATTCATCTAGGCGAGTGTATTAGATTCATTATTGCTTCGTATGTAAGCAGAACCAATCAGGACTCTAGACTGCTCGCACGTGTTTACGCGTCCTTGGTCCGGTCGATAATTGAGTGCCCTTTAATCGGCGGTCACAAGTTATAACAGAAACAACGCGTTTACTTTGCTTACTGTAAGACACCGAAAACCTACACGTTGTAAGTATTTGCACTGCGATAAAAATTATTATGGAACAGGTTGCCAACACCTAATTGCAACTGTGACACTATCATCAAGTTCAAAAGACTTATAATCCTGTTACTTGACTCTAAATAGCTTCATCAACTGTTCTCTGGACTTCAGCCCATCAGTGAGACACTTTATTATAGACCACCAAATATATAGACCGGTCATGAATATGACGGACTCCATTGTCACCAATTTGCATATGACTAAATGATGGAACACATGGTTTACCCTCTCCTATTATTCATTGATTATTTGTCATGCCTCCATGCTCCTACCCCTCGCATTCAGATTCTGAGTCTCTATAATGTTCAGTTTCATTACTTCTCCCATGAAGTGTCATTTGCCGCTCCTAATTTTTTATCTCAAGTAGACAGATAACTAAACAACCCTATTGATGCTGCCCAACTACTCCCGATCATATTAGGCTTATAATATCATAAATTATCATAAATTTTAATTTGCATTCGAATGTCTTGTTCACTTAATTATCGTCTCATTCTGAAGTTTTACAACTCAAAACTCTTCTTTCATATTCTTTGATCTGCTATCTCTCCTTATCATTTCTAAACCACATACTAACTGACCAGTATCTTACAATTTATACCGTTATTCAACTTTATAGCAGTGTAATATACTAAATGAAAATCTAACTGAGAATATAAAAGCTTTGGCTATCTGTTTCGCTTGTACATAAAACTAGTAGACACAGCGTATCCCAACAAGGTGTGCAACATGGAACACAAATTGAAGCAATATTCGTACATAACACCAACATAAAAGAGCCCAACATCTCAAAGGGAAACAAGGTGGCGTTACTGAACGGCAAACACGATGGTGGAGGGATAACTTCAATCCACCCATGTCTGTGGGGCAAGACATTTTTTAAAGTTAAGGCTCCTTATAGTCTAACGGGATGTAACTATCAAATGGTATTGGTTGTCTTTTTTATGCCAAGCACCTCTTTGACTCATGTTCGTAACCCTGAATTTGTTTCAGTTCCCACCGAGACATCCCGTTACATGCAAGACTGGACAATTACACCAAAACAAAATCCATTCACGACACTACAAAATCCATAATAATAAAAATGATCTGTTATAGCTCTAACGAAAACAATAGCCATTTGTGTGCCCAGATACTGTGTTTCCCATACTGAAATCTAAAACTGCACATGATTCCAAACTTTCAGGTTCTTTTTGAATCACATCCATTTATACGGTTTTTTGTCTGTTTATCGCCATACTTAGGCTTGTTTTCTTTAGCCTGTTAAATATCACTTGCTTAGGAATGACTAAATAAAAGAGAATAAACCTAAGTAGTCATACCTTATTCATTCCATCACAAATGGCTCAACTGTTCGTTCTGCTTCTCGTGCTTTGGTTTTTTACTATCCTCTTCATTACCCTCGTGATGCGCCACCGAAAACACATATGGAGCATGTGCTCTCGTCCTACGCAGTCATTAATGCCTCCGAATACTGTATTATCCTTAACAATTTGATCTTGCCCGTAATCTGGCATGCCTCACGTGAAATATTGTCATATGGAAGCTGTCAAATTCATGCTTTAATAATGAAGTATGAACCAGTATACAAGTTTAGTAGAACTCTGCGAGTACAATTGAAAGTATTTTATTTGGATTCTGAATGAAACGCGTAATATAGTGCAGTGGAGCTATGTGATAATTCGAAGTATTTGAATTACAGAATTAACTGTGAATCCCCGTAATAGCAAAATTTAGACTGAAGATGGCACAGGTATTCAGTGTTTGAAAACGCTTCTACCAGTAACACCTAGTATGATTTGTACCCACCGAGAGAAATCAAAAGACAGAGTCGAGGAGATCGGAAGAGTGCATTTGGCGATTACCAATATATCGGAATTCTCTGATCTAATCTGGCTAGCGATTACGGTAGATGTTGAGCACAGCGTTACCACATGTGATCTGGTGCGGATGCATGACCGAGCACCCTCAGCTAGATGAGTCCACTAAAACTAATCTGGTCAGCATCCAATGTCGAAAACTTACAGAGCTATTTATTTTGGGGATTTATTTACCGCTACAGATCACTCCCTCCCTAGTGGGGCAGTGATGACCCTAAGACGTGGCCAGCCAGAAGTTCAAACTCAACCAGTCTGTCGTTGGTAAACACTCTTCTGGTAGCTCACTAGGTTTAGCAGCGTCTGGTCGTCTTTCCTTACTATATGGGACCGAGGTACAACATAGTAAAAAAAACAAAATGTACAATGAAAATTTCGGCTCCTCGTAAACTGTATCGTTCTTTTCCAGCCGTCCTGGAAAAGAAAAAAGAAAATGTAAGTGCATGTCGAAATACACTCGTATGTGCGTAAAAACACAATGTCGGCGAAAAAAAAGGAAACTAAACTCAAGCACACGTAATAGCATTAAAAAATGTTTTTATGTTTTTTGTTCGTTTTTTTTAAAATAAAAATAAAAATATATAAGCATACTAAAATTGTTTTTTTTAATATTATATATCGTAAAAAGAAAGATCGAGATAATATAAAATGTCGAGTATTGCGTTACGTGCAATAGTCGTTTAAATGTTCTAGAAATCTTACTTTTCTTCTAGAACGCGTCGTTTTAAGTTTATTTTCAGATACATTCGGAGTGTCATCGTTAGTGTTGGTTGTCGGTTGAGGAATTATGAGTGTAGGAGTCGTGTTGTGCGATTGTACCGAAGGGAAATCGACGTGAATAGGATTTCCTTCTAAGTACACTGCTTTTAAGCGATCGATTCTGATGCTATCGTTTGTTCCGTTCTTCTCGATTATATAGTACTTAGATTCACGTTGAAAAAATTTGAAAAGTCCTTCGTTTGATGATTCGAAAGGTCATCAATGTGAGTCTCGACGAACGAAAACGTGTGTGCTATATTGTAAGTCAGGTTTAACGAAAACATCGGTTGATTGTGGTCGAGTGGAAGCAGGTTTAACTGAACGCATTGCGTTTGTAGGCCTGTTCATGTAGCAGGTTAGATCCATGCTCATTAAAGAGGATGAAGGATCCACGAATTCTCCTGGAAGTCGAAGTGTCGTTCCATAAACGAGTTGAGATGCAGTGTATCCAATGTCAGCTTTCACTGCATTGCGAATACCTAGTAAGACGAGTGGAAGAGCGTCGGTCCACTGAGAAACGTTTGCAGCTGATAGTGAAGCTTTTAGTTGTCGGTGGAAACGTTCTACCAATCCGTTTGCCTGTGGATGGTAGGCGGTCGTTCGGAAGCGAGTGATTCCTAGAAGTGTGGTCAGACGACGGAAAGTTCAGATTCAAAGTGACGTCCGCGGTCTGTAGTGACGGTTGAAGGGCAGCCGAAGTTTGCTACCCATCGTTCGACGAAGGTGCGGACCACTGTTTCAGCAGTGATGTGATTGATAGGTACTGCTTCTGGACATCGAGTGAAACGGTCCACGCAGGTTAAGAGGTGAGAGTATCCATTTGAATCTGGTAACGGTCCTACCAAATCCAGATGAACATGGTCGAAACGAGCATCGGGAGTTTTAAACGAGCCTAAGGGACATTTATTGTGTCTGATAACCTTAGATTTTTGGCAGCTTACACAGGAGCGTAGCCACTCCCTCACTTCTTTATTCATTCCAGGCCAGCAAAACCTTTCTGCTATAAGCTTGATGGTTGCACGGACACCTGGATGAGAAAGTTTATGCAATGTGTTGAAAACATTGCGTCGATAACGTTTCGGCACGATTGGGCGATCCCTACCTGTAGATGTGTCACAAAGTAAGGTTTCCTTACCTGTTCTCATCTGTTTGATGCGTAGTTTAAGTGTTGTGGACGATAACTCGTGCTGAAGATCACTGTCTTCTTTTTGAAGCTCGGCGAGTTTAAGAAGGTCGATTCCTTGGAAACTGTTCAAGGAAGTTATGCGAGATAAAGCGTCTGCAACTACATTGTTTGCTCCAGAGATGTGTTGAATATCTGAAGTAAACTGCGAAATGTAGTCCAGTTGTCGAGACTCACGAGGTGAGTACTTGTCTGAAGTAGAGCTTAGAGAGAAGGTGAGTGGGTTATGGTCAGTGAAAAGTGAATTCACGGCCTTCGATATAGTGTTGGAAATGCCGTACAGCACAATACATAACTAGGAGTTCCCTACCGAATGTGCTGTACCTTGATTCGGTGTCAAGCAACCGTCTAGAGAAAAATGCCAATGGTTGCCAGGACTTGTTAACCCATTGTTGTAAGACTCCTCCGATTGTCGAGTCAGATGCGTCTACTGCGATACTAATGGGTGCTCGGGTGTCCTGATGTGCAAACATTGTTGTTTTAGCAATCAGTTCCTTAACTGTGGAGAATGCTTTTCGTGCGGTGTCGTCCAGATTGATGGATTTCGCATTTCCACGAAGTTGGTCGGTTAGCGGTTTCATGAGTAATGCGCATTTCGGTATGAAACGTCTATAGAAACATACGAGGCCGTTAAACGTTCGTACTTGCTTGACGGTGGTCGGTTCTGGATAATCCAGAATTGCCGCCACCTTGGTCCTAAGGGGTCGGATGCCTTGAGCATCTATAGTGTGTCCTAGGAAGTTTAATGAGTCGGTTTCGAATTGGCATTTCTGAACGTTTACAGTAATGCCATGCTTTTGTATTCGTTCGATAACAAGATTCAGATGCTTGAGATGTGATTCTCTGTCCGGACTTGGGATTAAGCAGTCGTCAACGTACCCATGTACGAAGTTGAGACCTCGAAAAACGTCGTCTATGAGTCTTTGGAATGTTTGAGCCGCGTTTCTTAGACCGAAGGGCATTCGCAAAAATGCATAGAGTCCGAAGGGAGTAATGATAGCTGTTTTCGGTATGTCGTCAGTAGCCATAGGGATTTGGTTATACGCTTTAACCAAGTCGATTTTCGAAAAGACAGTTGTACCTTTCAAGGTCCAGTGAGTGGGTTTGCGTAAACCCACGTTCAGGTAAACGTACCTTTTGCCATACCTAGCGATAGGGTTTTCCGTTTGCCGCCGGTAAGTTTAGAGCCGATTCGTGAAGTCGGTCGTCAGAATTCGCTGGGAGAACGCTTACTTCTGAGCCAATGTCGACGAGGTAGCGAAATCTCGTTGTCACATCTGTGACGTATAACAGACGGCTATGTTTGCCAGCTACGGTTGCCGTTAACGCGTGCCGGCTTGGAAGTCTCCCGAGTTGTTTTTCGAGTCGGTCGGTTTTGAGTTGGAAAAATTGTAGGGTTTCCTGCAATTTCTGGAAAACTTTCCATACTGGTTATGATACCAGCACCAGTCTGGATTATCCGTCTCTCGTGGTCTAGAGACAGATCGCTTACGTGAAATGCTTCTACGTAGGGTGTGTGAACGATTACTGTCGTTACGGAGATTAAGATAACGCATGAGTGTATGACATAACTCGGTTATGTCGTTCTGAGTCGTTTGAGGCTTTTCATTGACTGTGAAGGCCTCGGTAGATTTCGTAATCTCTAAGATACGATTGGCAGATGCAGCCAGTTCGTCTAAGGCGTTGTTATGAAACGAGACCAGAACCGCTTGCATCTGTTGGGGAAGTTTTGACAAGAAAAGTTGTTTGAATAGACCTTCATCGAAAGTTCTTGGGCCTATAACCTCTCTCATCCTTTGCAACATGTCCGTCGCAGAACCGTGCTGCAGGTCTATGTTATTAAAGAGTTGATCTAACCTTTGTCGATCGGTTAGGTCTCCTCGTTTAAGAATCGAACGTTTCAAGGTTTCGTAAGGTTCAGAAACATCACTAGTAAACATACTAGGTGCTACGTACCTGTTGAATTCGCGCGGTAGTTCCTTGACTACTGCGAGGAATTGTGCACGTGTGTCGATCACGCCGTGCTCAGAGAAGTCGGCTTCTGCGTAGCAAAACCAGGCTTCGATATTGTCGGGCCAGAAAGGCATCAGTTGAAACGAAGTTGGGGACAAGGTCTTAAGCTTGAGTACTTTGGGTGTCTGTTCAGTCATGATGAAATATGAAGTACGGTAATGAACGAGGGGAAAATATATATATATATCCAAGAAAAAAAACACGAAAAAATCACAATGTTTAAAAAATAAAAAAATAAGGCAATGATATATAAAAATCTCAAAAAGGAACAGACTCACAGTTGCAATTAGGTGTACCAGATCACGTCGGTCTCACCAATGAAGATGACACAGGTATTCAGTGTTTGAAAACGCTTCTACCAGTAACACCTAGTATGATTTGTACCCACCGAGAGAAATCAAAAGACAGAGTCGAGGAGATCGGAAGAGTGCATTTGGCGATTACCAATATATCGGAATTCTCTGATCTAATCTGGCTAGCGATTACGGTAGATGTTGAGCACAGCGTTACCACACGTGATCTGGTGCGGATGCATGACCGAGCACCCTCAGCTAGATGAGTCCACTAAAACTAATCTGGTCAGCATCCAATGTCGAAAACTTACAGAGCTATTTATTTTGGGGATTTATTTACCGCTACAAGACCACGTACAACTAGATGAGCATAAACGAACTCATTGTATTTAGAATTCAAAACCAGGCAGACACCAAGTACAAACGAATCATTAGTTCATACAAATGTAGGGTGGAATCGAGTCGAATTTGACTATGAACACCACTACAAAGTAACGCGTGTCAGAACATCCATAGAATCCCCCGGAATCCAAATATCCGAAGGCAGTTATTGGACCATATCGAGATATATTTGCTGGCGATCTCGTGGTATTGAAAGAATACCGAGATCGTTCCAGGATACAAGCTTGGTTACTGAGCGTAACCATATTCGCGCGAGGTCACAATCGGAGTAAGTATAATAGGTGTTTTTAGCACAGTTAAACAAAGAGCACATTAAACAGTCACTGGTACAGTTGGTTATAATAATAATTGTTTTCATTAAACCAATCGTGTTCTCGTGATAAAAATAAGTCACTACACAAACACCATAGTTCGTCTCGCAGTGGTCTGTCGTCATCGCTTATTAGTTACTTTGATTTTATTTTTCC